>NC_074691.1:13161211-13890655 GCF_029448725.1 Salvelinus fontinalis | reverse complement strand
CTCTGGAGCATTGGAAACACTTTCTCTGGAGTGATGAATCACGCTTCACCATCTGGCAGTCCGATGGACAAATCTGGGTTTGGTGGATGCCAGGAGAACATTACCAGCCTGAATGCATAGTGCCAACTGTAAAGTTTGGTGGAGGAGGAATAATGGTGGGGCTGTATTTCATGGTTCGGGCTAGGCCCCTTAGTCCCACTGAAGGAAAATCTTAATGCTACACCATACAATGACAATCTAGACCAGGTATTCCCAAACCAGGGGTACGCGCAATGCCATCGGGGCTACGCCAAATAAAAATGTGATTCACATAGTATTTATTTTAATGTTTTTATAAAAATAAAAAAATCTTCACATTTTCAAACAGTCCATTTATATTTTCCAACGGGGCTATACATTTGGTTGAGGTTTTTTCTCGCCTGAGTAGTCTCGTTTCACTGCCAAATATAAAAATAACCATCTAGTGGTCAGCGAAATAACAACACAATGTCAAATACAGGTAGCCTAGTCAAATAATTAACATCCAATCACATTAACTGTTACTCTCTCACGGAAATTCCACTAACGGTCCGTATGTAGCCAAACGTAGCTGCTGCTCATGTTGGTATCTGTACTGATGGCGCAAAAGCCATGACAGGGAGACATAGTGGAGTGGTAACGCACGTGCAAGCAGTTGCTCCCAACGCCACTTGGGTACACTGCAGCTTCCACCGAGAGGCTCTTGCTGCAAAGGGAATGCCTGACAGCTTGAAAGACGTTTTGGACACTACAGTGAAAATGGTTAACTTTGTTAAAGCAAGGCCCCTGAACTCTCGTGTATCTTCTGCACTATGCAATGATGGGCAGCGACCATGTAACGCTTTTACAACATACAGAAAGTACGCTGGTTATCAATGGGAAAAGTATTAATACTTTTTTTTATTGAGAGACGAGCTTAAAGTTTTCTTTACTGACCAAAATGTTCACTTGTCTGACCGCTTGTATGATGATGAGTTTCTCACACGACTGGCCTATCTGGGTGTTTTTTTCTCGCCTGAATGATCTGAATTTAGGATTACAGGGACTCTCCGCAACTATATTCAATGTGTGTGACAAAATTGAGGCTATGATTAAGAAGTTGGAGCTCTTCTCTGTCTGCATTAACAAGGACAACCCACAGGTCTTTCCATCATTGTATGATTTGTTTTGTGTGCAAATGAACCCAAGCTTACGGACAATGTCAAATGTGATATAGCGAAGCACCTGAGTGAGTTGGGTGCGCAATTCTGCAGGTACTTTCCTGAAACGGATAACACAAACAACTGGATTCGTTATTCCTTTCATGCCCTGCCTCCAGTCCACTTACCGATATCTGAACAAGAGAGCCTCATCGAAATTGCAACAAGCAGTTCTGTGAAAATGTTATTTAATCAAAAGCCACTGACAGATTTCTGGATTGGGCTATGCACAAAGTATCGTGACTTGGCAAATCGCACTGTTAAGACACTGATGTCCTTTGCAACCACGTACCTATGTGAGAGTGGATTCTCTGCCCTCACTAGCATGAAAACTAAATACAGGCACAGACTGTGTGTGGAAAATTATTTAAGACTGAGACTCTCTCCAATACATCCCAACATTGCAGAGTTATGTGTAAGCATATGTGTAAGCACACCCTTCTCATTAATCTGTGGTGAGTTATTCACAATTTTCGATGAACAAATAAGGTTTTATATGTAAGATGGTTAAATAAAGAGCAATATTATTGATTATTATTATATTATTATTTGTGCACTGGTCCTATATCAAATCAAATCAAATGTATTTATATAGCCCTTCTTACATCAGCTGATATCTCAAAGTGCTGTACAGAAACCCAGCCTAAAACCCCAAACAGCAAGCAATGCAGGTGTAGAAGCACAGTGGCTAGGAAAAACTCCCTAGAAAGGCCAAAACCTAGGAAGAAACCTAGAGGAACCAGGCTATGAGGGGTGGCCAGTCCTCTTCTGGCTGTGCCGGGTGGAGATTATAACAGAACATGGCCAAGATGTTCAAATGTTCATAAATGACCAGCATGGTCAAATAATAATAATCACAGTAGTTGTCGAGGGTGCAACAAGTCAGCACCTCAGGAGTAAATGTCAGTTGGCTTTTCATAGCCGATCATTGAGAGTATCTCTACCGCTCCTGCTGTCTCTAGAGAGTTGAAAACAGCAGGTCTGGAACAGGTAGCACGTCCGGTGAACAGGTCAGGGTTCCATAGCCGCAGGCAGAACAGTTGAAACTGGAGCAGCAGCACTGCCAGGTGGACTGGGGACAGCAAGGAGTCATCATGCCGGGTAGTCCTGAGGCATGGTCCTAGGGCTCAGGTCTTCCGAGAGAGAGAAAGAAAGAAAGAGAGAATTAGAGAGAGCATACTTAAATTCACACAGGACACCGGATAAGACAGGAGAAGTACTCCAGATATAACAGACTGACCCTAGCCCCCGACACATAAACTACTGCAGCATAAATACTGGAGGCTGAGTCAGGAGGGGTCAGGAGACACTGTGGCCCCATCTGATGATACCCCTAGACAGGGCCAAACAGGCAGGATATAACCCCACCCACTTGCCAAAGCACAGCCCCCACACCACTAGAGGAATATCTTCAACCACCAACTTACCATCCTGAGACAAGGCCGAGTATAGCCCACAAAGATCTCCGCCACGGCACAACCCAAGGGGGGGCGCCAATCCAGACAGGAAGATCACGTCAGTGACTCAACCCACTCGAGTGACGCACCCCTCCTAGGGACGGCATGGAAGAGCACCAGTAAGCCAGTGACTCAGCCCCTGTAATAGGGTTAGAGGCAGAGAATCCCAGTGGAGAGAGGGGAACCGGCCAGGCAGAGACTACAAGGGCGGTTCGTTGCTCCAGAGCCTTTCCGTTCACCTTCACACTCCTGGGCCAGACTACACTCAATCATATGACCTACTGAAGAGATGAGTCTTCAGTAAAGACTTAAAGGTTGAGACTGAGTCTGCATCTCTCACATGGGTAGGCAGATCATTCCATAAAAATGGAGCTCTATAGGAGAAAGCCCTGCCTCCAGCTGTTTGCTTAGAAATTCTAGGGACAATTAGGAGGCCTGCGTCTTGTGACCGTAGCGTACGTGTAGGTGTGTACGGCAGGACCAAATAAGAGCTCTTTGTCTCTTCCCAAGAGCCGTTGTGACAAACTCACACTCATTCTTATGTTTAATAAATGTATCGTATGGTGTGTGTGTGGCAGGCTTACAATGATGGCAAAAAACAACATTTGAGAGTGTGCTGACCCTGCTGCTAGAGGGGGTACGCAGCTGGAGGTTGAATGTTTGAAGGGGTATGGGACTATAAAAAGTTTGGGAACCACTTTTCTAGACGATTCTGTGCTTCCAACTTTGCGGCAACAGTTTGGGGAAGGCCCTTTCCGGTCTCAGCATGACAATGCCCCCGTGCACAAAGCGAGGTCCATACAGAAATGGTTTGTCGAAATCGATGTGGAAGAACATGACTGGCCTGCACAGAGCCCTGACCTCAACCCCATCGAACACCTTTAGGATTAATTGGAACACTGACTGCCAGCCAGGCCTAATAGCCCAACATCAGTGCCCGACGTCACTAATGCTCTTGTGGCTGAATGGAAGCAAGTCCCTGCAACAATGTTCCAACATCTAGTGGAAAGCCTTCCCAGAAGAGTGGAGGCTGTTATAGCAGCAAAGGTGGCTGCATATTAATGCCCATGATTTTGGAATGAGATGTTCAACAAGCAGGTGTCCACATACATTTGGCCATGTAGTGTATATTTTCAGGGTGACCAGGCATAGACACAGATAACAAAAAATGTATTAATGTTGTCTGTAGAGAAACACCACCCTGATGGAAAGAGGGAGATCGTCTTCCCAGATCAGACGATAAAGTTCCTCTATCCTGACGGCAGAGAGGAGAGCATCTTCCCAGATGGAACAGTGGTCAAGCTCTCAGAGTAAGATACACATACAGTACTTGGCTCTATTTTATGAAGGGTAAAAGTCTTAACTACTGCTGCATTTTTATATTTTGTGTGTGTGTGTTCTGAAACTGTAGAAGTGGGGAGAAAACAGTGGAGTTCAACAATGGCCAAAGAGAGATCCATACGTCCCAGTACAAGCGGAGGGAATACCCTGATGGAACATTGAAGACGGTGTATTCTAATGGAAGGCAAGAGACCAAGTTCCCCTCGGGCAGAGTACGCATTAAGGACAAGGATGGCATTGTCATAATAGACAAGAAATGAAGAACATATGTTTTATGTTTTTCAAGCCTTTATACCAAATTAGCAATGCTCCATTGTGTTTGACTGTAGCTATTTTCCTGTGGCATATTTGATCATTTTCTAAGTGCTTGTGTGTAAACAGACATTTTTAAATTGTGTATGTTTATTATTCATAAATCATTGTACACTAAATAAGTACTACTAATCAATACAATACATTTGTGTTGAAACTATTTTGTAGAGATCTTTGAATGTCCATACTGCTCTCTTGAAGGAATATATTTCTTATTTTTGCATGGCAATGTCATAACCTTCTTGACCTCTTCATTTGTGTCAGCAGGATTCTTATGTTGCACAGAATGACAGATTATTCATGAGGTCCCCACATATCCCTTGCCTCTCAAACAACAAGACTGACATGTAGGTTAGGGCTAATAACTTACTGGCCTGGGCCCGGTTTCCTGCTGAGGAGTATTTCTGTCTGTAATAAAGCCCTTTTGTGGGGAAAAACTCATTCTGATTGGCGACTGGCTCTTCAGTGTGTGGGACCCCTGCCCAGACATGTGAAATCCATAGATTAGGGCCTAATGAATTAATTTAAACTGACTGATTTCCTTATATGTATGTAACTCAGTAAAATCTTTGAAATTGTTGCATGTTGCGTTTGTATTTTTGTTCAGTATAGATACAAAATAGGTTATTTTGAAATTGTGGACAAATTACAAGGTTGCTTTTCCATATAATGTGTGTTTATACTGTATACTTTCGTGTTTTTACACATTAATGTTTAGGCTGTGCTAATAATAAATTATTACAAAAGGTTGATTCCAAAAATGTTTAGTTGCTCAGTTAGTTTGACAAGTGGCACTCACTAAGTAGAGGAGGGTTCGTAGGTCCCCAAAACAAAGACCCAAAATCCTTTTTCTCTTTGCATCTATCCAACTCATCTTCCGTCCCTCTCTTCTGTTTGTGGCTACAACCTGACGCTAGCTGGCTGATGAGCTTGTGAACCTCGTGGACTGCAGTCTTAACGTTGAGCTTGTCCCACGACGCCTTCAGTGTGACCTCATTAAAAGGAAACGTCAGTATGAAGTCTCCCACACGGAGTGGTGGGGTGCTCTTATCTTGGCTTTTAGGGTCCCATGGGAATTTAGGAGTCTTGTACTTTTGAATGTGAATGGCAGGTAGCTTACAGCAGCCCCCGGCTGGTTGCCTTGAGGCCTGCCATGGGATAACAAGTGTTGACAGGTTTCTGTCATCAAACTCTGACTCTGTAACCTCAGACCACTGGATGGCCTCTGTCATCTGTGAGAGCACTGGATGTGTCTTTCTGTTTCCAGTTACCGCTGCAGTCTTTGAATGTGGGATGAGTATTGGATTCAGAGCCGAGCCCTTGGTGTTGCTTATAGAATTCCTTGCAGAACGTATCCGGTTCATCTCAACTGATGGAAAGTATCTCATACTGTCAGAAAACGTAGAATGGATGCTGTGACTTTTCTTGTTTGCTGGGTGGTGCTCACACCTAGACTTGGGGAGCAACATTGGGGACTGCAGAGACTGGCTGCCTAGATAGCAGGGGCGTTTGTACTTCTGTTTGAGATATCCTCTCTGTCTAACGCTGTCCATGGACTTGTAGTTCATCAGATCAACCAGATCATTGAGAAGTACTTTCTTGACTGTCACGTCTACTTGGCAGTCGATGGTGAGAGCAGGGCTGTAGTTAACCTCTAGTAGCCATGGCTTATATTTAGCATCAATTAGGATGTCAAACCCAAAGAGCTCAACACTGTTTGGACTGGAAGGTACGGATGGGGCTATGGTGAGCAAAGTTAGTGTGACAATGTTGTTGATCTTTTGCCAGAGGAACAGTTCATTGATTCCTTGGCTATGAAGAAAGCAGCGGAATTTACTCATAGTCCACTTACATCCTTGTCCCACTCTCTCTTTGTCTGTTGTGTAGAAGGGGCCAAACTTATTAATGCTCGTGTTGGTCAGGTGAGAATAAAGGTTGTCCAAAGATGTCAAATTGTATTTCTCAGTCGCAAAGCGTACCAATCCCTCCTGATGCATGTAGATGGTGAGAGGCTGAAAACTTTTCACACAAACATAGATCCGAAGGTCAAATTTGTACCCTGAGATGAGGAGAGGATTGCTGATGTATCTCTGAATGATCACTGAGGAGTCATACACCAAGTCTCTGATGTCCTCAAAGATAAAGACGCCCCTGCCTCTTGATAGATCCACTGGCTTGCAGATCCAATACCACGACCTGCCTCCATTCTTCAAACGATGCTTGGTGTACTCTGCCAGAAACCTGGTGTAATCATTGGGGAGGATGAAAGTTGTCGGGCTGAAGTTGTAAAGACCCGAGCCGAACGTCCCTCTCATTCTCTTCAGGTTTCTGGCCAGGCAATCCTTGCGGGTGATGCCCACAGTCTTGGGGTGATGGTTGAGTCTCTGCCATGGCAGTATGTTCTCATAGTCTGAGTTGTGGAAGGCTGAGGTGCGCCAGTAGAGGTTCCAGTCTCCCTCCTCCTGCTCCTGCTCGTCATACTCCTCCCAGCCTCTTTCCAGCAGCACCTCTCTCACCAGCTCTGGGGCTCCCTCGTGTAGCCGGAACACCAGGGGTGTGGGGCCACACACCCCTGCGGCCATACCAGGTAAGCAACAGTCTGATCCTTCACTAAAAAACAACAGTACCATTATATTGATGAGGTTACAAAATGAGTCAGTTTATTCCTAACTTGGAAGGTAAACTGTTGCAATCAGACCACTCCCGTACACTCCCTTATTATTTCTTAGAAATTGCTCTTTGCTTGTAAGATATTTGTGAATACATTTTAATTGAAAACAATCATTGCAATTCAAATCATTTTGTTCCTATGCAATCAAACTTTGGCTGTAAACTTCTAGTCTGGGGGCCAGTCTCTGTAACATCCAACTCTTTGTAATCTGTGCTGGGTACCAGTCTCTGTAACATTACACTCCTTGTACTCCCTGCTTGGTACCAGTCTCTATAACATTCCACTCCTACTTCGTGCCATGCGCCAATAGCTAAACAGAGACTGGCAGTGGCAACCAACCAGTCTAGCAGGCTTTACACATGGGCGTTAGAATTCAACATATGATTAATGAACCTCGATTACCGTCACACATCTCACTGAAATTGTCCAATATCGTATTTACATTCTACCTACCTTGATGAAAGATCTCTTCTTTTTAAACACAGGCACCTCTCGCCCGGTCTGAGCTTTCTTCAGTTCTGCGAGTGTTATTAAGACCTCCACGCCTGCCGGTCATCCGTGTTGCTAGGTGAACCCACTGCCGCGCGAAAGAGTGTAGCCTAGTCATGTGGTTCGAGCAGGACAGGTGGAGGTCAGTTTTTCATGATTCAATGTAGCCTACAGTAACAATGGATGTGACTTCAATTCGATTTGAAGTCAATTAGCCGACATTTGAAGACATAGTCACCGATTTTTACCGAAAAAAAGTTTTTTCCACTTTTACTGGTGAATACTGAAGACATGAAGTTCAAGTTGTTGTTTTTGCTACCCACATTCATACCGAAATAATTTGGTAGCTGGTAACATCAGTAAATAGGCAGTAATACACTATTTAAACCTTGTAAAAAGAACCATGTTGACCCCGCTACCAACATAAGGGACCGCTATACATATAACCTATACTTGACATACTAAAAATTGTATGTATATTTCTCATAATTTTCACAGCATACATATCTATTTACATGAGAGCTGTAATTCCACATTGTCTATTTAATACAGTCAAGATTTGTAGACTTCTACTACGTCTTGTAGTTTCTGTGGTCAGGGCAATCCCTCTACGGTTTGGACTTAATTTCCCCCTCTGTGTAGAATTTTTTTCTCTGTTTGAATTCCACCCCACCATGATTTCCAGAGAGGAAGTTTCTGAGCGCATAAAACACTACAAATCGCACTGACTCCCATAGTCGATAGTTAGCAAATGCTACCTCCTTCTGGTCATAAAAAAGAACTCCATAGAATGCTGAAAAATGAAAAGAAAGCTTACATTTTTTGTTCCATCTGAACAGCCGGTAAAAGTTATAACATCGGTGGCTCAGTGAACTATGGACAGGTCAGTAACCTTATCTGAAAACTGTTAGCTTCCAGAATAAATGCACAGCACAGTTTTTTTTTTTTTTTTTTATAGCTCAGAGGGCTAACAGTCTTGAGGCATGTGGGTGACCTGGATTCAATACCTAGTTGGTCACAGATTATTAAAGGTTAGGCAATCATGACTACAGGAAAAGGGTAACTCACCCTTGATTTGTGTCTGCCATACAGCATCTGCATTGCCCCAGAGAGCAGGAAACACAAATAACACAGGCAGCTATTCTGGGTGAGGCCTCCAGAACAACAGACCCAGGATAAGGGCTGCGTGTCACTGAAGCTGGAAGAGAGTTACACTAATACCGTAAGTAGAAGTGGATCATCAAAGTGATTGTTGATATGTTAAAATGTATCGTCTGGTGTTTACATTGTCCCCCCTTACCAAATGAAATAATGCTTCTCTTCCAATGTATTGTGACAGATTCCCAAAAAGTATAGAGAATAGGGAAGTTTTGGCACCAAAGCAAATCATTACATAGCCAACAAAATGTATCCCCAAAGCACATGTGGCATAACTCTAAAAAAAGGTACATAATGTGGTCAGATACAGGGTTTTTCCTGAACAAAACAAATGTCTTAATTTTAGTGATTTTAAAATATGTTTTAATTACTATTGTCAACTTTAAGGAATGTGTTTCGAAAAAATGTGCGTAGTAACTTACACCGTTGTAGTCCGCAGTAAGGAAACCCACCTACAGATCAATGTATGAGGTCAAAAGGAGGAGAAGAACTTGTCTCTTATCTCGAAGTTGTTTGAATGTGTCAAGTTATACAGTACATAAGGGCGCTTTGTTGCCCTTAGAGTCCAGTTTATTTTTGCTGTTTATGTTATCCAGGAATGCAGCCACCGGAATCATTGCCAGAAGATTAACACCAGCAGAATATACAGTAGATATTTCTGCTGTGATGTTTGTGCGAGAGGAGGGGATTGTTTCAGTGATTGACATATGATTGATATGGTTACAGTGGGGTAAACATAAGGTATGTCCTCCTATGATTACATTTTTACAGGGCAGCTCACATAGGCAGCAGCCTGACAGAGTTTTCACAGACTTGTCATCAGGTATGGTGGAGTTTATAATTACTGCGCTAGAGCTTCCAGTACTGGACACTCCACAGAGCTGAGCCTCGCCTTGAGTTACATGCACTGTAAGGAGAGAGAGACAGGTCACATTTCTGTGAGACACAATAAGAAAGCATATGAAGCTGAATCTCTGTTACTTCCCCGGTTTCTGTGTTGTGGTTTTGTTTGTATATGTATGTATTTCAGGAAATGGCTTCCTGGATTCCCCCAAGCAGCTGATTGGTCAGCCCCATTGCAGATTGGAGCTGACCCTGACCTCTCCTCGGGGGATACAGCTGTCTGCAATTACAGACTCCTTCTCCAGCTGTATAAAAGCCTGTGTTCCTTTGCTCAGAAAAAGAGCTTCTGGGTATGCCCCAGTATTGTTTGTTGCGCAGACAGAGCTTGTTGGTATGTTCTGTGTTGGTTGTTGCTCAGAGATAGGTTTTGTTAAGTATTTCGTAGTCGCTGCTTCCCGAGGTATGTGTGTGCCAATAGGACGCAGTGTTTTTGATTATTGGAATTGTCTACTTACATTTGTATTATTCTGTTTCATTTGTTCCCAGAGGGGAAGGCACCTTGGGAGTGCTTAGGCAAGAGGCATGTGGGCATACATATCCCCATAGAATGTACTCTGTCTATGCACACTAGTTAAGACCTGGGTGGACCATCCCCCCTGTATTTTGGGTAGTGCGCCAGCTGGTGCTAGTTAGGTAAGTTGTGGGTAGGTAAGGTAGGAGAAGGGGCTCTTTAACTTTAACTTTCTTTGCTTTGGTTCCGTCCAGGCCCTTTTTCCCTGAAGGAATAAATTGTGAAAGGTATAAATTCCCTGTTAATGGTAAAATTCTGTCTGTCATCCTTACCCGCACCTACAGTCACATACCTCTTTCACTCCACGGGGAGTTGAGTGTAGCAGGGTGTTGCGTTCCCCCCTCCAAGAGGCGTGCGTAACAATCTCTTTATGGGAAGTTGATTATTTGTCTGCTGTTTTATGGTAAGCCATATAACATTTATGAACACTGCACAGGTAGTTAAAATGTTTAATTATCTGTGCTTGTATCTTGGCCAAATATAAGGGATGACATCAGATTTCCCCATACAGAAGAGGGGAAAACATCCCAAAGTAGTGATTGACTACATCCTGACTTTTTGTTTTGTCTTCTTCTGCCTACAGGTTGCCTGTAGTGGTGAGATATGTGATGGCAGCAGACCACAGTGGCGATCCTCCCAAACAAATTATCACTGAGACTGGGATCAGGCTCGCCCTGAAAGAAAACAGCTCAGTAAGCAGCTGCTCTTTGCAAAACAAAGATATTTAGTCTTTATTAGATTGAATTGACATACTGTATGCCTGGGCGCACTGAGAGCAAGATCATCATACCATTATGGAAAGAAGCTTCCAACTGTGTAGATCACATAGCTGCAACAATAGTCCATTTGCAGCCCAAGTATCGTATAAGGCTTGGTGTGAGAAACAGAGGACAGGATAATGCACGAATAGGCAATGCTGACTGACGCAACTCCCATCCCCTCCGAGTTCAAACTATTCCTTAAAATATAACATCCTTTGGGATTTACTAACAGAATATATTTACTATAAATGCAATCCTATGAATAAAAAACAACCTGTTGGTCTCAGTAGTTGCAGATGTACTACTGACTAACCACCTGCAAAGACTCTGACATATAATGGCTATGGGATATAACCTGCAGGCTCTAGAGACTTCCAGTTGCTGTGAACATCAGCAGTAATCCACAAGAAACAACACATACATTGTTCATATTTCTTCCCATTTTCCTCAAAAAGAAGGATCAGTTAATGACAGAAACACTAAGAATCTATGAAATCCTCTATATCCAGACACATTTGCAGACACTTGAAGATCGATCGTTTGGACTGGAACAGACATATACTTACAGCCCAGTGCTAACATTAAATATCTGCTCGGTAATAAATAATGGATTTAATGAGTTACCTAAGTACAGTAAGTTCCTTATTAAACTTCATTGATATTATGAATGGGGTTACACGTCATTTTTTATTGTAAAAAGCATCTCACATATGCTGATAGATAGCCACACTATGGCTAAGTACATTTGACAATGCTGTCATCATGGAGACAATGTTCACAATGTTTTATCACTGTATCATTATCCTCATTGAGTTCTGTGCTCTTTATCTCCAGTTTTGTATCGATAGTGTTCTCACTTGGTGTAGGGCTAATCTATTCACCATATTTCACTGAAAAACAAAGTGTCACTGAGAGCAGCAGAACTCCCATAAGGTTGTATAGCTTGGTATTTACACAGAGAAAACGGCTACAAGCGAATGCTATTACATGTCCCACAGCCTCCCATAGGCGATAGTTGGCAAATGCTGCCTCCTTCTGGCCATGGAAGAGAACACCATAGAGTGCTGAAAATATATAGAGTATTTAATCAAGCTCAAATAATTCATTGTGCCTTGCTTGTAATGTGTTTATGTTTCTATGGAAGGATCTGAATGCAAAAATACAGTAACTAACTCACCATTGGTTTGTGTCTGCCACACAGCGTCTGCCAGGCCCCAGAGGGCAGGAAACACAAAGAACACTGGCAGCTGGTCTGGGTGAGGCCTCCAGAACAACAGACCCTGAATACAGGTAAACTGGGTGGTTGTGGCTGCCAGAGGAAAATTACAGTATTTATATGGCCAGTGATGAGTCTTATAGTATTGATATTGTTCAAGAGAGATCTCACTAAAATATTTTACTTGAGTCTTACCCAAAGCGAAAAGAGCTACCCGTCCAGAATATTGTGACAGACGCCCAAACACGTAGGAAAACAGGGAACTTGTGGCACCAAAGCAAATCATTTCATATCCAACAAAATGTAGTCCCAAAGCGCAGGTCACATATTCCTACGAGAAGTCAACAGAATCACTTCAGTACCCTACAGTATCTATAAAGAATATCGGATTGTTATTAGACGTACTGTACCTTGGTGTACAGTACTCCCCATTGAAAAAACCCAACTCCAGACCAATGTAGGCAGTGACTGGGATCAAAAACACCTGATGCCTATTGTTTAGCTGTTTAAACGTGGCCAAGAAAGTGCTGCAGAATGGCTCCTTGTTGCTTCTAAACTCAAGTGTCATATCTCGGTCAATGTTATCCAGAAACACAGCCACTAAGAGCATGGCCAGCACACCTACACCTGCAAAAACCAAGACGCAACTTGATTAAAACTGCATTATGAAACACTGTATGTTGGCTTGGCTATCGTAAGTTATTTAGCTGATGTACTGCTGTCATTGGGAAGTAGGCTCACCAACATAGCAGCCCATCAGTGTGCACTAATCTCTCTGGTGGAGTTGCCTGGGGCCAAGCTGATGTTGCCACAGCTACCCACTCCACAGAACTGTAGATCACTCTCACTGATGTTGACTGGAGAGAAATACAGTAGTAAACACAATGAAACACAATTCGTAGCGAGAAAAGGCGCAAATCACTGACACAGCATTTCAATGCAACATAGAATGTGTGAGTCGATAGTGTAAATGAGTCAATATTGTGAATTACATACAAGATGTAGCTTTGTAGATAAGGCATGCCATGCCACGTTGCCTCTTTACAGTGGAAATCCATTATTGTCAAACTGACCTGAGTTTGAGTCTTGCCCGGATACAATCGAGGACATTAGATTTCCCCAGACTGCTGAAGACTGGTACAGCAGAAACAAGATCCCAAAGTACTGGGTTATCACATCTTGGTTCTTCTTTTTGTCCTTTTCCGCTTGTTTTCTACCATTTATGGTAAGATAGTTGCTTGTAGCTGACCATAAAGAAGATTCCCCTAATCCAAGGATTATTGAAGTAGGGAGCAGGGTTTCCCTAAGAGAGACAAGGCAGCACAGTATAATACAGTACAGTGAGCAATCAGTAGACTAGATAGAGGGGTTGTGTGTCCTATTGGGGTGCATGGGAATTTCAGTTTAGGGTTACGCAATGGACACTAAGGCATTTCAGATGAACCTTTACATGATTTACTATGTGGGCACATGGAGGAGAAGGTGTAATGATGTGGGGGTGCTCTCCTGGTGACACTGTGATTTATTTAGAATTCAAGGCACACTTAACCAGCATGGCTACCGCAGCATTCTGCAGCGATACACCATCCCATCTGGTTTGCTATAAGTTGTTTTTCAACAGGACAATGACCCAACACACCTCCAGGCTGTGTAAGGGCTATTTGACCAAGAAGGAGAGTGATGGAGTGTTGCATCAGAAGTCCTGGCCTCCACAATCACCCGACCTCAACCCAATTTAGGTGGTTTGGGATGAGTTGGACCGCAAGTGAAGGACAGGCACCCAGCAAGTGTTCAGCATAGGTGGCAACTCCTTCAAGACTGTTGGAAAAGCATTCCAGATGAAGCTGGTTGAGAGAATGCCAAGTGTGTGCAAAGCTGTCAACCACGCAAAGGGTGGCTACTTTGAAGAATCTAAAATATATTTTGATTTGTTTAACACTTTTTTGCTTACTACATGATTCCATATGTATTATTTTATAGTTTTGATGTCTTCACTATTATTCTACAATGTAGAAAATAGTAAAAATAAAGAAACCTTTGAATGAGAAAGGTGTTCTAAAATTTTTGTCAATGTACTATATGTTTTGTCAGTAACCATTTCTCTTATCTGTTCAATAAATCTCAGCACTGTCTCTCTAAAGATGACTGCTGAGCTCAGTTGTGTTGTTGTGTTGTCATGTAACTCTAGTGACATATCTTGTTATCAGGTTTTATTATAAGTCAAGAGCCTATAATTTTGTAACAAGCTAGGAATGTGTAGGTGTGGACATTTTGTCACAAAGCAAAGCCACATCATACATAACATAGTATTACATATTTTTCAGTAATAGCTTTACCATCCTCGATAGAAGTTTCCAACTGTGTACACAACATTGCATCCCATCGCAGCAACAATGGTCCATTTGCATCCCAGGTATTTTATAACCAAGGGGGCAACAAACATGGAGGACAGAATGATGGAGGCAAACTGCACACTTGCTGAGGCCACACCTACTCCTTCTTCAGTGTTCAAACTGCTCTGTAACGTAGTAGTAAAAGACAAGGAACAAAGTTTATTCATACAGCTTTTATGAACAACAGTTATGGAAACCCCAGTAATAGTTATGACATTGACTGGGATAGGCCTGTTTGTTTAACATATAACACTTTACGATGCATTTGAAGACATCGTCTACATAAGTGAATGTCATAAACAATAACAAATGAGAGATTCCAACCATACTAATAAAATAACAGATGTTGCTCAAATATTGATCTGGTTTAGGGTATATGCATGCCTCAATGTAATTCTACCAATACTTACCTGTAGATTCAGAAGGCTTCCAGTTGCTGTAAACAACAGCAAGAATCCAAAGGATACAACCAGGACATTTTACATACTTCGGTCCATTTTCTCTATGGTTATGCTTGTCGATATTCAACAGTGGTTGTGAGTCAGGGGGTCAATACAGCAGTTCATGATGTGCAATCTAATATAAGCTCAGAGTAGCTACACTTTTGCCCTGAAGTACGTCAATTAGTCATTTATGAACTTAATTGTTCTGCAATACGCAACTAATTGAATCATGTCGTTGATGCAATGTTTTTATTGGTGGGTTTTGTAAAATCATTTTTAAATCAGCTCTATGCCTTAAAGCAATGTGGTAAGTCAGACATACGATTAAAATGAGTGCCTTGTCACAGTTTGATGTCCCAAGTGTGGCTTTTCATTGGCGTTGTATTAAGAAATACCCCTACAATGAACACAGTGATAAATACAGGAGCATGTATCACTGTAAAAAATAGCAGTAGTGAGAGATTCAAGAAGTAATTGTACATTCATTCCCTTTTGTATTTCCAGACACCATCAAAAGCAAAGCACACCATAAGTCTTTCACTTAAAGGTAAATCAGTTGTTTTTATTGAACATTTGCTTGTGGTTGAAGAAGCACAGAGCCACCCTGAGTAGCCTCATTGTAATGCCAAAAACAATTATGTAAGGGAAGTTTCATTATTCGTGATGACCCTGCTGTGCTCTACCACTCGTATTGTTGCCACAAAGACTTTGGACTACAGAACAACTGGTTATTAAATAGTTTTAACTCCATGGTAGATTCAAGTTTGTAATCTGCTTCATTAGTGACTCAGTACTGTATTCCACTCTCAGTTAAAGTTTAGCATAACACGATGTAATTTGAATTCAACATAGCAGCCAAGACATAAAAATAAAAATCAATTTTAAAAATCTGAATTGTACAGGGATTCTGCATAAGAAGTGCAACCAGAGAAAATGAATACACATAATTCAGGGTCAAGATGTTGTGAGAATAATACATTTATAGAGATCCACAAAACCTCTCATTTTGTCATACTAGAAAAGTCTCCCATTGGGGTTGGCATATGACAGTGGCAGAATGGTGATCTCCAGATCTCTCTCACTAGGTGTCATTCCCTCACATACTGTACATAACAAATCCACGTCTTGTCTACAAGCTGGTCTGATTGAGGATGTGATCTCCTATTGCTGAGAAGTCTGTATCGTATATTCCCTCCTCCACTGGAAGAGTAGGATTCTTGCGTTCTTGGAACTCCACCCACAAATAGGTTACCATGGAGAGGATCAGAACTCCCAGGAGGATGTAGAGCTTGATGTCCAAACAGATGAAGGTACTGTAGGCGAAGGCTATAACGAATCCCAGGGATTCCCACATACGGTAGTTAGCGAATGCTGCCTCTTTTTGTCTGGGGAAGAGAACGCCGTACAGTGCTGCAAACAAGAACAAAACCCTTGTTACCTCAGTCCTGGACAAAATGTTTGATGTACCTAACATGTAATACATAAATGATAGCTCAACTCACAGTTGGTTTGTGTCTGCCACACAGCATCTGCCAGGCCCCAGAGGGCAGGAAACACAAAGAACACTGGCAGCTGGTCTGGGTGAGGCTTCCAGAACAACAGAGCCAGGATACAGGAAAAGTTGGTCACTGCAGCTGTAAGAGAGGTGAGTAGTGAGTGATTTTGACTTTACATATGAGTTCTGCAGATCTCGGATCTAAATTATAATCCACATGTCCTGTTGCTGCAGGATTATGTTCCTGCTGTAGCAAACTGGCAAAAAATTAAGATCCACATCTGTATACCAATGAAAATGTAAATGTCTTTATTGGAAAGCTCTTCTTACCCACGCAAAACAGTGGGGCTCTTCCAGTGTATTCTGCCAACCTCTCAAACATAAAGGAACATAACGAATTGGCGGCTCCAAAACATATCTTCGCATATCCAAAAATAATGGATTCCTAATGCACAGGTCACATAGTTCTGCAATGGAAACACACCAAAGGAAGGTCACACGCATTACTTTTAGCCACTCTTGCGTTGATTAATAATTCTTCCATGTTGGATTCCTAGTGGCAGAGTATGAACCATATGTCTTGTCGTCACCTCACCTTTGTGTATTCACCGGAGAGGAAACTCTGTTCAAAGCCACTGTACATGGTCAAAGGGATGAGAATGACGAGTCTCTTGTCCTTCAGGAGTGTGAATGTGGCCAGGAAGGTGCTCCAGAATGGTTCCCTGTTGTCCCTGAACTCCCGGGCCTGATCTCTGTCTATGTTATCCAGAAATACTGCCACTATGATCATGGCCAGCACACCCACTCCTGAAACACAACAGTTGCACACATTGAACATAGTCGCAGCAGAACATTTCACTAGCATCAACTTACAACACTGAGAAACAATAATAAGTTCTTACCAATATAGCAGCCGACTAGCGTCCAAACCAATTGTTGTGCTGGCTTTTTGGTCGTGGAGTTTGAATTGATATCAGCACACACACCTGCACCACAATATTGTAGAGCTTCCTCGGAGATGTTAGCTAGGAGGACATAAAGATATTATGACATAGAGGATGGTTGGGCAAGAACAAGTGTCATAAATGTAGACTACACATGATTGACTTTAGCCTACAGTTAGCCTTTAACTTAAAAATGTTACTACTTTCACAAACAAGTTGCATTTGTTCTGTGTGCGCATGTGTACGTAAGTGTGTGTATGTGTGCACTTCCTTCTTACTTATATTTGTATCTGAACCGAATATCAACGACGACATGAGGTTTCCCCATACAGCCGAAGACTGGAATATCAGGAAGAATATGCCAAAGTACTTATTGATAACATCCGCTGCCTTCTTGTTTTCATTAGGGGCCTGCAGGTTGCCGCTGATGGTGAGAAGGGTACACTTGGCAGACCAGAGTGGAGACCCTCCCATACCCAGGATCACAGAGGTGGGGATCAGAGTATACCTGAAAGAGGACAGATTGATATGGTTAGCATCAGACACCCTGCCTACTGTTTGTAAGCTTAAATCTTTACTGACAGACCAGGAAGCATAGCAGACCAGGGTAGGTGTAAAGGTTGTCAATGTAGTTCTCCTCCTCAGACGAGGAGGAGCATGGATCGGACCAAGATGCGGAGTAGGAGGTATTCATGATTTAATGGCAAACCAACAAAACACTACAAATTAACAAAACAACAAACGTGACTAACCTGCAACAGTCCTGTGTGGCCCAAACGCTGACACAAGAACAAACACCAGTGAAACCCTGGCTGCCTTAGTATGACTCTCAGAGTCAAACGATACACACCTGTCTCTAATTGAGAATCATACCAGGCCGAACACAAAACCCCACATAGAAATAGAAAACATAGACTAACCCACCCAACTCACGCCCTGACCAACTAAAACAAATACATAACAAAGGAAAACAGGTCAGGAACGTGACAGAACCCCCCCCTTAAGGTGCGAACTCCGGGCGCACCAGCACAAAGTCTAGGGGAGGGTCTGGGTGGGCGTCTGTCCACGGTGGCGGCTCTGGCGCTGGGCGAGGTCCCCACCCCACCATAGTCACTCCCCGCTTCCGTATCCCCCGCCCAATGACCACCCTCCAACTAAACCCACCTAAATGAAGGGGCAGCATCGGGATAAGGGGCAGCACCGGGATAAGGGGCAGCAGCTCCGGGATAAGGGGCAGCAGCTCCGGGATAAGGGGCAGCAGCTCCGGACTGAGTGGCAGCTCCGGACTGAGTGGCAGCTCCGGACTGAGTGGCAGCTCCAGACTGAGTGGCAGCTCCAGACTGAGTGGCAGCTCATGACTGGAGGGCAGCTCATGACTGGAGGGCAGCTCATGACTGGAGGGCAGCTCATGACTGGAGGGCAGCTCATGACTGGAGGGCAGCTCATGACTGGCGGGCAGCTCATGACTGGCGGGCAGCTCATGACTGGCGGGCGTCTCTGGCAGCTCCTGACTGGCGGGCGTCTCTGGCAGCTCCTGACTGGCGGGCGTCTCTGGCAGCTCCTGACTGGCGGGCGTCTCTGGCAGCTCCTGACTGGCGGGCGTCTCTGGCAGCTCCTGACTGGCGGGCGTCTCTGGCAGCTCCTGACTGGCGGGCGTCTCTGGCAGCTCCTGACTGGCGGGCGTCTCTGGCGGCTCCTGACTGGCGGGCGTCTCTGGCGGCTCCTGACTGGCGGGCGTCTCTGGCGGCTCCTGACTGGCGGGCGTCTCTGGCGGCTCCTGACTGGCGGGCGTCTCTGGCGGCTCCTGACTGACGGACGGCTCTAATGGCTCGTGGCAGACGGATGGCTCAGACGGCGCTGGGCAGACGGATGGCTCAGACGGCGCTGGGCAGACGGATGGCTCAGACGGCGCTGGGCAGACGGATGGCTCAGACGGCGCTGGGCAGACGGATGGCTCAGATGGCGCTGGGCAGACGGATGGCTCAGATGGCGCTGGGCAGACGGATGGCTCAGATGGCGCTGGGCAGACGGATGGCTCAGATGGCGCTGGGCAGACGGATGGCTCAAGCACCGCTGGGCAGACAGCAGACTCTGGCCGGCTGAGACGCACTATAGGCCTGATGCGTGGTGCCGGAACTGGAGGTACCGGGCTGAGGGCACGCACCTCAGGGCGAGTGCGGGGAGGAGGAACAGGGCTCTGGTGATGCACTGGAAGCCTGGTGCGTGGTGTAGGCACTGGTGGTACTGGGCTGGGGCGGGAAGGTGGCGCCGGATATACCGGACCGTGAAGGAGGACACGCGCTCTTGAGCACCGAGCCTCTCCAACCCTACCAGGTTGAATGGTCCCCGTAGCCCTGCCAGTGCGGCGAGGTGGAATAGCCCGCACTGGGCTATGCAGGCGAACCGGGGACACCACCTGTAAGGCTGGTGCCATGTACGCCGGCCCGAGGAGACGTACTGGAGGCCAGATACGTTGGGCCGGCTTCATGACATCCGGCTCGATGCCCAACCTAGCCCTCCCAGTGCGGCAAGGTGGAATAGCCCGCACTGGGCTAAGCACGCGTACTGGGGACACCGTGCGCTTTACCGCATAACACGGTGTCTGACCAGTACGACGCCCTCTCACTCCACGGTAAGCCCGGGGAGTTGACTCAGGTATCCAACCCGGCTTCGCCACACCCCCCTTTAGCCCCCCCCCCAAGAAATTTTTGGGTGAACCTCTCGGGTTTCCAGCCACTCTGCCTTGCAAGCGCCTCATAATGCCGCCTCTCCGCTTTCGCTGCCTCCAGCTCCGCTTTGGGGCGGCGACACTCCACTGGCTGTGCCCAGGGTCCTTTACCGTCTAGGATCTCCTCCCAAGTCCATTCCTCTTCTCTCCATTGCTTTGGTTCTTGCCGTCCTTCTCCAATCCGCTTGGTCCTGGTTTGGTGGGTGTTTCTGTAAAGGTTGTCAATGTAGTTCTCCTCCTCAGACGAGGAGGAGCATGGATCGGACCAAGATGCGGAGTAGGAGGTATTCATGATTTAATGGCAAACCAACAAAACACTACAAATTAACAAAACAACAAACGTGACTAACCTGCAACAGTCCTGTGTGGCCCAAACGCTGACACAAGAACAAACACCCACAAAACACCAGTGAAACCCTGGCTGCCTTAGTATGACTCTCAATCAGAGACAAACGATACACACCTGTCTCTAATTGAGAATCATACCAGGCCGAACACAAAACCCCACATAGAAATAGAAAACATAGACTAACCCACCCAACTCACGCCCTGACCAACTAAAACAAATACATAACAAAGGAAAACAGGTCAGGAACGTGACAGTAGGATTCATACAATGTGTGTAAACAACTTTGCCAATGGACACTACTCTCATATGATTTGTTTCATTAACTCACATTCGAGTAATAATCCCAACTCTACTTGGTAATAACAAGTTAATACACACAGTCACATTCACCCTCACTCACACACTCATTACTGACGCCACACACTTATACCCACATGCACACACGCCCTCACTCCTACGCTGCTTCTAAAATCGATATATTACGACTATTATGCTGCTGTTCATTGATTATTCATTGTCATTACTCATTACCATTAGTATCTATCTATTTATCCTGCTACTGGTCACTATTACTCCTGTTTACCATTAGTATACTACCATATGTATATTATATACTGAACAAAAATATAAATGCAACATGTAAAGTGTTAGTCCTATGTTTAATGAGCTAAAATAAGAGATTCCATGTGAAATTCATAGATTAGGGCCTCATTTATTTATTTCAATTGACTGATTTGCTTATATGAACTGTAACTCAGTAAAATCATTGAAAATGTTGCATGTTGCTTTTAAGTTTTTGCTCAGTACTAAGAGAAAATTGAAAAACAGCTTCTATCTTAAGGCCATCAGACTGTTAAATAGCTATCACTAACCGGCCTCCACCCATTACCCTGCCCATAACATAGTCAATGTCACTAGCCAGCTACCACCCAGTTACTCATCCCTGCATTTTAGAGGCTGCTGCCCTATGTACATATAGTTGAAGTCGGAAGTTTACATACACTTAGGTTGGAGTCATTAAAAATTGTTTTTAAACCACTCCACAAATTTCTTGTTAGCAAACTATAGTTATGGCAAGTCGGGTGGGATATCTACTTTGTGCATGACACAAGTCATTTTCCCAACAATTGTTTACAGACAGATTATTTCACTTCACTGTATCACAATTCCAGTGGGTCAGCAGTTTACATACAATAAGTTGACTGTGCCTTTAAACAGCTTGTAAAATTCCAGAAAATGATGTCATGGCTTTAGAAGCTTCTGATAAGCTAATTGACATCATTTGAGTCAATTGGAGGTGTACCTGTGGATGTATTTCAAGGCCTACCTTCAAACTCAGTGCCTCTTTGTTTGACATCATGCGAAAATCAAAAGAAATCAGCCAAGAACTCAGAAATAAAATTGTAGACCTCCACAAGTCTGGTTCATCCTTGGGAGCAATTTCCAAATGCCTGAAGGTACCACGTTCATCTGTACAAATAATAGTACGCAAGTATAAACACCATGGGACCACGCAGCCGGCATACCTCTCAGGAGGGAGACGCGTTCTGTCTCCTAGAGATGAACGTACTTTTGTGTGAAAAGTGCAAATCAATCCCAGAACAACAGCAAAGGACCTTGTGAAGATGCTGGAGGAAACCGGTAAAAAGTATCTATATCCACAGTAAAACGAGGCCTAAATCGACATAACCTGAAAGGCCGCTCAGCAAGGAAGAAGCCACTGCTCCAAAACTGCCATAAAAAAAGCCAGACTACGTTTTGCAACTGCACATGGGGACAAAGCTCGTACTTTTTGGAGAAATGTCCTCTGGTCTGATGAAACAAAAATAGTTATGTTTGGCCATAATGACCATCGTTATGTTTGGAGGAAAAAGGGGGAGGCTTGCAAGCCAAAGAACACCATCCCAACCGTGAAGCACGGGGGTGGCAGCATCATGTTGTGGGGTTGCTTTGCTGCAGGAGGGACTGGTGCACTTCACAAAATAGATGACATCATGAGGATGGAAAATTATGTGGATATATATTGAGCTAACATCTCAAGACATCAGTCAGGAAGTTAAAGTTTGGTCGCAAATGGGTCTTCCAAATGGACAATGACCCCAAGCATACTTCCAAAGTTGTGGCAAAATGACTTAAGGAAAACAAAGTCAAGGTATTGGAGTAGCCATCACAAAGTCCTGACCTCAATCCCATAGAACATTTTTGGGCAGAACTGAAAAAGCGTGTGCGAGCAAGGAGTTTTACAAACCTGACTCAGTTACACCAACTCTGTCAGGAGGAATGGGACAAAATTCACCCAACTTATTGTAGGAAGCTTGTGGAAGGCTACCCGAAATGTTTGACCCAAGTTAAATAATTTAAAGGCAGTGCTACCAAATACTAATTGAGTATATGTAAACTTCTGACCCACTGGGAATGTGATGAAAGAAATAAAAGCTGAAATAAATCATTCTCTCTACTATTATTCTGACATTTCACATTCTTAAAATAAAGTGGTGATCCTAACTGACCTAAGACAGGGAATTTTTACGAGGATTAAATGTCAGGAATTGTGAAAAACTGAGTTTTTAAATGTATTTGGCTAATGTGTATGTAAACTTCTGACTTCAACTGTGGAGATGGAACACTGGTCACTTTGATAATGTTTACATACTGTTCCACTTAATATGTATATACTGTATTCTAGTCAAGGCCATCCTATTTAACTATTGCTGTACATATACTATTATATCCACGTATTCTTCAGTTATACTACATATTCTATCCACATACTGTCCATAATGTTTATACAAACCATCACATATATATATGTATATATACTGTATATACATATATATTGATACTCCGGACTAGTACTAATATTTCTATATTTCTTCATTCCATTCTTTTACTTTTAGATTTGTGTGTGTTGTCTATTGTTAGATATTACTGCACTGTTGGAGCTAGGAACACCATCATTTCACTACACCCACAATAACATCTGCTAAGCATGTGTATGCGACCAATGACACTTGATTTGATATTCCTGCTACCAGTCACTTTTCAGCTCTGTTTACATGTACACTGAGTGTATAAAACATAAGGAACACTTTCCTAATATTGAGCTGCACCCCCTTTTGCCCTCAGAAAAGCCTCAAATCATCAGGGGATGGACTCTACAAGGTATTGAAAGCGTTCCACAGGGATGCAGGCCCATGTTGGCTCCAATGCTTCCCATAGTTGTGTCAAGTTGGCTGGATGTCCTTTGGATGGTGGACCATTCTTGATACACACAGGAAACTGTTGAGCATGAAAAACCCAGCAGCGTTGCAGTTCTTGACACACTCAAACCGGTGCAACTGGCACCTACTACCATACCCCGTTCAAAGGTACTTAAATCTTTTGTCTTGCCCATTCAGCCTCTAAATGGCACACATACACAATCTTTGTCTCAATTGTCTCAAGGCTGGGTAAATAAGGATTTTTAAGTCTCCTCCCCTTCATCTACACCAGGTATTCCCAAACTGGGGTACAGGGTAACATCCAATCACATTAACCGTTACTCTCTCGCGGGAATTCCACTAACGGTCCGTAGGTAGCCAAACGTAGCTGCTGCTCTTGTTGGTATCTGTACTGATGGCGCAAAAGCCATGACAGGAAGACATAGTGGAATGTTAATGCGCACGCAAGCAGTTGCTCCCGACGCCACTTGGGTACACTGCCAGATTTCTATATTGGGCTGCGCTCAAAGTATCCTGCCTTGGCAAATCGCGCTGTTAAGACACTGTTACTCTTTGCAACCACGTATTGTACCTATGTGAGAGTGGATTCTCGGCCCTCACTAGCATGAAAACTAAATACAGGCACAGACTGTGTGTGGAAAATTATTTAAGACTGAGACTCTCCAATACAACCCAACATTGCAGAGTTATGTGCATCCTTTCAAGCACAACTTTCTCATTAACCTGTGATGAGTTATTCACAATTTTCGATTAACAAATAAGGTTTTATATGTAAAATGGTTAGGAAAAGAGCAAAACTATTGATTATTATTATATTATTATTTGTGCCCTGGTCCTATAAGAGCTCTTTGTCACTTCCCACGAGCTGGGTTGTGACAAAAACTCATCTCACACTCATTCATATGTTTAATAAATGTATAGTATGTGTGTGGCAGGCTTACAATGATGGCAAAAAACAACATTTGAGAGTGCGCTGACCCTGCTGCTAGAGGGGGTACGCAGCTGGAGGTTGAATGTTTGAAGGGCTACGGGACTATAAAAAGTTTGGGAACCACTGATCTACACTGATTGAAGTGGATTTAACAAGTGACATCAATAAGGAATCATAGCTTTCACCTGAATTCACCTGGTAAGTCCTAATGTTTTGTACACTCAGTGTATATCTTACTACCAGTCACTTTTTATGTATAAACGTACCCCTGCATATTGAATAAGGTACTGGCACAGTACTTGCATTCTCGTTCTTCTTCAAATTATATTGTACTTGTGTGTTTTTCATTTTATTTTCTATTATCTATATTATTATTAGCGTATTGTTGGGAAAGAGCTCTCAAGTAAGAATTTCCCTCTACTGTTTTACACCTGATGTACCCTGTGCATGTGGCTAATAAACTTTTAAACGTGAAACCAACTTTACTCATTGGGGTACTAGGGAGGTACATGCTTCAATCATGAAGAAGAAACACAGCTTGTTGAAAGCTGTAACAGTAAATGTCTGAACAGGATTTAGAAAGTTTTGCGTTACCATCCTGGATAGAGGTTTCCAATTGAATAGGTCACATAGCAGCCCATGCCGGCAACAATAGTCCATTTGCAGCCCAGGTTTTTGATGAGAATGGGTGGCAGGAACATGGAGGACAGGATGATGGAGGCATAGATAACACTGAGAGATGTCACCCCCATCCCGTCCTCTGCATTCAGACTGCTCTGTAACACAGGAAAGAGATGGTGCCATCAATGTTCCAGAGCCAGAAATTCAAGTGTTGAATTTCATTGAAGCAATTCGATTGGACCAATCATCCAAGATCTATAGTATTTTGAGTTTCCTACCTGTAAACTCTGAAGTCCTCCGTATGCTGTGAACAGAGATAAAAATCCAATGGATACAACCAGAACATTTTTCATATTTCGGTCTATCATGTCTGAAACTTGGAAAACCTTAAGGTTTAGGCTCTAAGTATACTCCAGATTACAGCTTCACCAGATGGTTGTCAGGGATTGTCAAGGCAAGGTGTCATGCTAACCACAGCGGCTGATATAGTTAAGCCTGCTGAGTAAAGGGCAAAGTTCATCCCAGTCTATAAAATGTTCGATATGTGGAGTGCTTTGATGACGAGCTCTTATCAATAGGTATTCTTATCCATCATTAACGGACAGTATGGGACGTTTTCTTAGCTCCTCTCTATTTTCACAATTTCCTACACCACTTTATCAGTATCAGTAGTTTAGACATGTTGGATCAGATATGGCAGACATTAGTAAAGCCAAATGACCGCTGACTCTTTGTCCTAGCATATTAGCAACTGTGTCTTACACTTGAAAATTGAACTTCAATGTTTCAATTTAAATCCCAATGTTTGGGATTGAGCCCAACTCCTGGATTTAGGGCGCCCATTATATCTTAATTAATAATTTGTCAATATGTTTTGTTTACTTTGTTCTGTTTCACTCTCAAGCATACTGATAGTTACCCAGTTTAGTTCAGCTGTGTGTGAGGAATGCATTCCACTCAGAAGAGATACCAGGGTGCAAAGGTTTACTGCCTGTTATGGGAAAGGCTTTTTATGGTACAATGACACAGACATTGAAACCTCTTCCTTATAGTTTTTAACACTATAGCACAGCACTATAACACTATAGCACGGAATCATAAGTGTTCTACCTGGAACCAAAAAGGGTTCTTCAAAGGGTTCTCCTATGGGGACAGCCGAATAACCCTTTTAGGTTCTAGATAGCACGTTTTTTTCCAAGAGTGTAGATTCAGCTGCGGGCCGATTATTTCTTGAGCTGATGGTCGGGTGGCCAGGACATAATTACAAATCATGTGTAGACAGGAAATTGACAGCAAGAAGCCCAAATAGATATAATATTTGAACAAAGCATAATAATTTCAAACCTTGATTACATTTGTATACAATCACGTCTCTCTATTATGCGTGGGAATACTTGGGAACAGATTTCCAAAATTAAAATCACTTGGAGCTGATTTCCTGGTGTTTTTACAGTATTTTATGTCCAGTCTTTTATGAGGAGGTGCAACTCAATATTAGGAAGGTGTTGCTAATGTTTGTAATACACAGGTGATTATATCTCATTAATGGACAAAGGACTTTTTCTGTTTCATCTCCCCAAAGAAAATATGTTTTCCCTATCAAATTAGATTGAAGGGTGTTAACTTTATCACTAACAGAGGTATCTGTTTGGAGAAAATACAAAATTATAAAATGTATGGCCACATTATTTATCAGGATTTGAATTTGATCAGACATTGTGAGGTTATCACTGTGTGAAAGTACTGTCTTTTGAACACATATACTTACTATTGTGATATTGTGTCATTCACATGATCGGACTTCTGCACAATAATATTCAGCCTGAGGCTTGGGCATATCATCATGGATCCATCTTCTGTGAAATCAGCTTATCACTTTGATGACATAATCAGATAAGGTGCTCCACCCTACAATAAAGAGATCATTGACCTTTTGTCAGCAACAAAAGAGTGATCTAATTAAGATCCTACATATGTACTCCTCCCATAACCCAGAGATAGCAAAATAATTCACTGGAAAGTCCTTTGAGACTCATGCACACTGAGAGAGTTCATTTTAGCCCAGTCTCATTCCATGTTGGGGCAGTCCGACACCATAACAGGCTGTGTTGAATCTAGATGCTTTTTTAAATACTGTAGCGAAACTCGATATACAAACCATGTTACAATTCCCACCAAATGGGTTAACCCTATTGGCGCGATGCGTAAGGTGTTTGCCTTTCACACTAACTACCTGGGTTCGCTTCACTGCCTTGCCGTTCGCTACAATATAAAATGACCACTACAATAATTAAAGTACTATTACTGTATGTATACAAGCTGGTAAAGATGACCAACAGAGGGCACTAGACATCACATTAGCCATCCCTTGAAGTCAGTTTTATATCTGAAAAATCTGCCAGATATAGATGAATGAGAATGATATTGCAAAAATCATATTCAAAGTTATGTTTAAAATCTAGTCTAGTTATTGCTGTATCACAATTTGATTAAAAAGATGAATGCCCATTTGCATGCCAGAATTCATAGAATGCAATTATCTTTTCAATTGGATGTTTCCTACAATACCTACAATCAAAATAATAATATAATGTTATTTGTCACATGCTCTTAATACAACTGATGTAGACTTTACCATGAAATGCTTTCTTACGACTTTTTCCACATTTTTTAAATATAATTTTTTCCTCAGCAATCTACACACAATACCCCATAATGACAAAGCGAAAACAGGTTTTTAGAAATGTTGGCAAATTTATACAAAATTAAAAACAAATACCTTATTTACATATGTATTCAGACCCTTTGCTATGAGACATGAAATTGAGCTCCGATGTATCCTGTTTCCATTGATCATCCTTGAGATGTTTCTACAACTTGACTGGAGTCCACCTGTGGTAAATTCAATTGATTGGACATGATTTTGAAAGGCACACACCTGTCTATATAAGGTCCAAGAGTTGACAGTGGCATGTCAGAGCAAAAACCAAGCCATGAGGTCGAAGGAATTGTCTGTAGAGCTCCGAGACAGGATTATGTCGAGGCACAGATCTGGGGAAGGGTACCAAAACATTTCTGCAACATTGAAGGTCCCCCTTGGTCAGGGAGGTAACCAAGAACCCGATGGTCACTCTGACAGAGCTCTAGAGTTTCTCTGTGGAGATGGGAGAACCTCCCAGAAGGACAACCATCTCTGGAGCACTCCACCAATCAGACTGTTATGGTAGAGTAGCCAGACGGAACCCACTCCTCAGTAAAAGGCACATGACAGCCCACTTGGAGTTTGCCAAAAGGCACCTAAAGACTCTGACTATGAGAAACAAGATTATCTGGTCTGATGAAACCCTGATTGAACTCTTTGGGGTGAATGCCAAGCATCACGTCTGGAGGAAACCTGGTACCATCCCTACGGTGAAGCATGGTGATGTTTTTCAGCGAGAGGGACTGGGAGACTAGTGAGGATCGAGGCAAAGATGAATGGAGCAAAGTACAGAGAGATCCTTGATGAAACCTGTTCCAGAGCGCTCAGGACCTCAGACTGGGGCAAAGGTTCACCTTCCAATAGGACAATGACCCTAAGCACACAGCCAAGACAACGCATTAGTGGCTTCGGGACAAGTCTCTGAATGTCCTTGAGTGGCCCAGCTAGAGCCCGGACTTGAAACCGATCAAACATCTCTGGGGAGATCTGAAAATAGCGGTGCAGTAACAATCCCCATCCAACCTGACAGAGCTTGAGAGGATCTGCAGAGAGTATTGGGAGAAACTCCCCAAATACAGGTGTGCCAAGCTTGCAGTGTCATACCCGAGAAGACTCAACGCTGTAATCGCTGCCAAAGGTGCTTCAACAAAGTACTGAGTAAAGGGTCTGAATATTATATAAATGTGATTTTTTATAATGTATTATACATTTGCAAACACTTCTAAAAACCTGTTTTTACTTAGTCATTATGGGGTATTGTGTGTAGATTGATGAAGGGGGAAAAAATGATTTAATCTATTTTAGAATGAGGCTGTAACGTAACAAATTGTGGAAAAAGTCAAGGGGTCTGAATACTTTCCGAAGCCACTGTGTACAGGGAGTACCAGTATCAGATTTACATTACATTTACATTTAAGTCATTTAGCAGACGCTCTTATCCAGAGCGACTTACAAATTGGTGCATTCACCTAATGACATCCAGTGGAACAACCACTTTACAATAGTGCATCTAAATCTTTTAAGGGGGGGGGGGGGGGGGGCAGAAGGATTGCTTTATCCTATCCTAGGTATTCCTTGAAGAGGTGGGGTTTCAGGTGTCTCCGGAAGGTGGTGATTGACTCCGCTGTCCTGGCGTCGTGAGGGAGTTTGTTCCACCATTGGGGTGCCAGAGCAGCGAACAGTTTTGACTGGGCTGAGCGGGAACTGTACTTCCTCAGTGGTAGGGAGGCGAGCAGGCCAGAGGTGGATGAACGCAGTGCCCTTGTTTGGGTGTAGGGCCTGATCAGAGCCTGAAGGTACTGAGGTGCCGTTCCCCTCACAGCTCCGTAGGCAAGCACCATGGTCTTGTAGCGGATGCGAGCTTCAACTGGAAGCCAGTGGAGAGAGCGGAGGAGCGGGGTGACGTGAGAGAACTTGGGAAGGTTGAACACCAGACGGGCTGCGGCGTTCTGGATGAGTTGTAGGGGTTTGATGGCACAGGCAGGGAGCCCAGCCAACAGCGAGTTGCAGTAATCCAGACGGGAGATGACAAGTGCCTGGATTAGGACCTGCGCCGCTTCCTGTGTGAGGCAGGGTCGTACTCTGCGGATGTTGTAGAGCATGAACCTACAGGAACGGGCCACCGCCTTGATGTTAGTTGAGAACGACAGGGTGTTGTCCAGGATCAGATCAGATCAGAATAATGTTTGATGACAATCAGGATGGCCAAGATATTATAGTTTATTGACTCCTCTCTGGATACTTTTCAGAGTCATCCATTGTCAGTGGTTGTCGGTATCTGATTGGCTATAGAGTTCATTGCTGCATCTTGTCAAAAGCTATTCTGTCAGCAGCCACATGAACTATCCGCCTGACATTGGAATGCCAGAAGGATTTAGTTAATGTGCCTCTCTCTCATACACAGTGTAGTATATCTCCCAGACCAGAAGTGCTGTTCAATTCTGCATTCTCAGAATCCCCAAAAGGCTTTGGTGGAATCATAAATATCTCGCTCTCGCTCTCATATTCCTATCCAGCAGGTACAGAACTGAAATCACATTAAGAAGTCTATTCAGACTGAGTTTAGTCTATAGCTCCAGGTGCTACCTTAAGCATAGATTTACCACAGACTTCTGTCATCATACTAGAATGAAGTCTGTCCTGTTTGAGCCAAAAGTAGAGATGAGAAGAGAGGAGAGAAGATGAGAAGGGAGGAGAAGAGAGCAGAGGAGATGAGAAGAGAGGAGCCAGACAGGTCTGCTTTAGAAGTATACCTGACCCAGGCCTCTCCCAGGAGTGGCAGCATGGAGCTCAGGCTCTGACTCAGTCTGCTCTGCTGCTCTCTGGCCAGATGTTTTCTGCTCTGCAGTGCAGCCGGCATCCTCTATCTCCTCTCTCCTCCTCCGTCCTCAGTGGGGGACACATTCTGCGGCACACGCCAGGGGACCCAGGCTCTCCCAGCACAGCCGGGCCTTCCAGCCCAAACAGCCCAGCTAACATAGCGTCAACCCAAGCAAAGGACCCCCTGACGTAGAGTCACACAGAGGTCATCGCCTCTTAGCACTGTTGTTTCAGCCCCCTCAGAGAGACAGACAGTCTGGAAGGCCATGTTTATCTACTTCACCACGTGTTTATTGGTTGTCGGAGAGTACCCTGGAGCCTGTCTGTCTTTTCACTGGGTGTTTCATTAAAGTTGCCTAAACCGAATCTGCTACGGAGCTTCCAGCTCATTCCAGTGGAACTCCAGACCAGACACATACATACCTGTCTGCAATGTAAATGCGTTACCTCAGGGGCAGGACGTGTGCTACTCATGGCCACCACCAGGGGGCTCGGTTGGGCGGTAAAACATGAGCCAGCAGTGCTGTGCACTGTGTGTCGCTCATAAACACCTGTTCCCACAGTCAGTGTCTGTAAAAAATTGTTTTTCCTTTATCCATGTTGCATGTGATTACTTTTGGCTGAGCTATAATTCAGTCCAGGCCTGATATACAACGTATGATAAAGTATTAAGGCTATGCCTACTCATTAGGGAGTTTTCCAAACTCTGTCCTCAGGACCCCAAGGGGTGCACTGCAGGATAAGCCACAGCTTTACCTCCTGATTTACATTAGGTGGTCATAGCAGCCTACAGGCTACAGGCTGGAGACACATGGGATGGATAAGGAACACTGGTTCAGTGAAGCTAGCTTATCTGCAAGCACCTTCCTATCTGTGGGTTATTCTCACTAGCAGAGTCAGGCAGGCTGAGCCTTTATGGGAAACAGACCCAGTTTTCCCCTCTCTCCTACATCTTGCACTCTCCCCAAATCCCCTATGGAATCCCAGACATGCACACACTGGACTGGAGTTCTAATCTCCCTTGGGAAGCTGCAACACTTTCGCCAAACTCAGCAAACTTAGTGACTAGTGTACTCTAAGATCAATACTTCTCACTGGTGGCTCATTGTTATGAAAGTAGTAGTCTATGACTGAGCGGAACACCCCCTCTTACTGTGACCTCATGTCTCAGGGCTTTGTATTTTCATTCAAACACTTCAGACCTGGTATGAGTCAGTCTATCAATGCACTACTTATTGACTCTCTGTCTGAATGTTACAAATGCTTGAGCCACAATAGAAATGTTAGCCTACTGGGATTTCTCTGAATTTTGCTTCACTTATTGAGGTTTTGTAACATCTTATGAGTTATTTTCGATTTCCCCTGGATTACCTGGTTAATATGTAATTTCATACGGATGAGAAGCAGCTAACAATGACAATTGTAGTTACTGTCCTTGTTGTGGTTATGGCATGGTTACTTATGAGTCATTCTAGTATTGTCTTGACATCCTATATGACTAAGACTGAAGTACTATTGGGGTCTTTCCTGAAGCTCAGCACTATGAATGGAGTAGACTGAGATCACCTATTTTACTCTGACTTAAGGTACATGTATGAGCTAGCACCGTGTATCAGAGAGGGTGGTCATCCCTGCAGTACAGTGTGACATGCAACCGGTTGACATGCTAACAGACATTAGTGTATTTAAAAACCTGCATGCTTAGCCTAGCTCCCCAAGCCACCACATGACACTACGGCGGAGCTGTGTTTGTGTGCGCGTGCGCGTGCGTGCGTGTTTATCCTGCTGTTGACTGTGACAGGCGCGAGTCACTCTGACTTCCCATTGTTAACTGTTTGCTGATGTCAATGCAGGATCTATGGGGCATTTTATGTTGCTGCCCCAGCACAATGCAGAATGGCAGATAGATGCTGACACCACCTCAAAATGGCTTTATTTAGCAAAAGCGACATAGAGCCTCTGACGTGTGTGTGTGTGCCCCACAACAACAGAAATGAGGGAAATAGATCATAAAAGAGAGGGAGGGAGCACAAAAACATTAAACAAATAGTCTGTAGAATAGTCTAGCATCACTGGCTTTCAGTTAGTTTGTATGTTTCTATATTTGACCCTGGTACCCCTGATGCAGGTCTCCGTAGACTGTGTTTACACTGACCTGCAGCCTACTGATCTTTTTCCACTTTGGACCAATCACATCAGATCTTTTCATATCAGATATTTTTCAGAGCTGATCTGATTGGTCAAAGACCAAATGATGAAAAACAGAGCATAATTGGGCTGCCTGTTTAAACGCAGACATGGAGACATACCTCTGCATGTATTTCCACTATCTTGGGACATCACTAAAGGCTTAACACTCTAACATATGCAAATGGATTGTGCTATCGCATCAGAGAATACCCTGCTCATCCTTGAGCCTATAAAACCGGCTTGGCCACCCAACCACTGCCTTTTCCCTCCTCAGTCAAATTGTGCCAAGAGAGATACAGTGCCATCTTGCAAATCTGGAGACCACCACCACCCCAAACAAATAGATGAGACACCAACAACTAGGTCTGGTGGAAACTCTCCTAAGCTTCGGCCAATGGACAATCTCTGTCTGAATGCTTGCGGATTCTTGTGCAATGCAGCACTTGAACCCTCAGGGTGGAACCGTTCATCACTGGTTGTAGTGGAGATGAGGAGAGGCTTGAGACAGCAGTTTGAAGAGAGCGGGAGCATGAGAGGAATGAGGGGGGAATATAGGCGTCCAAGTAGGGGGTGTTAATGATAGGATTGCCTGGCTGATGCCGGGAAGAATAAGGGACGTCAAGGTCGGCCGTAAAGAGAGAGAGCGAGAGTTCCCTTCTGCAAAACTATCATGAATTATTCAGCTTCTCTTTTGTCTCCTACTCCTCTCCTCAGCGCTCTACTGGAGCGGCCCTGACAAGTTTATTCCAGCTCTGCCTCAGTCTGTGGAGTGGGTTGTGTTGCCTGCCTGCATGCCTGCCCGCCTTCCCAGCTAACAATTGTTGGGAAAGAAAATGTTTTTGTGATGTTACCTGTAATGTTCGAGTGTCCAATTTTCCATTAGTTAAGGAAACATTCTATCTATGTTAGCAGAAGTATTCTGAGGACCTTTTCAGCATGTTTTGGTGTTAAAGTGATTCCCTTAATGTCAAGCAGAACTAATCTAGAACGTGGTTACAATGTTCTCAGATTATACAACATTATGTTCTAGATGTGTTTTATGGGACATTGCAAGAACATTGATGTGTAGTCTTTTTAGGGTTAGGAGACTATTCCATCAACCAAACATAGACACCATGTTCTCAGAATAGAAGATGTTCTAGACACATTCCATGAGAACACTCCTGTGTCCAATTTTCTGAGGGTTAGATATTTTTGTCTGTTGGCAAGGTTAGGGATACTCACGCACAATGTTTTCAACTTACATATTTGACACACATGATCACATTGTGCATGTTCATTTATACAGTAATTATTATTCGAAATGTCCATACCTGGGATTTGAACTCGCAACTCGCAAAAGAATTCCATCTCCAAGTTTTTATGTGGAAAATAGACTAATTGCAACAGAATCACTTGGGATCAATGTTATTACTTACAGCAATATAGTATAGTAATAAATTACATTTATGAGTAACGAAGTAATATAACGAGTTATTGTCTTCAAATATTGTAATATTATTACAGTTACTTTTTCGAGTAACTCACATTACTTTCAGAAGCAAATCTCTACGGGCCAGTTATATACATGTATATATTTTTTAAGTCTTATCTCATGCTTACGGAATTTATGCTGTAGGCTAACCCGTTTCCAATAGGCTATCGTAAAGCCTAAAATCGAAGAAAGATGGCAGCTGTGTTGTTACCCCTCTTAAACTTTTCCTTGCGGAAATGCTCAAACCCAGGCCGCCAGCACCAATAATAACCACTGTCTCAATAAGGGATATCTCTAGGGCATGTGCTTATTAGGCCAGTATAGTTAGGCCCCGTCCGGAAGAAACCCTAAACCCTCCTCCCATAGGCAACCACGTTCTGTGTATGTTTGGTGGGACATTGCTGGATTATTCTCCTAACCCACAGAAAACTGGACACATTAATGTTCTTGCAACGTTCCCATGAAATATGTCTAGAATATTAAGTTCTGAGAACATGATGTCCACAATCTGGGTAAGTTCTATTTGATGTTAAGGGAATGGTCTCTCAGAAGCATTCCTTGCACATCACGGGAACATTATTATGAAAATGTTAGTTAACGACCTAATGAGACTCTTAAGGGAATGCTCTCTAAAGTTGTGGGAACATTTGTTGTTAGCTGGGTTCACACCACTTCACACTGCTCAAAATGGCCAGTTACTTAGATTGGCAAATTACAAACCCTGACACTTCCTTGCAGCAGACGGTAGGAATTGCATGTTCTTCAAAAGCTCTTTTATTCCAAGGACCTGGAGAAGAAGCACTGTAGCAGCTTCGGAGACTGAGGTATTGTTGTTAAATGGCCCAATGCAGTAAAAATTCTTTTTTTCATGTGTTTTATATCATATTGTACAACAACTGATGAAACTAACACTTTAAAAGTGTTTACAAATGTAATCAGTGTTATTTCCTGATAGTTGATGGTTGAAAATACAATCTACACAGGACCCTCTAAATCAGCAGGTTTACATGGGAAGGAGTTTCGGCTTTCCATGGTGACATCACCATGCGGTAAATTGGCTAACAGACCAATAAAGAGACTTGAAAACCTCTCTGCCAATAACAGCTAGTTTTCAGTTTTCTCCTCCCCACTCAGACCACTCCCAGACAGTCCTAGCAAAATTCTTGCTTGAGAAATAGTTGTTTGCTAAAAAGCTATTTTTGTCTATTTGAATGAAAATCTATTACAGTAAGGTACTGTTACCCAGAAATTATTTGATATCGATATAAAAACGCCTGCATTTGGCTTTTAAGATGCATCCCTTGAAAAGGGGGCCTTGGATATGATTAGGGGCATGAATTTTTTTCTGGCCATGTTACCTGACCGGGAACAACACTGGAGAGACGACTCCTCTTAAATATCTACCAATACAACTGTGACTCAGCCCAAAGTCAATATTTTGCCCATGCCAAATGTTACCTGAACTACAGGTCTTACCTGTATCAGGTTCACAAAGTCAGCAATGACAGACTTAAGGTGTGTGCATTTCATATCCACATGAGGTCATTCAGTAGTTGCATTGTGCAAATAATCATTCTCAACATTCTATCATCATCACAAAGGAATGTGCAAGTGTCAATGTAAGAATAGTGTTGTGATGAATCAATGAATGAATGAATTGGATTAATCTGCTTCCTGTCATTTCTATCCTATGTAGGAGGATGAGACACACAGCTTTTGACACATTGACTAGCCTTCTAATTTCTTTCTGCTTTGCAAATTAATTTGTAGCTTGGCATTCCAATGAGATGGCAGATAATGAATTACGCCCACACAACCCTCAGGCCTGTTTGTCAGACAGTATCAGACTGATCTCTCGTCTCTGTACAGGTAAACATCTGAAATCTGCCGCTCGCTGCAGAATGCAGGGGGGGTCCCGTGCTGGATCTAAAAGGCTGGGATGGTTCATTCCTTGGCTGCCGGACAATGCCAGAATTCCCCCTGTACCTAAGGCCTAGATGGGCAGCGCTTTGTGAAGCTTGGCATGGTAGGCCGCTGTGTGGGAATCCATCACCAGGCAGTCTACCGCTGTCATTATGAGACGATAAAGCTGTATACCTCTATACTATAATATTTACCTCTGATGTTTAGCTTTCCTCTCTTCACAGTTTGTTTCCTGCATCTTGGAATCAAGGTATTCCTAAATGTACAGTGGCTTGCGAAAGTATTCACCCCCTTGGCATTTTTCCTATTTTGTTGCCTTACAACCTGGAATTAAAATAGATTTTTTGGGGGGTTTGTATCATTTGATTTACACAACATGCCTACTTGGAAGATGCAAAAAAAAATATATTGTGAAACAAACAAGAAATAAAGAAAAAAACGGAAACTTGAGCGTGCATAACTGTTCCCAAAGTCAGTACTTTGTAGAGCCACCTTTTGCAGCAATTACAGCTGCAAGTCTCTTGGGGTATGTCTCTATAAGCTTGGCACATCTAGCCACTGGGATTTTTGCCCATTCTTTAAGGCAAAACTGCTCCAGCTCCTTCAAATGGGTTTCGCTGGTGTACAGCAATCTTTAAGTCATACCACAGATACTCAATTCGATTGAGATCTGGGCTTTGACTAGGCCATTCCAAGACATTTAAATGTTTCACCTTAAACCACTTGAGGGTTGCTTTAGCAGTATGCTTAGGGTCATTGTCCTGCTGGAAGGTGAACCTCCATCCTAGTCTCAAATCTCTGGAAGACTGAAACAGGTTTCCCTCAAGAATTTCCCTGTATTTAGCACCATCCATCCTTCCTTCAATTCTGACCAGTTTCCCATTCTCTGCCAATTAAAAACATCCCCACAGCACGGATGGTGTTCTCTGGGCGATAAGAGGTGTTGGGTTTGCCCTAGACATAGTATTTCCCTTGATGGCCAAAAAGCTAAATTTTAGTCTCATCTGACCAGAGTACCTTCTTCCATATGTTTGGGGAGTCTCCCACATGCCTTTTGGCAAACATCAAACATGTTTGCTTATTTTTTTCTTTAAGCAATGGCTTTTTTTCTGGCCACTCTTCCATAAAGCCCAGCTTTGTGGAGTGTACAGTTTAAAGTGGTCCTATGGACAGATACTCCAATCTCAGCTGTGGAGCTTTGCAGCTCCTTCAGGAGTATCTTTGGTCTCTTTGTTGCCTCTTTGATTAATGCCCTCCTTGCCTGGTCTGTGAGTTTTGGTGGGCGGCCCTCTCTTGGCAGGTTTGTTGTTGTGCCATATTCTTTCAATTTTTTAATAATGGATTTAACGGTGCTCCGTGGGATGTTCAAAGTTTCTGATATTTTTTTATAACCCAACCCTGATATGTACTTCTCCACAACTTTGTCCCTGACCTGTTTAGAGAGCTCCTTGGTCTTCATGGTGCTGCTTGCTTGGTGGTGCCCCTTGCTTAGTGGCGTTGCAGACTCTGGGGCCTTTTAGAACAGGTGTATGTATACTGAGATCATATGACAGATCATGTGACACTTAGATTGCACACAGGCGGACTTTATTTAACTTATGTGACTTCTGAAGGTCTGGGATACAGCAACTGAAGAACTGGGAAAGCTTGGATACAGCAACTGAAGAACTGGGAAAGCTGGGATACAGCAACTGAAGAACTGGGAAAGCTGGGATACAGCAACTGAAGAACTGGGAAAGCTGGGATACAGCAACTGAAGAACTGGGAAAGCTGGGATACAGCAACTGAAGAACTGGGAAAGCTGGGATACAGCAACTGAAGAACTGGGAAAGCTGGAATACAGCAACTGAAGAACTGGGAAAGCTGGGATACAGCAACTGAAGAACTGGGAAAGCTGGGATACAGCAACTGAAGAACTGGGAAAGCTGGGATACAGCAACTGAAGAACTGGGAAAGCTGGGATACAGCAACTGAAGAACTGGGAAAGCTGGAATACAGAAACTGAAGAACTGGGAAAGCTGGAATACAGCAACTGAAGAACTGGGAAAGCTGGGATACAGCAACTGAAGAACTGGGAAAGCTGGGATACAGCAACTGAAGAACTGGGAAAGCTGGGATACAGCAACTGAAGAACTGGGAAAGCTGGAATACAGCAACTGAAGAACTGGGAAAGCTGGGATACAGCAACTGAAGAACTGGGAAAGCTGGGATACAGCAACTGAAGAACTGGGAAAGCTGGAATACAGCAAACCCAATGGTACAGTTACAGTACCTTCGGAAATTATTCAGACCCCTTGACTTTTTCACATTGTGCTAGGTTACAGCCTTATTCTAAAATGTATTTAAAAAAACAATTATCATCAGTCTACACACAATACCCCATAATGACAAAGCAAAAACAGTTTTTTAGAAATGTTTGCTAATTTATAAAAAGTAAACTGAAATATCACATTTACATCAGTATTCAGACTCTTTACTCAGTATTTTGTTGAAGCACCTTTGTCGGTGATTACAGCCTCGAGTCTTCTTGGGTATGACGCTACAAGCTTGGCACACCTGTATTTGTGGAGTTCTACAGACAATTCCTTCGACCTCATGGCTTGGTTTTTGCTCTCACATGCACTGTCAACTCTTGGACCTTATATAGACAGGTGCGTGCCTTTCCAAATCATGTCCAATCAATAGACTTGACCCGGGTGGACTCCAATCAAGTTGTAGACACACCTCAAGGATGATCAATGGAAACAGGATGCACCTGAGCTCAATTTCGAGTCTCATAGCAAAAGGTCTGAATACTTATGTTAAATAAGGTATTTCTAAAAACCTGTTTTCGATTTGTCATTATGGGGTATTGTGTGTACATTGCTGAGGATTTTTAAAAATGTAATCCATCTGAGAATAAGGCTAACAAAATGTGGAAAAAGTCAAGCGGTCATAATACTTTCCGAAGGCACTGTATATTTGTGAGAACGGTTCGGTCTTTCCAAAGTGCATGTCATAAAATTTGTTTTTCAGCGGAATGGTTTCTCACAAATAGCCATACCATCTCTCCCCTTTCCTTTGTGTGTTTACAAATCTGTTTTCAATGGTTATTTCCTGATAGATTCGGTAGTCACAGACTACCAGACTAAGTAATCATGTGACTAAATTAAATAAAAATAAAAATAAACTACACTATGAAACAAACATTCTTTAAATTATATAAAGAATGATAGTAAAAAGCTTTGGGGCACCTTAAATTAAATTTTGGGGATAAAAGCCAACTTGGCTCCTTCATTCATTGACTCAGATGGCTCATTCATCAAAAAGCCCACTCATTTTGCAAACTACTTTAATGACTTTTTCATTGGCAAGATAAGTAAACTTAGGGATGACATGCCAGCAACAAACGCTGACAATACACATCCAAATATATCGGACCAAATTTTGAAAGACAAGAATTGTACTTTTGAATTCTGCAAAGTCAGTGTGGAAGAAGTGACAAAAAATATTGTTGTCCATCAACAATGACAGGCCACCGGGGTCTGACAATCTGGATGGAAAATTACTGAGGATAATAGCAGACGATATTGCCACTCCTATTTGCCACATCTTCAATTTAAGCCTACTAGAGAGCGTGTGCTCTCAGGCCTGGAGGGAAGCTAAAATCATTCTGCTACCCAAGAATAGTAAAGCCCCCTTTACTGGCTCAAATAGCCGACCAATCAGCCTGTTACCAACCCTTAGTAAACTTCTGGAAAAAATAGTGTTTGACCAGATACAATGCTATTTTACAGTAAACAAATTGACAACAGAATTTCAGCATGCTTATAGGGAAGGACACTCAACAAGCACCACACTTACACAAATGACTGATGAATGGCTGAGAGAAATTAATGATAAAATGATTGTGGGTGCTGTCTTGTTAGACTTTAGTGCAGCTTTTGACATTATTGATCATAGTCTGCTGCTGGAAAAACGTGTATTATGGCTTTACACCTCCTGTTATAATGTGGATAAAGAGTTCCTTATCTAACAGAACACAGAGGGTGTTATTTAATGGAAGCCTTAGATATAATCCAGTTAGAATCCGAAAATCCCCAGGGTAGCTGTTTAGGCCCCTTGCTTTTTTCAATTTTTAATAACGACATGCCACTGACTTTGAGTAAAGCCAGAGTGTCTATGTATGCGGATGACTCAACACTATACACGTCAGCTACCACATCGACTGAAATGACTGCAACACTCAACAGAGAGCTGCAGTTAGTTTCAGAGTGGGTGGCAAGGAATAAGTTAGCCCTAAATATTTCAAAAACTAAAAGCATTGTATTTGGAACAAAACACTCACTAAACCCTACACCTCAACTAAACATTGTAATAAATAACGTGGAAATTGAGCAATTTGAGATGACTAAACTGCTTGGAGTAACCCTAGACTGTAAACTGTCATGCTCAAAACATATTGATGCAATAGTAGCTAAGATGGGGAGAAGTCTGTCTATAATAAAGCGATGCTCTGCCTTAACAACACTATCAACAAGGCAGGTCCTACAGGCCCTAGTTTTGTCGCACCTTGACTAATGTTCAGTCGTGTGGTCAGGTGCCACAAAAAATAACTTTTGCAAAAGGAAAATTGCAGTTGGCTCAGAACAGGGCAGCACGGCTACCCCACAAGACATGCCACAAGAGGTCTCTTCACAGTCCCCAAGTCCAGAACAGACTATGGGAGGCACGAAGCACTACATAGAGCCATGACTACATGGAACTCTATTCCACTGACGCAAGCAGTAAAATGTTATTTTAAAAACAGATTAAAAAACACCTTATGGAACAGCGGGGACTGTGAAGCAACACAAACATTGGCACAGACACTTGCACACACACACACACACACACACACATACACACACACACACGATAACATACGCAATATACATGCACATAGTATTAGTATAGTATTAATATTAGTACTGTAGATATGTGGTAGTGGTGGAGTAGGGGCCTGAGGGCACACAGTGTGTTGTGAAATCTGTGAATGTATTGTAATGTTTAAAAAAAAATTATAAACTGTCTTCATTTTGCTGGACCCCAGGAAGAGTAGCTGCTGCATATTAAATACAAATACAAATACCACTGTCAAACACGTTTCGTGTATGTCTTACATAAGATTTTACACTGAAAATAAGGAGTGTCCCTATAAATCACAGTGCTTAGTGTGATAATAGCTTTGTTCTGATCATGTCAGTGGGCTATGGCTGCTCTTTGATTATCTCTGGGGCTGAATGAGGTGCAGCTTCCTCCATGTGAAGCCATCGCCACGAAAACAGCGTTTTGTGGCAGTGAAGCTTCTCAGGGAGGAGAGGCAGGTGGGCACTGGCTACCCATAGCCCACCACTTCTGTCTCCATTTAATCAGCATGGAGAAAGGAGGTCTTAAAAGAAGACACTTCCCCCTGAAATCGTCCTGTGGGTCAGTGAACAAGAGAGAGAGCTGCCTGACGCATTGCCTGCCTGTAAAACCACATTAATATCAAGCCCAGCTGTGAGAGAGGAGGGTTATGAGGAGCCAAGCGTCTGCAATTTGTCAAGGTTAGGAAATACAAATACCATACAATACAGTGCTCCCCTTTAGAGCCCATTTGTTTGCTAGCTTAAGGGAGGATGCATAGTTTTACTGCTGTGGTGTGTTCAATCATTGAGTGAGTGGGAAAGGTTTTCAAATGAAGCCTTTCCGTCCAATGGAAATGTGCTAGGACCTTATGGGAGAAATGGTGTGAGAAGAAAGTCTCACAAGCTGTGCTTTATTTGGCTAATGACCCATATTGTACACCAAAGAGGTGGGGGGTTACTAATTGTCTCTTTAGTGGGGCAGTGAACAACATTAAGCAATATGAGAGCCTATAATAACAAATGAACCAAGCAGAAATGCGAAGGTGAAGACATATTAAACATCTATTAATCCTTATTATAACCCTCCACTATTTTGTGAAGAATTCATCACTCCCACTCTGTACTAGTGGTTGAGACTTGCACTACCTACCGTTCACCGCCTTGTCTGCTACAGCCAGGCCTCTGAACAATGGAATGATTTATCACAGTGTTTGAGGCTGTGACTGTGACTCTCCCCACATCTCACCTCTGCATCCTGACTGAGTCACTGGCTTAAGAAACCAGGCAGCTGTTCCGTTTGGAGATCCTGCCAGGTCTGTTTTACATAATAACAGCATACGCTCTCTCAGGTCCGTCAGTGGAAAAGAACCAACTGGAGATCTTTAACCTTTTATTGCAGTGGGCTAAATCAGGGTCATTGAGTGTTTCTTGGTAGTCTTAAACAAATCTACGTTGAAACAAAAGTATACACCTCACACACATGGTTATGGGTTTAAAAAAAGAAGACACCTGTACCATGTCAGATACAGAGTTGAAATGTATTACATTTTGAGTTTGCTTCCCAATATTACACTTTATATATAGTATAGTCAAAAGTTTGGACACACCTACTCGTTCAACAGTTTTTCTTTATTTGGACTATTTCTACGTTGTAGATTAATAGTGAAGACATCAAAACTATGAAATAACACATATGGAATCATGTAAAAAGCAAAAAAGTGTTAAACAAATATTTTTTTTTATTATATTTGAGATTTTTCAACGTAGCCACCCCTTGCCTTGATGACAGCTTTGCACACTCTTGGCATTCTCTCAATCAGTGTCACGATAGTCTTCATGAGAGAGAGAGGACCAAGGCGCAGCGTGTGCAAAATACATCTCTTTATTTTGGAAGAGAGAAAAAACACGAAACGAACACTATACACAAACTAACAAAACAACAAACGACCGTGAAGCTAAATAACGTAAGTGCACAGACAAGCAACAAACGTTCAACATAGACAACACCCCACAAAAGCCTACTGCCTATGGCTGCCTTAAATATGGCTCCCAAACAGAGACAATGAATGACAGCTGTCTCTGATTGAGAACCAATCCAGGCAGCCATAGACATAACTAAACAACACTACTCTACTCTACTCTGCCCCATTCACATACAACACCCCTAGACATTACAAAACACATACCTTCCCCATGTCACACCCTGACCCAACCAAAAAACATAAAGAAAACAAAGAATACTAAGGCCAGGGCGTGACAGTACCCCCCCACAAAAGTGCGGACTCCGACCGCACAACCTGAAATAGAAAGGGGAGGGTACGGGGTGGGCCCCATCATGGCGGCGGCTCGGGTGCGGGACGTGGCCCCCACTCCACCATTGTCAATACCCGCCTTGGTAGCCTCCTCCAAATGGCCACCCTCCAAATTAACCCCAGCGGACTAAGGGGCAGCACCGGACTAAGGGGCAGCACCGGACTGAGGGGCAGCACCGGACTGAGGGGCAGCACTGGACTGAGGGGCAGCACCGGACTGAGGGGCAATCCCGGAATGAGGGACAACACCAGAATGAGGGGCAACACCAGAATGAGGGGCAACACCAGAATGAGGGGCAACTCCGAAGTGAAGTGCAGCTCCGGACTGAGGGGCAGCACCGGACTGAATGGTGGATCCTGGCTGGCTGGCTCTGGCGGATCCTGGCTGGCTGGCGGCTCTGGCGGATCCTGGCTGGCTGGCGGCTCTGGCGGATCCTGGCTGGCTGGCGGCTCTGGCGGATCCTGGCTGGCTGGCGGCTCTGGCGGATCCTGGCTGGCTGGCGGCTCTGGCGGATCCTGGCTGGCTGGCTCTGGCGGATCCTGGCTGGATGACGGCCCTGGCTGGTCATGGCTGGATGACGGCTCTGGCTGGTCATGGCTGGATGACGGCTCTGGCTGGTCATGGCTGGATGACGGCTCTGGCTGGTCATGGCTGGATGACGGCTCTGGCTGGTCATGGCTGGATGACGGCTCTGGCTGGTCATGGCTGGATGACGGCTCTGGCTGGTCATGGCTGGATGACGGCTCTGGCGGATCCTGGCTGGATGACGGCTCTGGCTGGTCATGGCTCGCTGACGGCTCTGGCTGATCCTGTCTGGCGGAAGGCTCTGGCTGATCCTGTCTGGCGGAAGGCTCTGGCTGATCCTGTCTGGCGGAAGGCTCTGGCTGATCCTGTCTGGCGGAAGGCTCTGGCGGCTCCTGTCTGGCGGAAGGCTCTGGCGGCTCCTGTCTGGCGGAAGGCTCTGGCGGCTCCTGTCTGGTGGAAGGCTCTGGCGGCTCCTGTCTGGCGGACGGCTCTGGCTGATCCTGTCTGGCGGAAGGCTCTGGCGGCTCCTGTCTGGCGGAAGGCTCTGGCGGCTCCTGTCTGGCGGAAGGCTCTGGCGGCTCCTGTCTGGCGGACGGCTCTGAAGGCTCATGGCAGACGGGCGGCTTTGCAGGCTCAGTACAGACGGGCGGCTTTGAAAGCTCAGTACAGACGGGCAGTTCATGCGGCGCTTGGCAGACGGACAGTTCAAACGGCGTTGGGCAGACGGGCAGTTCAGGCGCCGTTGGGCAGACAGGCAGTTCAGGCACCGTTGGGCAGACGGGCAGTTCAGGCACCGTTGGGCAGACGGGCAGTTCAAGGACCATTGGGCAGACGGGCAGTTCAAGCACCATTGGGCAGACGGGCAGTTCAAGCGCCGTTGGGCAGACGGGCAGTTCAGGCGCCGTTGGGCAGACGACAGACTCTGACCGGCTGAGACGCACTGTAGGCCTGGTGCGTGGTGCTGGAACTGGAGGTACCGGGCTAAAGACACGCACCTTCAGGCTAGTGCGGGGAGTAGCAACAGGGCACACTGGACTCTCAAGGCGTACTATAGGCCTGGTGCGTGGTACTGGCACTGGTGGTACCGGGCTGAGGGCACGCACATCAGGGCGAGTACAGGGAGAAGGAACAGTGCGTACAGGGCTCTGGAGACGCACATGAGGCTTGGTGCGTGGTGCCGGAACTGGTTGTACCGGACTGGAGACACGCACCTCAAGGCTAGTGCGGGGAGCAGTAACAGGGCACACTGAGTTCTCAAGGCGCACTATAGGACTAGTGCGTGGTACCGGGACTGGTGGTACCGGGCTGAGGGCACGCACCTCAGGACGAGTGCGGGGAGAAAGATCAGTGCGTACAGGGCTCTGGAGACGCACATGAGGCTTGGTGCGTGGTGCCGGAACTGGAGGCACTGGGCTGGATACACGCACCACAGGGAGAGTGCGTGGAGGAGGAACAGGGCTCTGAAGAGGCACAGGAGGCTTAGTGCGTGGTGTCAGCACTGGTGGTACTGGGCTGGGGACACGCACCACAGGGAGAGTGCGTGGAGGAGGAACAGGGCTCTGAAGAGGCACAGGAGGCTTAGTGCGTGGTGTCAGCACTGGTGGTACTGGGCTAGTGCGAGGAGCAGTAACAGGACGCACAGGACTCTGGAGACGCACAGGAGGCTTTGTGCGTGCTGTAGGCACTGTCTTAACCAGGCGGCTAGCACGCACCTCAGGACGAGTATGGAGAGCTGTTCCCGGTGACATTAACTCACCAACACGTTCATACGGACGGATGCCGTGCCTCATGCACCAAACCAGTACATCCCTCATAACTCTCTCCTCCAATTTCTCCATTAACTCCTTTACTGTCTCTGCGTCGCTCACCTCCAAAACCGCCCTCACCGGCTCCCTACGGTAAGCAGGAGGAGTTGGCTCACGTCTCCCGACTGACCCAACTAAACTACCCGAGAGCCCCCACCCAAGAAATTTTTGGGTTTGACTTACGGGCTTCCAGCCTTGTTTCCGTGCTGCCTCCTCATATCGCCGCCTCTCTGCTTTCGCTGCCTCCAGCTCAGCTTTGGGGCGGCGATATTCTCCAGGTTGAGCCCAGGGTCCCTTTCCGTCCAATATTTCCTCCTAAGTCCACGAGTCCTGGTTCCTCTCACGCTGCTTGATCCATGGTTGGTGGGGTGTTCTGTCACGATAGTCTTCGTGAGAGAGAGAGGACCAAGGCGCAGCGTGTGCAAAATACATCTCTTTATTTTGGAAGAGAGAAAAAACACGAAACGAACACTATACACAAACTAACAAAACAACAAACGACCGTAAAGCTAAATAACGAAAGTGCACAGACAAGCAACAAACGTTCAACATAGACAACACCCCACAAAAGCCTACTGCCTATGGCTGCCTTAAATATGGCTCCCAATCAGAGACAATGAATGACAGCTGTCTCTGATTGAGAACCAATCCAGGCAGCCATAGACATAACTAGACAACACTACTCTACTCTGCCCAATACACATACAACACCCTTAAACATTACAAAACACATACCTTCCCCAAGTCACACCCTGACCCAACCAAAAAACATAAAGAAAACAAAGAATACTAAGGCCAGGGCGTGACAATCAGCTTCATAAGGTAGTCAGCAGGAATGCATTTCAATTAACAGTTGTGCCTTGTTAAAAGTTAATTTGTGGAATTTCTGTCCTTCTTAATGCGTTTGAGCCAATCAGTTATGTTGTGACAAGGTAAGGGTGATATACAGAAGATAGTCCTATTGGGTAAAAGACCAAGTCCATATTATGGCAAAAACAGCTCAAATAAGCAAAGAGAAACGACAGTCCATCATTACTATAAGACATGCAGGACAGTCAATCCAAAAACTTTGAAAGTTTCTTCAAGTGCAGTCGCAAAAACCATCAAGCGCTTTGATGAAACTGTCTCTCATGAGGACCGCCACAGGAAAGGAAGACCCAGGGTTACCTCTGCTGCAGAGGACATGTTCATTAGAGTTACCAACCTCAGATATTGCAGGCCAAAAAAACACATCCCAGACACATCTCAACATCAACTGTTCAGAGGAGACTGTGTGAATCAGACCTTCATGGTCAAATTGCTGCAAAGAAACCATTACTTAAGGACACCAATAACAAGAAGAGACTTGTTTGGGCCAAGAAACATGAGCAATGAACATTAGACTAGTGGAAATCTGTTGTTTGGTCTGATGAGTCCAAATTTGCGATTTTTGGTTCCAACCGGCGTGTCTTTGTGAAACGCAGAGTAGGTGAATGGATGATCTCCGCATGTGTCGTTCCCACCGTGAATTATGGAGGAGGAGGTGTGGTGTGGGGGTGCTTTTCTGGTGACACTGTCTGTGATTTATTTAGAATTCAAGGCACACTTAACCAGCGCGGCTACCACAGCATTCTGCAGCGATACGCCATTCCATCTGGTTTGAGCTTAGTGGGACTATCATTTGTTTTTCAACAGGACAACACTATTTTGGTTACTACATGATTCCATATGTGTTATTTCATAGTTGTAATGTCTTCACTGTTATTCTACAATATAGAAAATAGTAAAAATAAAGAAAAACCCTTGAATGAGTAGGTGTGTACAAACCTTTGACTGGTACTGTACATCACAGAAGACAGAAATATAAAACTGTTTGACATAGTAACACCGGATTTTTGTCTGCTTTTTAAAAATAATCTTTATTAATGACGAAATTATGAAAAATATTAATGCAGGAAAGGGCTACAAGACAAAGTCTTACCAACTTTAGAACAGCCAATCCCTGAAAGTCCTTTCAGTCCACATGAGAAAGATTACAGTTTACTACAGAATACTACAGTACTTACTATAGAATTCTGTAGTAAACTATACACGGTAGTATCTCTCAATCATGTGTATTTGTCACGGTCGTCATAATGAGTAGACCAAGGCGCAGCGTGGTAAACAAACATAACTCTTTAATAAAAGAGAGAACACTGAACACTAAACAAAACAACAAAACGAACTGTGAAGCAATATGGCTAGTGCAGAACAGGCAACTAAACATAGAATAACAACCCACAAAATACCCAAGGAATATGGCTACCTAAATATGGTCCGAGACAACGATAAACAGCTGCCTCTGATTGAGAACCAATCTAGGCAACCATAGACATATAAACACCTCGACTAGATAAACCCCTAGACAATCCAAAAACTAAACAAACCACCCTTGTCACACCCTGACCTAACCAAATAATAAATAAAACAAAGATAACTAAGGTCAGGGCGTGACAGTATTACTTACTATAAATTGCTGTAGTATACCGTAGAATACTATAAGAAATACTACAGTATTATCCACACAAAACAATACAGTCTGCAAAAACACCATATATTTTATTATAGAAGAGAGCAAAAGCGCATAACTATGTGTTCAGACGCTAGTCCTATCTACAGGTTATGGAAAACTTGCTATTTTAGTATTTCCCCAGTAGGTTTCCTGAAGGAGAAAGCCTCCACTTCTATTTGAAAGATAATAAAACTAAACTCTATAGTAAATACTACAGTCATGTATGCAAAAACACGACAGTAAGTATTACAGTATACTACAGTCTGCAAAAACACTACATTAAATACTACAGTATACTAAAATCCACAAAACACTACATTAATTACTATAGTATATACTACAGTTTTTTTTACTACAGTATTTATACTATAGTTAACTGTAAATGCTAATGAATATTACATTATACTACAGTGCATACTACAGTAAAGTCAGCAAAAACCCTACAGTGAATAATATAGTATATTATAATTATACCATAGTATTTTTTATGTGGGAGTGGTCTGACATTGACTTTTATGTCCTGCTTGATAACATTTAGCGAGAATTATTTGTACATTTTCTCATACTGTAATAATAGGTAATTGCCTTCTTTGCCTTGTCCAGTTGTTATTGTTTCCCATCACATTTTTAAAATCGATTTCATAGAGCTTAACAGCTCACATTCTGCTAATGATCATTGGGAGCACTAATCCTCTCTATTTGCATTTGTGGAGAGTAAGAAGTTAAAGTCAGATAAGGCTTTACTATAGTGAACAAAAATATGTACACAACATGCAACAATTTATTAATTTTACTGAGTTAAAGTTCACATAAGGAAATTGGTGAATTGAAATAAATTCATTAGGCCCTTATCTATGGATTTCACATGACTGGGAGTACAAGATATGCATCTGTTGGTCATAGATGTAGATGCATAGTTTTACTGCTGTGGTGTGTTCAATCATTGAGTGAGTGGGAAAGGTTTTCAAATGAAGCCTTTCCGCCCAATGGAAATGTGCTAGGACCTTATGGGAGTAATGGTGTGAGAAGAAAAAAGGTAGGGGCGTGGATCAGTATCTGGTGTGACTCCCATTGCAGTGTGACACGTCTCATTCGCTTAGAGTGGATCAGGCTGTTGATTGTGGCCTGTGGAATGTTGTACCACTCCTCTTCAATGGCTGTGTTGCTGGATATTAGCGGGAAATGGAACACGCTGTCGTACACGTTGATCCAGAGCATCCCACAAATGCTCAATGGGTGACATGTATAGTGAGTATGCAGGCCATGGAAGAACTGGAATATTTTCAGCTTCCAGGAATTGTGTACAGATCCTTGCAACATGGGGCCGTGCATTATCATGCTGAAATATGAGGTGATGGCAGCGGATGAATGGCACGACAATGGGCTCCAGGATCTCATCACGGTATCTCTGTGCATTCAAACTGCCATCTATAAAATGCAATTGTATTTGTTGTCCGTAGCTAATGAGACACCCTGGAGACACCCTGGACCCAAACTGTTACAGACCTATATCCATCCTGCCCTGCCTATCTAAGGTCTTCGAAAGCCAAGTTAATAAACAGATCACTGACCATCTCGAATCCCACCGTACCTTCTCCGCTGTGCAATCCGGTTTCCGAGCTGGTCACGGGTGCACCTCAGCCACGCTCAAGGTACTAAACTATATCATAACCACCATCGATAAAAGACAGTACTGTGCAGCCTTCTTCATCAACCTGGCCAAGGCTATCGACTCTGTCAATCACCATATTCTTATCGGCAGACTCAGTAGCCTCGGTTTTTCTGATGACTGCCTTGCCTGGTTCACCAACTACTTTGCAGACAGAGTTCAGTGTGTCAAATCGGAGGGCATGTTGTCTGGTCCTCTGGCAGTCTCTATGGGGGTACCACAGGGTTCAATTCTCGGGCCGACTCTTTTCTCTGTATATATCAATGATGTTGCTCTTGCTGCGGGCGATTCCCTGATCCACCTCTACGCAGACGACACCATTCTGTATACTTCTGGCCCTTCCTTGGACACTGTGCTATATAACCTCCAAACGGGCTTCAATGCCATACAACACTCCTTCCGTGGCCTCCAACTGCTCTTAAATGCTAGTAAAACCAAATGCATGCTTTTCAACCGTTTGCTGCCTGCACCCGCCCGCCCGACTAGCATCACCACCCTGGACGGTTCTGACCTAGAATATGTGGACATCTATAAATACCTAGGTGTCTGGCTAGACTGTAAACTCTCCTTCAAGACTCATATTAAACATCTCCAATCCAAAATCAAATCTAGAATCGGCTTTCTATTTCGCAACAAAGCCTCCTTCACTCACGCCGCAAAACTTACCCTCGTAAAACTGACTTTCCTACCGATCCTCGACTTCGGAAAATAGCTTCCAATACTCTACTCAGCAAACTAGATGCAGTTTATCATAGTGCCATTCGTTTTGTTACTAAAACACCTTATACCACCCACCACTGCGACCTGTATGCTCTAGTCGGCTGGCCCTCACTACATATTCGTCGCCAGACCCACTGGCTCCAGGTCATCTACAAGTCCATGCTAGGTAAAGCTCCGCCTTATCTCAGTTCACTGGTCACGATAACAACACCCACCCGTAGCACGCGCTCCAGCAGGTATATCTCACTGATCATCCCCAAAGCCAACACCTCATTTGGCCGCCTTTCCTTCCAGTTCTCTGCTGCCTGTGACTGGAACGAATTGCAAAAATCGCTGAAGTTGGAGACTTTTATTTCCCTCACCAACTTTAAACATCTGCTATCTGAGCAGCTAACCGATCGCTGCAGCTGTACATAGTCCATCTGTAAATAGCCCACCCAATTTACCTACCTCATCCCCATACTGTTTTTATTTATTTACTTTTCTGCTCTTTTGCACACCAGTATCTCTACTTGCACATGATCATCTGATGATTTATCACTCCAGTGTTAATCTGCTAAAGTGTAATTATTCGCTCCTATGGCCTATTTATTGCCTACCTCCTCATGCCTTTTGCATACAATGAATATAGACTCTTTTTTCCCTACTGTGTTATTGACTTGTTATTGTTAACTCCATATGTAACTCTGTGGTGTTGTTTGTTCACACTGCTATGCTTTATCTTGGCCAGGTCGCAGTTGTAAATAAGAACTTGTTCTCAACTAGCCTACCTGGTTAAATAAAGGTGAAATAAAATAAAAGAAATAAAAATGCTTGCCCATGCCATAATTCCACTGCCATCATGGGGCACTCATTTCACAACATTGACATCAGCAAACCATTCACCCACACGACGCCATACACGTGGTCTGCAGTTGTGAGGCCAGTTAGACATACTGCCAAATTCTCAAAAACAACATTAGAGGCGGCTTATGGTAGAGAAATTAACATTAAATTCTCTGGCAACAGCTCAGGTGGACATTCCTCTGTTAAGCATGCCAATTGCACTCTCTCTCAAAACTTGAGACATTTGTTGTATTGTGTTCTGTGACAAAACTGCACATTTTAGAGTGGCCTTTTATTGTCCCAAGCACAAGGTGCACCTGTGTAATGATCATGATGTTTAATCAGCTTCTTGATATGCCACACCTGTCAGATGGATGGATTATCTTGGCAAAGGAGATATGCTCACTAACCAGAGAAACACATTTGTGCTCGAAAGTTGAGAGAAATTTCTGGGATCTTTTATTTCAGTTTATGAAACATGAGACCACCACTTTACATGTTGCGTTTATATTTTTGTTCAGGATACATGAAGTGACAGAGACCCATTCCTCACATCTCTGGTCTTAACTGTATTGTACCGCCTATCTAATACCAGGCATACTGGGTAGTAATGTCGCTTCCAGATGACTGCCCTCCCCTACTCTACAAATGGAACAGGACGCGACAAACCATATGTGATACTCAGTCCCTCTACTCCTCCTCCTGTAAAGAATGTGAAATGTGTGGGTAGCACTGGCAGACACTGAGGTGAAAACAGCTCGCTGCTAATGAGTCTCTTTGGGTTTCTGTTCTATGGTTTACAGATGGTAGGGGTAGCTCAGCAAGACAAAACAAAGATGTTTCACTTAGTTTCTTGTTTTGTTTCCCATTTTAGAGTTATTGTGTGTGTGTGTGTGTGTGTGTGTGTGTGTGTGTGTGTGTGTGTGTGTGTGTGTGTGTGTGTGTGTGTGTGTGTGTGTGTGTGTGTGTGTACACTCCATGTTCCCTATGACCTCTCCTTGTGAGCTATGGGATCACATGGCTGTTTCAATGTCAATGTTTTATGCAATGTAATGAATTCCATTCTTCCTCTCCCATGACAGAGTGATGTGAACAGACTGAACAGGAACAGAGACATTGTTCTCAGCCTTTATCAGATAGTTAGCGACTTCAAAACAAACAGTAGTACATATGTCATATTGACCAAAAACAGAGTAGCTAAAATGTAATTTATCATTCAAAAGTATGAATGTGTCTTTAAAAAATGTTCAAAGATATCTTACTTGTACTGGCAAACTTGATGTAAAGAAGTGACATTTTATTTTAATTATGTTGATGTGTCTAAATACCATATAAAATACCATAGAATTTTAGGTAAGGGGTTCATTGTAACAAATGTTACAGTTAACCCCCATTACAAACCTGAGTCTAATCTGTATGATCTGAGTCTAATCTGAGTCTAATCTGAGTAATCTGATTCTTGTGAAGAAATACAACAATAATTATTGTCATCAACTATACCGATCAAAGGACCTATTCGTACTGATAAAAATTATATACAGTATACTGAACAAAAATATAAATGCAACATGCAACAATTTCAAAGATTTTACTCAGGATCTCGCTGCGGTATCTCTAATATATGGGGAATGTTCCGCACGTCAATAATCAAAAAACAGAGGGGGCAAGAAAATTTATAATTCGGCCTGAACAAAAAAAAGTGTAAATAAAACCCCAAATAATTAATGGATTCAAGCTAAACTTTCTTGGCATGTAGATACATGAACTAAGCATTAACACATTGAGCACTTTCTAAGTTATTTCTAATTTGAGTTATTTAGTTGTTACTTTGTCTTCCAATTCTCTCTTAGTCATAACTCTAGGTTTATGTTTCTGCTCACAAAACACTAAGTATTGCGGAGGACAACATTTTCATTAATGAATTCTCTGTGGAAGCTAATTTGTAAAGTTCTCATAACAAATTGCTGGGGGGTTATGTTCATATGACATCACCATGGAAATACAGATGAAAGAGTGTAGCCTCAGTCTGCTATTCTAAAGGCCATATGCAAGAGCTGGCTGTGGGAATTACTGTCCTTCGGACCTTTAAGGAGATTTTATCTCAATATTATAAAGCTCAGTTATTGTACCAGCAGTAATATAACTTACTTAGATGTTCTGGTTGTGTCAGAGGGAAGCTGCAAAACACCCACACTGACATAGAAAATTAATTACCAAATAATCCATTTTACCAATCACTTTACCATTTTTGATTATAATTTAATATGTCATATTCAAATGATTTAATCTGGAACAATAGTACTGTGTGATGCTGTGTATCTATCTACACAATGGAGCAGGAACAGAACTGTACAACAAGATGGCCTCTCATTGGTTGCCTTCCCTACTGGACCAATAGGAGTAATGAGGCCTGTGACGGCTTCATCAATATGCACCATCTTATCTATCTTTATTAGCAGTTTGGCTTCACCATGGATTCATTCTTTGTGGTCCTTGATTGATGTCATATTGTCCAGTGTGGTGCCAAGGAGACAATCTTTATGTGGCAGTTGTGGAGACAGATCTTCCTTCCTCTGGGCTCAAAGCTTCCTATAATGGCAAGGCTAGCTTCCTGCAACATGAACCGGGCTTTAAATGTGGTAAGTCTTTCAAAGCACAAGCCTCATCTCTTAAACATTATAAATTAATTTAGGCCCCACTTTTTAAATATCAATTCTTGGGCATGTAATTGAGTAAAAGTATTAACCAAACGCAGGCTATAACCAACAGCTGTTGATGATAAACCTACAGTAAATTCAGAACGACTGAATACTGTATGTGCGGAAGTATATGCTAAACTGAATAAGTTTTGTCTGACACAGAACAGAAGTTAAAACCACAGCAGGAAACCATATTACCAGATAACTCATTCTCTTCCTGTCTGGGTTGATACTATTTCTACCTCAGTGGCCACAGAATACAGCACAGCGTGTTAATGCTACTGTATAGTGTTTCAACATGATTTAAAAGATGACAGTGGGAATAGGTACACCTAGAACATAAGTCTTTTTGACGTTTTAAAGAGCTTCTATGTTGTTGTACCTAGAAATAGTTGTATAAAGAGTTGCTTCAATGCAAGTGTTTCTCCAAACTCCATGTTTCTTGACAGTTTTTAAAACTTATTTCAATGATTTGTATTTCCCACTGACTAAAGACCATTACATAATTACCTGACTCCTCCGCACAACACTTCCACCATGGCAACAATAACAAACTCCAATTGCATACCCACACTTACAGCAGGTTTATGAGGAAATTTGGTTGACTGGAATACTCTGTATAATTACGTTGGAGGTTTTTTTCATTGCATAGTTGTGTACTTTATACATTTTCTTCGTAAAAATAACAACTCATAGGCATATATTGACCTGACTGACCTGTACCTTGCTCGAATGTTCGGCATACATATTTTTTAAATATACTTTATATGTACAATGACAGCACCTCTGAAATACCACGCATTCCTGAGACCTATAGGGCATCAGCTGGCCTGGTGACACAGAGGTTAATACAGATGCAGAGATTTATAGAGCCTTGTCAACAGTCACCATTTGAATCATCAAACTCCAAACTCCAAACCAAACTCTGCCAGAGCAAATGTTTATACAGCTTTGTCTGACTGGACACCTTGCCTGGAGCCAATCCAACTGAGCCTCTTTGGTGTATAACAGGCTTGATGGCTCAGGGTTGAGTGAGAGTTCCCAAAGGACACTGACACTGTAAATGCCATTATATTGATGATTCTGCAGCTGATGAATATATTGGCCACTCCAAGGTGGGCTCCCGAGTGGCGCAGCGGTCAAAACCACTGCATCAGGGGCGTCAGGTAGCCTAGTGGTTAAAGTGTTGGGCATGTAACCGAAAGGTTCCTGGATTGAATCTCCGAGCTTACAAGGTACAAATCTGTCCTGCCCCTGAACAGGACAGTTAACTCACTGTTACCCGTTAGGCCGTCATTGTAAATAAGAATTTGTTCTTAACTGACTTGCCTAGTTAAATAAAGGTTACATTAAAATACAGTAAAAAAAGGTAACACCTTGATTGTCACCTTCCTCTTGACTCTGACTCTCAGTGTACATTTGTCTTCTAGTCATCTTATGTACAGTTGAACTCTAATAAAGTCAAGACAGCCTCGCTTGAACCTTGAGTGTGTTTGTTTGGTAGGCTGATCTCAAATGTGAAATTCAGCATGACTGAGAGTTTCCTTCTCCAGAGATGCAATTCATTTTACACTGTGTTTTCAAATAACAAAAGTCTTGCCACTGTTACACTTTTCCAAGACATCTGCACTACCTTTGGGAACATGGAGGAGTCATAACTCAATCAGCAGAATATGTCTGATGTCGTGATGACACATAATTTAGACACTGTTCAGTACCATGGTGACATAGACAAACATGTTCTTTGCCTTTGTCAATTTCAGGTTAGCTATTCATTTGAAGATATTTTGCAGACATAACATGTCCTTTTTATCTACTGTAATAGCTACAGTATCATTTTCCAAGTTTCCCCCCCACAAATGTATCCCTCTGTTGGCCAGTCCAAGAGTTACATTTCCCTTTCCTTCTAAACAGGAAACATCTGCAGTGGTGTGAAATGTGGACGTTAGGGATAAGTCTGATTTAATTGTGAACATTTAAATTCCATTATGATGTGAACTGTCTCCCCTGATACATATATAAAAAGGTGGGAGGTGAAATCCCACCTCTGCAAACAGAGCAATGCTAACAAAAGCAATCGTCATCTTAGTAAAATGAAACAAAGCAAAAACAGGTAAAAACAGAAATGGATAAAGATGGACCAAACCAAAGTCATCTTCATTCTACATGTCCAACCAAATGTAGCTGAATGATCTTGTCTTTATTTACTATGTTGTGTCTGATGGAATGATTGGTGCAATGACTGCAATCAGATTTTCTCTGAGTAACAATAACAAACTATCTTAGTAGACAGAAAATATCCCTTTATCCTGATTTCTACACTATCCCCTGGCCCTGGTATAAGAATCCTTTGTCTTTATGCTCTGTAGGATGGTCTAGAATCTACTCAGCCATATAGTGCCCAGTCCTGTATGCCCATGTAGCACGCAGGCAGCAACGTAGTGACGTAATGTAGTGACGCAAATGGGCTTATATTGCGCCAGTGGCCACAGTAGCCCTGCCTGCCTCATTGACTTGACTGCTGCACAGGACTGCACAGCTGCGCTCGTCAGGTCTAACGTGATGCTGTCAGACTGTGCATGGCCCTTCCATCTTTGCATGAGCACAGGAGCGAAAGCTACGCCAAGTAGGCCACACAGACAGAGCCATATGAGCCAATGCTCTGCTCAGCCCTGTTTTCATGATCCCATACAACACAACATTCTTCTGTCTGACTGACAATTACAGCACACACTATTGCAAGAGGTTGTTATTTTATATGCTGACAAATCCAAAGCATTTAGTCTTGAGTCAGAATCAAAATCTGTCGGTAGCAATAAAATGAGTATAAATGATGAGGCGATCACCATTTGATCCTTTAGTTAGTGGCATGCCTATAACATGTCACAGTGAATTTTTCTGAGATCCAAAACCAACCTGTCTCAGTGGGTGTGGTTACAGGATGATGACATTGCCATGGCAGTGTGACAATCAATATTTACATTTTAGTCATTTAGCAGACGCTCTTATCCAGAGCAACTTACAGTAGAGAGTGCATAAATGTTCATTTGTACTGGTCCCCCATGGGAATTGAACCCACAACCCTAGTGCCATGGTCTACCAACTGAGCCACACAGGACCAATCAACACCTGCTGACTCAGATCTGTTTTTTTGGGACAAGGAGAGAAACAGATAACATACATAGGCCTACTGTCATGAAATATTAGATAACATACAGGTAACTGACAAACTAAATGAAACACTTGAGTAAATATGGGATACAAAGTATATTGAAGCAGGTGCTTCCACACAGGTGTGGTTCCTGAGTTAATTAAGCATTTAACATCCCATCATGCTTAGGGTCATGTATCAAAATACCCAGTTGCCCATTATTTTGGCTACCATGACTAGTAGAAAAGATCTCAGTGACTTTGAAAAAGGGGTCTTAAAGGAGCATAGGGGGTTTAAAGGCTGTGTGTGTGTGTGTCACCAGATCTCAACCCAATTGAACACTAAAGGGAGATTCTGGACTGGTGCCTGAGACAGCGTTTTCTACCACCATCAACAAAACACCAAATTATGTAATTTCTCATGGAAGAACAGTGTCACATCCCACCAATAGTGTTCCAGACACTTATACAATCTATGCCAAGGTGCATTGAAGCTGTTCTGGTGGCTCAATGCCCTATTAAGACAGTTACCTGTGGCATTATAATTAGATTACAATTGATATGTAATAGCTAAATTATTATTTATTGAACTGTGGTTTATTTATTTAACTAGGCAAGTCAGTTAATTAAGAACAAATTCTTATTTACAATGACGGCCTAGAAACAGTGTGTTAACTGCCTTGTTCTGGGGCAGAACGACAGATTTTTACATTGTCAGCTCAGGGATTGATCTAGCAACCTTTCAATTATTGGCCCAACGCTCTAACCACTAGGATACCTGCCGTCCATTGACAAGGTTTTTATGTTTTTGTATCTATTTCTTGTAGTAACTGGAAACTCAAATGGAAACTGGACTGGAGTCGAAATAGTTAAAGCGGGGACAGGCGCAAATCACTATTGTGCTCGTGCACGGCGAATTGTAAGGGTGTGTACGCGCGCCAAGGTAGTCCCATTTGGTTCCCGGGGAGAGAGAACGGAGTGCGATAAACGAGAGAGAGGGACGCGGAAACAGCAGGAGCGGTCCGCGAGAGAGGTGCAGCGACCGGTGACAGCTTTTCACTCGAACCGTATAGAGACCAAATAATTGGTGCATTTGTATTTTTTTTTCGTGAAGTTGTCGGATCAGAGGCTTTTTGTAGGGACAAGGGGATTTTTCTTCTGTATAGAGAGTATCATTCGGGATTTAGAATGTCGGGGAGCAGGGAGGAGGAGCGGCGGAAACTAGCCGACATCATTAACCACTGGAACGCCAACCGGCTCGACCTGTTCGAGATTAGCCAACCCACCGAGGTGAGTCCGTGGACCTTCCCCGGGTACAGGCCGCACCAGTCGGGAAAGAGACGATAATTACCCAGTGCAGTGGGGACTAGCTGAGGGAAACGCGCCTGATGAATTATTAAAAACTGGCAACCAAACACGTTTGTTAACAAATACCTGTAGAGCACTGTTGAAATGCAAAAATTAGTCTCAACAAAGTCCCTAACCCACACCTTAGTTAATCGCAAACCAAACTCGAGAGCTAACCAACCTGTCAACCAGATCGCTAGCCTAATGTTTGTGAACGTTAGCTAGCTAGAAAGACGTCTCGAACCTGTTTTCTTGCGTCAGTTGGTGGTGCACTAACAGCAGCACGCTCTAGTTGTGGTGAGTGCATGCAATGCATGACGAGGTGCAACACAATTTATCCAAGAGATCGCGTAAACTTGCTACAATCATGTCAGTCACACTTAACTGTATTATTAGATCGCTAACGTTACCTAGCTGGCTAGCAGTAGCATCTTAACAGACGCAATCCGACCGGCGTTAGTTAGCTAGCTGGAAAACCCCGACTCCGTAGCTAGTTACAGACAATTCAATTGTTTTGTATTTGTGCAGTTATTTTGCTTGTTTTAGCTACATTCATTCAAATTATAGTTATACCTACACGTGGAACACACATTTAGATACCAACCCCGTCGTATCTCTATATTTCCGTCTAAGCCTTCTGTATTTCACCACCGTGATGAGGGCTATCGTTAGCTAGCATCAAACTAAAACCACAGAAACCTAGAAAGCTAAAACAACGGCGATTCGCTTGCTAGCTAGTTTAGATATCAGCTAACGTTATCGATGGTGTTGAGATGATGATCAAGCCATTTTGTATGCTACCAGGTCGTTTGGTAGTTCCAATAAACACTTTTCTACTATATATGAAATACGTACTGAGATAATGTCAAGTGTTTAGGCAATACTAGTACTGTAGTGGGCAAAGTAAAAAAAAGTTAAATAATGATTATGGCTTATCCTACTACTACGGCATCTCTCGATATAACTAGATGGCTAGCTGGGCTAAATCCGTTTTAAATGGTCTAAACACTGACCATCGATGATGGTTTGCTAGCAATCTCTGTTCTAATCAAACTACTAAAATTAATCGTGGGTCTCGTGCATATATTTCTGCATCCAACTTGCACGTGGTTTTTGTTTTTGTCTGATGGGTTTTTAGATCTAGCTAAGATTTGGTGGACTCTGTGTGCTGTTTGCCACCCGTAGTCGTGTTTTTACGCGCGCAGGTAGAAGCCAGCCACCCCAACCTCTGAGTTGCAAGTCAAAGCATTGGGGGTAACGGGGGACCCCTCTCACCCGATTAATTTGCTTTGGACAACAGGACCGCTTCAGGCCTATAGCTGACGTAACTAACTTGCTGCGGTGTTCTGGGAATCCTGCAGTCCTGAGTCAGTATTCCCCCTCTTATTTATAGGTGCATTATTTTTGCCTTTGCTTGGGCAAAATTTCTTTAGTGTTGGTTTGATTAACATGTCTCACATGTAACAAACACACCCCTCCCCCTCTAGTCATTGCTACCCACAAGTTCAACCATAATGCATGTACATTTTCAGACACTTTTGAATTTTGTTTATTGCTTATGAGCTTGCCAACAACATGTCAGGGAGGTTGTCAGTTTTCGTTACCATAATGGAGGCCTTATGAAAATGTTGTGTCATTTTTAGCCATGTGTGACAAGAGCTCCTTAAATCAAGAACCTTTTTTTTTTATTGTTAATGACATCGTTTTATAGCATGACTCCATGGCTGGTTATTTTAAAGCAGATTGGCCAGTGTTTCTCTTCTTCCTCCCTCTGACTATGTCCTGTGGAATTCACTTCCTCTCATTACATTACCACACAAGCATATAGCAATTAGCAAATTGGGTTTGTTTGTATGAAACTGCTACTTTTTGGGCATACTGTTAGTTTGTGGAGAGCAGGAAGAAAAACAATGTTTGTTCTCCTTAGTCTTGATAAATGCTATAAGATATTCAACTGGTTGTAACTGCTGACCAAGTCTCTCTCCTTTGGAGTATGGACAAAATACCAGCAGTCCTTAAGGGCTTGAATGTTAAAACAATCCAAGCAGCATTTTCTTCTCCAATTCAGTATTGATCCTCATTAGCTGCAAGGCTTGGGAGAGCGTGGATGGAAGCTTTTGACAGCCCAAATCAACACCCTGTACAGCACTTAGATACCAAGGTGGCTTAGCAGTTCAGACGTATTTTTCCGTGTTGTCGTGTCGTGTCCTGTATATATATATATTTACACATTTTCTTCACATATCTTTTATTTATTTTATTATCCAAGAACTCAACTGCAAAAGCTTTCCTGCAAAAGCTTTCCTGCAACCCGCTTCACCAATTACAATAAGTACTATTTACCTCAATCTGAAAATCCATCGTGGAAGATAGCCAGGGGCTAATTCAGAAGCTAGCCTGAAAGCTAATCCAGAAGCTACTCCGATAGCTAGCCAGAAGCTAATCTGTAGCTGCCCCGAAATTAGCCGGTTTGCTGGCTAGCGTTGGTGTTTCAGCTGCCCACGTTTTGCGGTCATCAGCTATTCCTCTAGCTCGATAATCTACCGGCACTTTTGTGCAACGCGACTCGGACCGGAGCATTCCGGGACTTTTTTTCTCTCAGTTTCCCCGGATTCCAACCGCAGCCTCTGGACACTTGCACCTTGATTTCGCAGCTAGCTAGCTGCATACCGTGTGACTATTGGCTTACGTCGACCCCGGAGCTAACTCAAATCATGCTGGAGCTAGCCAGCTGAGGAGTTCCATCACCATCCGGACCCGCTTCTTTGTTGCTGCTGCAGATACGGAACCCCACCGGGCCTTCACGACTGACTGCCGACGTTATCTGCCCGAGGGATTTATCCAACCGGCACCTCCGTCCCGGCGTTACCTGAACGCTCATCTGAGGCCCGCTAATCGTTAGCTGTCTTATCGGCTGCTATCTGAACAAAACCCCACTACACGGAACCTACCGACGGAAACGCACGACGTATCTACAAACAGACCTCCATCCTATGCTGCTACCGATAGCCATATACCCGGCCAGCTGTCTGGATCGCCACGACCCCAACCAACCTCTACTCACTGGACCCTTATTTATCACTCGATTAAGCTTGCCTCTCCTTAATGTAAATATGCCTTGTCCATTGCTGTTCTGGTTAGTGTTTATTGGCTTATTTCACTGTAGAGATTCTAGCCCTGCTCTCTATACCATATCCAACCCTGCAGTTCCACCACCCACATATGCAATGACATCACCTGGTTTCAATGATGTTTCTAGAGACAAGATCTCTCTCATCATCACTCAATACCTAGGTTTACCTCCACTGTATTCACATCCTACCATACCTTTGTCTGTACATTATTCCTTTAAACTATTTTATCGCCCCCAGAAACTTCCTTTTACTCTCTGCTCTGGTAGCTCTAGGCGACCAACTCTCATAGCTTTTAGCCGTACCATTATCCTACTTCTCCTCTGTTCCTCTGGTGATGTAGAGGTGAATCCAGGCCCTGCAGTACCTGGCTCCACTCCTATTCCCCAGGCGCTCTCTTTTGATGACTTCTGTAACCGTAATAGCCTTGGCTTCATGCATGTTAACATTAGGAGCCTCCTCCCTAAGTTTGTTTTGTTCACTGCTTTAGCACACTCTACCAACCCGGATGTTTTAGCCGTGTCTGAATCCTGGCTTAGAAAGACCACCAAAAATTCAGACATTTTTATCCCCAATTACAATATTTTCAGACAAGATAGAACGGCCAAAGGGGGCGGTGTTGCAATCTACTGCAAAGACTGCCTGCAGAGTTCTGTTATACTATCCAGGTCTGTTCCCAAACAATTTGAACTTCTACTTTTAAAAATCCACCTCTCTAAAAACAAGTCTCTCACCGTTGCCGCCTGCTATAGACCACCCTCTGCCCCCAGCTGTGCTCTGGACACTATATGTGAACTGATTGCCCCCCATCTATCTTCAGAGCTCGTGCTGCTAGGCGACCTAAATTTGAACATGCTCAACACCCCAGCCACCCTACAATCTAAGCTTGATGCCCTCAATCTCACACAAATTATTAATGAACCTACCAGGTACCACCCCAATTCCGTAAACACGGGTACCCTCATAGATATCATCCTAACAAACTTGCCCTCCAAATACACCTCTGCTGTTTTTAACCAAGATCTCAGCGATCACTGCCTCATTGCCTGCATCCGTAATGGGTCAGCGGTCAAACGACCTCCACTCATCACTGTCAAACGCTCCCTGAAACACTTCAGCGAGCAGGCCTTCCTAATTGACCTGGCCGGGGTATCCTGGAAGGATATTGATCTCATCCCGTCAGTAGAGGATGCCTGGTCATTTTTTAAAAATGCCTTCCTCACCATCTTGAATAAGCATGCCCCATTCAAGAAATTTAGAACCAGGAACAGATATAGCCCTTGGTTCTCTCCTGACCTGACTGCCCTTAACCAACAGAAAAACATCCTATGGCGTTCTGCATTAGCATCGAACAGCCCCCGTGATATGCAACTTTTCAGGGAAGCCAGAAACCAATATACACAGGCAGTTAGAACAGCCAAGGCTAGCTTTTTCAAGCAGAAATTTGCTTCCTGCAACACAAATTCAAAAAAGTTCTGGGACACCGTAAAGTCCATGGAGAATAAGAACACCTCCTCCCAGCTTCCAACCGCCCTGAAGATAGGAAACACTGTCACCACCGACAAATCCACTATAATTGAGAATTTCAATAAGCATTTTTCTACGGCTGGCCATGCTTTCCACCTGGCTACCCCTACCCGGGACAACAGCACTGCCCTCCCCTCTGCTACTCGCCCAAGCCTTCCCCATTTCTCTTTCTCCCAAATACAGTCAGCTGATGTTCTTAATGAGCTGCAAAATCTGGACCCTTACAAATCAGCCGGGCTAGATAATCTGGACCCTTTCTTTCTAAAACTATCTGCTGAAATTGTTGCCACCCCTATTACTAGCCTCTTCAACCTCTCTTTCGTGTCGTCTGAGATCCCCAAAGATTGGAAAGCAGCTGCGGTTATCCCCCTCTTCAAAGGAGGGGACACCCTTGACCCTAACTGCTACAGACCTATATCTATCCTACCCTGCCTTTCTAAGGTCTTCGAAAGCCAAGTCAACAAACAGATTACCGACCATTTCGAATCACACCACACCTTCTCCGCTATGCAATCTGGTTTCAGAGCTGGTCATGGGTGCACCTCAGCCACGCTCAAGGTCATAAACGATATCGTAACCGCCATCGATAGGAAACAATACTGTGCAGCCGTATTCATTGACCTGGCCAAGGCTTTTGACTCTGTCAATCACCACATCCTCATTGGCAGACTCGACAGCCTTGGTTTCTCTAATGATTGCCTCGCCTGGTTCACCAACTACTTCTCTGATAGAGTTCAGTGTGTCAAATCGGAGGGTCTGTTGTCCGGGCCTCTGGCAGTCTCTATGGGGGTGCCACAGGGTTCAATTCTTGGACCGACTCTCTTCTCTGTTTACATCAATGATGTCGCTCTTGCTGCTGGTGATTCTCTGATCCACCTCTACGCAGACGACACTATTCTGTATACTTCTGGCCCTTCTTTTGACACTGTGTTAACAACCCTCCAGGCGAGCTTCAATGCCATACAACTCTCCTTCCGTGGCCTCCAACTGCTCTTAAATACAAGTAAAACCAAATGCATGCTCTTCAACCGATCGCTGCCTGCTCCTGCCCGCCTGTCCAACATCACTACTTTGGACGGCTCTGACTTAGAATATGTGGACAACTACAAATACCTAGGTGTCTGGTTAGACTGTAAACTCTCCTTCCAGACCCACATCAAACATCTCCAATCCAAAGTCAAATCTAGAATTGGCTTCCTATTCCGCAACAAAGCATCCTTTACTCATGCTGCCAAACATACCCTTGTAAAACTGACCATCCTACCAATCCTCGACTTCGGTGATGTCATTTACAAAATAGCCTCCAAAACCCTACTCAATAAATTGGATGCAGTCTATCACAGTGCCATCCGTTTTGTCACCAAAGCCCCATATACTACCCACCACTGCGACCTGTACACTCTCGTTGGCTGGCCCTCGCTTCATACTCGTCGCCAAACCCACTGGTTCCAGGTCATCTACAAGACCCTGCTAGGTAAAGTCCCCCCTTATCTCAGCTCGCTGGTCACCATAGCAGCACCTACCCGTAGCACGCGCTCCAGCAGGTATATCTCTCTAGTCACCCCCAAAACCAATTCTTCCTTTGGACGCCTCTCCTTCCAGTTCTCTGCTGCCAATGACTGGAACGAACTACAAAAATCTCTGAAACTGGAAACACCTATCTCCCTCACTAGCTTTAAGCACCAGCTGTCAGAGCAGCTCATAGATTACTGCACCTGTACATAACCCATCTACAATTTAGCCCAAACAACTACCTCTTTACCTACTGTATTTATTTATTAATTTATTTTGCTCCTTTGCACCCCATTATTTCTGTCTCTACTTTGCACTTTCTTCCAATGCAAACCAACCATTCCAGTGTTTTTTTTATTTTTTTTTTTTTTTTTTTTTTTTTTTTTTACTTGCTGTGTTGTACTCACTTCGCCTCCATGGCCTTTTTATATTTTTATTTATTTATACATATATCTGTTTGCCTTCACCTCCCTTATCTCACCTCACTTGCTCACATTGTATATAGACTTATTTTTTTATTTTTTTCACTGTATTATTGACTATATGTTTGTTTTTACTCCATGTGTAACTATGTGTTGTTGTATGTGTCGAACTGCTTTGCTTTATCTTGGCCAGGTCGCAATTGTAAATGAGAACGTGTTCTCAATTTGCCTACCTGGTTAAATAAAGGTTAAATAAAATAAATAAATAAAACTGCGTCGTGTCAGAAGGTTTGTTGCCGTCAGTGTTTCCATTCTTCCCTGTGGAAGCCAGTGATTTGATTGTTGGCGTCAGTGGAACGGGTGCACTGTTTAGGCCCTATCACATCCCTTCTCAGACTTGCAATGTGTGACCACTGTGATCCTGCGAAGTGTGATTGTTTAAACTGGGCCATCTGGGTTAAAGCTAGGTATGTCATTTACATTTTACATTTACATTTTAGTCACTCTGGGTGGAATTAACCAGAAATGAAGCGCTATCCTCTTTTGTGTGGCACTGCTGCCAACCAAAATAAAGCACAGCTTGTTTTTTGTTATATTTTGAATGGAAAGAGGATTGAGTCAGGTTATACGTAATGTTGCTCTGATCACTAACTGACCATCTGGTCCTTTAATGTTTAGTCCTAGTTTGTTTTTAACCATGCTGCTGTGAAATCCCATGTTAACATATCTCCTTTCGTCATCCACCAGCAAAAGGCTGTGACGTCATGTGGCCGTGTTTGTTATTGTTCCGGGTCATCATGTATGACGGTGGAGAGCTTCTGGTCCTGCAGGCCTCCTCTCCAGGAAGTGACTTGCCACTGACTCACTATTGCCATGGCAACAACATACTAGTGATGAGTACAACACAGGGCTTCTTGCTTTGTGCCCTATCAGCAAAGTGGACAAAGTCGATACCAACGGAGAATTCATTTCTACTGTGTCAATTCACTACAAGCTTTCATATTAACTGATACATCGGAGGTCGTGTGAAGGATTGTTTCATACAAAGCCCTATGATATGCTTCATTTTTGAGTGTATTGGATATCGTTATTCTCAGGGTTGTTTGTAATTGGAAAAGGAGAATGTGTCAACAAGATAAATACATACGGTCCACACACACTCCCCTGCCGGCATATGCTGCAGTTTGTATAGAAAATTGTTTGTCCACAAAAGGTTGTCTTCACGCCATGTAGAGTAGGCTACATAAAAATGTAGCACAGAGGAAATGAACCTTTTTGTTACATCTGCCATTAGTGTGTTTGCATTACTGAGTGGCTCCCAGTACTTTAGTAGACCATCCATTCCACATGCGCTGACTGGTATGTGGTTTTAGGGTAACGGATCTATCACCCTAGTTAAAAGAGCACAACTTCAGCAGATGGAGCCTGTCTTGCTTCATAGTTTTGAGATTAAATTGATCAAAGACAACGTGTTATTAGATTTGTCACACACCCATTTTCTTTACACTGTCATTTCAGGTTTACAATCTCCATGGAGATTCTTTCCCTGCATTTAAATATGTGCACACACAAGCATCCTTGTGTGGGCGCTTGCTGTATACTGTAATTACACTTTACACAGAATAGACGAGGTGATTTACAGTTCCCAACAGCTGTAATTTGTGATTTTATAATCCAGACAGTGGTAATCGTGGGGACCTTGGAGTGGGCTGCCTGGGATTAGCACATCCTGACTGTGCATTTGGCTCAAACAAACAAAGTGACTTTGTTTGTTGCTGCTCATACCGGCCAACACTTGGCTCCAATTCATTGGGCCAAATTTATTATCCACTTAAAGTTGGAGACATGCATTGTAATATTTGATTACCACTGCCGGTGTTGTTGAACAGTTCACAAGATGACTAGGCTGGTATTGGCTGAGCTATTGGCTTTTGACTTGGGGATGCTGAGGTTTGGGCTGGCATCCTTCACTCTGTGTGTGTGTGTGTGTGTGTACTACTGTGTCTTCCCATGAACAAATCTGTTCAACTCTCTGCTACTGGGAGAATGGAGCTGTAAGTGCGTTCCATGTCATGGCTCAAGGCTATGTGTGTGTGTAGCTGAGAAAGCTCTGTCAGACTAATGGCTCACACCCAGTTCATTAAGTAGCGGGCCAAAGATCACAACCACATCTTGTCACTTACTGGCTTCAAATGGAATTATGGCCCTTATGTCCAGACTGGCTATTACACATCCTAATCTATCAACTATACTGCCTGCTGCTGTATTATGTTGGGTGATCTAAATCAGTTGAATAACACAAATGAGAACACATTTTCATGGATATAATTCTCAAATGTTGCTCTTTGGCTAATGGGTCACAGGATGTGGGGATGGTGACTCTCCTTTCCAAGGCACATTGAAATCACTTGGTATCATAGTGTGGATCTCTCTCACACACGTACACAAGTGCCCTGATTAGTGGGCTCAGCAGAGAGGTGGTGGTGGTCTCTGCTGTAGGAGAGGCCTGGCCTTGGCTTGTCAGTTCCATTAATCCTCAGAGGCCTGACGGTCATTCCAGTCCGTCTCTGCCCTTTCCTCACTCGACCACACAGCCCATCTAGCCCCTTGATGTGGTTCTTTCAGTCACTCAGAGCCAGACTCAAGCCTGTAGGCCTTTGTGACCTCACACGATCAGATCATTTTGGGCTGATGACTTGTCTGTTTTAGTATTTACAATCAATAGAGATCTGCCCCACAACCCGGTATTTTCTTCCACTCTCTTTTGACTGGAGGAAATTTACATTTGCAGGCCCGGTGTCTGATATCAGGCTTATTGTTGCAGGACTTTTCTCATGTGAAAAAACATCATCATCTGATCGTGTTGCGTTGAGTCTGCTTAGCTAGGGGTAATTGAAACCTCCCTCAGCCGCCCCTTGTCCTTTAGTTACAGGGAATGTCTCCTTCCATTTGAACAAAATGTCTTCATGTTTCTGTCTGCCAAATAGTTTGTGGTCGTCTTTCATATTCCCGGAATAGTGTTTTTGTTTAGTACAGCCTGTCAGTGGTCGAGGTGGTGTCTTGGTGTGTGGAATGTCTCTCATGCATGTTTATGAATAACAGTCAGATGCTAGACTAGCATGGGAGCCGCTGCCGCTGCCAATGAAGCTTTTAGAATGACTCTGGCATGAACTTAGACCTCATACAGTAGGTGACTCCTGCCTAGCTACTCCCTTCAATGGTGTCTGGTGATCATCGCCTAGTTGAGTGATAACATGCATATCCCTTGTACAGGATTCCCCTTAATACTTCTGGAGAATATTGTAACATAAACAGATTGTGCTAATCTTCAGGGCTAGGTGTAGCCTAATACTCATGTCCAGTCCACACATTATCCAGATGATTACGGTTGTATGGGGGACGTTTGGCTGCCCTCCCGTTTAGTTTGAGTGATGGTCACATTAGGGACCAACCTTCTAGCTTTGAAAGCACACATAAATCCCTAGAACTGTGAAAGGTGAAGACGCATTAAACCTCCATTTTTCTCCTATGATGAGGAACAGAAGGCAGGAGGAGAGAGCGATTTTAGAGACGGCAGGACTTCCTCTTCTCATTTTCAACCTGCTGGGAGAGCGCCTCCTGGCAGAGCCAGCCTAATGCACGTGCTGTTGACTTCCTAATGTCCAAGTGGGGCTTCACTTATTAGCGAGATTTCCCAGTTGAATCGCCATGGTACTGTGCACAATGTAGCCTATACATTAACCTTGTTGTGGTACTTGTACGCATACATACATTTATTTAATTTCTTTCTCAGTTTGACGACCAATGAGTGAATGTTCAGCTGGTTGTGTGTTGTCTTCCTGGTTGGCTTTGAGTTTCCTCCAGAATAATGCTCTATTGTCAGGTTGTTTCCCTTGGATTAGGAATGCTGCATGCCTGTGTCTCAGAGCTTTGTGGAAGTATGACATCATCAAACCCCTTTTTGTATGCCTGATGGTACTGTATGTCCTGCTCAGACTCTTTGATGCTGCCTTTGGCAGTGCCGGCGACTCATCTCTGACCTTCTCTGATCAAGCCAACTCTCGTCAATGGCATCTATTCAAGTAAGTTAATGATGGTGGGTGGCATCATATCCCAGTAGAGGTTTTTATAGCAAGATATTGTAGTTTTGATCAGTCAACAAAAGCATGTTACATTCTGGAAGCGGCAGAAACGCCAGCCGTCTTATGGAGCCCGGCTCAGAAGATGTAGGGTGGGAGTAGGCGTTTGCATGTGCAGTGTCATCACATATTATACTTACAAGTGCTTAGCCAAGCGCTGTGCTCTTTGTCATGTTTGTTTGGCCGACCCAGGTTAGTGAGCATCTCTACTTTTGCATGTGGGAAAAACCTGAGCGTGGCCTCTGGCGCTACTAGCCTGGGCCTAATCGCTGACACAGGAGAGTCTTCACTCTAGCACACTTGGAGGGGGGGGGTTAAGCTGAGAGGGGGGTCTGCTAAATTGGCCCTCTGTTTGCTTTGGACAGGGGAGAAAAGCACAGCCATCCTGTGGGAGGGGGAGGGGTTAAAGGGGGTCAGAGGGGAACGGTGGGGGAGGCTGTGTTTGTGCATTGTTCAGACAGGACAGCGAGCTGGGTTGGAGATAAAGCTGGAATAAGGGTCTGGGTCTCAACGGAAAGCCCCCCCCCCCCCCCCACCCATCTCCTCTCTCCCCGTGGCCCCTGGGGGACCAAACTAGCCCTCCTGTCCCTCTGTGGCTGATAACTGAGGTTAAGGAGGGACGAGGGGGAGGTTGGAATGAATAGCACTGTAGCATCCAAGCAGACAAGTCACTCAGGATTGTTTTGTAAAAATTTGGTGAACTCTAAGTTTAAATATATTTGAGTGAAAAGTAGTTTGGATATAATAACTTACAGGCTTTTAAATGTCCATTTCACAATGTTTGGCCGGTTGATAATTGGGTGTGTGGGAATACCCTGCCTGAAGCAGCCTCGCCCTGAAACTCCAAAAATGTAGACTGGGAACATCTGCTGCTTCTCATATGGGTCCCTGGCGTACCCTCTCCTGCTTTTTATTAATTTCAGCGCTCGACCTGACCCCATCTTGGTGCTGTCTGTGTGGTGGGGCTGGGCTGGACCTGGAGGATGATTTGGCAGGTTGCGGGGGGCCTCTCTTGGAGTCTACTACCAGTGCACTTTCACCTTGTCCCACCTCTCCAACCCACACCCATGTAGGCCTTAAGCAGGGGAGCACCACAGACTGACCGGGCCTGGTCGACTGTAATAATAATACTTTTGCTAAGCAGACAATGGCTGCCTGAAGGATGACCGCTGTGGCCGAGGCTTCCCTTAACACAGCTCCACCCTCACATGTTTGTTGATCTTAACTGTCAGAAAAATGCCTTCAAGAGAGACTTTCTCCTTCGCACACATGTTTTCTTTCCCCCTTGTTTGAATTGCCGGGCCAATTCTGAACAGTAGAACTGGAACACCCTTAGTTAGCAGTAGTCTGAGGCTGGGCTTTGTTGTGTGACAGGATCGGAACATGGAGGCCAGGACAAGAGGGGAGGAGAGGCCTGGTGGCGTTGAGTGACTGACCACTCTGCCGCTCCCTGACGCAGGTTGGGCCCAGATGTGTGGTCTAGCTGGCCACTGTGGTGTGTGGTTATGAGGACCCTGGGGGGGGGGGGGGGGGTCCAGTCTGTGTAAGGATGTGGTCAGCTCCCAGATGTCTCCCCTCAGGCCCACGTGTTTGGTGGTGGGCTCCTGTGTGGTGGTGGGTGGCTGTGGAGACTACCGACACACACACACACACTAACATAGTCATCTGACAGAAAATGTGTTCCATATAAGGCAAACGGTCTGGCTCACGCTTTGAGGGAGTTGACTGGATTGATAGCATTTAGTAGGGCTGGGAATTGGGTGGACTGGGCATGCCTTCATGGTTACACTACACCTGGCTGTGGTTGCTATGGACACAGAAGCCTGCATAGGTGTCCTAAATTGGCCTGACTCGCTAAGGACTGACCGGCCTCTGACTTCATAGTGCAAGGTTGAGGTGAATTTTGAAGAGAATTGTTTTCTCCCACTCTGATAATTGGATAACGTTCGTCAGCACATTCTTAATTTTTTTTTCGTCGTACCAAAGTCACCTCTCCAAGTGGATGGTGCCCTGTTGCATAATTCAGTGTGTGTCCCTGTAAAACAACACATTTCACTGCACCTATCCGGTGTATGTGACATAAAACATCTTGTTTTTCATTGTGTGTGTCACATTTCTTTTCTCCACACACAGGAGGACCTTCAGAACACGCACACTAACGTCACACACACACACTGTGTGGAAAGCACTCTGACATGCAACCTGCGTGTGTGAGAAAATCTATACATTGTAATCATACAGTGCTGTGTTGCACAGCCATCCAATATTTCACAGCGAGGGGTTACATAAAGCCATTATCCAGTTTTAAACATCTATTGATTTCCAACTGAACTTTTTTTGTTTTTTTTGCTAGAGACGGTGGTACAGAAATGCAGTTATTGTTAAAATTACAGGGCTATGTGTAGTCAGCCCCATCCCATGTGATGGGACCTCAGAAGCACACAACAACCCCTCTTACTTACGTAGCCAGACCAATACTGACTTCTATAAGAGAACTCTACTCCCTCTGTCATATTATCATTCTTGAAATACTAGCATGGGGTGGGGGGGAAGCAACAGTAAGACATTGAGTTACACAAGTGGAAGCGTCCATCTATAATGAAGCATGTGACTGCAGTGCAGAACTACAGTTTACTAATATAAAAATGAAGCACCTTGTTTCACTCTGGTCAAAAGGGAGTTTGTGCGTTAGCATGTCAGTGCGCAAGCCGTCGAAGAAGACTGAATATCGTCCCTATGAGGAACAACCCGAGTCCTGTCCTGGAACTCGGCTGCTATTCTCACTGGGCTCCATTAGGAGAGTCAGGAACTTCTTTTGGCAGATACAACACTATTTATCAAGGGAGGAGAAACAAAAAAAGCCTCACCTGCTTTTATTTTCTTCACCCCGTGCCGTAATGGTTCATGAGCAGGGTCTGTTTTGAGCTCCCAGGGATAGGATAACCCACATACCCACTCAACCACAGCAGCCAACCATGTGACCTGCCAGGCTCAGAACCCTGTCCCCATTCATCCAAACCTAATCAATGGCTTTTTGCAAGGACTCAGTGTGTGGGAGTCCCTTTCACCGCTCTTACGTCTGGGGCTTGCACCCACCCAACTCTGCTTAGTCAGTGGTGCCTTCAGAGAGGAGCCCTGTTTCTGTGTACCACAGAGGGACTGCCATTCTGCTGTCTCCTCAGCCAGGACGGGGCCATTTTAAGAGGCAGTATCCCTCCCTAAACGGTCTGTGTTATTGACGCGACAGACGGGCCCATCTCCCCCTGCGATTTACTGACGTCTCTGTACACAGGGGGCACTTTACACAAGGCCACTGGGCCTGATGATAAGACCTCACAACCAGGAAGTAAATTACCCATCCTCCTTGGGGGACAGTAAATACTGGACCCCCCCATAACAATGCGTCCACAGTAGGGCTATCGCATAACCTTGATCTGGCTGTTTATCAATGCTGTTAAGTGTTTGCCACGATTGATTTGCAGTGTTGCCTGGCGTCAGGGGATTTATGACATGCCCCAGGTCCTCACTCCATCCCCCTCCCACAATGCTCCAAGCGGAACAGACTGGGCACACCTGGGACACAGGAGATGCACTCACCTGGAGAGAGGTCAGAGATTTGCTATAGAGCAGTGTTCTTCAGTCTGTTTCCTGGGGACCTATGTTCCTGTCCAGCACTAACAAGGATACTGCTGCTTAGTAGTAATGGGGGGGAAAACTCTATACAGTTACATGTTGCAAAATTATTTTTGGTTGTTATTACAGGGTTGCGTTAATGCAGAATTCTGCATTATTCACGCAGAAACAAAAAATATCTGCTTTTTTTTTGCTGTGTATCGTAAACGTAGATCTAAAATGCTTCTTATTGTAATTGCTGCTCTGCCCCCGACCAAATGTTGTGCTTCAGTTATACTTCTCCTCTCGGATGAGACATCTTTCCGCTCCTCATCAATAAAATGTGGTTGTCACTATTTACCACAGCCACAAAGTCATAAACCCCGCCCAGTTCTACAATTTCTCGTCTTAAAATTTGATTTTGATCCTAACCATACTGCTGACTTTAACCCTAAGCTTAAATTAAAACCAGTAGGCAAATTGTTATTTTCATGAATTTTTAAAGATAAAGCCAATTTTGACTATGGCTGTGCTATTTAGTGGAAGCTATACAATTCCCTCATTCACAAACATGCATTATATCAGCAGACAGCGCTCTACCTGATGTGTAGACACTTCTCTACGCTAAAATGTAAGATTTAACTTCAAGCAAAACATTAGGATATTTTTCTGTGTACTTTTCTATTATACACATAAATATGATGGCCATACTTAGTTTTTGCGCTCCTTTTAATTAAATATTTTTTATGCACTTGATTCAGAAACTCTGCACACCGGGTAGGCAAAGTGTTCTCATTTTCAACCATTTAATTTGTCTAAAAAGACACTCTGCCTACCCAGCGGACCAGAATCCTGTGGCTAAACCGAGTGCGCCTTCTGTACTGGCCTATCTGATACCTCAAATCACCGTGCCTACCACTTCCATGACCCCGGCCACAGCGATGTTTGGTAGGCTACTAGCCTATATGAGATTTCAGAACTTTTAAAACCATGACCAGAGAGAGACTGTCAAAGAATACAGCAAATAGCGTCATTTTGAATAGTCACCCTACTCTGAATTCCAAGTCGGAATTCCCGACCTGAAGATCACTGACGTCATTATTTGACTTCATTTTTTTTCTTCTCCAGAGTTCCCAGTTGCCTTGAAAGCACCATGACCATCAGATGCAGGTACCATCCGTCCACTAAAATAAAAAAGCAAATTATTTCAAAATCATTTTTGATTTATGCTCAGCTGTGCCTTGCAAGTGCTACACCAACTGATCTATTTTGTTCTCAAAATTTGAGTTTTGAAATACAATATCGTCTGAGAAGACCAATATTGTCAAAACAGGCATAATGTATTAGGCCTACTGCGCTAACCTCATTCCTTCAGAACTGTTTTTATTAGGTAAAGAAAAATCTGAGCGGTAGATCTCTGCTTGCTTATTGACTGCGAAAGTGATCTTGACTCCGAGGTTGGTGATCACTGCGCTAATGTATTATGTGAAGGAAAGCTACAGTTGCATGCCCCTGATCACTCTATTGAAGCAAAACACACTGACTTTCAATATAGAACTCAAGCAAAATGCGAGAGAGAAAAAATGAGTCTCCGTCTTGAAAATGCAGATTTCAGAACGCTAACGTGACCCCTGTATTACATCGACATTTGACTCCCAAGTATGGATTTGTAGCGCTAGTCAGCTGTACCTGCGCCAAAACTCTGGTGTTTCCTTTCTATAGAGAAGAAGCCATCTTCTTAAATAGTGAGCCAACATGTTTTCAGCACTTATTTCAAAACTCATTTTCTCATGCTCTCTCGTTGCTCTGCAGCAGGCGGTGAGCAACATGTTTGGAACATCAAATCGCAATTAAATCGCAGTATTGAATCACAATACATATAGAATCAGCACTTAGGTCTAGTAGTAATATCTTATCGTGAAGATCTTGGCAATTCCCAGCCCTAATGCTGTATGTGTAAAGGAGGGGCATAGATACTCTCCATAGATGGAAGGAGAGCAGCAGTTTACGACACACCACATCCATAAGTGATGAGAAATTGGAAATGAAGACCATTTCCTCATGTTAAGTGGGTGTGTAGGAGGGGATTTGTTCTAGTGTAATGACGGCTATTAAAGCTCTATGATTTAAGTGTGTATTAATAGACTAGTAGGTGTTGTCTGGGTGTGGCATTAGTTTCGACAGAGGAGAATGTGAAGAAGCCCACAAACATTAACTGCAAGTAGTGTGATGTCATTTTCCACTCCAGTTCCTCTGAAATCCCCCTTCAGGTCTAGGCCGAAAAATATTTACCCCCCCCGGCTGAGCTGTTCCAATAAGGTGGTAATGCCTCACAACGTGTTTAATAAGGGAGGCCAGATGAATAACCCAGTGTTGAGGAGATGACAGAATGCTGCTGGAATCCTTATCCACATGTGAAAGGCCCGCTTATCAGATGGGCTGTCATCAGCCACAAAGCACTATTTAAAATACCTCCAGCTCCAAGTCTCATATCTTAATGAACCTTTCCCTCTGACGACTGAAGGGGTGACTGACATTGGTGGCACCTGCCAAGTTTGGTTGATGGGGCCAGCAGACTTCCAGACCCAGGTCTCCTTTGAGTCTTGTCCCAGGACAGAGCTTCGCTCCTGGGACTCCCTTTTAGTGGAGGTCTGAGACTGACGCCTTACCTGCCAGAGAGCCATATCCTCAAGCTGCTGCAAAGCTCCGGTTTTTACTGACCTCTTCAAAAGCTGCAGTGTTGTCTAATGCCCAACTGAGTCCTCTCAAAACCTCAAGAGAACATGTGTTTTTTAGCTGTAGAATTCATACAGCAGAACTGTCAACAACATTGACTTTGACTTTGAGGTGAAAGCAGTAAAATTCATCTCACATTTATAGTCTTTCCTCCATATTAAATTCAAATAAAACACAAAGCCTGGTTTTGTGAGTTTAAGCTTCACACTTGTCTCCATGGTTTATGATGGGAATACTGTAGTAGTTTGAATTCCTTTTGGTAGTAAAAGTGTTGGTATTTTTGCTGTTGGAACATGTCAGTCAGCCTAGCTCAGTGGGCCTCTAACTGTATAGCTACGGGGGTATAGTCAGTGCAGGTGTGCATATCTCAGCTGGCCCACCCGGTACACTTGGTCGCTGTATTCTTAGAAATAGGCCATGGAGCTCATTTAAATGCATACCAGGTTTTTTTTTTATCAGCCAAGCTTGATTTGTATCTGGATGTTTACTCAATATGGCACCACACCCCGATCTAGAGATGGAATCCGGTATAAAGACTGTTCTCACAGTCGCTCTCTTTCTTCATTCACTCTCCCTCTGGAGAGGAGGATGTGGCTGTGTTCTGGCCTCTTGCCCTGCCGTGTGTTTTCTCCACGGCCCTTCAGGGGCGGTGGTCCAGCGCAGGCTGCAGCTGGGAATCTGTCTTTTATTACCGGAGAGGGAGAGATTCTTTGTTTAACTAAGCACTGCAAAGGGCCTAATGGCATTTCAGCTCGCCTTTTGAGTGATGTGCTACTCTCGCCTTAATGGTGACGACCTGCTCTTAACTCCGGCGGAAGTAGGTGCCCTTCAGACTTCACGGTGTTGAAGGAAAGTGGGAGTAAAGGTCGAAGGTTAAGGAGGCATAGAGTGTAATGTTGAGTCTTAACATGGACTGGGAGGGGGACTGACTGGCCGGGTGGTGTTACTTGTGGCTTTCAGCTCTCCCCTCTTGGCTTTTCACAACCACCACCGCAGCTGCTGTGGTTACGTCCAGTCCTAGTGTGTGTAACCACCACTAGCCTCCCAGAGGAGTTGTTATTTAGTAAGACACTCCTGTCTGGCTGCGTCTGAGGCTTTAAATCCACTAGGCACGTCCAAAATAAGACCCTATTGGCTGTGGGAACAAGGCCGGGAGATTTTCGAGAGGACCTGACAAGCCTATCAGTCCACCATTACATCTTATCTTTGCCTGGGCCCTGTGTGAGTTGGAGGGGGAGGCATTCAGGACACCTGGTTTGTGTTCCTAACTGGTTGTCTATAGAGCTGATAGTGGAGGGGGATGTAGGGTCTGTCTAGGGAAGGTGTTGCTGGGTCTGCTGTTCTCAGACTGATAAGAGCTACTCTGAGGTCATGACCCCTGTGTTGCTACATTATCTCCATTGAGGGTTGTTTGTAGCCTACTTTTCCCCCCAGACCTGGACTGATAGCAGTGTGTTTTTGTCCCCAGTGTGTTTGTGTCCCCTGCCCGTAAGCTTTAATAGATCAGTTTCTGTTTATTAGATTGTAAGTTCCAAATTGGTTTGAACTGCCTGTTTAGCGATCTAATCTTCATCTCCTGATTGTGGTTCTGTCAAATGGAGGCCACGGAACGGTTTCACTGTCACCGTTTTGCTTCGGTTTTCAGCAGCACCTCGGAATTGTGCAAGCTGAGCTATGTGACAGAATCCGCCGAGTGACATTGCCGCGACCTTTTGTCAGACTTCGTAGTGGGTTGTGCGACGCTGTTCTCAGACGCACGGTGACATGTTGTCGTATGGTGTAGTGTGTTATCTCCTTCCGTTCCAGACTTTTCCATGACTGATCCTGTAGATCTTCAGTTGTTCTGAGAAGTGACTCTTGTCTGCTGACTTGAACCATTCTGTTGACTTCTATGAGACAGGCCTTCCAAGGCATAACGTATATTTAAAATACAGTTGACAGGCTAGTTGGTATTGGTAATAGAACATCCTTGAACCCAGTCACATTGTAAATGTAAACTCTTGATTAGCATTGCAGAGCCTCAGCATGCTGTGGTTCTCAGCTTATCTGGGGGTTTGAATGGTGATGGTTCAGTACTGTGTCTCAGTCAGACCAGTTGTCTGATAGTGCCCATGTACAGTTCAGCGCATTCGTAAAGTATTAAGCTCTTGTCGAATTCAACATTTTGTTACGTTACAGCCTTACCCCCCCCTTATCAATCTACACACTACCCCATAATGACAAAGCAAAAACAGGTTTTTAGACATATAACCACCCCTGGAAATATCAAATTTACCTAAGTATTCAGGTCCTTTACTCAGAACTTTGTTGAAGGACCTTTGGCAGCGATTACAGCCTCAAGTCTGACGCTACAAGCTTGGCACACCTGTATTTGGGGCGTTTCTCCCTTTCTGATCCTCTCAAGCGCTGTCAGGTTGGATGGGGTGCATCGATGCACAGCTATTTTTAGGTCTGTCCAGAGATGTTTGATCGGGTTCAAGTCCAGGCTCTGGCTGGGCCACTCAAGAACATTCAGAGACTTGTCCCGAAGCCACTCCTGCTTTGTCTTTGCTGTGTGCTTTGCTGTGTGCTTAGGGTCGTTGTCCTGTTGGAAGGTGAACCTTCTCCCCCAGTCTCTTCTCCCCCAGAGGTCTTGAGCGCTACTTTGCTTCATTCATTTCCCCTCGATCCTGACTAGTCTCCCAGACCCTGCCACTGAAAAACATTCTCACAGTATGATTCTGCCACCACCATGCTTCACCGTAGGGATGTTGCCAGGTTTCCTCCAGACGTGACGCTTGGCATTCAGGCCAAAGAGTTCAATCTTGGTTTCATCAGACCAGAGAATCTTGTTTCTCATGTTCTTAGAGTCCTTTAGGTGCCTTTTGGCAAACTCCAAATGTGCTGTCATGTGCCTTTTTTTACTGAGGAGTAGATTCTGTCTGGCCAATCTACCATAAAGGCTTGATTGGTGGAGTGCAACAGAATAGCCTTGTTAGTTCCAAACTTCTTCCATTTAAGATTGATGACCGCAGTGTTCTTGGGGATCTTCAATGCTACAGAAATTTGTTGGTACAATTCTATAGATCTGTGCCTCCACACAATCCTGTCTCGGAGCTCTACGGACAAATCCTTCGACCTCATGGCTTGGTTTTGCGCTGACATACACTGTCAACTCTGGGACCTTATATAGACGTGTGTGCCTTTCCAAATCATGTCCAATCAATTGAATTTACCACAGGTGGACTCCAATCAAGTTATAGAAACATCTCAAGGAGGATCAATGGAAACAGGATGCACCTGAGCTCAATTTCGAGTCTCATAGCAAATGGTCTGAATACTAGAGGTCGACCGATTAATCGTAATGGCCGATTTAATTAGGGTCGATTTCAAGTTTTCATAACAATCGGTAATTTTGGACGCCAATTTTATACATTTTTTTTACACCTTTTTATTTAACTAGGCAAGTCAGTTAAGAACACATTCTTATTTTCAATGACTGCCTAGGAACGGTGGGTTAACTGCCTTGTTCAGGGGCAGAACAACAGATTTTTACCTTGTCAGCTCAGGGATTCAATCTTGCAACCTTACGGTTAACTAGTCCAACGCTCTAACCACCTGCCTCACGAGGAGCCCGCCTGTTACGCGAATGCAGTAAGAAGCCAAGGTAAATTGCTAGCTAGCATTAAACTTATCTTATAAAAAACAATCAATCAATCATAATCACTAGTTATAACTACACATGGTTGATGATATTACTAGTTTATCTAGCGAATCCTGTGTTGCATATAATCGATGCAGTACGCATTCGCGAAAAAGGACTGCCGTTGCTCCGACGTGTACCTAACCATAAACATCAAAGCCTTTCTTAAAATCAATACACAGAAGTATATATTTTTAAACCTGCATATTTAGCTAAAAGAAATCCAGGTTAGCAGGCAATATTAACCAGGTGAAATTGTGTCACTTCTCTTGCGTTCATTGCACTCAGAGTATATGCGACAGTTTGGGCCGCCTGGCTCATTGCGAACTCATTTGCCAGATTTTACGTAATTATGACATAACATTGAAAGTTGTGCAATGCAACAGGAATATTTAGACTTATGGATGCCACCTGTTAGATTACATACGGAACGGTTCCGTATTTCACTGAAAGAATAAACGTTTTGTTTTCGAGATGATAGTTTCCGGATTCGACCATATTAATGACCTATGGCTCGTATTTCTGTGTGTTATTGTGTTATAGTTAAGTCTATGATTTGATAGAGCAGTCTGACTGAGCGATGGTAGGCACCAGCATGCTCGTAAGCATTCTTTCAAACAGCATGTGCTTTTTGCCAGTGCTTTTTGCCAGCAGCTCTTCGCAATGCTTCAAGCATTGCGATTTTTATGACTTCAAGCCTATCAACTCCAGAGATTAGGCTGGTGTAACTGATGTGAAATGGCTAGTTAGTTAGCGGGGTGCGCGCTAATAGCGTTTCAAACATCACTCGCTCTGAGACTTGGAGTAGTTATTCCCCTTGCTCTGCATGGGTAACGCTGCTTCGAGGGTGGCTGTTGCGATGTGTTCCTGGTTCGAGCCCAGGTAGCGGCGAGGAGAGGGATGGAAGCTATACTGTTACACTGTCAATACTAAAGTGCCTATAAGAACATCCAATAGTCAAAGGCATATGAAATACAAATCGTATAGAGAGAAATAGTCCTATAATAACTACAACCTAAAACTTCTTACCTGGGAATATTGAAGACTCATGTTAAAAGGAACCACCAGCTTTCATATTTTCTCATGTTCTGAGCAAGGAACTTAAACGTTAGCTTTCTTACATGGCACATATTGCACTTTTACTTTCTTCTCCAACACTTTGTTTTTGCATTATTTAAACCAAATTGATTTTATTGATGTATTATATTAAGTTAAAATAAGTGTTCATTCCGTATTGTTGTAATTCCAAACTTCTTTCATTTAAGAATGATGGAGGCCACTGTGTTCTTGGGGACCTTCAATGCTGCAGAAATGTTTTGGTACCCTTCCCCAGATCTGTGCCTCGACACAATCCTGTCTCTGAGCTATACAGACAATTGCTTCGACCTCATGGCTTTGTTTTTGCTCTCACATGCACTGTCAACTCTTGGACCTTATATAGACAGGTGCGTGCCTTTCCAAATCATGTCCAATCAATAGACTTGACCCGGGTGGACTCCAAGTTGTAGACACACCTCAAGGATGATCAATGGAAACAGGATGCACCTGAGCTCAATTTCGAGTTTCATAGCAAAAGGTCTGAATACTTATGTTAAATAAGGTATTTCTAAAAACCTGTTTTCGCTTTGTCATTATGGGGCATTGAGTGTAGATTGAGAATTAGTAAAAAAATAAAATAAATCAATTTTAGAATTAGGCTGTAACGTAGCAATGTGGAAAAAGTCAAGCGGTCTGACTAGTTTCCGAATGCACTGTATGACACCCCTGTCTGTCTGGAGAATGTGGCTGCCTACTCGCTGGGTAGTTAAAAGCCTGCTTTAGCTCAGCACTAATTACTGTTCTCAGATCAGTCTGACGTGGGAGGAGGGCTTGTCAAATACCAGAATTGCAGGGTTGGCCTGCCTTTTTGGATTTAAATATTTGTGTGAAATGAGCTTTATCCACCTTGGTGGAAATGCACTGGACTAGAAAGACAAGCTAGTTCAATGTGCTGAACTTGGCAAATTATAACTTTTTGTTTTTTTGGACTCCTTACTTAAATATGGTCTATTATGCCCAACTCTATTTAAGTCCTCTGGTGTTAAAGTCAAAATGTGCTTGGAACTAAGCCTCCTGAGACTCGCTAAAGTGCATGATTTTTTTTAAATTTATTTTTTAAACAGGGACACTGTCATAATCCTGAGTCAGAGTTGATATGAAAAGCTTATTTCCCAATCCCCATTGTACTGTACTGCAGAGAGAGCTAGATCAGTGCACCTCAAATCAGTGCACCTCAGTGCACCTCAAACCAACTGGACTGACTTTATAAGGTACTGCCCCAAGAGAGAGAGCAGCCTCACCAGGGATAGCGCATCGGGATGAAAGGGGGACCAGAGAAAAGTAGGGAAGGAGAGTAGAGAGCAAGAGTAGGAGAGACTGAAAGAGAAGGAGATGGCTCTCAACCATCCAAGCTTGTCGGCTGTCCTGAACTCCTCAACCATTAACCTCTTTCACCTCCCCCCTATGCCCTCTAACCTGTGGCCTGGGGGAGGGCTTTACTCACCCATTCCCCCCCTCTCTAACCATAGGGTTTAGTCATCCATTCCCCCCCTCTCTAACCATAGGGTTTAGTCATCCATTCCACTGGCCCTATTTCCTGGATTAAGACCGTGACTGCAAGGATATAATGAGGTATGATGTCAGAGACCCTGTCGATTCATCTCTCCCTCCTAGCATGGTTCTGATCTGTTTGAGGCGATTGGAGAGTTAGCCACTTGAAGTCCTCTTAAATGAAGTTTATCCTAGATGCAGATCGTTCTGCAGTTATTTCCCCCCCATATGGTTAAAGGTGGTCAAGTCATAATGATTATAAGCTTTGCTTTGACATTCTTACTGTGAGGCAGCTTCGAGACTAAAATGACATGGCAACAAAACGAGATTAACGACCGTAAGTCACCTGACCCGCTACTTTTCAGATCCCTTTGTAACATCCCTTAAGATGGCTCCATGTTTGAATGGACTGCATCCGTAAGTTTGTTTTGGCAGCCCTTATCATCGTAGTGTAAATAGTTCAAGCCTTCGTAGAGTGGGGATTAATTCAAACACTGACTAACATTGTAGTAGGAGCGTAACTGGGTCAAAGTCAGTCACAGCCACACAGCTTTGTGAAGTGTTGCAGAGTGAGAGTGCCTTGCCATGTCAGTCAACAGGGCATGGCCGGGCCTTTTATGGTGCTGTTTGCTGACTGTCTGTGAATTGGGGAGGTGGGCAATTGTTTGCTGATTGCCTTTAGCCTAACCTTGGTCCCAGAGTGAGTGAGCGCTCTTATCACTGGGCCCTTCCTGGGGTAGATCATGTGTGGGGAGATGTTGACTGGACTGACTGGACGCCCTCTGAGCTGCCTTGTTGTTCTGGCTTGGGGAATGCTGTGGAGATGCTGGGCCCACATTCGGTAAGTCAACGCTATGAAACACTACGGATAGAAATGGAACTGATGTAGGCAGAGTTCTACATCAAATATTTGTCTGATCGGTGCACAACATTGTGCCCTGCTGAACACCAGGCCATTCTGGCCTCAATTTGACTCTAGCAGACAGGTGCTAATGGAAAGGCTCATTGGGTTGATTGGGGTCATCCTGGCAGCCTGCATTGAGAGCCTGCTGTGCTACCCTGCTGGAACTCTGTTATGGTAATCACACAGCAGCAGCTTCTAATGAACCAAGACACTCTCTCACTCTGTGCTGATTGGTCACATATAGTTATTTACTCCCTTGATGTTTCCCCTTGTGGAAATGTGGTCGGCCTACCTCTGTTATGTTTTGAATGAGAAGGAAAAGGCACACAGACGGTTGGTTGTATGTCTAGTCACGGTTGTTGGTACAACATGGTTCGAGTTCTGTCTGTGACCCAGCAAGCTCCTCAGGCTGATATGTCTTACATGTTGCTACTGTCGTCAGTTACAGACCTCTCTCCATTCCTCCCTCATTTCTGTCTCCCTAATTTTCTATATCTATCCATGAATCATTCAAGGTTTATACAAATGTCAATTCAATAGAGATTTTTTTTTTTTTTTTTTTTTTTTTTAGCCCCCTTTTTTTCTCCCCAATTTTGTAGTATCCAATTGTTAGTAGTCACTGTTGTCTCATTGCTACAACTCCCGTATGGGCTCGGGAGAGACGAAGGTCGAGAGCCATGCGTCCTCCGAAACACAACCCAACCAAGCCGCACTGCTTCTTAACACAGCGCGCATCCAACCCGGAAGCCAGCCGCACCAATGTGTCGGAGGAAACACTGTGCACCTAGCGACCTGGTCAGCGCGCACTGCGCCCGGCCCGCCACAGGAGTCGCTAGTGCGCGATGAGACAAGGATATCCCTACCGGCCAAACCCTCCCTAACCTGGATGACGCTAGGCCAATTGTGCGTCGCCCCATGGACCCAACGGCCGCGGCCGGCTCCGACCAGAGCCTGGGCTCGTACCCAGAATCTTAGACCACTGCCCCACCCGGGAGGCCCCAATAGAGAATTGTGTCTGAAAAACCATAGTCCAAACCCCATGTCTCTACCATATATGGTTCTGAAGTTATAGACGATTAACTCTGAGAATTTTGCATGTTTAGTGTGACTGGAATGTCGTCACGGTCATGATCAAAAAGTGGTCACTGCTCAAGAAAACCCTGGCGCTGAGAACGGCCCTAACTTTCAACGTCAACTGACAAGCTAACAAGTGGCTGCAAGTTTGTGAGAGGAATCACATGTTTTCAAAGTGAAATCTGCTGAATACAATACAAAATACTGACATATTTACTCACTTATTTGAGTATTATTTGATTTATTTTGTACTTTTTACACCATTTTATCCCAATTTCATGATATCCAATTGGTAGTTAAAGGCTTGTCCCATCGCTGCAACTCCCGTACGGAGTCAGGAGAGGCGAAGGTCGAGAGCCATGCGTCCTCCGAAACACGACCCTGCCAAACCCTCCCCTAACCCGGACGACTCTGGACTAATAGTGCGCTGCTTCATGGGTCTCCCGGTCACGGCCGGCTGTGAAACTACAGACCCGGGATCGAACCAGTGTCTGTAGTGACCCCTCAAGCACTGCGTGCAGTGCCTTAGACTGCTGCGCCACTTGCGAGGCTTGACTAAACATCTTTATTTACAAAGCTAACAGACAGGTTTTCAATGTCCATCCACCGTGAGACCAATCTGTTCCTGTTTTTTGTGTGTTTCTGAGCCTTTCCCTTTAAATCTCCATTAAAAACGTCCCCTCAACGTAGCTTGAACACCAATATAGCCAATGAAAGCCAAAAATCTGAAGATGAAAATGACTAGGGTATCAAGTTGATTTTGATTGGTCCACAAGTAAGAGGGGCTGACATAACATCTTAATAATAACTTTGGGAAGTGATATTGAGTACCACCTCCCGACGCCAAATATGGAAGAGATACAAGAGGTGTGCGGTCTAAACTAGCAACGGTCACAACAAAGGAAGGTATTTATTTCATCAACACTGTCAAGTGTATGAAATTAAGGTCCCCCGAACAAGCTCTATTTTGGTGGCCTCTGGAACATTCTAATGCCTTGATTCCATCCGAAATACACAGCGAAATGATTGTAAACTTTGAATTTAGCCCCCAGATTGTGAAAATGTGTTTACAATTTAAATGACTGAAAATGTATGAATTCAGTGCATTGTTAGTTTTGGGGTTATCGCCTAGGCTTATATGATCGAGACTATTTTCAAAGTAAGAACATTCAACTTTACATTTAACCTGTCTTCTCTTCAGATTAAAGTATTTTACTGCAACATATTAATTGCCATAATTATGTTTGCTCCTCAAATTAGGTATTTTTTTAATTAAAAATTAAATAGCCCAAATGATATTTTAAAACTGACCAAAGTATTTATTCTTAAAGAATCCGAGTCTGCTGACTTCCACAGGCTTCAAGCTTCCGCTTAAGAGGCATTTTCTCAGCTATCTGCAATCCAGGTATGATTGAAGAATGTAGCAGGTGTTAATCACGGGCTTTGCTACATAACAAGTAGCAGTCGACTACTTGCCAGTAGTCAACACTTTGATCAAATCAGTAGACCTAGATCAATATATTTGAGAATAACCGATGTATTGTTAGCTTTTAAAACAATCCAATCTGCTTTCTTTTATCATATCTTGGACCAGAGTGAGGCTCTCTCTCCACTAGCCTGTCTGTTGTTTCTGCAGTGAGGAGGATTCACCATCTTCATCGAATTTATTCATAATTTATCTGCATATAATTGCTAAAAAGCCCACTCCCTCTTACTGATGCGATTTGGTAAGCTACTGACAAGTCGCTCACTTTAGCGTCACTGTCTGGCAAGTCCTGATGGACTAAATATCGGAAATGCAAAAAATATTTTTTTATTGGATATAAAAAAAAGAAAGTGGATAGTGGATATATAACTAAGTTGTATGATTTATGAATGGGAAGGATATGTGAGATCGACTTTATTCAGTCAGTTCAACACCATTTATCAACTAGTCAAGCTTGCTATTTGTTTGTCAATCAAATCTCACTAAGTCTATGCGCCAGCATTTCGTGGGTGCATATGAAACACGCGAAAGAAAATGAATGAATGTACCAGAAAACACTAAGTGCATTTCGACTCTTCGTTACCACATTATATGGGACGTAAAAAGTTAGCTCACATTATATGGGAAGGGCAAATGGATTTGCGTAGACGATGAAGGACCATCATGAAATGTGACTGCAACCACAGCGTACACACACACACCCAGGTACTGAGAGGCCGGACAGACGGCAGACAGTCGAAACCAGCAGTGTTTCCCCGTCATTGCTCACTTTATGACTCACAGGCGCCTTCGCTGTCAATAGATTGCTAGAAGATTCGTATCGTTCATTCTAGCGTGAGAGTGCTCGACTGACTTTTTTCCCCCATGACTTGTGAATTGTAAAAAAGCTGACCGTGGAAAACACTGCTGACCCGATCCGCCCACCAGCCGTAGCTCTATTAAAGGATGTTGGCCCCTTCCCCTCATCCACCCATCCCCTCAGGATGGTGTGATCATTGTGCTCTACCTTCCTGTAGGGGGTGTAAAAATGTCTGGGCTCGCATGGGTGAGGAGGGTGTGAAAATGCTGGGGGTGGGGGGATACGGTGGTTCCTCTCAGGGTGGTGGCAGAGAGCGTGTGTGGGGGCAACTCCGCTTATTTAAAGCGTTAGTGCTGGGATGACGTTAGCACTGACAGAGAACATTATCGTCATCCTGCAGCCCACTCTGGGAGAAGGCATTACTGTCTGCCTGCCTGCCTAGGAACGGCCTCAACGGACTGCAGGCTCTATGGCTGACTGCAGGATTATTAGTTATCATTTATTTATTTATCTAGCTACCCCCGCCTCAAACAACGGTCTCACAGGCTTCAGGATGGCTTTGCCAGGCGGATCTAACACGAGCCCTCCCAAGGCTTTAAATAGAACTGCCTTAGCTTGTAAATGTAGTGTGAAGTTCCAAATTGGGCCTTATCATTGCCTCGATGAAGTGTGTTTCGTTTCACTGTGGAACATAGTTCTGGCTGCCTGTGACTGGCGAGGATTTAGGAGGAGTTGAAGTGAGGTAAAATGGAAAGGATGTCGAGGCTGTTATTAGATAGCGTTGGACTATTAAAGACCAACTGACTGAGTCTAGATAGAAAGGGCATTAAAGTGAATGTAATTCCTTTAGATTTGTTTTAATGTTTTTAACTTTTAGATATTTTAACTACTTCTGTGAGTAGTTTTTAGATCTAAGAGCCAAATCCTAACTTGAGATATGTGAACAGAATCTCCATACAAATCTTCCAATGACATCAATGCACGATTTAGGTGTCTGGCTTATGCTTGCATATGTGAAGTGATGATTCTCCCCAGACTGTGCTGCTAGCTAGCTGACTGGTGTACGACATCCTTTGGATCAGACCCCAGCAGAGGCCAAGCCTTTGTCTGAGAGGTTGTCACTTTCATTCCCACACTGCAGACAGCCTGTCAAGTCCCAACCTGTCCCTGTCTCTTACCCTGAGTGACCCAGTGTGTGTGTTGTAAATTCCCTGGTTCCGTCTGTGCGTTTTAGTCACAGAGGTCACCCTTCCTCTCTCCTCTGGCCACTCTCTCCCCCAGCTGCCCCCTGGGAAAGGGAAACCGACTTCCTTTGGGCCATCAAAGGGCCGACATTCCCAGCAGTATGTAGAAGTTACCCCCTAACCACAGATCTATGATCTGATTACCATAAGCTTTTAGGGTTCTGAAAAATATCTGAAACTACATCTGTGGTTAGTGCAGGGGTTGCAAACTTTTTGGGGGTGCCCACGACCCCAGACGAGCTTCAATGCCATACAACTCTCCTTTCGTGGCCTCCAACTGCTCTTAAATACAAGTAAAACTAAATGCATGCTCTTCAACCGATCGCTGCATGCATCTGCCCGCCCGACCAGCATCACTACTCTGGATGGTTCTGACTTAGAATATGTGGACAACTACATATACCTAGGTGTCTGGTTAGACTGTGAACTCTCCTTCCAGACTCACATAAAACATCTCCAATCCAAAGTTAAATCTAAAATTGGCTTCCTATTTCGCAACAAAGCATCCTTCACTCATGCTGCCAAACATACCCTCGTAAAACTGACCATCTTACCGATCCTCGACTTTGGCGATGTCATTTACAAAATAGCCTCCAACACCCTAACTCAACAAATTGGATGCAGTTTATCACAGTGCCATCTGTTTTGTCACCAAAGCCCCATATACTACCCACCACTGCGACCTGTATGCTCTCGTTGGCTGGCCCTCGCTTCATACTCGTCGCCAAACCCACTGGCTCCAGGTCATCTACAAGACCCTGTTAGGTAAAGTCCCGCCTTATCTCTGCTCGCTGGTCACCATAGCTGCACCCACCCGTAGTAAGCGTTCCAGCAGGTAGATCTCACTGGTCACCCCCAAAGCCAATTCCTCCTTTGGCCGCCTCTCCTTCCAGTTCTCTGCTGCAAATGACTGGAACGAACTACAAAAATCTCTGAAACTGGAAACACTTATCTCCCTCACTAGCTTTAAGCACCAGCTGTCAGAACAGCTCACAGATCACTGCACCTGTACATAGCCCATCTATAAATAGCCCAAACAACTACCTCTTCCCCTACTGTATTTATTTATTTATTTTGCTCCTTTGCACCCCAGTATTTCTACTTTGCACGCTCATCTACTGTCAAATCTACCATTCCAGTGTTTTAATTGCTATATTGTATTTACTTCGCCACCATGGCCTATTTATTGCCTTTACCTCCCTTATCTCATTTCATTTGCTCACATTGTATATAGACTTATTTTTCTACTCTGTTATTGACTGTATGTTTGTTTTACTCCATGTGTAACTCTGTGTTATGTGTCGAACTGCTTTGCTTTATCTTGGCCAGGTCGCAGTTGTAAATGGGAACTTGTTCTCAACTTGCCTACCTGGTCAAATAAAGGTGAAATAAAAAATTGATATCTGAAAATTCTCGTGACCCCAACCATGTGAAAAAAATGTATGTAATTAACAGGTCATGTTTACTTTTTAATGTGAGTCTTTTTTTAATTTTAATTTTTTGTAAATTTTATCCCCTTTTCTCCCCAATTTTCGTGGTATCCAATCGCTAGTAATTACTATCTTGTCTCATCGCTACAACTCCCGTACGGGCTCGGGAGAGACGAAGGTCGAAAGCCATGCGTCCTCCGAGGCACAACCCAACCAAGCCGCACTGCTTCTTTAACACAGCGTGCCTCCAACCCGGAAGCCAGCCGCACCAATGTGTCGGAGGAAACACCGTGCACCTGGCCCCCTTGGTTAGCGCGCACTGCGCCCAGCCCGCCACAGGAGTCGCTGGAGCGCGATGAGACAAGGAAATCCCTAGCTAGCCCAATTGTGCGTCGTCCCACGGACCTCCCGGTCGCGGCCGGCTGCGACAGAGCCTGGGGGCGAACCCAGAGACTCTGGTGGCGCAGTTAGCACTGCGATGCAGTGCCCTAGACCACTGCGCCACCCGGGAGGCCCTAATGTGAGTCTTTTTAATGAGTCTGACATGATGTATCTTCTCTCACCACCACTAAGGAGGTGGGTGTACTTGATGCATGTCGCGTCGGAGCTTCTCAAATTCTGGGGACGTGGTCGACAAAGCGCACCTGCTCTCTGCTGTCACATCCAACCTGTATGGATATTTGGTTTTAATGCAGACGAGGGCACTGAATCCAGCTGGAGAAGGGTACCATGAGTTTTATGGTGCTTTCAAGACAACTGGGAACTCTGAAAAATACATAGTCAAATCATGACGTCAGTTATCTTTAGTTTGGAAAGTTAAAGTCCCTGAAAGAATTCCGAGTTGGCTGACCGTTCAAAAGGTTTTCCCGGTCTGAGCTTGTTTTTTCCCCAGTTGTCTTGAACGCACTGAAGTTGGAAGTCAGAGATTTCCGAGTTCCCTGTTGTTTTGAATGCGGTATTAATGCTCAGAGGGACACGGCAGGGTATTCCTTTTGAGTCAGGAACCAAAACTCCTCCTTAGTGACCCCTGAATGCATTGTCACATTACAGCTCAATCAGCTGTTCAATTTCACTTACCAGCATGTCAACTGAGCCAGGATCTTAGTCAAACGGATTAGGAAGTAGGTCACAAAGTGCTCTTCCAAGCACTGGAGGTGAGCAGTCATTACTCGTGTGGGACACTTGGAGTACAGAGTCATGCCTGCCATAGATGGAGCCCCATCTGTACAAAAGTCCACCATTCGATCCCATGGAATCAGCTTTTCATCAATATAGCCATGCAGGCACACTGAACATCCCCTGTGACGTTTCATGTTTGGGAATCGTGAGACAGAATAATATGTCCTCGTGAATAACATCCCCCGATATTCATAGCAAACAAAAGTCAATGCATGGGCATCTCGGCCCTCACAGCTAGTGTCCATTTGGAGAGCATAAGATGGGGAGTTTGAGTCGTTCAGTCAGTTTCCTCTTGATAATGCTAGCTATAGCATCAATTCTTTATTCATCAGTGTTATCTGACAAAGGTATTGAATTGAGTTTCTGTGCCTCCATTGTTTTCACCATATCAATTGCGACCGGTAACATCAAAGTTTCTGCAATAGTGTGTGGTTTCATAGCGTAGCGGGCTTAGCCATTCACTGTGGCACTGATTCAAGTACAATCGGTCAAGCGCTGCCTTTTCCCATGATCTAAGTGTGCTCCCTGGTTGAATTTTATCTTTTAGATTTGAATAATTTTAATTTAGATTTTGAAGGTTAGCCACATTACAATGATTTTGAGATACAAAGATGATATACTTTCCCCCCCCCCCGCCCTACTATTCTGTTTTTGGATTTGTAAATTCTACCGCGACCCCCGTTTTCATATCAGTGTGGGAAGCACTGGGTTAGGGGCTTCCAGATAACGTGAAGGTAGCTGGAGATCTTTTATGGCGGTCTGCATTGTAGCTTATCCAGTGAGTCTCCTCTCTACCCAGTCCACCCAGCAACAGTCAAGTGAACTGATGATTTGTCCATATGTGGTCATAATTCTTCCTTTGAGCAATTATCATATTTTTCCCCTTGCTAATCCTCAGAAATGCTGGACTGTCAAACTGGGGAGATGAAAGCACTGCTGGTGTAGAAGGGAATCTGGGATGCTTTTAAAGCTGCGCTGTTTTGACATCTCCTCTGTCGGGAGATTTGGAGAAGGAAAGGAGAACTCTCTGATGCCAAAGATACTGTTCTCCCCCTCTCCCCATCTTTCTCTGCTTGTGCTGCTACGCATCACAAAAGCCCTCTTCAAAGGAGCATGGGCGCAGTGCGTGTTATTATTAACAAGAGGAACGAGCAATGTCGGGTCTTTCAGAACATTGGTGCAGGTCGCCAAAATGAGGCGAGATTGGGCTCAGGCAGGGCATGCAGGGCATGCACGCTCATGCTCACACACACACACACACACACACACACACACACACACACACACACACACACACACACACACACACACACACACACACACACACACACACACACACACACACACACACACACACACACACACACACACGACCCCCCAGTCACACCCCAACTCCCCTGCAGAAATACCATGAGAGGGAGAGGCCAAGCCCACACACTGAATTTGTTTCCCACTCGATCAAAGGCCCAGTCCCAGCAGCCATTGTTTTTGTCTAACTGAGCCTCCCCCTCATGTAGAGATTCCATTGGGTTTGGACGGCTGGTTCCTTTTCATTAGGGAAAGGAGATACCTCGTAAGTTGCAAAACTGAATGCATTCAACCGAAATGTCTTCCGCATTTAACCCAACCCATCTGATTCAGAGAGGTACAGGGGTTGCGTTAATCCACGTCATCGGCACCGGGGAGCAGTTGTTGTAGAGGGGTGTGTAGAGGTGGGGGGGGTTTTATCTGCTCCTCCAGCCCTGTAGTTGTAGTTCTGTTAGATGAAGATGTAAGATCTCTCTCACTATAGTAATTAGGGTTGGGGGTTCATCAGGTCTTCAGTGGGCTGGCCTGTACATTCCTCCGGTGTTCCACTGCTGTCTCGGCCTGGAGCAGAGGGATTAACTCAGCCTTTGACACACACACACACACACACACACACACACACACACACACACACACACACACACACACACACACACACACACCAACCTCTGAAGGAGAAAAATAATTTCACTACCCTCCAGTCAGCCTTAAGCTCCCAGGCTCCGCTCAGAAGGATGTATATCTACCACTACGCTCTTCACTCAGCCGCTCCTCTGCCAAACTGAGCCACTGGGAATCAGCACACGAACATTGTCACTTAATCCCAGTGTTTATCCAGCAACATTGTATACGCCCAATAATCTCAATACCTGTCAACAATGACTAATCCAGATAAGTGTTACCACGGGTGAGAAATGATTGGCTGACAGTTGACTGAAACCCGTTTTCCATTGGATCCCCCCCGAGCGGCATGCCAGCAACTGATCCTCTGGTGTGGTACGACTCAGCTCTTAACTCAGCCTGCTGCTGCCGTGGAGAGAGAGACTGGCTTTACTCCGAGAGAAATCATCTCCACCAGCTCTCTCTATTCTAAGGCTGCAGTCATCTAGTAGTTACTTTGCACAGATGTCATTACAGCCTGCCTGAGCTAAGGCCTTAACTCATTGAAACCACTGGTAGATGACCGTAACTGTGTTTCTGCCAACTCCTTTGGCTACCAGGGTATGACGTTCCTGCAGCCCTGTGAATGTGGCCTATCTACATCTAGTGTGGATCACCTCATCTTGAGTCACCAGGGCTCTCATGGTTGCTGCCGCTTGTATCAAACGGGTGCAGTAGATGGATAGAGCTAGCTAGGGCTGTCCAGGGCCACAGCAGAGGGTCAGCAGCTCCTTCTCGCTCTCTCTCGCTCTCTCGCGCTCTGGTTCACCGTGCTGCTGACTGTGTGGTGTTAATGGGAAAGCCGTTGCTGTTCTCCTCTACCTATTGATTCTGCTGCAGCTGGGGTCTGGCCATCTCTCTCTTTGTCACTCTCCACTCTCCGCTCAATTTGTCCTCTGAGTGCCTCCAGAGGCTCCGCAATTGCGTCACACCATCCATACGACACCCCAGACCACGTTGTCAGATCAAGGATAAATTGGCTCTTAGGTGTAAAGTTATCAGTGTGGCTAGGCTTAAAATCTGATTTTAAGAAGATAAATAGTAGAAATAGGCAAGGTTTATGACTTTGGTGCTGTGCCTGCTAGTGACGACCCAAAGGCAGAGCCCATAGTGGAGCAGAGAGGGCTGAGGAGCTTCCTGCTGCAGACAGAGCTATACCACTGCATTAGACTCTGATTCAGCTGCTCGGTTGTCTGAATGCTGTGTCAAATAAAGATGCTTTACCCAGCCACTGAATACAATCTTGACTTGTACAAAAGTGGCTTTTGGTCTCCGGAGTGCAATGCCCCAGTGTATTTATTCACTTCCAACAACTCTCCACTATTTTGCAGAAGAGTTTATAAAGAACGCAAGCGTGCCTTGGACAGCCTCTTCTGGTCTGTGGTGGGGAGGCTGCCAGGGATTCCAGCGAGAACCATTAGTCGTTAGATATTGTGAAGGCATTGCCACATTCCTGTCATGCCATTGGTGAAGAGCTAGCGGTGGGGTCAGTGTCCATAGTGTGATGAAAGCTGACAGAGCTAACGGTCATCTGTTTGCTGTCCCTAACACACTGAAACAGGGAAAGGGTTTGTCTGTACCCTGTGTGTGTTTTCTCCTGTGTGTGTGTATCAAGTTAGAGCATAACCGGTTTTAATCACGTCTGACTGCTTTATTTCCTCATTAATTATTGTGATTGAGGGAAGCCAAATGATTTTATGCTTTGATGGGCTCGCTGATTACCTGAACCCTGATATGACTGGAGTCATGTGCTTAGTGCATACCTTCACAATCTGCGCTCGCTCTATCCCTGCCTCTCTTCTCTCCCAATCTCCCCCTCTCCTCTTCGTCTCCCCCTGTCTCTAATCTTCCTCAGTTTTACCCAAGGGGCCAGGGTTCCGGTCTAGAGGCACGGTTTCGACTGCTCCTGCAGTTTTTCTTCGTTACTGCAGATGCCCAGCCCAGAACAACATTTTCCGTACAGGGCCACATAGAGAAGTCGGATTAGAAAATTCCTAATAAGACACTAGTCGTCACCTTTATGCACAAAACGTCCGTTGAATTATTCAAATAATTGTCGCTGAGGCAGATATATATATATATATATATTTTTTTTTTTCTTCATCTCTCTCAGCCAAAGATGTTAACATTTAATATTCATCCAATGTCTGCCATGTTTTTGGTTGATGTCGTCGCTTATCGCACTGCTCCCTGTGCATTCCGAATGATGTTGGTCCGTATAAACCGGATGCAGCCCGGATATAGACGGTCCATGAATCGGCGTATGCGAACGTGAGTAGATTACCTTGCTGACAAGTCAGACATCTAATATTGTTATACCTCATACCTCACAACTTATTTTCCCCGTCTTTATTATACAGGAACAATCCGGCCCATTATCCCTGGTAATAAGTAGCTTATCCCAAATGACTTAATGCTTGGTTTGCTCTCCGGAGGTTTCTGGATGGGTCAGGTGTTTTGGGGGATTGGAAGCGGGAAAGGAAATAATTTTGTCATCCTAGCGTAGCCGCCACTGCTAGCTGTTTGAAGCGAAGTGTTTCCAGGTGCTGGCAGTTGTGGAGGATGGTGTAGAATGGCCTGTTAGCATGGCCTGGGGGGGGGGGGGTCTTCTTGGGCATAGTGCTCTCCCCTCCCTGTGTCAGTACAGGGGTCTAACGGTCACTCTGGGTTTGGGACTGAAAGTATGATTTGAATACTTCTGAGTGAATGTTTGCTTGATGCTCTGCAGTGGATTGAAGGTGAAAGACAGGTTTATGTGTCTGTGGTGTTTTCAAAGTAAAAAAAAAAGATTTTATTCCCAAGAGAACCTCATATCGCTCTGTGAAACTAGTGAGTTGTGCGCGTGACTGGCTCTGCGTATCTCTGTGTGCGCGTGTCAGAGTGAATGAAAGATTTCCTCTCTTTTGATTCTGTGGTTCATAACACAACGCACACCGTGGCTTCTTCTCCAGGCCCAGTAGCTCCTGTAATGGAATACTGATGTGTCGTGCAGGACAGCTTCTAACGTTGCTGCTGCTGACTCGCTGAATAGCAGCACTCAGACCTTTAGTCCAGCACTCTCTTTCTCTCTTGATCTCTCCCTTTCTGGCTCTTTTTCTCTCCCGCTCCCTGATCAATGAGCTAGCCTGCAGCTGACTGACAGCCGTCACCCATCCATCCATGCAACCTGATAGATACACACCGTGTCTCGACCCATCTCCTCCTATTGGCTTTCGAGGTAGCTGAGGAACGCTTAACTCCGTTCTCTTATATCGATGCGGAGTTGAGTTAGCAATATGCGAGCAACAACATTGATTCTTGTAAAAATGTCAATTTCGGAAAAAACTTTTCAACACCACGCTCCTTCTGCGGGGTGTTGAAATTCATACTTTAAATAACTTTTAGCGAATACAGCAGACCTTTTCCTCATTGCTCGTACTATGTAAGCTCCTTGGGATGTCTCTACCCCCATTGAAGTAGACATTTTAAAGGGTTGGGGTTAAAGTTAGGGCTGTTCCAAGGATCCCGGATAGCACTGACTGATTTCAATTGGCACGTTCGAGCCGAGTTTCAAACACAAATGAGGAAAAAGTCTGTTTTTGATTAAAAGTATGAATTTCAGCACAGCGCAGAAGGACCGTAGTTGTACAGGATAACCAGAGGTACAGGTAAGCGTTTTCAGAAGTGACATTTTTACAAGAATCTACTGACGGTGACTCAATGTTGTTGCCAACAAATCCTGCGTCCGCTTATCAAAACTCAACTCCGCCTCGATATAGGAGAACGAGCGTTCCTCAGCTACCTTTTCAGGGGCCCTGCGTTTGCAAGTGGTGCTGTTGCTATACTAACCGGGTCTATATTTGGCTCCTGTTTGGAACTGTAGATGGGAATAAGACAGACAGAGGCACGGAGGTGGCTACAGACTTGTTTTTCCAATGTGAGAAAGTGGTTGTTGAGGTGTGCGGGGCCCTAGAGGTAGATGAATAATTAAATGGCCTGGCTGGTCTACTCATTTTATCAGGGGACAGTATCGCTCCACAGTAAGGTAAGAAACTGAAAAATGAGTTATGGTCTTGGTGGAATCTGTGACAATGTAATACAACTGATTTGCTTATAGCAGGGCACTCGGAGCCCATTGCCCCATCTCACAGAGTTAGATTCCTCCATGCCTGTGTCAGCTGGTGCTGGAAGGATGCTCCTCTGCGGAAGTATTGATTTCCTATTGTCGTTGACTGGGCAGCTCGGATGTAAAGGCCTGTCGACTCGTTTAGCTTAACGATCCTCCCTGTGTTACACCTTTTTGTGACAGACCAACTATTTACTGCGCAATGGTTGAGTAGTCTGTCCGTCTGCCTTTTTGATTTGCAAGGAAATTCCTAAACACACACGCACACAGAGACACACACTGCAGTCATCCACATTCACACTGCTCTTCCTGTGGTCTTACAGACTAGACTTGCCGCACTGTTGGTTGCCCCAATGTTGATATGCTTCAACTATTAATTTCTGTCTTGATGGAACTGACAGTGTCTTAACTAGGGTTGCACATTTTGGGGAATATTCAGAGGTGGAAACTTTCCGTGGGAATTAATGGGGAATATATGGGAATTAATGGAAATATATGCAAATGTGATATTAATACCATTTAAATGTAGATGTTTTTTGCATTGGATATATTTACCATATATGGAGACAAACATAAACCTTTTACCTGTTCATAAGTAGACGTAATTGCAAATGATTAAATCCTTCCAATAGAAAAAATATAAATATTGTTACGAATTAATTGAGTTGACTTCACATGGGATGATTTCACTGAACAACAAAAGAAAGGGAATATTGAATGATCCCCAATGATCCATTGCATCTCCCAAAAACGTTTTCAACATACATCTGTAAAATGATAGTCTAGAAACTAAAGCATTGGTTGTCTTCCTCTCAGGCTTCCATGTCTTCTCCCTGGACCTCCTCAATGTCCACCTCTTGAACATCAGACTCTGAGGCCTCATCTTCACTGTCACTTTCCAACCTTGTTGAGCATGGCTCGTTGTCAGGCTCAAAATGCCTAAAATTTGCCCGGGTGGCCACCGTCCCCCCCCCCCCCCCTTGTATTGGTCAGCCTGTTGTGTGTGTGTTCCCAAACAAGGACCAGTTGCGCTCTGAGGCGGCTGATGTTTGTGGGATTTGGAGGATGATGGAGGCAACATGGGAAAGAGCCTCAGATCCACAAAGTCCCTTCCACCAGGTGGCTGATGAGATATGTTGGCACAACTGCCATATTGCATTTCCATCCTAAAGCCCTTGGAAGTGTACTTCGCCAGGCTGCCAAGAACCTTTCCATCATCCAGGCCAAGGTGGCGAGACACGGTAGTGATGACACCATAGGCCTTGTTGATCTCTGCACCAGACAGGATGCTCTTGCCAGCATACTTGGGGTCCAACATGTGCGCTGTGGCGTGTATGTGCTTCAGGCAGAAGTCTTTGTTTTTTGATGTATTTCAGCACTGCATTTTCCTCTGCTTGGTGCAACAGTGAAGTGGGCAGGGCAGTACAAATGTATTCTCTTACATCTGCAAGCAGTCTGAACATGAGACATCAGACTCCTTCCCCTCCAGGCGACTGTCAAACATGATGATGACACCACCCCAACAGGTGTTGCTGGGCAGCTTCAATGTAGAGCTCTTATTCTTCTCACTTTGCTTGGTGAAGTAGATTGCTGCTATTACTTGATGACCCTTCACATACCTAACCATTTCCTTGGCTCTCTTGTAGAGTGTATCCATTGTTTTCAGTGCCATGATGCCCTTGAGGAGCAATTTCAATGCATGAGCAGCACAGCCAATGGGTGTGATGTGATGGTAGGACTCCTCCACTTTAGACCAAGCAGCCTTCATGTTCACAGCATTTTCCGTCACCAGTACAAACACCTTCAGTGGTCCAAGGTCATTGATGACTGCCCTCAGCTCATCTGCAATGTAGAGACCGGTGTGTCTGTTGTCCCTTGTGTCTTTGCTCTTGTAGAATACTGGTTGAGGGGTGGAGATAATGTAGTTAATTATTCCTTGCCCATGAACATTCACCCACCCATCAGAGATGATTGCAATACAGTCTGCTTCCTCTATGATTTGCTTGACCTTTACTTAAGCTCTGAACTCTGCATCCAGCAAATGAGTAGATAAAGCATGTCTGGTTGGAGGGGTGTATGCTGGGTGAAGAACATTCAGAAATCTCTTCCAATACACATTGCCTGTGAGCATCAGAGGTGAACCAGTTGCATACACTACTCGAGCAAGACATTCATCAGCATTTCTCTGACTACGTTCCTCCATTGAGTCAAAAAAACTTCGGATTCCAGGAGGACTATAAGCTATTGCTATCAATAAGATGTCTGATTCATAATTTTCACCTCGAAGAGAGATAGAGGGACTTTTGTTAGAGGTTGCTTGTTGTGAGCGCTGAGGGAACTTGGCCAGATGATTCTGCATCTTTGTTGCATCCTTCACATATGATTTGGCACATTATTTGCAAATGTAGGCAGCTTTTCCTTCTACATTAGCTGCAGTGAAATGTCTCCACACATCAGATAGTGCCCGTGGGGCATTTTCCTGTAAAGATTAGAAAAAATAGTAAAAAAAAACAAATACAATTCCATGTACAGATAAATAGTTAAGCAGTTAGATTAAACAACTCCTTTGTAAGATAACTGTTTTAAAATTAAACATGTATGGAAACAGGTGAATTAACACTCCTCATTTAGCAGGCTCAAGCAAGCTAAAACCCACACGGTAGCAAAAACTAACTAGCAGAAATGGTTAATAAGTTAGAAATTATTTAAACACACTTTGCTGTAGGCTACTATTTACTAGTTAACAAACATCATGTCATATAAAATATATTCACCCCACCCGGTATTGTAATCAAAACTTACCAGAAAGCATGTAGTCCTTGGCTCAGACAGTGTAGTAGTGTGGGCTCAATAGCATCTCATGAGTGTGCAAGATCTTGAGAATCAGCTGTAAATGTGATGGCAGAATGCACTGTGCATGCAGAGGGTTGCAATTCCATTGAATTGGGCAAAGTTTAACCAAAAAGACCTAGAAATGCATTGTGTATCCCACAAAAAAAGGTTCACTCTTATAAGCTAACTTTTTTGGTGAATTTTAAGTAAAATTTCCCAAATCCCCATGCTTAACTTCCCATGGAAAAATTCAGGAAATTTACCAGAAAGTTTTGGACCCTTTGCAACCCTATCAGAAACTTGTCCACGGGAGGAAGAACCCCTTTTGTAGAGAAATATTACCTACAAAACAGTGCTGAGACAGCTGTGTTTATCTAACTTTCTGTCTTCCTCTCAGTCTCATCTGTTTCCTAGTTTGACTCCACATACTTTCCTCCCGGTGCAAACTGCTGCTTAGTCACTAGCAGGAAGACAACTCACACACCACCCAGAACCAGCCAAACCAGAATGACACTTCTCTCTCAAGCCTGGCCTTGTTTCCCTAGCCATTAGCTCTCTCTCTGTCACCAGGGCGCTATAGGCTGGAGATGATGATGTCAGTGCTGTAGGACTATGGATGAGCTGAGTGCCATGTGTGTTTTCGTATTACAGGTCTGCTCCCCTGTGTGTGCATGATTCCTGGTGTCTATAGGGTCAGGAGGAAATGCACACTGCAGCTGCAAGAGTAGAGGGGCTGTGGTCACTAGCTACGGCTCATGTTACTGTACAGAGTTTATTCCCACTCTGAACTCTATTCGCTAATTGCCACAGAATGAGTGCTGCCTCTTCGTTTAGTTCTAGAGCCATTTTTTGTTGTTGGCTACGTTGGCTTGTGACTGCAAAGCCTAACCCACATCAACACTTGCCAATAGCAGTTGTGAGTCAGCGTGCTAAAGCAAGACGTGGTCCCTCTCAGATTGTCATTTTAATCATTGCATTAGGGCCATTACATATGGATGTGTTAAATGAATGTCTGTAAGTGCTAGCTATGATGTGATATTACATCTGTGAAGCAGGTTTAACAGTTCTACCCAGTGAGGTTGACTGACATTTTCATAATGAAACAGCACAGCCACATTCCCCATGGAAGTGTTACCCCTACTTCTCACTAGGTGGGAAAATACCACAGGCCTGGCTGACTGACAACTCTGGGCCACTTAAGAGTCCCAGGCCTGGCCAGCAAGCAGCTAAATCACAATCACAATGTGCCTCCATGTTCCTTCCTGCAGTACACACGGACACGTCTACATACACACACCGAAACACCCACAACACACTTCCCCATTACAACCCACCATGCCGGGCTCCTGTTCCAATCGGTTGTTTATGCAGTGTTCGTTTTTGACAGATGAAGGTCTGATGAAGGCTGGGGTGTACTTCAGGAGTTTTGTTTGGCTGACAGGGGTGGAAACGGAACCTGGCGGTGTTCCTGGCTAATCTACAGTAGCTCACGTTGCACAACGAGGTATTTGTGTTGGAAATGAGATGGTGTTATTTTAAGGGGCTGGTTTCCCTCAGGTGAGGTCTCTCTGTGGTCTGGGTCTTGGTGGGCCTGTGTTTGTATTAGCTTTGGCTGTGTGAGGTTCTGTGTGGGGCTGTGGGCTGGGTGTATTGTGCGGCGTTGCTTTGTAGCCAGACTCCTCTGAGGTGGTGAGTTAGGTCAAGGCATTCTCAACCTCGGAAGGTTGGCTCTCAGGGAGCTCTTGGGGTTAGGAAGGATGGACGCTATGAGGGAGTGAGAGGGTGATGTGGGTAGTTTCTCTTTCCCCCTACTCCCATTTTTAACGAGCTGCAGAGGAAGTAGTAGTTTCCCGTCCGGTAATCATTTAGGTCAAGAAACCTTCGCTCCTGGACCTTCTACAGACCTCGACGTCTCCATCCCTTCCTCTGTACCACACCTGTACTACTACACAACACACTGAGGCCAGATGAAGTCCCGTGAGACACTGGAGCATCCTACTAATAAAGCTTAGCGTCCATTACTCCAGTCCATACAGGGCCTATTGAAATTGATGGCGTTGGTTTTCTATCATGTTATGTGGAAAATGTGTTTGTGGTAGCGTAAGCGGTAGACTATGCATGTGCTGAGGCAAGTTGTGTGTCATCTATTTCTATGTTCTGAGCTCCTGCTTTTAGGGCAGTGTGCTTCCAGGGACCTGATCCATTGTAAATTCCCCTCGAGTGATGCTGCTGAAGGACAACAGGCCTCTGGGACAGAGAGGGGCTTAGTAGGCCCTAAAGGTGTCCTCCTGTAAGAACGCTGACGCCAGCAATACACACGTGTGCACGCAACCCTGAATGATGGAGAGACCCCGGGAGAGATGGCCTCACTTTCCCTCCCTTCCTCTCCCTCGCTGTTCTGCTTATGATGGATGTAGGGTGGAGGAGAGGAAAGACCAATCTAATAACAGCAGGACAACTGACAGTCTGGCGGATGAGGTTCGGGAGGAGCAGCATGCCCAGCGGTCTGATCTGTGTCAGGGGGTTGGTGAGGTTGTTTGATTAGGGGGGAGGAGACGGGTCAAGTTGCCCCCCCTCTAGAAGAGGGCATCATGGGATGGGTAGTGAGAGGGCACCCATCTATCAAGATGTCAGCTCGGTAGGATTGGACTGAGACAGGGTTGTAACGTTGTGTCCATGACGGTGACACGGAAGTTAGCTGCTAGCTACGCTGTGTGGTCTGATCTCTCATAAAACGTGTCGGAAAGCGATTTTATTCGGTCATTGTGTTGTGGTTTTGCTGCCTCTCCAGCTGTGCATTGTATGTAGGGCCTTGGGAAGGTCTACCATTGTTTAGGTGGTGTTGAATGTGGGGAAGTGGGAGTACTACAGGAAGTGACAGTGGGCAGTGTTAACTACTTCTCTGTGTTATCTCTGCTTACTGTAGAGGACTGCAATCAGTTTAGTCACTGTTCTGCTTTTCAGCGTCAAGTATGAGCGAGAGGGAGCTGCAGTTGTAGAACGAGATTGTTTTACGTTCTCAAACCTGCAGACCATCCAAAATTCAAGAGCTTTCTCCGCTAATGAACAGTATTGTTGTCACGATAGCTGATTTTCCTTGGCAAAAATATAAGCCACGAAGCAGACTGAACTCTATGGTCTTTTTAAAAACCTACTTTTGGAAGATATTGTGTGCTATAGCTTGGAAAATAAACACATGTGACTCTGGGTGACAACATCAGGCTATTATCCTCAAGAAATTCAGTCCGCTTCGTGCTTGGGTTTCCTTTCCTTCATTCCTTAGTATCGCGATACTGGTATCGTGACAACACTAGTGAACAGTTCAGGAGCGGGAACTGGGAGACAGGCTTTATCTGAAGAAGCACTTCTCTTTGTGTGGGGAACGCTGCTATTAGCATATTTTATCACAGGCATATGATGCTGTAGTCTCTCTGTGTTAACCCTGGCCTTGAATGTAAGGGAGACTTTGGCTTCTGCTTTAGTGTATTATAGCAACAGTGTGGAGACTGGAGAATGTAGCACTGGGAGAGGGGGGACAACGTGCTCTCACTCTGTCAGCCTGTTTCTTTGTTGCTCTTCCAAATGGATACTGATCTCTGGTTTAAACAGACACTTTGAAGAACATTAGAAGAAACGCATCATAAGTCATGGAATGCACAGGAAATGGAAGAGAGCTGAGGAGGAAATGAGATCTCAGAGGGAGTGATTTCCAGTCTGCAGTGCTTACCAAGGCCCAGGTGTGTGTGTCCAGGAGAACAGGTTGGAGAGAACAGCCCCTCCAACCAGGAAACGGAGGTGGTGAGCTGTCATCTCCATTAACCTCCATGCCCCCTCTGTCACGTATGAGGAATGAGCTGCTACACAATCACTCCTCCCTCACACACGTTTCAGTCCTGTTTTCCCTGCAGGACTGGTTTGATTTGATGAAAAGGTCTACAGGGCGAATTCAACACCACACTCTGCTGTCTTTGTCATGTCCCGTCCGTGTTGGTTTGGACTTCTTGTTTGGCCATAGCTGCGCTTGTCTCCTAGGAGACGGGTGCTGCAGCGATCAGACAGATCTGACTGCTCTATGACAGCCCTTAGTGACCCACATTCCAGCAGTAAATCAGTCTGCAGTGCTGTAAATCCTCCCTTCCTACCGCTATAGTGTGAAGCTTGCTGCTAATAATGCACCGCTGTGCAGACTGTGTATTCAGTAGGTCCTGCTTGTTCTCCCATTCACCACCCATGTCCCCAGAGAGAACTGCTCGAAACTGCTCAACCTCATGAGTCAGGGGGGAGGGGGGCGGCGGCAAGTATTCAGTGAAAAGGGGCTTTGTTCTCTCCCCCTCCCTAGGTCAGATCCAGTCAGCTCAGTAGACCAGCAGGGACGTCTCTATTCACAGCCACAAACTGATCCCCAGTCAGTCTGCAGTGTTCGCTCAAGGTGCTTAAAGTACTTGAAATTTGGCACTCTGAAATTCAAGTACTGGAATATCTTGAAAATCAGACGTTTTCTCAAGTTGGTACATTAAAATGACATGAATTAAAGTGAGGGGAGAACAGAAAATTATGAAATGTGTTAAAATGAAAAAAGTATTGGTTTTGCGAATTAATTTCCAGGCAGACTACGGAGTTTTATTTCCTCATGTGTTTCGTGCTCTGGTTGCCAGACGAGCTCGCTCATTCCACTCACGCTGCCACTCAGCCAGGCAGGTACAGAACTGACTGATTAGGCTCCGCCAAACGTTACACAGATAGCTAAAATGCCCGGCTAATGTAGAGTCAAACCTGCCTGGCAGGATATTGATGTTTATGAATGGGTTTTGCCAGATCCCAACCAGGGATGTAGTGGAGGATACACGCACGTAAACGCACATTTTTATTTGTGAAATAGCATTTACTCACCTTTTTTATGATTTTGTTTATTATTATTGCGTTCCCAGTGTTGATCAACGCTCAGAAGGCTTCTTGATCCGAGTTCTAATTGCGCCTACCTCTGTAAACGAGTGCAATTGTGAATGATTCGTGTATGCCCGTTATGTTCACCTGCTCCCACGGATTTGGCTTGTTAGCAATGCATTCACTGACCACTGTGTCCAACGGGTAACGCCCACGACATAGGCCGAGAGGTGACACAAACTGCCTCAGCCCAGACCTACAGTGGCAAGTAGCAGAGACGCCGCTGACAGTGGGAATTATTTTAACATCCCTCGACTCCTGCCGTGACAAGACCCCCCCCCCCCCCCGGCCACTGGTAAATAGTCGCTGATATTTCAGTCAGATAGCTAGCTAGCTCAATGGCTCTGGCTGTTAGCCAGGTAGGTAGCTATATCTAGCTGGCTAGAAGGATGTTAGAAGCTAACGTTGAACTGATCCTGACCTCAGCTTGAGCAGTTGACTGAAATAAAGCTAGCTATTATCAAAAGATGGGCTACTCTAAGTTCTCATAACAAAATACCCTTTCTTTAGTGAGACAGTGGTGAGTCAGGCTGCAAAGGAGATGCACAGAGGAAGCATTGAAGCAAGCGGGGAGAGAGTTTAGTAGGACAGTGGTTCCAAACTTGGGGTCCGGGACCCATGTGGGACCCCCCAAAAAATGTAAATAGGGTCCCCTGAAAGAGTCTTTAATCCTATCAAACACATTAATAACATGTATTCTATACTATACCCATTTGAAGAGTCAACGAAGGGCCTTTCACACTGTCGGATTTCACTTTCATGTCATTGTGTTGGAACAGCATGTGGGACCAAATATTTTAAAAATTATAACAACAATTTAAATATAAAAACAATTTAATATTATGTAAAATGAACAAAAATATAAATGCACCATGAAACAATTTCAAAGATTTTACGGAGTTACAGTTCATATAAGGTCAACATCATCAGTACTGACTTACCGCTCATGTATATCGTGAAACATGTATTATTGAGTAGAACTTGTAAGGTAATGATGAATACTAAGGTAGTTAATTTTGAGGTTGTGACGATATACTGCCACCTGGTGGCGACTAGAAACAATTGCATAATAGGAACTATTACAAACTGATGGCCCTTGATAATAAATATTAGCTCTTGAGAATGTACTTGAAAGTTCTTGAATTTGACTTGCCGCTGTTTTGTACGAACCTCGAGTCTGATAAACATCGCTGATAATAACGGGCCTGTGGGAAGTAGCCAGGGCTGTGTGTGAGATACAGGTGGGCTGTACTGTGTGGTTGGGTGTATAATCCTATGGAATTGTGAGCCACTGACTTGTTTTGTGTCTTTGGTAGCTGTGTCATGCTTTGGGATGACTGAGCATGTCTTTGTGGTTTCGACTGTAACAAAGCACGTTGTTTTCCCAGTTGCCCAGGTAGCGAGCCTGTTAAGATGTTGTTCCATGGAGTCCGGTAGCTCTCATCACTTCTGCTCCCTAGGGGGACTCCTGTCTGATGGCTCCATGAACTAGGCAGAGCCTATTAAAAACCATTTAGACTAGTGTCATGCTCTTGGAGGAAGTGCAAACATAAGGCGATCTAGAATCCTTGACTCCTGAATTCCTTGACTCAATATGTGGATTTTTTTTCATTCAAAAGTATGTAGACTGGAGTGTTGGGTTTTAAGGAAAATAAAGGGTGTGTGAGGCAGGAAGTCCAGCCATCCGGCCTGCTGAGTCTTTCCATCCTGTCTGCTCCAGAGCATGTCCACACCCAGCGTCGCCAATGCCCCACTGGTCTCTGGGCCCCAGCACTGTGTTAGCTGTTTGTGTGTATGTTAGCTGTTTGTGTATGTGTGTGTTAGCTGTTTGTGTATGTGTGTGTTAGCTGTTTGTGTATGTGTGTGTTAGCTGTTTGTGTATGTGTGTGTTAGCTGTTTGTGTATGTGTGTGTTAGCTGTTTGTGTATGTGTGAGTTAGCTGTTTGTGTATGTGTGAGTTAGCTGTTTGTGTATGTGTGAGTTAGCTGTTTGTGTATGTGTGAGTTAGCTGTTTGTGTGTGTGTGAGTTAGCTGTTTGTGTGTGTGTGAGTTAGCTGTTTGTGTGTGTGTGAGTTAGCTGTTTGTGTGTGTGTGAGTGAGCTGTTTGTGTATGTGTGTGTTAGCTGTTTGTGTATGTGTGAGTTAGCTGTTTGTGTATGTGTGAGTTAGCTGTTTGTGTATGTGTGAGTTAGCTGTTTGTGTGTGTGTGAGTTAGCTGTTTGTGTGTGTGTGAGTTAGCTGTGTGTGTGTGTGTGTGTGTTAGCTGTGTGTGTGTTAGCTGTTTGTGTTAGCTGTGTGTGTTAGCTGTGTGTGTGTTTGTGGTTACCAAGCCTAGCCTGTTGAGAACACTGGGCCTCTCTCTCTCTGGTGCCTGTCTATCCTTAGCCCCTCAACACAGACTTTAATGGCAGGGTGATGACAACCACAGTCCACTACAGCCTTGTCATATGGAGGGGCTGCTGTGCCTCTCCTATTCTCCCCTTTTCTGCCAGTGTCTTTCTATGTCGCCGCCTCCTCACCTCTACCATCTCTATTCCACCTTCCTGTGTGTGTTAGTTGTCCAGGCGTTGTTAATGAGCCCTGGGGTCAGGGCCAACGGCTCCTGTTGTGTTTGTTCTGTGCTCCTGTAGCGTTAGTGCTGTGCAAGCGCTGCTCTTGTAACCAACATGAGGGCACAGGGCCATTATTGGATTCCTGCCCCCCCCCCCCCAGAATCGACTACTCAAAGTCCATAAAGCCATCGATTGAAGATGCTGCCCTGGGGGCCTGTCCCCCTCCAGCCCTCTCGCTCTCTCGCTCGCTCGCTCTCTCTCGGTCTCTGACTCCTGACTGTAAAAGGCAACTTTTACTATTTTGGGGGGCAGTGTGCAGAGATGAGGGTGCGTGAGGGGAAGGCTGTGTCCTAACACGCCCTGAGCAGCACAGTGGAGAGGAGAATGTACCTACTGAACACAACTCCTCGTCTCGCACCTTCCCTGAGAGAGATGGAGAAAGAGACGAGAGTGAGATGAAGGGAGAGCGAGACGGTGAAAATGAAAAACATAGGGAGTGAGGTGAATGCTCGCTCGCTCGGGTGGTGAGCCAGCAGTAACTACGAACACCGAAAAGACACAGGCCAGCCTGACTCCAGGACCTCTAATCTGTGCGGGTACACAAACAGAACAGGCCTGCTAATTAGATTATGATTTCCACTAGCCAGTGCCGTGCCCGCTACAGGTCACACTAGTAGGACAACAGTCAGCTCAAAGCTTCCTTGATTCCCAACTTCACAGTCCTAATACTAGCTAGTTTCTCCTCAAGAGCTTGACCCTTCATTTAAGCGGTGCTTCTGGATTGGTCCCCTTGTTTGTGGTTGTATTTGAATAGCTGCTCCCTCTGATTTAGTGACAGGGGCCAAGCTGCATGTGAGGACTGTGGTTTTGACAGCTGGGGACCCCAGATGTGGTAGCTGTGGTAACACATTTTACAGCTGCACACGCCTCATCTGCCCAGAGAAAATGGAGACAGACTACAGAGAAACACACACTCCGAGCCACATTTGGATGGATCATAGGACACCCGCTAGTGTCATATCAGGCCGAGGGGTTTCAATGGATGGGCTGCCATTGAAGGGATGATTTGATAGTTAAGAGGCTCTGAGATTAAGTCAAAGGAGTTAGTCCATACACACGGCTGGAGATAACAACCCTGCTTATTACGTAGTGTGCTCACATTGTATATAGACTTATTTTTTTTATTTTTTTCACTGTATTATTGACTATGTTTGTTTTTACTCCATGTGTAACTATGTGTTGTTGTATGTGTCGAACTGCTTTGCTTTATCTTGGCCAGGTCGCAATTGTAAATGAGAACGTGTTCTCAATTTGCCTACCTGGTTAAATAAAGGTTAAATAAAAATAAATAAATAAATAAATAAAAAGTGTGGCTCTGCTGCTAGGCTAGTCCTCTCTTCAGTCCCGTCCCAGTGTGGCTCTGCTGCTAGGCTAGTCCTCTCTTCAGTCCCGTCCCAGTGTGGCTCTGCTGCTAGGCTAGTCCTCTCTTCAGTCCCGTCCCAGTGTGGCTCTGCTGCTAGGCTAGTCCTCTCTTCAGTCCCGTCCCAGTGTGGCTCTGCTGCTAGGCTAGTCCTCTCCTCAGTCCCGTCCCAGTGTGGCTCTGCTGCTAGGCTAGTCCTCTCTTCAGTCCCGTCCCAGTGTGGCTCTGCTGCTAGGCTAGTCCTCTCCTCAGTCCCGTCCCAGTGTGGCTCTGCTGCTAGGCTAGTCCTCTCCTCGGGCCTGTACCAGGTGGACTCTGATGCCAGGCAGACACATCCCCCTCCCGTGTGACTCCTCATCAGCTACCTCTGGCCTGTTTACTACTACCACAGACAAAAGGGGAAACCCAGACACATCACAGGGGGTATAAATCTTCCACTCACCGCCAAGGACAGAACATTGCACAAAATGGCTAAGCCTGAAAAAGATTACTTGACCCCTTTTCTCACCTGCTAGTGCCCTCAGTGTCAAAGTGCAGTGTTTGGAGACTAGGCTGAGCCCAGAGATGTGCTACCAAGCCATGTGTGTGAGGCAGACTGACTTTGTAGAGGTCTCCAACCCTGTGCTAACAGCTGTCGACAGGCCAGAGCTACAGATGCTGGGCTCGGCTGCCGTGCTCTTCTGGTCTGTCAGTGAGGCTGTCTATTCTGAATGCCTGTCTGTCACCACACCAGTCCATCATCCAGAGTGTCAGGGCTGTTTGATGTATATTTACACCCTCAGTTGTCCCATTGGTGTAAAGTACCTAATTAAAAATACTTTCAAGTACTACTTAAGTAGTTTTTTTGTGGTGTCGGTACTTAACTTGACTATATTTTGGAATACTTTTACTTCACTACATTCCTAAAGAAAATTATGTACTTTTTACTCCATACATTTTCCCTGACACCCAAAAGTACTAGTTACAATTTGAATGCTTACCAGTACTGGAAAAAGGTGATATCCATACAGTTATCAAGAGAATGTCCCTGGTCATCCCTACTGCCTCTGATCTGGTGGACTCACTAAACCCACATGCTTCGTTTTGTAAATGATGTCTGAGTGTTGGAGTGTGCCCCTGGCTGTCTGTAAATGATGTCTGAGTGTTGGAGTGTGCCCCTGGCTGTCTGTAAATGATGTCTGAGTGTTGGAGTGTGCCCCTGGCTGTCTGTAAATGATGTCTGAGTGTTGGAGTGTGCCCCTGGCTGTCTGTAAATGATGTTGGAGTGTGCCCCTGGCTGTCTGCAAATGATGTCTCAGTGTTGGAGTGTGCCCCTGGCTGTCTGCAAATGATGTCTCAGTGTTGGAGTGTGCCCCTGGCTGTCTGTAAATGATGTCTGAGTGTTGGAGTGTGCCCCTGGCTGTCTGTAAATGATGTCTGAGTGTTGGAGTGTGCCCCTGGCTGTCTGTAAATGATGTCTGAGTGTTGGAGTGTGCCCCTGGCTGTCTGTAAATGATGTCTGAGTGTTGGAGTGTGCCCCTGGCTGTCTGTAAATGATGTCTGAGTGTTGGAGTGTGCCCCTGGATATCTGTAAATGATGTTGGAGTGTGCCCCTGGCGGTCTGTAAATGATGTCTCAGTGTTGGAGTGTGCCCCTGGATATCTGTAAATGATGTCTGAGTGTTGGAGTGTTACCCTGGCTGTCTGTAAATTATTGAGTGTTGGAGTGTGCCCCTGGCTGTCTGTAAATGATGTCTGAGTGTTGGAGTGTGCCCCTGGCTGTCTGTAAATGATGTCTGAGTGTGCCCCTGGCTGTCAAAAAAAGGAAATTGTGCCGCCTGAGCTGCTAAATTATAAGGAATTTGATGTATAGCTTTTACTTTGTACTTTTACTCAAGTATGACAATTGAGTACTTTTTCCACCACGGTAAGTACATTTCAAATCGGATACTTTTAGACTTAATCGAGTAGTATTTTACTGGGTTACTTTTACTTGAGTAATTTTATATTAAAGTATCTTTTTACTTTTACTCAAGTATGACGATTTAGTACTTTTCCCATCTCTGTTTACAGCTTACTTACCTCCGAAAACAATGCAACTATCTAGGAAGTCAATGCTATCCATCTGGTCAGTCAGGCTGGCTGCAATCACTCACTAAAAAGCTACATAGCTTAATGCAACTTCATATCCTAATTCGGGAAAATGCAAATTATGGATGGCAATGTTTTGTTTTGTTGAGGATTCCGTCTCTAGCGTTTTGTTCTTTTTAAAACGCAGGGAACAACCGAACACTGACCAATCAGTGCGGCTTTGAATGCTGCTAGGTTTCTTGTGGTTTGGCGAGGCCAATAAAGGACGCTGCCCTGCCACAATTGTAATGACTAGATTGTTCCTCACTGCTGTTAATATGCTGGATGAACAATACTGTAGTTCAATTCTGTCCAAATGACAGTTGGTGTTGAAGTGGGATCCGGTGGGGTCTTAACAGCTGCTGTGTCAGCATACAGCAGCAGCTGTGTAGGGTGTTAAATCACTGGGCCTATAGCTCATCTTCTGGCCAAGGGGACTGACTGTCCATCCATGCCTGACCCAGTAGCCCCATGTCCACAGTCCCCAGAGGCCTCGTCATCCTCGATCACTATCTCCTAGCCCTTCTCCCCCTCGTGGGCATGGGACTGTGTCCGAGTGTCACACTGTGAATTCTGCTCCGAGTGAAGTGCTACTACTGCCCCAAGCATAATGTGCTGCTTCCCTCGGTCCCAGAGGACACATGAGGGAAAATGTAGTCTAGTGCTTTCATAACAGATTAAACTAGCTAGTAGATATATGCATCTCAATTGAATGGAACTTAGTGATTATCTGGCCTCTTATTAAATGACATGATGCGAGTTACATGGAACATGCTGTGATGGCTTCTGAGCGAGACCGTTTGTTTTAGGCATTGAAATAGGTGACGTTAGATTGTAAGTTCACTCCAACAGTGTGTTGTCAGTATTCAACGAGCACAACTTGAGCAGTTTGAACAACTCTGACTGCTATTTTATGTCAGTGGTGGGAGTTGGAGCAGAGAAAAGCATCCACTCCTGGTGAATCGGGTTCAACCAGTCCCAATGGCTCAGTAACAGTGCAGAATGTGTGGGGGGGATTGACGGCGTGCTAGCTAAGAGGTTCATACAGGGAGAGGTTCTCTGACTGACTGGAGAGGCCTGTCTGTTTCTGAGATGTGTGTGTTTGTCCGCTCCACCACACTGTCCTTCTGCAGCCTCAGCCTGTCCTGTTATCATGTTTACTGTATGGCTGTAATAAACACAAGCTCACTCTCGTGTGTGAGTGGGTGCGCGTCCAGGCTGCTCCCTCCATCACACACACTTCCGTCTCCACAGCTAAAAGAGGGTTGACTGTTTATTTGAGGACCAGGTGCTTTGCTCCTGCTGCAGCTGTGCTTCCTTCTCTCTGCACCTCTGGACAAGACAACGCTGTCTATATTTGATCCACTACGGGGTTATAGTCAGGTACACTAGACATACAAAAGTATGTGGACACCCCTTAAAATGTGTGGATTTGGCTATTTCAGCCACACCTGTTGCTGACAGGTGTATAACATCGAGAACACAGCCATAGACAAGCATTGGCAATAGAATGGCCTTACTGAAGAGCTCAGTGACTTTCAACGTGGCACCGTCATAGAATGCAACCTTTTACAACAAGTCAGTTCTTTACATTTCTGCCGTGCTAGAGCTGCACCGGTCAACTGTAAGTGCCCTTATTGTGATGTGAAAACGTCGAGGAGCAACAACGGCTCAGCCGTGAAGTGGTAGGCCACACAAGCTCACAGAACGGGACCGCTGAAGAGCGTACCGGGTAAAAATTGTTTGTCCTCTGTTGCAACAATCACTACAGAGTTCCAAACTGCCTCTGGAAGCAATGTCAGCACAAGAACTGTTCGTCAGGAGCTTCGTGAAATGGGTTTCCATGTCCGAGCAGCCGCACACAAGCCTAAGATCACCATGCGCAATGCTAAGCGTCGGCTGGAGTGGTGTAAAGCCCACCGCCATTTGACTCTGGAGCAGTGGAAACACTTTCTCTGGAGTGATGAATCACTCTTCACCATCTTGCAGTCCGACAGACGAATCTGGGTTTGCCGGATACCATGAGAACGCTACCTGCCCCAATGCATCGTGCCAACTGTAAAGTTTGGCGGAGGAGGACTAATGGTCAGGGCTGTTTTTCATGGCGCAGGCTAGGCCCCTTAGTTCCATTGAGGGAAATCTTAACGCTACAGCATACAATGGCATTCTAGACGATTCTGTGCTTCTAGCTTTGTGGCAACAGTTTGGGGAATGCGCTTTCCTGTTACAGCATGACAATACCCCCGTGCACAAAGTGAGGTCCATACAGGAAATGGTTTATCCAGATTGGTGTGTAAGAACTTCACTGGTCTGCACAGAGCCCTGACCTCACCCCCATCCAACACCGACTGCGAGCCAGGCCTAATCCCCCAACATCAGGGCCCAACCTCACTAATACTCATGTGGCGGAATGGAAGCAAGTCCCCGCAGCAATGTTCCAACATCTAGTGGAAAGCCTTCCCAGAAGAGAGGAGGCTGTTATAGCAGCAAAGGGGGAGACCAACTCCATATTAATGCCCATGATATTGGAATGAGATGTTCGACGAGCAGGTGTCCACATTCTTTTGGTCATGTCGTGTATTAGCCTCGTTTTTCCCCTTTTAGGTTTTTAAAAAGCACACGTTTTAACACCAAGGGCAAGGCCAGTGATTTAACATTAGAGACAAATATAGATTTTTCTCTGCTTTCTGCCCTTTTTACTACATTGAAGGGAATTGAAAGTGCTCTATTGCTGGAATTGAAAATTGTTGTACAACATTACTGAGCTTTTATGACTTTCTCCCCTAGGCCCCAGGGCTGTTTCAAAAAAATAAGGAATTCATTCATGATGACTACATCGTTGTTCGTTCTCTCACCTCATGAGATCATGTGTTTTGCATGTCCCTCCCATGGCCTCATCTGTGTTTCCCCTGTTATGACTGGCAACTATTATGACAGATGGCCCGTATCTCTGTAGAGCGACAGGAGGAGGAGCTGCATGGCTCGTAGCTAGATAATTCTTCCTTGGTGTGGAGAGGCCTGGCATATTGCAGCGTTACAAAAACACACTCGGGAGTGTAAAGGTTGCTTAGATCTATACACATAATTACACGTCCTATAGGTATGTCTCTGACTGGGTCACTGCCCCCCCTGCTTAGCTCTCCCTTGTCTCTCTCCAGCCGGTGTACTGGCTTTAAGAGCTGTGTTTATACAGGGCATTTCTCTGGTCCTCTGCTATGTAAACTCTGCCCTAAATTCCATTTCACAGGGACTTGTCTACCCTCTCTCCTCCGTCACTATCTGATGGAGAACACCTGGGAAATGCCTAATCTTGCCTTGCTGCAGAGATGACACAGGGGTATCTTCCTTCTCCTCTCCTTTAAACCTCAGCCAGCTCACTGACTGACTGAGCCTCGGCTCTTTCATGTGCTGGACTCAGTTAAGACCCAATCTAGCCTCTCATTGCCAGAGTGAAATCTGCTGCGGCATATCGCTCTCATTCTCAACCAAGTCACAGCAGGAGTATTAGCATTAGAAGCAGCACTGTCTGTGTTGTATGTACAGTAGTATATTTCTCCATGTGGGTCCCTGGCCCTACAGTAGCTGTGACTGTGTGTAGATCCTCCAGTCTGTCCAGTCAGAGCCTTGGGGAGCTTTGTGAAATGCTTTATTTCCCTGTCATGCAAAGCAGAGAGATTGATGTAATGCTTGATTTTCCCAGCCAATCCTCTGCCTGCTCTCCTCCCAGCCAGCCAGCCAATCCTCTGCCTTCTCTCCTTCCAGCTAGCCAATCCCCTGCCTGCTGAGTGCTCTCCTTCCAGCCAGCCACTTGGCAGAAATCGTCACGTCTCTCACGAGAAAGGGAGAGGAGTGGAGGAGAGAGAAAGGAGGCTAGAGGAAGAGTGACAGCCTCCATCTAGTGTTACCAGTGGTCATGATATGTGTGCAGGGAGCTGGGTGGGGCTTGCTGGATGGATGTGGCTGTGGTGATGGTGGATGATGTGTCTATGTGATGATTACAGCAGTAGATGGATCAGATTGCCTCAGCTGATTCTAGGTCTGCGGTAACGTGGCTTTCTCGTACCCCTCCATTACTCTGCTGACAAGGTCAGGCTGTTCTGTGTGTATGTTCGAGGTTTGGCTCATGCTGACACCCACACAGTCTGTGCAGTTAATCCTAGACACCGACCTGACTGCTAGAGGAGAGACTTTGATTTCTCCTGGCATGCTTCAGGCTGAGGATGAAGAGGATGGAGGAAGAAGAAAGGTGCTGCTGAGAATGGATGACTGTGTATGTCTGTCTCCAGGGCCTGAATCTTGGTCTTGACAAAGGTCAACCTGACTGCAGTTACTATGCCAAATAGAGGTTTAGCAGGGGTGTTTGTTTAACCATGTTACCATGGCAACCACTCCCTCCTGTCTGTTTTTCTCTCTCCACTTCCTCCCCTGTGGCCTTCCGTGGTCTGGTCATGTGACCAGGGTCAGTGCTTCGCTTGGCGGTGGTTAGTGATAGCCTAGGCAGGCAGAGTGTGGTTTCGTTTGCCCATCAGTTAGGCAGGCTGTTTGCCAATCAGTTAGCCTACTATGGCGCCTTACTCCATCCCTCTCCCCACTGGCCCAGTGCAGTTCTGACTGGAGCCAGTCAGATTAGACTACTAATGGATTAGATGATTGCTGACACAGGCAGGATGCTGTCGGGCCCCTCAGACATGTCCTTCCCATGCTGTAGTCCAGAGGCCCAGTGTGCGCGCGCACACACACACGCTCACTATCACACAACCCTTCTCCTCGTCCCCTGCCTCTCTCTCCACCGCTGGGGAAAAGTGGAATGAGGATGTATATGAAATGGGGTTAATCCATATAGGTCCTTATTGCCTGTATTTGCTCAAGGTTTCTCATGTCAGATGAATCGGGTCAATGCAAGTCGTGTTAACATAGCATTACTTTAGATAGTAAAGCTACACTGGGCTTTATAGGGCGGTGGGTTTATCGTCTGACTAGGACTGCAATCATTCAGATCATGTAGGATTTAAAAAAGGCCACATCTGGCATCGAACGGATTCTATTATTGTCATATACACTGAGTGTACAAAACATTAGGAACACCTGCTCTTTCCATGAGACTGACCAGGTTGAGTCGAAGTGAAAGCTATGATCCCTTATTGATCCACTGCAATTGGTGGAGATGAAAGGGAGAAGACTGGTTAAAGGATTTTTAAGCCTTGACAATTGAGAAATGGATTGTGTATGTGTACCATTCAGAGGGTGAATGCCTTTGAAGGGGGAATGGTAGTAGGTGCCAGGAGCACCGGTTTGAGTGTGTGAAGAAATGCAACACTGCTGGGTTTTTCCTGCTCAACAGTTTCCTGTGTGTATCAAGAATGGTCCACCACCCAAAGGACATCCAGCCAACGGCAGGCCAGTGGTAGAAAACAGGTCATTGATGAAAGAGGACAAAGGAGGCTGACACATCGTGCAGAGCCACAGACGGGCTACAGTTAAACTGACAGTCCAGTACAACATTGCTGCCCAAAGACCCATAAAAGAATGCACAACTCGTCGTACGTTGACACGTGGTGTATGGTAGTCGACGACCTTAGTGCCACTTCTTCCAGCAAAAATCAAGCAACTTCGGTTACAGTGGGCTAAGGAAGGAAAACACTAGACACTGGGGAATTGGAAAAACATTGCCTTGTCCGATGAATCCCGGTTCCTGATGTTTACATTTTTTATTTAGTTTATTTCACCTTTTTTCAACCAGGTAGGCCAGTTGAGAATAGGTTCTCATTTACAACTGCGACCTTGCCAAGATTGAGCAAAGCAGTGCGACAAAAACAACAGTTACACATAAACAAACGTACAGTCAATATCACAATAGAAAAAATATATGTACAGTGTGTGCAAATGTAGGGAGGTAGGCAATAACTAGGCCATAGAGGTGAAATAATTACAATTTAGCATTAATACTGGAGTGATGTGCAGATGATGATGTGCAAGTAGAGATACTAGGGTGCAAAAGAGCAAGAAGATAAATAACAATATGGGGATGAGGTAGTTGGGTGCGCTATTTACAGATTGGTTGTGTATAGTGATCGGCTCTGACAGCTGATGCTTAAAGTTAGAGAGGGAGATGTACGACTACAGCTTCAGTGATTACATTTATGTTTTTTTGCAATTTGTTCCAGTCATTGGCAGCAGAGAACTGGAAGGAAAGGCGGCCAAAGGAAGTGTTGACTTTGGATGACCAGTGAAATGTACCTGCTGGAGCGCATGCTATGGGTGGGTGTTGCTATGGTGACCAGTGAGCTGCGATAAGGCGGGGCTTTACCTAGCAAATACTCATAGATGACCTGGAGCCAGTGGGTTTGGCGACGAGTAAGTAGCGAGGGCCAGCCAACGAGAGCATACAGGTCGCAGTGGTGGGTAGTATGGCTTTGGTGACAAAACGGATGGCACTGTGATAGACTGCATCCAATTAGTTGAGTAGAGTGTTGGAGGCTATTTTGTAAATGACATCGCCGAAGTCAAGGATCGGTAGGATGGTCAGTTTTACGAGGGTATGTTTGGCAGCATGAGTGAAGGAGGCTGTGTTGCGAAATAGGAAGCCAATTCTAGATTTAAGTATGGATTGGAGATGCTTAATGTGAGTCTGGAAGGAGAGTTTTTACAGTCTAACCAGACACCTATGTATTTGTAGTTGTCCACGTATTCAAAGTCAGAACCGTCTAGAGTAATGATGCTAGTCAGGCGGGTGGGTGCGGGCAGCAATCAGTTGAAGAGCATGCATTTAGTTTTACTAGCATTTAAAAGCAGTTGGAGGCCACGGAAGGCGAGTTCTATGTTTCATGCTGATGGGAGGCATGCAGGCTGGTCAACATTGCAGGCTGGTGGTGGTGTGATGGTGTGGGGTGTTTATTCATGGCACACATTGGGCACCTTGATAAAAGTGCAGCGATGTTTGAACGTCACAGGATATTTGTACATCGCCAATCGGGTTCATCCCTTCGTGGCAGCAGTGTATCCATCTGCAAATTGTTTTTCTTCTCAGCAGGATAGTGTCACAAGGCTAGGATTGTCCAGGAATGGTTCCACGAACATGACAGGGAATTCGGCTTACTGGAGTTACTTACTGCCCAGTCACCAGGTCTCAATCCAGTTGATGAGATGTAACAACCTATTCGGAGTAGAGGTCCACTACCAGCCAACTTGACACAACTGTGGAACGCATTGTAGTCAACATGGGCCAGCATCCCTGTGGAACGCTTTCAACACCTTGTAGAGTCCATGCCTGACACATTGAGGCTGTTCTGGGGGGAAAAGGTGGTGCGACTCAATATTAGGAAGGTGTTCCTAATGTTTTGTACACTGTATTTAAAACTGGTCTCTGTCTACATTGTTTGTAAGTTGAGATAAAAGCAATACTAGTGAACCTGCATCTGGTCCAGAGGTAGACAGACATGTTCCTGTGCTGATGAAAGTGCCTTTACTCCTCTGCTCTCGTCTTACGGGGAGCTGAACTGTACAGGCATATTGAGTCAGGGTGGACTGAATTCCCCATGGGATTGTTAACATCCAGACCTCATCATGGAGTGGCTAACAAGCCTTCGTTGATTACAGTCCTGCTTTGTTACTGTTCAAATGACCTGCCAGTGTACATTGACATGGCAGTGCCACCTGTTGGGCTGATGGGGAACTGCATTGTGTATATTTAAATGGGAAAGATAAGTGATGTGGTGAAAAGCAATCTATTATTACTAAATTAGTCATGTAACCCCTTTTGCTTGTTGCAATTCTCATTCTTCATTTCAAAAGACTTGAAATGATTTCGTCAGAGATATGGTTTACTGTGGTGTCTACAAATGGAGGTTTTCTTTCAAGCTCTAGCATAATGTTGTCTGCATTGATGTCAGTTGATTGATGTTAATCACACTGTACGTGCAGTAGACTGGCCGTCGTCATAACTTCAGCACTGTCTCTCAAACCCATCAGTCTGCTCTGCAGTCCTGGACCCAAGACAAGTCTCTATTGTTACATTCAATCACCAGCCAGGTCCAGAGAGCCTCCCTGGCCTGATCAGCTATAGTTTAGTATCCTTCTAATATCCCCCATCCCACTCTTTAATATCTCTCCTCCACATGGTTTTCCAGAAGGCCGGGTGAGGATGAAAGCAGCCATATTTCTGCCCCGGGACAGAGGAGGAGTGTGGGGGCCATAAATCAGAAGACTAACGCTGCGCTTCAGGAGGCAGGGAGATTTTGGCAATGTGAAGCGAGTCGAGAGATGAAAGGAGCTATAATGGAGTGAAGCTGATTTATCACCTCTGCTATGAGGCTCGGGTCAAGCCTCTGTCAGAGAGAGACTAGTCAGTCTGGGCCCCTCGGAGCAAAGAGTAGACTCTGTTTAGAGGTAAAGTCCGTGACTATATACAGTCAGCATGCAGAGGGCCTCACCACAGCTCTCTCCTTTCTGCCTTTTGTCAAGTCCACTCCTTTAACTTCAAGGACATTGCTGCCTGTGTATGTCTATTTTGCATTGTCAGTGAGTGGGAATGAGACTCCTCATGACTCAGGGCTGTGTTTCTTGTAATAGGAGGGAGGGTGTGTGTGAACTGAGCTCTCCCAGGTGCATTCTGGGTCTGTAAATAAACCAATAGATTAACCCCTAGTCACAGGTTAAGAATGAGGTCATATAGATATCTGTGTACGACTCTTTCTTAATATTCCCCTCACGCACACACAACACTCACCCGTTTTCACACACATACACCATATTGAGCAGGGGGTTTTATGAAGTTTTCTCAGAGGTGAGGAAACACACGGTGACTCCTGACATCCATTGTTCTGGTTGGCCTGACATCACTCATTCCTCCCGCTGTCATTGGCCGAGAATGAGTGTCCGTGGCCCATGAGCCTCTGGGGTGAGGCTGATGTGATGTCACATGCTGAGGAATTGGACACAGCTGACATGGAAAACCAGATAATACTGGACCAGTGGACTGCCCAATGGAAGACCAGATCATACTGGACCAGTGGACTGCCCAATTGAAGACTAGATCATACTGGACCAGTGGACTGCCCAATGGTAGACCAGATCATAATGGACCAGTGGACTGCCCAATGGTAGACCAGATCATACTGGACCAGTGGACTGCCCAATGGTAGACCAGATCATAATGGACCAGTGGACTGCCCAATGGTAGATCAGATCATAATGGACCAGTGGACTGCCCAATGGTAGACCAGATCATACTGGACCAGTGGACTGCCCAATGGTAGACCAGATCATACTGGACCAGTGGACTGCCCAATGGTAGACCAGATCATAATGGACCAGTGGACTGCCCAATGGTAGATCAGATCATAATGGACCAGTGGACTGCCCAATGGTAGATCAGATCATAATGGACCAGTGGACTGTCCAATGGTAGACCAGATCATAATGGACCAGTGGACTGCCCAATGGTAGACCAGATCATAATGGACCAGTGGACTGCCCAATGGAAGACGATCACATGGCTTTTTATTGTTTGGGTATAAATATCATGTGACCTGTGAGTGCTGTGTAATGTTGTCCCTGGCTTCACCTGTGTGGAGTGCAGTTGTCACGACAAGGTCCTGTGTGATCATGTAGGGCTATTTCTGTTCTTAGCTGAACAGACTCTGAGAGGAGTGCTGGAGTGTAGTCTGCCTGGGAGCGGAGCAGGTAGGCTGAGCTGGCTGGGTTTCACACACGCACACGCACACGCACACGCACACACGCACACACGCACACACGCACACACGCACACACGCACACACGCACACACACACACACGCACACACACACACACACACACACACACACACACACACACACACACACACACACACACACACACACACACACACACACACACACACACACACACACACACACACACACACACACACACACACACACTGCTACCTGCATACCTCCCATCCTTTTAGGTCATATGATAAGTATTAGTAGGCCTGTCTGTCCTCCTGCCCCCGACTCTCCCCTAAGGCCCTTTTTATAATGATAACACTGGAGTTACCACCAGCCTACATCCTGTCTAAACTGTCCACAAAAGGCCGGTTTAGCTAGAAATGACAGGCGCCTATAGATGCAGATCGTTGCCACTTGACCAAGGCCGTCTCCGAGCTTGACGTGGTCAGGGGTCTAGGTGTGGTGGGAAATGAGCTCTGTATGATATTATTGTAGAAGTCGGCTCTGCTATTAGACGCGACAGTTATAGCTAAGTCAAATTTGATTGGTCCCATCCTAGCTCCAGCAGTGAGGTAGTATCTAACAATTCACAACAATACACACATCTAAAAATAAAAGAATGCATTTAAGAAATTTTGAAATATTAGGACGAGCAATGTCAGAGTCCGGAGTATAAATATATATACTGTGTGTGATGTGGACAGAATATGTAGTACAACTGAAGAATACGTGGATATAATAGTATATGTACAGCAATAGTTAAATAGGATGGCCTTGACTAGAATACAGTATATACATATGAAGTGGAACAGTATGTAAACAGTATTAAAGTGACCAGTGATTCCATGTCTGGATACACATCCTGGCTAAGCTCATATCGCTCAATCATTGGAGCTACGGAGCGCCTGCTTCTCTATTGTACAGATAAATAAGGAGAGCAGGTTCCTCCAGCGTCTTCCCTCTCTCTTCCCTCTCCATCTCTTTCCTTTTATCCTTCTCTCTCCGTGGTGAGTTAGAAACAGGAGCAGCTATCCCCCGACTACCGTCCTCTCCTCTTTCCATTACTTCTTATCATGTCTCAGAAATATCTCCTCGCTCAAATATCAGCTGCAGGTTGGTTATGAGGTTACTGTTGTCAAAATAAGGCTGCGTTCAACAAAATAATATATTTTTACTCCGGGGGATAAATGTGATTTTTCAAGATGCTCAGTGTTGGTGTAGCATGAAGTGTTTGTTATGAAAGTGTGAGAGAGGAAGGAAAAAGCCAAACTTGGCCCTTCGGCTGTGAAGGAAACGAATGACCTCTCATCTTTCCTCTCTTTCAGGACTTGGAGTTCCACGGCGTGATGCGTTTCTACTTCCAGGACCGCGTGGCGGGGAACTTTGCCACCAAGTGCATCCGCGTGTCCTCCACGGCCACCACTCAGGACGTCATCGAGACGCTGGCCGAGAAGTTCCGGCCCGACATGAGGATGCTCTCCTCGCCAAAATACTCCCTCTACGAGGTCCACGTCAGCGGGGGTGAGTGGAAGGATGGGTGTGTGTGTTGCGGTGGGTTGCTTAGTAAGTAGACCAAGGGTATTGAACGGGTATTATGGTCAATCACACCTAGCATTAGACTGCTAACATTCAACATCAGGATGCTTATTTGTTTGGATATGTGGTTTTGACAATCTGCTTTGAGTTCTTCACTCTGTTGGGGTCACAAGGCAAAGACTTGTTAGGCTGCGCCACAGAGAAGCCAGGAGAGCAGGTTCCAGCTTCCATGGTGCTTAATGTGACCTTGAGATCAGCAGCCCTCAGTCCAGGCTTTGATATGTCTTCATATTGAGAGAGGACGAGTGTGTACTGTACGTGTGTGCCTGCATAGTACAGTTGTGCTTTTCTTCTCGCACAGTGGTGAAAAGCTCATTTAGGCCTGCTTTTATATAGTAATATTTAAAATCTCCGCAGTCCTACCACATCTGCCTATGTCAATAATTAATGCTTTATCCTAAGCTTATTCTAATGTTTATTTATGTTAAATTAGAGTATATAGCCCAGAGCTCACTAAGCTGGCTGTATAGGGGTGTGGGTTAACTGGTGTGGGTTAACAGGGTGTAAAGCAGTGTGTTAAGTGGTAGACTCCCCCTCTCTGGCAGAAGAACGGAAGCTGGACCTGGATGAGAAGCCACTGGTGGTGCAGCTCAACTGGAACAAAGACGACCGCGAGGGACGCTTCGTCCTCAAGAATGAGAACGACATCATCCCCAAGGTGAGTGACGACAACAGCAGCAGCAGCAAGGAGCAGAGCGGTCTTAGGCAAGCCTGGCTTCCAGTATGCTTCTGCTAGACATCAAGCAAGTACTGGGCTATATGGTGTGATTTGGGGATTCCTGGGAATGTGCGTTACATCATTGGAAAATAACAAGGGACCTATTCTATTCTTAGATGTGGCCATCAGTGAAATGACTCAAAACTGCTGCACAGCAGGACCTCTGCTATGATAACACTATCAGATTGCTCTTCCTCTGTAGAACTGTAACTAAATACCCAACCATCAAATCCACTGCTATGATCTTGTTAGTCTATATTTCATTAGAGGATCATAGGAACTGACTGCTCAATGTGTTGATGTGCATCCTGGCTCTGATACAATGAAGTGCCTCCTTCTCCGAGACTTCTGGTTCTGATACAATGAAGTGCTTCCTTCTCCGAGACTTCTGATACAATGAAGTGCCTCCTTCTCCGAGACTTCTGGTTCTGATACAATGAAGTGCCTCCTTCTCTGAGACTTCTGGCTCAGATACAATGAAGTGCCTCCTTCTCCGAGACTTCTGGTTCTGATACAATGAAGTGCCTCCTTCTCTGAGACTTCTGGCTCAGATACAATGAAGTGCCTCCTGCTCCGAGACTTCTGGCTCTGATACAATGAAGTGCCTCCTGCTCCGAGACTTCTGGCTCTGATACAATGAAGTGCCTCCTTCTCCGAGACTTCTGGCTCAGATACAATGAAGTGCCTCCTTCTCCGAGACTTCTGGCTCAGATACAATGAAGTGCCTCCTTCTCCGAGACTTCTGGCTCTGATACAATGAAGTGCCTCCTTCTCCGAGACTTCTGGCTCTGATACAATGAAGTGCCTCCTGCTCCGAGACTTCTGGCTCTGATACAATGAAGTGCCTCCTGCTCCGAGACTTCTGGCTCTGATACAATGAAGTGCCTCCTGCTCCGAGACTTCTGGCTCTGATACAATGAAGTGCCTCCTGCTCCGAGACTTCTGATACAATGAAGTGCCTCCTGCTCCGAGACTTCTGATACAATGAAGTGTCTCCTGCTCCGAGACTTCTGATACAATGAAGTGCCTCCTGCTCCGAGACTTCTGATACAATGAAGTGCCTCCTGCTCCGAGACTTCTGATACAATGAAGTGCCTCCTGCTCCGAGACTTCTTTAGTGCTCTTTAGCACCCTAGAGAGATGCAACTGTTTTATTTTATACTTGACCTCGAGTACCTCGGCTCCCCAAACCTCTTTCCATTTCCTCAGCCAAATATGTGTTTCTCCCCCTGGCCCCGGATGAAAAGCTGTAGTGTGTGTGGGGGGGCGTTTGTGTGTGAGATGTGAATGAGTTATGTGTGTTTCATCTCTTGGGATGAGTGGCTACACTCTGACCAGTGTGAGGATAATCAACCACCTCTGCCCAGGGGAGCAGTAAAGATCTTTTAAACACACACACAATTCTCCTACCCAGTCTGAAAGGGTCATTTAACTCATCACTCCAGTCATCACAGGGGAATTAGATCTTAAACTACATTTATCTCCTCTTAGTGGCAGCACCTCTCCTCGCCTCCTAAAAGCATCTGCTACTAGAGGTACATACAGGGCTCCCCAAAAGGCTTTTAGGCTGAAATGTGTGTGAGTGAGTGATAGGAGATCAGGAGTGCTTTTGGGGAGTGGAAGAGATGCAGTCTTCTCAGAAGAGTCCCCTGCTCAGCTATTTGACAGCTCAGTTCTGGAACACTGGAAGGCTTTAACACATCTAATGCTTTATGGGGATTTAGACTCCAACTGATCCCCTCTGAAAAGGCTCTCGCTCTCTCTGCTTTCTATGGCCAATTCAGTTCAGATTTTGGCTTTTGATTGAACTCTGACCCTGTTGTTCTGTCTGTCAGCTGATGGTTTTATTCGGCTAGTTGGTAGAGTGGTGCCCAGACCCCTAGGCCTCAGGCTCTAGGTGTTAAATAGGCCCCGTTCCAACTGTGTGTTGGGGCCTAGGGTCACTGAGTCCTAAGGCCTCAGCCCAGCCAGTCCCCCTCTGAGGCCCCCTAATACCACTGATTGCCTTAATAAAACACTTAGTAACAAACCTCACACCCTCTCACCTATCGTAACCTTTCCCCTTGTCTGTCTCTCTCGCTTTCTCTTGTTCTCTCTCGCAACAGAAGATGCAGAGCAACGGGCCGGAGAGGGAGAAGGAGGGAGTCATCCAGAACTTCAAACGGACACTGTCCAAGAAAGAGAAGAAGAAGGAGAAGAAGAGAGAGAAGGAGGCTCACATTGCGGACGGAGATGAGCAAGCACTGAACAGAGAAGATGGGTAAGGAGATATATATATATATATAACCTGCATGGTAAAGTAAATATATTTCTTTGAGTAGGTTTGCAGTGAAGTACTTCTGAGTGTTGTTTCTCCTGCTCCTCCAGAGAGAACTCCAGACTGGCAGCAGAGGTGTACAAGGACATGCCGGAGAACAGCTTCACCAGGACCATCTCTAACCCCGAGGTGGTGATGAAGAGGAGGCGGCAGCAGAAACTGGAGAAGAGGATGCAGGAGTTCCGCAGCAGCGACGGCAGGCCAGACTCGGGTAAGGTCATGGGACTCCTGGATCTATCAATTTAAAATGTGTTACTTTTATTTGAGAAGGACACTGTGATAGCTAAGCTGTTTTTAGTGTGTGTGAGAGAGCGAGATATACCTATATACCAAAGCCATTGTCTCTGGTCCCGGGTCCTATCTGTTGCCAATGGAGAACACCCGGTCTCCATGCTGTAATTACATAAGGCCTGGGCCAGACAGAGCAGGGGGCCACTCTAATCCGCTTTAGCCCATGTCCTCAGTGAACACCACACACTGGCTGGCACTGCCAGGCCTCACATCTTGTTCCCAATGGCTTTACAGCCCTCTGCCAACCATGGGAGGGAACACTAAAAATGTCTTTAGGCATTTTTTTTTCTCCTCCTCCTTCCGTAGTTTTTCTTTTGCAGCGTCTTCTCTGTATCCCAAATCTGTTCAAGTTGTGACGCTATGACATAACTGTTTTAAAAATGTGTTGATCTCAAGTGTTATTTAGAAGAAGTAAAAACATTTGTTTTTAATCTAGTTTAATCTGATCCTAGATCTGAGGTTAGGGGCAACTTTCTACCATTGGCCAACTTTCTACCATTGGCCACTAGCTTCTTAGAGGCACATGAGGGGAGGGCTTCTTTTGATTTATAGTTAATCCATGAGGTGCTCTTTGATCATGGGGTGAAATACTATGCAACAAACAGAAGTTGATGCAGCATAGTGAACTGCCGTTGTGCAAGCAAACTTACAGAAGTAATCAAGGTACTCTCATGTAGTGAAAAAAATTAAAAGCCTTTAATGTATTACGGCTGGGCAGGGCAAACATAAATACGTCGCAGCTACAACAGCCTTCCTCAGGGTGACAAAGAATAGTGGCGGACAAACATGTTCATCGCAACTCTCACAGGAAGTGACTCAATTCTTTGTAATTGATAAAGTGGAAAAAACACATTCAAGAAACAGAGGAACAAAATAAACATGGGATAAGGAGAGTGCAACACCACAAATTAAATGTAATATCGTTAAAGGAAAAAACAAACTGTATACGAGCTCATGTTAGCAGACTTCTGAATAGAGAACAACAAAATGAAGAACAAAAAAATTCAACATCTCTTACAGGAAGGGAGAATACTTAATTTCCTCGTTTAGTCCTAGCAATGCAGTGGCCCTTATTCTAAAGATCCAGTTTAAAGATCCCTGTCCTTGAGCCTTCTCTTAGTACGTCCTATGTAAAAGCACCCACATGGGCACTCCAGCCACTACATCAACACATGTGGTGTTGCACTTGACAGATTCTAGGTCCCTGAACAGATTTGTTTTTACAATGTGATTGCCGTTACCACATGGGAAGTTGCCTGTGGGCTTGGGGAGCCAACTTGGCTTAGTTACGCGGGTGAGTTCGCTGCGCACCAACTTACCCTTGAGGGTAGGGGCCCTTCTGTAGGAAAATGCTGTCGGTTCAGAGAACACATCGACTTATGGTCACTTTCAATGATACTCCAATTGCGTTGAATGATATCCTGAACCCCGGCTACCTCCTGGCCGTGGCGGGTCAGAGAGTAGATTTGGTTTGGGGGATTGAAGCCTGTGGGTGTGTTTTGAGAAGTCTTTCTCTTTCGGGAGATTTAGCTTTGGTGAGAGACTTGTTTAACACTAGGTTTGCATACCTGTTGCTGAAACCTAGAATGTATTTCCACAGCTTTTCCCTCAATCTTCCTCCCTGTCAACAAATACGGCGCAGCCTTTGAATTGAAATTGTCTGAAGGGAATGTTCTTAATCAGACTAGCAGGGTGAAAACTGTCCGCCCTGAGCATAGTATTGCGGCGCGTACTTTTCCTGTAAATGTTGGTGTGGAGTGAGCCACCAGAAAGTACATTTCTATTTGACTGTATTCTAAACTCAGTTTCAAATTCCCATTGAGGGAATTCACCTATTTATGGAATTATAACCATTCATTTTCGGTTCCAGAGAACACAAAAAATGTATCTGCCATACCATACCATTTTGTAACATAAAATCGTTAGCAGAACAGAGAATAAACTTCTCTTCCCAAAGTCCCATAAATAAGTTTGCTTAGTTTGGAGCGACTCAAGCCCCCATAGCAGTCCCCTTCTGTTGTCTGGAGAGCTGGTCCTGGAAAAGGACAATGTTGTTTAGCAAATTTGTTGTTAACTGACTTGCCTAGTTAAATAAAGGTTCAAGTCAAAAAAAGAAGGAAAATGTGTTTAATTGAAGGAGAAAGTCAGCAGGGGGCGTACTTTCCTCTGGCCTCAGTTGGAGATGATGCTTAAAAGCCTCCAGACCGTCATTGTGTACAATATTGGTTTAAAGAGATTCAACATCCATTGTTAGCAAATAGGAAGGTCCATCATCTTTGAGTGCAGAGTGTGAGTGTTATCTTAAAGGAAAGAGACGAGTTTGGACACCAGGCTTAATGTAGAAATCAACATGCATGGAGGCATGCTCTGATATAGGATCATTTTTGCTTGTGATTGGCCTTCCAGGAGGGTTATGAGGATCTTTTTGGTAACATGTAGTAGCAAGCAAACCTAGGATGGACAGGGAGAAGAAAGTAATATTAGGGTGCGTTCGTAAATTGCCTCCAGTGTGTCAGTGCCCTCTGGGTCGTTCATAAATTCAGAGCGTTGTCAGATTGTCTGTTCATAAGTTCAGAGTTTTTGCACACTGGACGCTCTGGCTGAGGAGTAGGGTTGATCAGAGCGTTCTGACCTCACACTGGACGCTCTGGCTGAGGAGTAGGGTTGATCTGGGAGTTCTGACCTCACACTGGACGCTCTGGCTGAGGACTAGGGTTGATCTGGGCGTTCTGACCTCACACTGGACGCTCTGGCTGAGGAGTAGGGTTGATCAGAGCGTTCTGACCTCACACTAGACGCTCTGGCTGAGGAGTAGGGTTGATCTGGGCGTTCTGACCTCACACTGGACGCTCTGGCTGAGGAGTAGGGTTGATCTGGGAGTTCTGACCTCACACTGGACGCTCTGGCTGAGGAGTAGGGTTGATCTGGGAGTTCTGACCTCACACTGGACGCTCTGGCTAAGGAGTAGGGTTGATCTGGGCGTTCTGACCTCACACTGGACGCTCTGGCTGAGGAGTAGGGTTGATCTGGGCGTTCTGACCTCACACTGGACGCTCTGGCTGAGGAGTAGGGTTGATCTGGGCGTTCTGACCTCACACTGGACTCTCTGGCTGAGGACTAGGGTTGATCTGGGCGTTCTGACCTCACACTGGACTCTCTGGCTGAGGAGTAGGGTTGATCTGGGCGTTCTGACCTCACACTGGACGCTCTGGCTGAGGAGTAGGGTTGATCTGGGCGCTCTGACCTCACACTGGACGCTCTGGCTGAGGAGTAGGGTTGATCTGGGCGTTCTGACCTCACACTGGACGCTCTGGCTGAGGAGTAGGGTTGATCTGGGCGTTCTGACCTCACACTGGACGCTCTGGCTGAGGAGTAGGGTTGATCAGAGCGTTCTGACCTCACACTGGACGCTCTGGCTGAGGAGTAGGGTTGATCTGGGCGCTCTGACCTCACACTGGACGCTCTGGCTGAGGAGAAGGGTTGGTCTGAGGGTTCTGACCTCACACTGGACGCTCTGGCTGAGGAGTAGGGTTGATCTGGGCGTTCTGACCTCAACCTGGACTATCTGGCTGAGGAGTAGGGTTGATCTGGGAGTTCTCACCTCACACTGGACGCTCTGGCTGAGGAGTAGGGTTGATCTGGGCGTTCTGACCTCACACTGGACTCTCTGGCTGAGGACTAGGGTTGATCTGGGCGTTCTGACCTCACACTGGACTCTCTGGCTGAGGAGTGGGTTGATCTGGGCGCTCTGACCTCACACTGGACGCTCTGGCTGAGGAGAAGGGTTGGTCTGAGGGTTCTGACCTCACACTGGACGCTCTGGCTGAGGAGTAGGGTTGATCTGGGCGTTCTGACCTCAACCTGGACTATCTGGCTGAGGAGTAGGGTTGATCTGGGAGTTCTCACCTCACACTGGACGCTCTGGCTGAGGAGTAGGGTTGATCTGGGCGTTCTGACCTCACACTGGACTCTCTGGCTGAGGAGTAGGGTTGATCTGGGCGTTCTGACCTCACACTGGACGCTCTGGCTGAGGAGTAGGGTTGATCTGGGCGTTCTGACCTCACACTGGAAGCTCTGGCTGAGTAGGGTTGATCTGGGCGTTCTGACCTCACACTGGACTCTCCGGCTGAGGAGTAGGGTTGATCTGGGCGTTCTGACCTCACACTGGACGCTCTGGCTGAGGAGTAGGGTTGATCTGGGCGTTCTGACCTCACACTGGACGCTCTGGCTGAGGAGTAGGGTTGATCTGGGCGTTCTGACCTCACACTGGACTCTCTGGCTGAGGAGTAGGGTTGATCCCAGCGTTCTGACCTCACACTGGCCGCTCTGGCTGAGGAGTAGGGTTGATCAGAGCGTTCTGACCTCACACTGGACGCTCTGGCTGAGGAGTAGGGTTGATCTGGGAGTTCTGACCTCACGAGCAGTTGAACACCCAAGCCAACTGGCTAAAGTTGTCTAGCTTGCTATCTACTTCCAGACACAAATGAGCGAACCTCACTGACCATTTTACTCGCCCTAGCAGAGCTGTTTTCATGTTATCTAGAGCGTTAGTGACTAGCTGGTGCTGCGGTTACTGACACGGTCATATCCAACGTTTGTAAATTTGAGTTGAGCGTTTGTAAATTCGTCAATTATTCCGCACTCTGGCACATTCAGATGAGAGGTATTTAAATGGGTGAAAGTTTTTTTTGTTTTTGTTTGTTTTTTCTCTCCCCAATTTCGTGGTATCCAATTGTCTCATCGCTGCAACTCCCATTTGGACTCGGGAGAGGCGGAGGTCGAGAGCCATGCGTCCTCGAAACACAACACAATGCCCGCGTATCCCGGAAGCCAGCCACACCAATGTGTCAGAGGAAACACCATACACCTGGCGACCGTGTCAGCAGGCATGCGCCCGGCCCGCCACAGGAGTTGCTAGAGCATGATGGGACAAGGACATCCCTGCCGACCAAACCCTCCCCTAACCCGTACGACGTGCGCCGTCCCATGGGTCTCCCGGTCGCGGCCGGCTGCGACAGAGCCTGTACTCGAACCAGGATCTCTAGTGGCACAGCTAGCACTGTAATGCAGTGCCTTAGATCACTGCGCCACTCGGGAGTCCCGAGAATTCTGAAATCGGAGATAACCAGAGTGAATTTAAAAACGCACCCTTAGTGGTCCACTTTTCATCTTTGGCATGGCCCAAGATATCACCCAACTCTAATTTCATATTCTCCAAAGGGCTAGAAACCAAAGGCAGGTAATAGTCAGTGTTGAGCTGTCTTTAGGCTTTCTGTTCATACTTGCCCCTCCCCCATAAAATATCTGTCACACTGAACGTTGTCATTCTCAGAAAGCCTTTTAATGGCTTCATTTTCTTGTTTAGTGAGATTACCTCTGTACAACTTATTCCTGTGTTCAAGTAGTTTATCGACATTGCAAGACATTTTTCGGGGTGAAGGCATTAAGGCAAAACATTGTTGTTAACTGGGAAAATGGTGGACTTGTTTGAAAACGAGGTTTAGGAATGGCATCTTGCTTCTGGAAGGCTGACCTTGCCATGGTATTGTAAGGCTGTTGCTTATACCAAACCTTCATGTGCATATTCCAATAGAATTTGATGCTGGTCTACGATCGATGTTGGTGGTAGTATTGGGTGATTTTTCTTTTTAGGTAAAAATGTTTTTCTCTATTCAAACGTTTGCTAACGTGAGCTCGTGTACACAGATAGTTTTTTCTTTTTATGATTTCTGTGGTGTTGCATTCTCATTATCCCATGTTTATTTTGTTCATCTTTGTATCTTGAATGTGTGTGTGCCCCCCCCCCCCCCCCCCAAGTTTGTTTCCTTTATCAGTTACATATGGTAAAGAATTGAGTCACTTCCTGTGAGTTGCGATATAAACGTGTTTGTCCACCACTATTCTTTGTCACCCTGAGGAAGGCTGCTGTAGCTGCGACGAGACGTTTTTTTTTTTTTTTTGCCCTGCCTAGCCGTAATACACGAAAGGCTTTTACATTTATTCACTACATGAGAGCGCCTTGATTATTTCTGTAAGTTTGTTTGAACAACGGCAGTTCCTGCATGATAAAAATTACTATCCAGCATCAACTTATCAGACTTTCTCCTATTGAGTGATATCCAGACCTCAGATGTTATGTAATCTGGAGGCCTGAACCATAAGCCCTCTGGTCTTCTCTGCTGGTTCACTCCCAGCTAAAACCCCCTCTATCTGACACGGACATAAACCCCCTTCCCACTTCCTCCTCAGTCTCTCTCTCTCTAGTCCCAGTCCAGAGGAGTAAAGCCCTGTGTGAAATGGGCAAGCGTCCTAGACCTACAGCCCTGTCTGTTAACTCAGAGCCAGTCTGTAGTCTGATAGAGAGAGAAAAGAAAGTGTGTGTGACAGCAGCATACCTCACCATCAGCACTCTATGTGGAATATTTCTGCAAAAGGAAAACAAAATATATTGAGTACAGATGTGGCACAATAAAATGAATGTGTCACGTGCTGTGTGTGTGTGTGTGTGTGTGTTACTCCAACTCCTGTTTCTGTCTCTTAGGGGGGACGTTGAGGATCTATGCAGACAGTCTGAAGCCCAACATCCCTTATAAGACCATCCTGCTGTCTACTACAGACATGGCAGACTTTGCTGTGGTGGAGGCCCTGGAGAAGTACGGCTTGGAGAAGGAGAACCCCCGGGAGTACTGCATCGCCAGGGTAAGAGTCCGCACCCCATCCCTTACCAAGAACAACTAGACCTTACTCTCCCCCGTTGGAATCCAACCGTGGTCCTGGAGAGCTTTCATTCCGACCCAGCACCAACCCGCCTGATTCAACTCTGTGTCTCATCCAGCCATCCACACTCTTCCTAGTCGTCTGTCAGATTAAAACAGGAAAGGGACTGTTGACACAGTCTTCGGTTTGGTTGTAATTTAATTGCTTTTCTTCAAAGTGCCAGGCCAGCAGGTGTGTGTGTGTATGGAGTCCCAGGAAGGGATGACAGAGTAGCAGCAGAATGGCTGGCCTAATCTCTCCTGTCACCATGTGACAGCCATCTCCACGCTAAAACGCTGACCTTCGCCGCCACACGCCCCCTATCCCTGCCGCCTGACAGCTCCAGTCACAGCCAATCACATTCAGTTCCCCCTCCCTCCCTCTCTCCAGCCTTCCATCCGCCTCTCAATTATACACCTGTCGTTAATATATACAACATCAAACTGCTGTGACCAGACATGGACAGCGCATGTTTCTCACCAGCGTCTTGTTGGACAGTCAGTCATTAGTACAGCTGAGGTGTGAGGGAGAGACCATTATTAGGGAGAGAAGGAGGGAGAGAGGGTTGGACAGGAATAGAGTGAGAGGTCATGTCTGTGTGAAGGAGACATGGAGGGAGACATACCAAGGAAAAGGGAGAGCAGCTAGCTATTGGCTTATGTTCTAATGGAAAATAATCAAATGGTTTGGAACACATCCTATGTACACCCTATATACACCACACTATATTTAAGCCATGGTTGTGTGGTCACAAGTCGATGCATGTTGATATGTCACTCTTCCAGTTGAATGTGTGGTGGTTTTACGGTTGTGTTTTGTGGTCCTGCAGCACACAGATGACAAGTCTGGGAAGGAGATCGTCCTGGACGATACGGAGTGTCCTCTTCAGATCTTCAGAGACTGGCCCAACGACAGAGGTAGTGTTGACGCAAAAGTCTCAATGAAACGTGCAGATCTAAAGGGAGTTGACTTTACAAGAACAACCAAAAGCTAGTTTTAACCGACTTGGTTGTTGAGGTTTTAAACTAGTTCATTGTCTGTATGGGTTGTGTTTTTATCTGACGTCCCCCGTCTGTACTGCCCTCTCCTGGTAGCTCTGGGTCACAACGCAGCTCCTTGTGTTGTTTCAGGAGCCCTAGTGTTCCAGCTGAAGAAGAGACCTCCAGACTACGTGCCTAAGAAGGGCCGGAAACCAGAGGACAAGGGCCTCAGAGGGAAGGGCATGGACGGGCCCCTGTACGGCTCTCTACCCCCAGAGAAACTGCCTTACCTGGTGGAGCTCAGCCCAGGTGCATCTCACACACACACACACACACACACACACACACACACACACACACACACATAGATACAGGAAGACACACACTTGAAGATACACACATTCCCAGCTGACGCCGAACACAAGAGAGCACAGACATTCTGTAAGGAAGGCCCAGTTAGTTCTACTCACATAGCCAACAGAACCGTGTAATGGCTGGGTGATTTGTGCACTGACATTCACACACCTGTAGCGGCAGTGTAGGAAATATACTGAATGGACCAGACTTAGTGATGCCCTGAGTACAAGGTGAGTGAGTGGGCCTTAGAAGCATCTCCTGCCCAGTTTATTGTACCCCCCCTCCCACTCCACCAAGAGAATACATCAGGTCTAAGTTAGCTAGTCCTCAGATGTTGTGTCCAGTAACTTGGCGAGTCCTCACTGCTGGGCTTGACCTAACAGCTGCTTGTTGCCCTCCATGCTCCCCTGACCAACCTATCACCCAAACAGCTAACTAACCCTGTCTCAGGACCATCTTAACCCTGTCAGAGATTTATTTAGTAGTTAATAGTTATTCAGGTATCTAAGAGATTTGGTTTGAAGGTTTGAGTTCCGTTTGAGTGCATTGCAACAAAAGAGCATGTCTCCCAGGCTAGGGTTTTCTTCTTTCCGCATGAGGGATTCAAGGTGGGTGTTTGGGGGAAAGCTGTGTGTCTGTGTGTGGAAGTCTGAAGTGTGTGTGTTTGGACTATTTCCCTGCATGTTCGCACAAGTGTGTGTGTGTGTGTGTGTGTGTGGACTCTGGGGTGTGTGTGGACTCTGGGGTGTGTGTGGACTCTGGGGTGTGTGTGGACTCTGGGGTGTGTGTGGACTCTGGGGTGTGTGTGGACTCTGGGGTGTGTGTGGACTCTGGGGTGTGTGTGGACTCTGGGGTGTGTGTGGACTCTGGGGTGTGTGTGGACTCTGGGGTGTGTGTGGACTCTGGGGTGTGTGTGGACCCTGGGGTGTGTGCGGACTCGGGTGTGTGCGGACCCTGGGGGGTGTGCGCGTCTGTGTGGACTCTGGGGTGTGCGCGTCTGTGTGTGGACTCTGGGGTGTGCGCGTCTGTGTGTGGACTCTGGGGTGTGCTCGTCTGTGTGTGGACTCTGGGGTGTGCTCGTCTGTGTGTGGACTCTGGGGTGTGCTCGTCTGTGTGTGGACTCTGGGGTGTGCTCGTCTGTGTGTGGACTCTGGGGTGTGCGCGTCTGTGTGTGGACTCTGGGGTGTGCGCGTCTGTGTGTGGACTCTGGGGTGTGCGCGTCTGTGTGTGGACTCTGGGGTGTGCTCGTCTGTGTGTGGACTCTGGGGTGTGCTCGTCTGTGTGTGGACTCTGGGGTGTGCTCGTCTGTGTGTGGACTCTGGGGTGTGCTCGTCTGTGTGTGGACTCTGGGGTGTGCTCGTCTGTGTGTGGACTCTGGGGTGTGCTCGTCTGTGTGTGGACTCTGGGGTGTGCTCGTCTGTGTGTGGACTCTGGGGTGTGCTCGTCTGTGTGTGGACTCTGGGGTGCGCGTGTGAGGCAAAGAATGGCGCTGCATTTTCTCCTTGCTGCAACATTTTCACCCTCTGCTCTGTGTGTGTGTGTGTGTCCTCTCTCCTGGCCTCCTCTGGCATGGTGTTTGTTCTGTCTGTCCCTACTGCGGCCGCCTCCTCTGCATGTCTGCTCACCTAGGGAGGGGGAATCACTATGGCTACTACACGTATCAGCACCTGGAAGGTAAACCTGCCTACCCACCACACATGCCTCTCCTCCACTCTCATCACCAGACCCATCTACTGCTGTGTTTCTCTGGAAACAAGCTGGCTTGTGGTATAAGTTGCCCTTAACTACAGATCTAGGATCAGATTACCCTGAAGATTGAGAATTCTATTTTTGACCGTTATAGTGATGGAAACCGATCTGATCGTATCAGTGGTTAGGTTCAACTTCTACCCACTCTCAAAAGTTGCCCTTTGACACAGATCTAGGATCAGCTTCTCCACCCCCAAAATGTTGACCATAACTATTACGGGGAAACGGCACAAAACAGACCTGAGATCAGTGTCTATGAGCAACTGAATGCTACTTTCCTGAATTCCTTTTTGCGCCATGATTCAGCCAATTAGAGGAGGGCCTCACTGTCTAGGGCAGGGATGTGTGAAGGCTAGCCACGTTAAGTCGGCTCCTCTGCACCAAGCCACGTTTAAGGCCCATGACCAATATTGTTTGGCTTAACAATAGCAAGTGCTTTTTTGCAAATGAGGATTTTCACAACTAACAACATTTTCAGAAGATGAATACATGTTAACTAAGTTCCTGCTTGCTTTTACTAAAATATGTGGTTTACTAATCAAAATACACAACTGATCTGGTCTACTGGTAGTTGTTAGGAATACATGGTTTTGTCTGTCTCTTTCCCCTCGTGTATGTATTGTGTGTGAGGTGTACGACTCAAAGCCTCGCACTGTAGTGTGTGTCTCCTGCTGTGCTCTGTAGTGCGTGTTTGTGTCTCTGTGTGTAGTGAGTGTGTGTCTCTCCATATTGTGTGTATTGACTATCTCCTGGTCTCCACCATAGACGGCTCCGACTCCAGGGACAAACCGAAGCTCTACCGTCTGCAGCACAGTGTCACTGAGGTGGGCTCAGACACGACAGACGACGGCTCCATCCAGGTAAGGACCTGCCCTTTGTGTGTGTGTGTGTGTGTGTGTGTGTGTGTGTGTGTGGTCACGTGCTACATTGAGCTAGCTGTAAGTTACTAGCCTAGACTGGACTATAAGTTAGCTGAGTTCAAGGGTGTTGTGATACTGAGTGTATTTTGTCTCCAGCTGTTTGGTCCAGGTATCCTGCCCCACCACTGCAAACTGATGCACACAGAGGGTCTGGTGACAGTGACGCCACACAGTCTGGAGGCTGAGACCTACGTGGACGGCCAGTGTGTCACAGAGACCACCGTGCTGCGAAGCGGAGCCACACTGCAGTTCGGAGCCTCCCACGTCTTCAAGTTTGTGGACCCCAGCTACGACCACAGCATGGGCAAGGGAGGGCCCGGACCGATGATTAGAGGAAGGCACAAGTCAGGGTAGGTGGAGTGACGGCTGTTGACACAGGTGGGCATACCCACACACATACAGACACACACACACACTTGGAGGCTAGGTCTCTCATCCCAGTGGTGATAGCAGGAATGGCTTTGAATGAATAGGCCCAGGGACAGGAAGCAGTGACCTGCTGAAACCAGTGTCATCAGACTCAGGATGTGTCTCTCAGCTGGGTGACAGAGGAGCACGAAGCTGGCTCTCATCTCAGTCCTCTGAACACACCAAACAGCTTCCTATTTACACGTGCCAGACAGCAGAGAGGACATCAGGTGCAGCCTAAACGGAAGCCTGTTCGCTTTATAGTATTTTTCACTAGCATTGCAGAAGCATCACAAATCATTGTATTTGGTTCAAAGCGTTCTCTTAGACCTCAACCTGGAGTTGTGCATTAAAGGTGTGACCGTTGAAGAAGTTGAACTTCCAGGAATAACATTGTATAGTCAGTTATCATGGTCAAGTGATATTGACCAAGTTGTTGTGAAGATGGGGAGGGGGGGGGGGTATGTCTGTTATAAACATATGTTCTGTGTTTTTGACACGGACCAACTGTACTAATTGTTCAGCCGCTGGTCTCATCTTGATTACTGTCAGGTAATATCGTCAGGTGCAGCAAAGAACGACCTAGCAAAGCTGCAGCTGGCTCAGAGCAAAGCTGCAGCTGGCTCAGAGCAAAGCTGCAGTTGGCTCAGAGCAAAGCTGCAGCTGGCTCAGAGCAAAGCTGCAGCTGGCTCAGCAAAGCTGCAGCTGGCTCAGAGCAAAGCTGCAGCTGGCTCAGAGCAAAGCTGCAGCTGGCTCAGAGCAAAGCTGCAGCTGGCTCAGAGCAAAGCTGCAGCTGGCTCAGAGCAAAGCTGCAGCTGGCTCAGAGCAAAGCTGCAGCTGGCTCAGAGCAAAGCTGCAGCTGGCTCAGAGCAAAGCTGCAGCTGGCTCAGAGCAAAGCTGCAGCTGGCTCAGAGCAAAGCTGCAGCTGGCTCAGAGCAAAGCTGCAGCTGGCTCAGAGCAAAGCTGCACGCATTGGCCTTAACTGCACACAGAAATAACATCAACGCCGCGTGTGATCGTTATTTAATGATTGACGAGAAATGTACTGTTCTTCTCTCCTAGTCTTTTTAAGAAACGTGTGTGTTGAAATTGCCTAACCACTTGTATAATCTATTTGCGTACACTTCAGAGTCTGACATGCATACCCCACCAGACACGCAACTGTGGGTTTCTTCACGGTACCCAAACAAAAAACAGATTGAATGCTTCCCTCAGTTATGTATAGAGCCATGTCATGGTGGAATGCTCTGCCACCAGAGGTTACTCAGACAAAAAACGAGTTAAAACACATGATCACAGCACCGCTCCTCTTTCTAACGATCTAATTTAACTGGATATATGAATGTGAATATGAGTAGTAGTGTGTAAGTTGTGTTGTCTTTCCTATATCTCGTATTTTTAGTGCGTCGTGCGTTCGTCACAACGAATGCACTATGAAGGGAATAGTGCCATTTGGAATGTAGACATCTTGTAACACAGCCATGGCCTTCCTGCTAGTCATTCAGGTCCAGAACTCTGTGGCCTCAGTACACCTCGGTGCATGGGATTTCCTCTGATAGTTGAAGCTTTGATCAGAGCCTATATCCTGTCAGGTATCCTACCCACCACTGTTTAACTTCTCTCTAGCTGTGGCTTTACTGCTCTCTGTGTCTGCATCAGAGAAGTCAGTTCTGCTGAATTCCATATCCAGGGTTCTGACTAGAGGTCGACCGATTAATCGGAATGGCTGATTCAATTAGGGCCGATTTCAAGTTTTCCTAATAATCGAAAATGTGTCATTTTGGATGCCGATTTTGCAGATGTAAAAAAATGTTTTTTTATTTTTTTATTTTTTTACACCCTTATTTAACTAGGCAAGTCAGTTAAGAACACATTCTTATTTTCAATGAAGGCCTAGGAACGGTGGGTTAACTGCCCTGTTCAGGGGCAGAACGACAGATTTTTACCTTGTCAGCTCAGGGATTCAATCTTGCAACCTTACGGTTAACTAGTCCAACGCTCTAACAACCTGCCTCACGAGGAGCCCGCCTGTTATGCGAATGCAAACGCTGCTTCGAGGGTGGCTGTTGCGATGTGTTCCTGGTTCGAGCCCAGGTAGCGGCGAAGAGAGGGATGGAAGCTATACTGTTACACTGGCAATACTAAAGTGCCTATAAGAACATCCAATAGTCAAAAGGTATATGAAATACAAATCGTGTAGAGAGAAATAGTCCTATAATAACTACAACCTAAAACTTCTTACCTGGGAATATTGAAGACTCATGTTAAAAGGAACCACCAACTTTCATATGTTCTGAGCAAAACTTAAACGTTAGCTTTCTTACATGGCACATATTGCACTTTTACTTTCTTCTCCAACACTGTTTTTGCATTTTTTAAACCAAATTGAACATGTTTCATTATTTGAGGCTAAATTGATTTTGATGTATTATATTAAGTTAAAATAAGTGTTCATTCAGTATTGTTGTAATTGTCATTATTACAAATAAATGTAAAAAATCGTCCGATTAATCAGTATCGGCTTTTTTGGTCCTCCAATAATCGGTATCGGCGTTGAAAAAATCCTAATCAATCGACCTCTAGTTCTGACCCTTCTCAAGGTCGTGTGAGAGAGATTCCCTGGGGGTGGGATGTGACTTGAGGCCTGTAGTTGACCACATCGCTGCCGTGGAAACAGATGCCACATGGACATGAGGGGGAGGAGCCATCTGAACGCAGCAACTCTAGTTCTAATTTAACTGTAGAGAGAAGGGGAAAGAGAGGGAGCTGAAGAGAGAGGAGGCAGGTAGAGTGTATTAGAGTAAGGGAAGGGAGAAGAGGGAGCTGAAGAGAGAGGAGGAGGCAGGGAATTAGAGGAAGGGAGAAGAGGGAGCTGAAGAGAGAGGAGGCAGGGAGAGTGTATTAAAGGAAGGGAAGGGAGAAGAGGGAGCTGAAGAGAGAGGAGGCAGGGAGAGTGTATTAAAGGAAGGGAAGGGAGAAGAGAGGGAGAGAAAGTCCAAGAAGGAGAAAAGAGTGCAAAAGGTTAACGGGTGGGGTTATTGCAGGCGAGGGACTGGTACATCGGGGCTGTTGTAAGGACTCTCTAATCTGGCTGGGGTGTGGCCTGAAGTGCCTTGTCATTGAAGAGGGAGGGATGACCAGGAGCCTGACACACAAACATATATATACACCCACACCGATCACTGATGCAGCCTCCGTGCTCACTATGCACCCTACTCCACCCAGAGCGCGAGACCAGCACAGCGGGTACAGGAAGGGGACAACTCCGGTGGGTCCTTCACTGCCTGGTGAGTGAGAGTACAGGCTTTTATGGTAAGAATGGAAGAGCCTGGGATCTCGGCTCCTTCCCACAGAGGAGGAGAATGTGTCGATTTAAGTGGACTTGAGCTGCGTAGGTCTCCAGCACAGAGGCTTGTACACTGTGGTAGATGACTGGAGAAGGACTTTCTAGCCCCTCACTGACAGTAGTTGTATGAGGACTCGTCAAAAAAATATTGACCACATTAGTGTGTTATCAGTCGTTAGGTTTCTAGAGTGCATTTGGCGAGCGGAGACTGGCTGTGGCGTGTTGTTGAATTAGATGTGGTTTTAGCTGTACAGTAATTAGAGGGTCATTAAGTCGGTGTATATCTGGGCTTTTAGTCGAATGACAGAATCCCCATGATGTTAATTTAACCAGCCACGTTAATTTAACCAGCCACGTTAACTTTATGTGTAACATTTGGACTGAACGACGGGCTGGCTGAATGAATTTACAGTTGTGGATGTAGCTGGAAGCCTTAATCCACCTTTAATGCTGTGGCCTGATGCTGGAGAGGATTACGTCTGGGTGGGAGAGGAGAGAGGGAACGAGAGAGTGGGAGTAATTGTGGCAACGAGAATTGATGGGAGGACTTCAGCTTTTGTGACAGTTCTGATGGTTCTGGTGTATTTCTTGCTTGTTGTTCATTGGGCCACGTGTGTTTGCAATGGGACCTCATGCTTGCATCCAACAATTCCATTGCTTTGAACAGTAACGGAAATCAAATGACACCAACGTAGTTCAAACAGACTGTGTGGTTTGCATGATGTATGAACGTTTGTGATTGAAAAGGCTTTTGACTGAATAAGTGGTTACACAGTTATCCTGTATCAGTGCCCTATGGTCAATTACACAGCTTTCAGTGAGGGCTACTGTCACGTTTCCCTCAGGGCAGACAATATGGCTATGTTTCATCATGGGGCAGCATGGGAAATTCTAAGGCCTTTTCTTAAGAACAGACAGCTCTCTCACACAGCCACACAGTGTGGCTCCCGGCTTGTCATTGCATGTCACCACTAATGTGGTTAGCTGGATTTAATTCAAATGTAGTGCAAGGGTATATTTAGATAAACGTGTTCTAGTCATTCATTTGCAGTGATAAGGCCAATGAAAGGGAATTTCTGTCATTCTGTTGACTGTCCCAGTCCTACGATGGCAGAGTGTGTGTGTGTGTGTGTGTGTGTGTACGTACAGCATGTGGCTGTATTTGAGACTGTGTGTGTCTGTGCATGTTTATATCAACTCATGTCATTTGTTCCCAGTAATGAAAGTTCCTCCCGCCTAGTGGGAGTTCTGTTCCTGATCTTGACGCTCTCTGTCCCTCTTTCTCCCTCTCCCCGTCCGTGTCCCTGTAACCCGTCCGTGTCCCTGTAACCCGTCCGTGTCCCTGTAACCCGTCCGTGTCCCTGTAACCCGTCCGTGTCCCTGTAACCCGTCCGTGTCCCTGTAACCCGTCCGTGTCCCTGTAACCCGTCCGTGTCCCTGTAACCCGTCCGTGTCCCTGTAACCCGTCCGTGTCCCTATCCCCCGCCCGTGTCCCTATCCCCCGTCCGTGTCTCTGTCCGTCCATCCGCCCCCCCCCCCCCCCCCCCCCCACCTGTCTCTGTCCCTCTCCACCCTGTCCGTCCGTCTCTGTCCACTTCCCCCACGTCCATCCGTCTCTGTCCCTCTCCCGTCCGTCCGTCCGTCTCTGTCTCTCTCCCCCCCGTTCGTCTCTGTCCCTCTCCCCTCCGTCTGTCCGTCCGTCTCTGTCCTCCTCTCCTGTCCGTCCCTCTCACCCTGTCCATTCCTCTGTCTCCCTTTCCGTCCCTCACACCCTCTTTCTCTGTCTCTTTCTCCCTCTCATTCTCTCTCTGTCCACCTTTCACGCAGGAGTGTTTCTGAGACTACCTTTGACCTGCAAGGGGACATTCACAGTGGGACGGCCCTCCCCGCCAGCAAGGTACATTAACTACCCTGGTCCTCTGTATTAATGTGTGTCTATACAGTTGAAGTCGGAAGTTTACATACACGTTAGCCAAATACATTTCAACCCAGTTTTTCACAATTCTTGACACTTAATCCTAGTAAAAATTCCCTGTCTTAGGTCAGTTAGGATCACAACTTTATTTTAAGAATGTGAAATGTCAGAATAATAGAGTGATTTTTTTTTTTCTCCCCCACAGCTTTTATTTCTTTCACCACATTCCCAGTGGGTCAGAAGTTTACATATACTCAATTAGTATTTGGTAGCATTGCCTTTAAATTGTTTAACTTGGGTTAAACGTTTCGGGTAGCCTTCCACAAGTTTCCCACAATAAGTTGGGTGAATTTTGGCCCTTTCCTCCTGACAGAGCTGGTGTAACTGAGTCAGGTTTGTAGGCCTCCTTGCTCGCACACACATTTTCAGTTCTGCCCACAAATGTTCTATACGATTGATGTCAGGGCTTTGTGATGGCCACTCCAGTACCTTGACTTTGTTGTCCTTAAGCCATTTTGCCACAACTTTGGAAGTATGCTTGGGGTCATTGTCCATTTGGAAGACCCATTTGCGACCAAGCTTTAAATTTCTGACTGATGTCTTGAGATGTTGCTTCAATATATCCACATAATTTTTCTTCCTCATGATGCCATCTATTTTGTGAAATGCACCAGTCCCTCCTGCAGCAAAGCACCCCCACAACATGATGCTGCCACCCCCGTGCTTCACGGTTGGGATGGTGTTCTTCGGATTGCAAGCCTCCCCCTTTTTCCTCCAAACATAACAATGGTCATTATGGCCAAACAGCCAAACATTCTTCCAAGAAGTACGATCTTTGTCCCCATGTGCAGTTGCAAACCGTAGTCTGGCTTTTTTATGGCGGTTTTGGAGCATTGGCTTCTTCCTTGCTGAGCGGCCTTTCAGGTTATGTCAATATAGGACTCGTTTTACTGTGGATATAGAAACTTTTGTTCCGGTTTCCTCCAGCATCTTCACAAGGTCCTTTGCTGTTGCTCTGGGATTGATTTGCACTTTTCGCTCCAAAGTACGTTCATCTCTAGGAGACAGAACACGTCTCCTTCCTGAGCGGTATGAAGGCTGCGTGGTCCCATGGTGTTTATACTTGCGTACTATTGTTTGTACAGATGAACGTGGTACTTTCAGGTGTTTGGAAATTGCTCCCAAGGATGAACCAGACTTGTGGGGGTCAACAATTTTTTTCTGAGGTTTTGGCTGATTTCTTTTGATTTTCCCATGTCAAGCAAAGAGGCACTGAGTTTGAAGGTAGGCCTTGAAATACATCCACAGGTACACCTCCAATTGACTCAAATGATGTCAATTAGCCTATCAGAAGCTTCTAAAGCAGTGACATAATTTTCTGTAATTTTCCAAGCTGTTTAAAGGCACAGTCAACTTAGTGTATGTAAACTTCTGACCCACTGGAATTGTGATAGTGAAATAATATGTCTGTAAAGAATTGCTGGAAAAATGATTTGTGCCATGCACAAAGTACAGTATATGTCCTAACCGACTTGCCAAAACTATAGTTTGTTAACAAGAAATTTGCGGAGTGGTTGAAAAACGAGTTTTAATGACTCCAATCTAAGTCTGTCATCTTCCGACTTCAACTGTATGCCCCTGGTCGCCCTTCCACTTTAGTCTGTACTACTCGTGTGTTTTTTATGTGATTGCGGTGGGTGTGTCGGTGGGTGGGTGTGTGTTAGAGGGATGATAGTGCCATCAGCATCATTGTTGGGCTGCAGAACATTCCATCATACTGTGTATTGCTGTGTCATTGCAGAGCTCAGGTAAGCTGGATATGGAGCGTTCAGCCAACGGCAGTGAGAGAGGCATGGTCAAACCCATGATCCGCGGGGAGCAGCAGGACGGCAGGTGAGACACACATCTGGAATCTCCGTTGTAGTCAATTAAATCCTAATACTTCGGTCAACTGCTACTAGAGACATCTATGTGTTTGTTGTGGTGCTGCCTAGAGAAGCATAACATCTTAACGCTGTCACGCTCTGTCTGTCGGACACCTTATCTCTACGCCTTGTGAGCCAGCCACAGCTCTATTCTCCTCACTGAGCTGTACTGGGTCCCCTCATCAATCATACAGACCACTGAGATGTACTGGGTCCTTTCATCAATGATACAGACAGACCACTGAGCTGTACTGGGTCCCCTCATCAATGATACAGACAGACCACTGAGCTGTACTGGGTCCCCTCATCAATAATACAGACAGACCACTGAGCTGTACTGGGTCCCCTCATCAATGATACAGACAGACCACTGAGCTGTACTGGGTCCCCTCATCAATAATACAGACCACTGAGCTGTACTGGGTCCCCTCATCAATGATACAGACAGACCACTGAGCTGTACTGGGTCCCCTCATCAATAATACAGACAGACCACTGAGCTGTACTGGGTCCCCTCATCAATGATACAGACCACTGAGCTGTACTGGGTCCCTTTATCAATGATACAGACCACTGAGCTGTACTGGGTCCCCTCATCAATGATACAGACCACTGAGCTGTACTGGGTCCCCTCATCAATAATACAGACAGACCACTGAGCTGTACTGGGTCCCCTCATCAATAATACAGACAGATCACTGAGCTGTACTGGGTCCCCTCATCAGTGATACAGACCACTGAGCTGTACTGGGTCCCTTCATCAATAATACAGACCACTGAGCTGTACTGGGTCCCCTCATCAATAATACAGACAGACCACTGAGATGTACTGGGTCCCCTCATCAGTGATACAAACCACTGAGCTGTACTCGGTCCCTTCATCAATAATACAGACAGACAACTGAGCTGTACTGGGTCCCCTCATCAATCATACAGACAGACCACTGAGCTGTACTTGGTCCCCTCATCAATAATACAGACAGATCACTGAGCTGTACTGGGTCCCCTCATCAGTGATACAGACCACTGAGCTGTACTGGGTCCCTTCATCAATAATACAGACCACTGAGCTGTACTGGGTCCCCTCATCAATAATACAGACAGACCACTGAGATGTACTGGGTCCCCTCATCAGTGATACAGACCACTGAGCTGTACTGGGTCCCTTCATCAATAATACAGACCACTGAGCTGTACTGGGTCCCCTCATCAATAATACAGACAGACCACTGAGATGTACTGGGTCCCCTCATCAGTGATACAGACCACTGAGCTGTACTGGGTCCCTTCATCAATAATACAGACAGACAACTGAGCTGTACTGGGTCCCCTCATCAATAATACAGACAGACAACTGAGCTGTACTGGGTCCCCTCATCAATAATACAGACAGACCACTGAGCTGTACTGGGTCCCCTCATCAATAATACAGACAGACAACTGAGCTGTACTGGGTCCCCTCATCAATAATACAGACAGACCACTGAGCTGTACTGGGTCCCCTCATCAATAATACAGACAGACCACTGAGCTGTACTGGGTCCCCTCATCAATAATACAGACAGACCACTGAGCTGTACTGGGTCCCCTCATCAATAATACAGACAGACCACTGAGCTGTACTGGGTCCCCTCATCAATAATACAGACAGACCACTGAGCTGTACTGGGTCCCCTCATCAATCATACAGACAGACCACTGAGCTGTACTGGGTCCCCTCATCAATGATACAGACCACTGAGCTGTACTGGGTCCCCTGATCAATAATACAGACAGTCCACTGAGCTGTACTTTGTCCCCTCATCAATAATACAGACAGACCACTGAGCTGTACTGGGTCCCCTCATCAATGATACAGACCACTGAGATGTACTGGGTCCCCTGATTAATGATACAGACCACTGAGCCTGGTACACAAACACAAATAAGGCTGCTCACTCTGACGCATAGGGAAGCTGATGCTCTGACAAACAATTACGGACACACACCCATATCTACGGACAGACACACACACACCAATATCTACAGAAACACACACCTCTGGAGAGGTGGGCGTCGGTGGATAGCGGGGTGAATGGGCCCGACTTGTGCTGGTTCACAGAGAACCACCTCTGTCCTCCCCGCAGGTCCCAGGACATCCTGAGCCCAGAACTGACGCTGCCGGCCAGCATCGAGTTCAGGGACAACTGTGAGTACTGCAACCGCCTTTGATGTGGCTTTCTCTCTCTTTCTGGCTTTTACTCTTTCTCTCGCCTTGGTGCCCATCTTCCCCTTCCTCTCTTTGTGATACTTGCTGTGTAGTGTAGTAAAAGTCATGATAACATAACTCTATGGGCCCATCCACACTCCATCTGAGCGATGCTTTCAGTGTCGATTTTAAACTGGAGGTCATACGATAAGTGCATTTAGCTAGTGTCTGAAAGATCAATGGGTGGAAAGTATTGATTCATTGTCTGCTGCTGCTGCTAACTGGCTTTTAATGTTTTATTGAACACGGTCATGTTAACATTGAGTGAAATGGTATTATGTAAAACTACACACATTGTTAGACCTTAGTACCATAGAGGTCATATCTGTATGAATGTCTACATGCCTTCGTCAAGCTGTGACAACTGATGTGGTCTCTCTTGCACTATCTCTTGCTAGCCTTAGCGCTATCGTACTATCCCTAACGCTAGCACGATAGCGCTAGAGCTAGCTGCAAAAGGAGCTGTTGGTCCTTCGCCAATGAGTATTTTTTTGTTTTTAAACTGGGTTTAATAAGTAAACATTTTGAACAAATGTAGTAATTTCTATCAGTGGTGAGGAATATTTCTCACAGTAAATGAGAAAGTGCATCTATGTTTCTACCTCCCCTGTGGTGCAGTGACCACAAACGCTCCTCTTTGGGTAGACATTTCTTTTTGTCTGCCGGTTTCTATTGCCAATTGGTGGTCACTCAGCCTGTACTTGGTAAGGGTCTGTCTCTGCTTTGTCTCTCTTTATCTCTCTCTCTTTATCTCTCTATCGCTCTCGCTCTCAAAATTTAATTTAAAGGCAAGTGAACTAGATAATATAAATGAACATTACACAAAGTTCCAAAAGAATACTCTTCATCTCCTCCATCTCCCCTCTCTCTCCTCCATCTCCCCTCTCTCTCTTCCCCTTCTAATCAATAGGGAGCGTAACCCAACAGTTTACTCTGAATGACATGTAATGGTTCTCCCATGTGATACTACTTCATGTCAGATGGGCTTTCTCTCCAGCCTTCGGCATATCTTTATTAATTTAAGCCATTTTAACTGCCTTTCAAGCTCTTTCATATGCCGAACATTGTTTGTGGACTCTGCAGTCTTGGGCCCGGCTCAGTCAGTCGCTGTATATTTAAAGTTTTATGAGCTCATGTGTTTGGCTAGGGAGCAGAGAGAGCAGAGGCCTTTGATTTCCAATAGAGGGATGTGAGAGAGCAAACCCCGTCACAATGCATTACAAACAACCCTTGCTGGGGAACCAGGAAGACGGGGTTGGGGACAATGTTATCACAAAGCCCATCTGAGTCCCTACTGTAACAAGCTCACACACTGAGACTCCTGGGTGAACCTGTAGCTAGTTAGTTTCTTTAAAGCTGGACTGATATCACCTGTGACCTATGTTATGTAAACTCACACCTTATCCCCTTCTGTCTGCCTGTCTGCGTGTCTGCCTGCCTGTCTGCGTGTCTGCCTGCTTGTCTGTCTGCCTGTCTGTGTGGATGTCACCTGCCTTGCCCCCTCCAGCCGAAGATGCCTTTCTGTCGGCTATCATCAACTACACCAACAGCTCCACGGTGCACTTCAAGCTGTCCCCCACCTACGTGTTGTACATGACCTGTCGCTACGTCATGTCCAGCCACTACCGGCCCGACATCAGTCCCTCGGAACGCACCCACAAGGTCATAGCCATCGTTAACAAGATGGTGAGCATGATGGAAGGAGTCATCCAGGTGAGTCCACCCTGCCGCCTCGCTCTCTCTTTTTCTTGTCCTGTTTTTAAATCAGCAGGACATTCATGGGTTGAAGCCAGGGCTTGGAGCATATATGACCACGTTATGTCCTGTCAGTTCCCCGAGGAAGGACCACTCTGACAAAGTGTTTATCTGCACTATTTTGTTGTTTTTCTTTTTATTTGCTTAATTCCACTACCCTCTAAATACAGAGTACCAGGACCAAAACAAACCCCAAAGAAAAACTCAGTATAGCTGACTAGGTAGTACTGGTAGTAGTAGTCGTCGTACTGGTAGTCGTAGTACTAGTAGTAGTAGTCGTAGTAGAGTTTCTCTTGCAAAGTATTCTCTTACTTTATTTATCCAGGTCATTTCCAGAGAATACTTTGTATAGATGCAAATTCCACGTTATGTGTTTGTCTGTCTGTCCAGCGTCTCTGTGTCCCCCTCCAGAATGATTTAAACAAGGCATGGCCCTTTAAATGAATTCACTGGAACACACTGAAATACAGGGGCCTTGTGGTGTTCCAAAAGCCCTCTCAGCCAACACATAAAACCCAAATGCGTAGCAGGAACACCCATACTCTGGGACACCAACCCTGGAGTTTTGTGGGAAAACCCAAAATGGCCAAAATAGTCCAAAACAATAAAACCCAGTAGGTTTTGACTAGCTCCACATAACGCCGTCCATCTCCAAGGAAGCTAAGATGTGTGGTTAGTCTGGTCAGTCCTTATGGAATTCCTCATCCTATCTTTATATGCAACCCTAAAGACACCGTCTCAACTTCCATGTAGAGTGTAGTCTAGAGGATTCTGTCTACACACGAACAGTGTCTGAGACGCACAAACACACCAGGAGCATTAGGGAAATCTCCCCATGTCTGCGCTGCTCTGCGTGTGTCCTACATGAATCAGGATTGCAGGCATTAAATCCTGTTTTAAAGGTGGGTTTCATCCAGATGATTTTGGTAGTCCAAGGTCTTAAACCTCCATAAGGGACATTGGATATTTAGGCTGTGTTCCTTAAATAATCACATCTGCACGCAGCCTCGGCCTCCTACTTCATTTTGGATACATGCAAAAGTATATGCTGGCAGTTTTTAGCAGCAAACGCCCATAACTTAATCAAAGGATTTAATTTAATCAAAACACTTTTTGTAAACGGAGCATCCTAAATTATAGAGATTTATTGTTGTGTGTGTTTTGTTGACATGCCTGTGTCAATTTCTGTCCTTGGCTGTTGTTGACAGTCTCTCTCTGTCCTGTGGGATGTCTGTCTGTTTGTTTTCCCTCACCTCTCTGTGACAGGAGATTCCTGAAGGGGACCAGGTAGGGACACCTAACGCGTTGCTAGGGGAGAGAACTCTCTCTCATCTCTCTCACGCCGTCTCTTCCTCTATCGGCTCAGTCAAGCTTTGCTCAGTCCTCCATGCTTCTTTTCTCCATAACAGAACCCCCCCCCCCCCCCCAAAACCCTCAACCAAACCGCCAAATAATCCCTCCTTTGACAGCTGGACTCTAAAACGCCAACATAATAACCCTCATTCAGCAACCTGGAACATGTGGTACTGAAAACAACTCCAACAAATCTTTCTGATTGTGGCAACATATTAATTCATGTCATGTGACCTCCTGCTTTACTGCACTTCAGTGTGGATGAGTGACAAACCCCGCTGTTCTTTTGCTGAATTTTTCCCTTTACATTTTATTTTATTTTACGTCTTATGGTTTAACGTCGTTCTTTTGGATGCGTTCTGTTCTGTGGCCGTTCTGAAAGGGGGGTGTTGTCGTTTCGTTGCGGGGATAGACAAGTGCGGAATACACAGGGGCCAGTGCCGGCCGAGACATGTTGGGCGGACCTTGTGTATCCCTTTTTTCTTTGTGTCAAGGGGACATTGACATTAACTCATCACACAGACCAGACACTGGGCTCTGAAGCACTTACTGCCGCCTCATAGATTTCTGTTGATCATCTCTGCTAAATGTTGGAGAAGTTCAAGAACAGCTGTACAGGCTAAAATACAGTGCCTTCAGAAAGTATTCATATTGCTTGACGTCGTCCACATTTTGTTCTTACAGCCTGAATTCAAAATGGAGTAAACTGATTTTTCTCACCCATCTACACACAATACCCCATAATGACAAAGTGAAAACATGTTTTTATAAATCTTTACAAATGTATTAAAAATGAAATGGAAAAATATCTTATTTATGTAAATATTAACACCCCTGAGTCAATACAAATTAGAATCACCTTTTGCAGCGATTACAGCTGTGAGTCTTTCTGGGAAAGTCTCAGAGCTTTGCAAACCTGGATTGTCCAATATTTGCAAAATTCTTCAAGTTCTGCTATGTTGGTTGTTGATCATTGCTAGACAGACATTTTCAAGTCTTGCCATAGATTTTTAGCTGATTTAAGTAAAACCGACCTATGCTACTTAGGAACATTCTATGTCGTATTGGTAAGCAACATCACTGTATATTTGGCCTTTTGTTTTAGGTTATTGTCTTGCTGATAGGTGAATGTGTCTTTTGAAAAGATGGCTGAACCAGGTTTTCCTCTAGGATTTTGCCTGTGGTTAGCTCTATTCTGTTTCTTTTATCCTAAAAAACTCTCTAGGCCTTGCCGATGTTGAGCATACCCATAACATGATGCAGTAAAAAAACATAATTCCACTTTGACATTAAGGGGTATTGTGTGTAGGTCAGTGACACAATTTGAATACATTTTCAATTGAGGCAGTAACACCACAATGTGGAAAAAGTAAAGGGGTGTGAATACTTTCTGAAGGCTCTGTACATGAGGACTGAGCTGAATGTCCATCCCAACAAAATATTGTTTGTATACTGGTTGATGTAGAATATTTGGGCCAGTGCAGAGATGGATGCTGCTAGAGCGATGTAGAGGCTATTTATATCAGGACCGGCAAAGAACTGCTAGAAAAGACAAGTTGAATGAAATTCCCTCTAGACAATGTTAATAAGCATGTAATAAGCACAGATCTAAGTTCAGTTTACCCTCCCCAATCCTAACCGGAGCCATTTGGGGGAAACTGACCTTAGATCTGTGCTTATTACGTGCCACTTGTACCTGAAGCGGTACAAAAACTGCCACTGTAATATGCCAAAGAGCCTCTTAATCCAGTAGCCAACTCTGCAAAGGGCCCTTCCTCCAATACTGACCTTGAAGTCAGGGACCTGTTCCCCTCTGGGAGAGGCTGTAGCTTGGGGCCAGTGTCTGGTTCTGTGGGTCTCGGGTAGGGTGGGGTGGGGTGTCTGGCACAAGTCTATCCCTGGAGTGCTGCTACCGCTCATGCCTGTGAGTCTGAGTCACCCCTCTCTGTATTCTACCCTGCCTCTGACCCCTGCTCTCGCTCTTTCTCTGTCCTGTCCCGCTCTGTGATTGGTGTATTCCAGAAGCAGAAGAACATCGCGGGGGCCCTGGCCTTCTGGATGGCCAATGCCTCAGAGCTGCTCAACTTCATCAAACAGGACAAGGACCTGTCGCGCATCACACTGGACGCCCAGGACGTGCTGGCACACCTTGTCCAGATGGCCTTCAAGTGAGTGACCAGACTTCCTCCCTACGCTCTGGCCCCTGTCTCCTTCCTAACCCGGGGCCTCTAGTTTGGTGCTCCTGTCAAACTTTATAGTACCTCTGCCCTGTCTCTGCTCCTGCCCCATTATGTACTCCTTACCCTCTTAATGTCTTGCCTCTTTTCCTGTCCTAGTCCAAGCTGACCTGTCCTTATACCCTCCCTTCTTACTACTCCCTATAGCGCTATGATTCCCTCCTTGTTCCTGTCCCTCCTCCGATCCTTTCCTTGTCCTCATTATCCCGTCTGTGACCTAAACACAAGGCTTTAGGTTATCTTGCTCCCAGCTGTGTCTGTGTGCTGGCCAAGTGGTGCAGCAACCCCACACCGTGCTGTGTACGCCATCAGGGCTAACTCAAACCACATGTGAGCCACAGGAAACCATCACATTCATGGTAATGCGATAATTGGGAAATTATTAAGAAAATTACAGATCCAAATGTGACCTTCCCTGTCACTGCTTTCATTGATTCTCCTGAGAGAGAAGTGAAAATATAGGCGTCTGCTACCCGTGTTGTAGCTAGCGCTTAGCTGTCCGTGTCAACTTCTGCCTGACCTCAACCGTGAGCTGTTGAACTAGCGTTTTATTCATGTCGCCATGTTTTATATTGCTTCATCTCAGACCATGTGAGGATCTGGAGAAAGTAGTATTTTTGGAGCCATTGTGTGGATGCAGGAAGTGGAGCGGTGAATTTGTGGAATGTCCCAGGCCTGGCTTGTATTGGCAAGGCTGGGGCAGGGCTGCATGTGCCTGGGGAGAGGTCCCCAGTAAAAACACAGTGGTTTTAGACTCTCCACGGCTCTCTGTCCCCCGTTTCCCCTGCTCGCCACTCCCTGGGGAAGTATGTGTTTCTGCATTCGTGTCTGTGTTTGTGTCTCTGTGCAAGTGAACATGTGCAAAGTTTGGTTTGCGTAGGTGGCCGCATATGCATTGTGTGGGTGTCTTTGTTTGTCCATATCCGTGTGGACTATTCAGAACCATTGTGTACTGTGTGTTGTTGTCGTCTCAGGTACCTGGTCCAGTGTCTGCAGTCTGACCTGAATAACTACATGCCTGCATTTTTGGATGACCCAGAGGAACAGAACCCTCAGAGGCCCAAAATAGGTGACTCACTTCTGTTCATACACTGATAATCTTACTGTGTACATCAACTACTGTCAGCCAATGCCACAGTGGGGGGGGGGGGGGGGGTGTACTGTTACCAGTGTATTTACAGCCACACAGGAGTGCACTCAGCTTGGTTTTGAAAACTGAGCCTTCTAGTGTACTGTATACATTTTCCCTATGGACTTTAATGGTATTAGACCCAAGGGTCAATGCTGACTTCACTAGTCCTGACTGACACCCCCCCCATTCCTTATCCTCCTCCTCACAGAGGACGTTCTGCACACCCTGACCGGCGCCATGTCGCTGCTGCGTCGTTGCCGTGTCAACGCGGCGCTGACCATCCAGCTGTTCTCGCAGCTCTTCCACTTCATCAACATGTGGCTGTTCAACAAGCTGGCGATGGAGGCCGACTCTGGGCTGTGTTCACACTACTGGGGCGCCATCCTCCGCCAGCAGCTCAGCCACATCGAGGCCTGGGCAGAGAAACAGGGCCTGGAGCTGGCCGCCGACTGCCACCTCAGTCGTATCGTACAGGTAGGGTCCACCTACCATTGTCCAGGAAGGCACATCCTGATAGGGCTGTTAGATTCCCACTGTTTTCCATACCATGACTTACTGTAGGCCCTTTCACCACGAAAGATTACTTGTCAAATGGTTTCTGTTGAAAACACGTCAGCAGCTCTCGATGATGCTTAAGGAGTCTTCGTGACACTACCTAAGGAAAGTTGTAGGGGAAATCATTCAGTGTGGACCACACGTCACTGTAAATCAAGTCATTAAGAGTGCTCTGTTGTGTTGTTCCTCCCCAGGCTACGACTCTCCTCACCATGGACAAGTACTCCATGCAGGACGTGCAGAACATCCACAACACCTGCTTCAAGCTGAACTCCCTGCAGCTCAACGCCCTCATGACCAACTACCACTGTGCTCCTGACGAGCCTTACATCCCCCCCGTAAGACAGGACAACACACAGCTCTATTCACACACACACACACACAGCTACATTCACACACACACACACTGCTCTATTTACACACTACAGTTATAGTAAATGACTATGAATGAATGTCTCCGAAGTAGAGAAATGGGAGGTTGCGATTTGAAGCGTTGCTTAACACAAATCTCCTCCCGTCGTTGTAATGCGTTGGAGTTTGTCCTGTACATTTTGGGGAAACATTAGCTAAGCTCTCCACTTGACTGATCTTCATAGCTTTTTTTCCCAGGTGAGGTTGCTGATTCTACACGGAAGGTTTTTGAGGACTATTAGACACTTAACCGTCTTCTCGAACGAAACCCTCATTGGTCTATCTCGTGTCTCTAACCAGATCCTCATTGGTCCGTCTGGTGTCTCTAACCAGATCCTCATTGGTCCGTCTGGTGTCTCTAACCAGACCCTCATTGGTCTATCTGGTGTCTCCCAATAGGAGCTGATAGATCACGTGGTTGCCGTGGCGGAGAACACGGCAGATGAGCTGGCCCGTAGCGACGGCCGAGAGGTCCAGCTGGAGGAGGACCCCGACCTGCAACTGCCCTTCCTACTGCCCGAGGACGGCTACTCCTGCGACGTCGTGCGCAACATTCCCAACGGATTCCAGGAGTTCCTGGACCCCCTTTGTCAGAGAGGTACTTGTGTAGAGGAGAGAAAAAAAACACGATTGAGTTCCATTCCCCGGAATGTCACACGGGTTGTGTTCTGTCAATGGGAGCCAATCAGAGGCTGAGCTGGCACGTGTTTGTTCTGTTGGCAGTGGAATGTAGAATGTAAGAAGAGTCTAGAAGACTGGAGAGCTGTTTGCGCCTGTCCTTATCATTTTGTTTGCTTATGAGAGAGAGGGAGGTGTATTCCAAGAGCAGTTTGTGCTACCATGTCACTGTAGTCTCAGAGCTGTACTAAGTAATAGATTACTTCTAAGATTAATAGAAGTAATAAAAGAAGATGACTGTGATTTTCTCTTGTGTCCTGTGCAGGATTCTGTCGTCTAACCCCTCACCCGCGCTCCCCTGGGACCTGGACCATCCACTTTGAAGGAGCCGACTGCGACAGCCACTTCTTTGCAGACAACTCCGACCTGGTAGGTGTCCCACAGGCCGTTACAACGGTAGAACTATGCAAGGCAAAGACCATTTTCTTTGAGCTGTATGGCCATGCAGAGTAGTGGCTAGTAGTCATGACCATGCAGACTGTCCTTGTACAATAGCCACCACAGTGCTGAGTCACAGATAAGTGCAGAGGAATAGGCTGATGCTTTGAATGGTTTATGATGCTTAAATATGTTTGTTACTCACCATGTATGTTTGTGACAATGTTTTGACACGGGTCCTGCTAAATGTAACGACCGTATGGACAGCCTTAATGTCCCATACTGCGGTCACGTAATCGCCGCTCACATACTGCGTTCCTGTAATCGCCGCTCGCATACTGCGGTCCTGTAATCGCCGCTCGCATACTGCGGTCCTGTAATCGCCGCTCGCATACTGCGGTCCTGTAATCGCCGCTCGCATACTGCGGTCCTGTAATCGCCGCTCGCATACTGCGGTCCTGTAATCGCCGCTCGCATACTGCGGTCCTGTAATCGCCGCTCGCATACTGCGGTCCTGTAATCGCCGCTCGCATACTGCGGTCCTGTAATCGCCGCTCGCATACTGCGGTCACGTAATCGCCGCTCACATACTGCGGTCACGTAATCGCCGCTCACATACTGCGGTCACGTAATCGCCGCTCACATACTGCGGTCACGTAATCGCCGCTCACATACTGCGGTCCTGTAATCGCCGCTCACATACTGCGGTCCTGTAATCACTGCTCTACCCTAACACTCACTCACTCACTCACTCACTCACTCCTGCTCGATTTCAGTCAACACCAATTACACCACAGAGGCCAATTAGTGACCAGAGGGCTGTGGAACAGCAGCAAATGATATCCTTCTCCTCACACTAATCACACAAAACCCCCTAAAATCCACCGCTTCCTATATAATTGCCCTGTTTTTCCCCAAGCTCTCCTTTTTCATGCTTTAAACCCCAGGTCAGCTCAGGGTGGGCGTCAGCCCCCACAGTAGTGACGGGACCGGGGAGAGGGAGGGAGCGAGGGGAGGGCATCCAAACCGTTTAAACACCGCCGAGGTTCTGATTAATGGCTTCTTGGTTGTGTGCCAGGAACCCCCGCCTCATGTTACCACCGCCTTGCTCCAGAATCACTACTGTAGTGTTCCATGGTGTTCTCCTATTAACAGCCATTACAGGGTTAATCAGACACACCGAGACACACAGGGGATCCCTGATGAGGAGAACAATCGGGTGTATTCATTTGTTGGATTCCGTTGCAAAAAAACCTTTTGTCGGTTCCACAACGTTTTCCTGCAGGAACTGTTTATTCCAAACAGACAAAATGTTTTTCAATGGAATTCAACTATGAAATAAACCCCAGGTGTCTGTAGGTTTCCCTGCTCACTAGTCCAGACAGGAGGTGTAACTGTAGCTAGCCTAGTGCAGTCAGACTTTTTAGAAGAGCGGCTGTGGTCCTAAAACCCAGGAAGCTCGCTCGCTCTCTCTGGAAAAACTCTCATTGGCAGGTGTTTATGAGTTAGTCTCTTAACTGCAGAATTGCTATTGCCTGAATGAATGCATTGTTTCCTCATTGTAGCCAGCTGACCCCTGCATCACCATTGCCCTGCCCCTCTAGCACTTGGTGAATCACTCCAATGGCATTCAGAAAGACTTGTTCTGCACCACATCACACGATGAGAAATGCGACCACAGCCCTGTTACTTAATGTGGCTTTGTGTCCACTCTCCCTTTCTCGTTGTCTCTGAACTATGCGGCAGTATAGAACAGCTCTTCAGCTGAGAGAAGAGTTGTTTGTGTCTTTGGGGCTGTTGAGTGTCAATGTGTTCAGTGCCAAAGGGAGGAGAGGCTGTCTGTCTCTGTGCCTCTTTGTGTGGGAAGCACTGCTCTCTCGCTTTCACTCTCTCTCCCTCCCTCTCCCTCCCTGCTTCCAGGCAGCCCTCCTTTTTAAATGAGCCCATTGAGAGCCTCTGGAGCCAAGCGCATATGGCTTTCATTCTTGACTCCTCTCCAGCACCCGCCGTTTCTCGCTGCGGTCACCCCAACCCAGCGCTCTCTCTGTATGACGACCCTGCTCTGCTCTGTCTATCCCCCTGCTTCCTCCTCCAGAGCCTCATTCTGCCGGAGGAGCATCCCAGAGAGACAGCTCAGAGTCCTTTAGAAGCCTGACTGACCAGTTGACCGGATCCCACCGCTGATGCCAACTGCACTCCAGCTACTCCAGTTGATAGATTTTTCCTAAGCTAAAATTGCTGTCTCTTCTCGTTGCAGCAAATGCGGAAGGAACCGGAAGTTGTGACGGTCACCCTGAAGAAGCACAATGGCATGGGCCTCAGCATTGTGGCTGCCAAGGTAAGACATCTCTTAATCTTGTCCTTTAGTATTTAGGCTGAAAGGTTTTTGTCGGTACACACTAGTACTCCTGGAAGACGTTTGTGACTTCCTGACTGGAAGGGAAGTGCTATCTGAGTGATGTGAAACAGACTCTACAGAAACAAGCCAGAAACATTGAGTTATATTTGTTGTACATTACGTCCATGCTTGAGCAGACTTACTGCCTAGTGAACAAATGAATAATCAAAAATAAGCCCTTATCTCAGCCGTTGTCAAGAGGCCTGCCTGCTGTTGCCTCGGGGTGTGTCCTCATTTTCGGGTCAACAACAATGCCAGTGGAACATGCTGTTTCTAGCCATGTGGATGGATGTAAGAGCCTTACATTATCCTGCTTTAACTCTGGATAATGATGGGATGCCAGAAGAGATATCGGCAGAGCAGGCAGCTTTTTGTTGATAGTGTGTGTGATGAAGCGACTGTCATGGATCCTCTACCTGCAGAGTTAGCTCGACTGTTCTGTCTGACCTCAGCACTCTGAGGGATGTTTTTTACTGAAACAGATCGCTCGTTGTTTTTCTGTCCGTCTGTATGGCAAATATTCAAATTGGAAGTCAAAACAGCAGTAAGCAAATTTGTCTCCCGACTGACAGTTTCAGCCGTCCCTGGTCCTAACCGTCATGTCCTAGTATTGGAGGAAGCAGAGCAGGCAGGGGGGAACCTGTTGTTTTCACACACCGTGGTTTCCCTCACCTTTTGGTCCGACTGTGCTGACGACTTACAGTAATAGGTTCTTTAACTAAAGCGTCATCATTTGCAGTGGTGAATTAGTATATCTATTAACATAGAACTCAGGCCGTGTTGGCCTGGGTACTGACCTGCAGCTGGCCCAGTTTTAGCCCAGTTCTGACCCGGTTTGGTCTGTGTGGGTAATGTGAGTGTGTCTGGGGTCTTACTGGGCTGCCAGAAGACTGGGCGTCTGAGAGGAAGAGGAGGTGGTGAATAAAGGAGGGAAAGGGGGGGCCTTCGTGAACTGTTTATTTTCAAAGCAAAGTTCTGGAGTTTGAGGTGGCCACATCCCCTGTGTTTTTACTGCTATTTTCAACCTGAGGTGGTGTGCAAGACAAGAAAGACGGATGGGGGGAGAGTGGCGGGAGGGAAGGAGAGGGAAATGGGAGGGGAGGAAGTAAGGCACAAGGCAGACTGGGGAAGCAAGGGAATGAGAAAAAAACAGAGTAATGATAGATTTGCCTGGTGCAGAACACACAGCTGTGAAGTGCTCTGAAAGTTTACCCAAACTGTTGCAGAGTAGCAGGGGCTAGTGCTGGTGGACTGGTTATGTAACAGTCTGGATATGGTAATTCCTACTCCGGCTAGCTGCTGATATTTGCCGTATGGGTCCAACAGTAGGATGTAGAGCTATCTTTCACTCACTGCTCCACACCTAGTCTCTCCTCCTTCGTTAGCTGTTTAGTTTTGTTCTCTGCGAGTACATCTGGGTTGTGATCTGCCCCTTGTTGCCTGAGCTTGAGCCGGCGCTAGCTAAGTGGGAACTATCTTCACCATGTGGTTCTCTGTGGTCGGGAGGAAGGACCAGTCCAAGCTGGTAAGTCTCTATGCTGACTTCTCTTGGAAACAAGGTTTTTAAGCATGCCTTGTATGGTGTGAATGTGTGGAGGTGTTGGCAGGACCGCAGCAGGAGGAGGGTGTGAAGACACAGGAAACGGAGCTCCAGTATATGCTTCTGTTCTACTCGCTGTGACCTTCCAGATCTGACACCTTGGTGGTCTTTTGCTCAAGTTGACTTCTCAGTGGGAGTTCAATCTTTCACAGTTGCTCGTTTAAAATGTGTGAGACTGTAAATAAACGTCCTGCGCGGACCGGTTCTTCACGTTGATATATGGCCCACTATGTAAGGGACCTAAGACCGCTCGTCTCTACGAGCTGTTTCCCCAATTAGGGGGTGCTGCAATGCACACACACAGGCCAGAACTTCAACACAAGGACAAGAGCTTGGTTTTTAGTCTTTGTTTGTTTTGAAGATGCTGGTACAATAGTGATGGAACCGTAGAAGCTGCTAGAAGCTGCTTTACAATGGCTAGCTGGTTGAATACAAACCCTGTGGTCTCCCTCCTGTACAGCAGGTTTCCCAAACTCGGTCCTGGGGACTCCCCCCTAGGTGCACGTTTTGGTTTTAGCCTTGTTCCCGCCGCGTTGTGAACGACTGTTTTTAATGACTTAATTAGAGCTGCTGTGTGTGTGTCCTGCAACCTAAACACATCCTTTCTAACAGACAGAGGTGCATGTTATTAAATGACAAAATGAAAGACTTGAATAGCATCGAAGGAATGAGCGAGAGATGGATTGTACAAAATATCCCGTTCTGACCCAGAACCATGTCTGTTAAGACTCTGTTTAATAGAAAAGCACACAAAGCACCTTGCAGCCTCTAACCATCACCACCACACCCCCCCAGACTGAGGGGCGAAGACACAGCTCTGTGTGGTCTCCACTAACCCAAGCAAGCAGGGCAAAGCCCCCCACCCCCTTCCGCCGCACAGACACAGGCGCCTGACTCAACAGTGAGGGAAGCACACTGGAATCATTTAGACCACAGCCACATGTCAAGACGTTCCCCTCTGCTATTAGTTGATTATCAGATTAGTGTGGTGCCGAACTGTGTACTGTGAAGTGTTTAATATGGGGTCACGCAGTGTCTGTCACAGAGGTGGCCCAGTGTGCTGAGAGCTCATTCTGATGATGGAACTGTCTGACCCACTTGACCTCAGATCCAAGGAAACATTCTCTTTGCTCAATTCAACGTCATCACAGACAGACCGTTCTTCTCGAGGGAAAAATAAGACGTCTCAGTCGTGTGAGATTGTGCTGCTACTAGTTCCTTGCTCCTTCTGTCTCCAGTCAGATTGCGTCGCCTTTAAGAATGAAGTGTATTGATGGAGCTATTTCCACCTCGGTATGGAGGTCAGATTGACCACCTTGGAGCTGTGGACAAATTGACTTGAGACAGAGATTTGTGTGTGTATATTATGAAATCCCTCAGGACTCCAGTCCACCTAACTATTGTCTCCTGTATTAAACCCCCGTGGCAGGAAACTGCAGACCATAGTATGGCTTTGAGATATATGCAGGAATGTACACACACATATACACCAGGGTTTCCGTTAGCCGGCAATTGACGTAAATAAAAATGCAGCCGGCCAAAATAACTAAAGGGGGGGAAAACATATATATATATTTTTTTTTACTCGTTGATGGAAATACATTTGACGTCATCCTTATCGGTCTATAGGTTAATTAGCATAATTGAGTGGAATTAAATTGTGTTTAGTCATCATGTATCTTATTTATCCAGCCCAGATATCACACGCGCACAGCATACAGCATTAGGGAACCCCTATTTTCAGTGGGGTTTCTCCCTGCAGCTCGTCAGCTGGTTTCTGTGCTCTAATCAGCTCGTTCATTGCGCAACAATTCTAAATGTTATCCCTTGTTGAACTGTTTTGGTGCACGACATTTTCAGGACCGAGAAACCAGGAACATGCTCATTGCTCACATGGAGCACTCCAAACAAAAGACAATGGAAAAAATGTTCAACTCTCTTATGGTTATGAAATTAAGTAAAACTAGTTTCTCACAAGTGTAGCAGGTTGTGAACTCTGCAAATACCGTTTCCACTCCGAGAATGAAGAACTGTAGATGACTAATACATGCATTAACAGAAATGAATATAACAATTTTTTTCACTTTGTCCTTATGTGGTATTGTGTGTAGACTGATGAGGAAAATGTTTAGTTTGATCCATTTTAGAATAAGGCTGTAACGTAACAAAATGTGGAAAAAGTCAAGCGGTCTGAATACTTTCCGAAAGCACCGTATGAAATGGGCAATTGATACACATTTTTAATAAAAGGCCAAATAATTCACACAATTAAACAATGAATGTGCAAGAATTTGTGGAAGACAGTTGAGTTCTGGATAGAGGCTCTCCTACAGTGTATCTTTGCCACACACCTCTTCTTGTGTCAATTGTTTTGAAGTTATACTGAAGACACGTTATCTTCAGACATATTTCAGATGCTTTTCACTGACAGCTGCAACTCAATAATCAGCTAGGCCTGTTTCCACGCGCGCTGCACAAATGGCGTGCTTCCCAAATGGGCATAGGCATACGAGCTTATGATTTGAAACATTTCAGTAATTTTCTTTTAATAGCTAATGATCCTTGATTCCTTTTTGACTTAAGTCATGCTTTCTGGTGAAGTATTTTATTTTTGTATAGACAGGAGTAATTATATCATTTTGGCAAATTTATTTCCATTTACTTCCCTATTGGACCCGCCGCTATTGGCATTTTCCGGCACCACATTTTCCTAACGGAAACTCTGACATATACACAAAAACAAACACAGTATGATTGCCGGTTCAGTGCAAAAGGCCAGTTGTGTGGCCGAGTCTGATGCCTTGGCTCCAAATTCCTATAGAGCAGAACTGGGTTACAAGGCACTCATGGCAGGGCGGGACGGGAGAGCTGTTTGTGACTTACAGCCAACACATTCATCTGATTGGAGTAAAGTATATTCAGTACTGTACATCTGAACTGCTTTCCCCTTGAACAGTGGGCACCAATCTGAACTGAGTCCACATTTCTCCTCATGTAAGTGGTCAACTGTTATGTGGATAAAAGTTCAACATTTTATCAACTTGTTGTAATGGCTCTCCATGTTTGTTATAAGGCACATCTATTTGTGGCATGTCAAAGCTTCTAAATCCATTAAAGGTGATGTTGCTGTGTGTGTGTGTACAGATGTGATATGTGTCTGGATTGTGCTAGGACTGTGTCCTTACTGGACCCTACCATCACAGTGGAAATGTGCTCAGCCTCAGATCATAACACCCGGTGAACTGAGCAGCTATTACAACGTAAGGGGGTCATTTCCCCTGCCCACCCTGTTTACCATATGGTCTGCTGTTAGTGGTGCAAGTCAACACACTTAGGACAACATTTTCTGTCTAAAATAGCTCTTGCAGTGTGCGAAATTGTGGAGCTCTTTCCAAGCACAACCATAACATTGAAATAGATGGAATGCATTTAGGCACTTTGGAATACTGCAGCTTGCCAGTCATCTTCTTGCATCGTTTCTATTGGATTTCAATTGTAAAGAGCTTGGATCTCTCCTCTGAACATGCTGTCTACAGTCTCTGAGACGTGACTAGACGTGTTAGAGCTGTATAGCACTCTGTAATAGTCTCCTTTGAGGCTCTCGCAGCCCCAGCTGTCTGGCTCCAATCCCCAGGTGTGATGTGTGCCACGCTCTGACTCCACACACAACTCCCCTCAGCATCGGGCGAGGCGTGTAGCGTGACTTCAACTCGACACGTCCAACACCCTCCGACAACCTGATAGTTAACAACAGCATCGTAGCTAGCTACACATGTGCTCACCATAATGTTACAGTGCATAAACTTCCTCTCCTTCACTAAAATAAATGTTAGGGTCTTTAGGTGTTTTAGGTAAGGAGGAAGGATGTTTTTTAGTGAGAGCGGTGGGATACATGTTGGATGAATGGGTATTATACCACCTTTAGGCAGGTATAAATACCACCCGGCATTCTACTACACTGGCCAACCCTCGTACTTAAAAACGGTAGCAATTAGAGCTCTTATAGCACTGCAGCGTTTTATTAATGGACTTTATAGACTTCTGTTACATATGTTTTGCAAGGCTGAGCCTATGAACTTTGTCGGGCTGATAGGCAAAGGCGGGGTAGGGGAGCCCTGATGCTTCTCGCTCAATTCAATTTGCTTTATTGGCATGACGTAACAATGTACATATTGCCAAAGCTTACTTTGGAGATTTACAATTTTAACAATCTTAAATATTGTCAGCTGGACAACAATAAGCGAAGGTCAAAATAACCATACATTGAACAATTGCATAGAGGACATGTGCAGGTTTGTTGTAATGGTCTGCCAACCCCACAGCTCTCTGCGCCTATACTCATCAGAGAGGTCTTTGAAACACTGTAATTGTTTTAGATTTTTGACATTTTGTCTTGAAATATAGCTCTGTCTCGGGTTCAGCTGGGGTGCAGTGGTTGCAGAGCCTTTCCTCTACAGGGAGCCAAGTTTTCCTGCGTCTAACCTTCTCAATGGCAAGGCTGTGCTCACTGAGCCTGTACTTTGTCAAGGTTTAGTAACCATGGTCAAATAGTTTGCCATGCTACACTATACGGGCCAGATAGCACTGCATTTTGTTTGTGCTTGTTTTTCCCAATAAGTCATGTAGTTTTGTTTTGCCTGGGATATAAACCCAATGTTTATATCCCAGTACAAATTAGCTAGCAACAGCAAGCTAGCTAGTGTTGATAAAACGTTTACTGTTGACAGGAGAACAAAAGGAGACAATAGGACGAGGTGGATAATTTTATAATAAGGCCGTTTAATCACATGTAAAGACATCTTAGTAAAACCTTGCAGCAAGGCTCTTTCTGTCTGACTCGTATGGAATCGTCCGGAAAGAGGTAGTTTAAGCAGTTGTACAGTTTTATATAGACAACAAGCAAAGTAGGTTGATCTGGAAGTCTGGCCTTCCGATTGGTCGATCTGGGTCTTGGGTAGTCCTGAACAGGCCTGGTGTCAACGTTCCATTGGTTCCTGAGATAGTTCTTTGTCTTGAGCTCCAACCTTGAGTTGTGTGTGTCTGTGGTTATTATGGGGGAGGGGAATTATGTGTGTCTGTAGTTGGTGTCTTAATAAGTCCAGCATATGTCCAAGAGAAATGAGGAGTATGTGTATTTTGTATAAAAGATGGCTTATGTTGAAATGTTGTTATTACTAGTTTCCAGTATCTATTACAATTTCTTACACTAGCTAAATTGCCATAAATGTTTCTTGCTTTTCGACCTGTCCCCAAATGAATATAATTGGTTCAGAGTTTGTTTTGATTCAACCTGCGTGTCCTGATTGCTTCTGGTGTGGGTGATCAAAATCAACGTGCACACGCGTGTCCGGTTTGGTCAGCATGTTAGGCTTCAGTGTGTTAGTAAAACAGGTTTGTGAACTCAGGACCAGCTGGATGAGCGAACTCTTTTCTTTGCTCAGCTCTTGGCATTGCAGGGCTTGGTAATGATATGAGTGGGGGTCACGGTGTTTTAGATGTTTCCAAAACTTAATTGCTCATTTTATATTATTATTATTAGTGCATATTGGCCTAATTCTGCCCTGCATGCATTGTTTGTAGTTTTCCTCTGGACATGTAGGAGAATCGTACAGCACTCTGCATGCAGGGTTTCAATGGGGTGTTTGTCCCATTGGTTGAAATCTTGTTTTGCAAGTGGACCCCACACATATCTGCCATAAAGTGCAATTGGTTCAATGACACATTTTAATTAAATTGTTTAAAAAAAATTAATGGCATAGAATGCCCTGCATGCTTTCTTTCTGTTCATTCACTGCCTCGTTAAAGTGGGGGTGTAAATGTTGTGCTTATTAAGGAAGTTTAGAACTCTTACATTTATAATGCTACAGAAAACCTTCCCCGGGTTACTGTTCATACACTTGCCTCTGTAATTGTTAGGGTCAAATGTATCTTTGTTCTTAAAGACTGGGGCTATAAATCCTTGATTCCAGATGTCAGGGAAATAACCTATGCTCAGGATCATATTAAACAGTTTCAATATAGCCATTTCAAATGTCTCTGTCTCTCTCTCTCTGTCGGTTAGAACTCCCATTTTCCTCACATCACTCCTTGATGTAAAGGCCTTAATCTAGAACAGCGGTGGGATCATTGGGAAATGAAGTGGGGTCGCCAAAAGTATTCAGACACACGCATTCACACACACACACACACACGCGCACGCACGCGCGCACGCACGCACGTACGCACGCACGTACGTACGCACGCACGTACGTGCATTCCCAGGTTTGTTTGTCCCCTGTGGCAGTAACTTATGACTGGCACCCTGGTTCTCTCACTACACCCAGTCTCCTGCCCCCATCCAAATGTGAGCTGTAGTAAGATTTTCTTCTTGTAGGACAATAAACATGAATCTGTATCAGCCTGGCAGAGGGCCAGTAGTCCTGACCTGTGTAAGGGGACCCCCTCTTATGTGTGAGCGGGACCATTGGGTCCCCCGGGAGGACGGGTGGCCCTCTGGAATGTCCCCCTCCGGGCTCAGGTGACATCCCTCTAGGAGGAGTCCATACTACAGCTCCAGTGTCTGCACTGTTCATAATTAAACACACACACCTACGCCAGATGAACGACTTCCACCACAGTGCCAGACTGAACAGATTGACGTATTTAGTCTATCTGAAGGTATCTCTTATTGCAGGGGTGTCAAACTCATTCCATGGAGGGCCTCGTGTCTGCTGGTTTTTGTTTTTTCCTTTCAATTAAGACCTAGACAACTGTTGGGGGTGTGGGTAGTGGAGGGCTGGATGGGTGCTGCTGATGGTCTATTGTGGTGTAAATAGCCAGGCTTTCTCAGGCGGGTTCTGTTTCTGCATTTCCTCACCGCTACTGTGGCTGAATACTGTGCTGGGCTTCCTTAACCACAGATCTCGCTCCCTCTCTCTCTCTACTCTTCAGATCCTCTGTCTTTACATTCTTTGCGTTAGCATCCAAATAAGGCATCAATGTAAGGAGTGTGACAGTCGAATCCTCTCTGGTTTACATTTCAGTGGTTGTTTTGGCAGCTCTTCACAACGCCCATCAAACGCTTTGAGGAATAAACAGATGTTCAGACCGCAGGCGGCTGTCCAAACCTCTCCCCAAGCTTTAGTGTCGACCGCCAGCCTTTCTCAGCTGACCACCACACATCAGACTTAAAACAACAGCGTGTCGCATCCACAGCAGCCTCCGTGTGAGATGGCCAATGGGTGGCTTTTCCTGGTCAAACCCCCCAATCCCGGTTCTCGTGTTTGACATGTGTATTGTTAGCACCTCCAGCTGAAGTTCATCTCTACCCACAATCCCCTGCTACTCTCTCTGTTAGGGGTCACTAGGGCCCACCACACATCCTTTATGTTGACCAGCGTCGAGGTGTTACTGCGCAGACTCTAATGTCGAGGGTCTTATTGTGAGTCACTTGAATAGGGGAGGAAGTAATAAGGTAGTGTGGAACTGGTGCTGTGGAAGAGCAGGACCACCAGACAGGCTGTGCTGTGTGGCGGTAGCTATCTGCTGCACCTTCTAGAGGAATGTGTTGTTGACCATGGAGGAGAGCAGTGCTGTGATCTCCCTCCCTGGTCTGCCTGTTGTCTCTCTGGTGCTGGTTCCCTTGAATTGAATGAAGGAGTTAATGTTTTACTTCAGAGACTAACATTGTTCTCAACAACACACACTCATAGTGGCTGGTTGGCAAGTTCTCTGTCGAGCTCATTTGATTTCTGTTGCGTAGGTTCCTTCAGACAAGCATGTTGTTGAATTGTGTTACACAAAGTTCGTAAGGAGCAATTGTTTTCGGTGGGGTTCTTGAGGTAGAGCACCGCCTGTATCTATTATCTAGCCTGCTGTGTTTGTACAGGTGAAAGCTCTTTCTACAATTTTCTGGTATTATTGGGCTGTAGATCCATGTGAACAGGGCCCTCGTGTTATTTTGAGAACAAGACTGTACTGTTCCAGGCAGCTCAATGTGATCTTTACCTGATCTTCCCCAAATATTACAGCTGGCTCTGGCCCAGGATTTCCTTTAGGAAAATTTGACTCTGGACATTTGACCGACAACCTTTTTCATTTACTGGACATATGATACATTTACCAGACCCATATGCATTGGGCACATAACCTGATTAGGGAGTCCACCCACCGTGCTCAGAATGACAGAAATCACATTTAGAATATGGTCATTCATATTAACAGAACATGCGTTTCGCGGATGCAACAACGTGCGGTCCTTTTACCAAATTCTGATGTGCACTTTGAACCTGCGCGTAAATATGTTAACTGTCCAGATGTACTTTTTCCTCTGCTAACAATTCGAATAACAAAGAGCAAAATCACTAGTTTGTCATTCTACTATAGTAGTAAAGTTTAGGCTACCTATTCTATTGGTCAGCTTGTCGAGAAAGAAATAGCCTATTCCAAACAGACTCTGGGACAGTTGTTGGACGATAGATCCCACATTTATCCAGCCAATAGGCCTAGCCTGATGCAACCAATCACAACGTTTAGCTTAAAATGTTGATCAACTATTATTTTTTCACTTTATAAGCGCAGCAATGCGCACAAGGCAGTAGGCTACGCACAAATGTACATTCCGTAATGCAATTAACGGAAAACAGTTATCAAAATGAATACGGCCTCCAACTCATTGCAAAGTGGTGTGTGTGACGCGCTGATGAAGCCTGCCTTCATTTTTCAGTTTTTGATGCCGCGTTCAAAACTGGGAACTCGTAAATCTCAGACTTCAGTGCGTTCAAGACAACTAGGTACTGGGGGGGAAAAACTAGCTTTGACTGGGAAAAAAAATATTTTGAATGGTCATCCAACTTGGAATTCCAACTTGGGCCTCTTTCTAGAGCTCCGACCTGAAGATCACTGACGTCATGATTTGACCTTTCCGAGATTTGATTTGACCTTTCCGAGTCTGACAAATTTTCAATTCAATGGTTCTGTATCTGTATGCTGTACGCGTGATAAATAAGATACATACCGAATATACTGTAGGCGCACCAATTTAATTCCACAAAATTATGCAAATTAACCTACAGGCCAATAAGCTTGAACGGTCAAATGTATTGTCATCGACTGGTATTTCCATCAAGGAATAGGCTAAAAAGCATTATTACGCAATGGGATTTTTTGTTATTTTCCCGGACAATTGGCCGATGGCAATTTTATCAGCTTTAAAAAATACAAATACAAATGTATGGACAAAAGCTGGCTATTACCTGCTAACTGGAATCTTGCCTGTCTGGGCATGCTATATTGGGTAGTTACCTTTGGAGAGCTCAGCCATGGGAAAATACCTTTTTCATCATGGCAGATACATTTTTAGTCCACTCTCATAAAACACTGACTCGCAGGAGTTCTTCCACACTACTCTAGGATTGTATTTCAGTTGGATGCTAGTGAAATTATTTGGGTTAACCGGTTGTAACCGGTATGAAGTGATTTATTTTAGTTTGGGCAGAGGGATTTGGGGAATCCCCTTGTAGTTTTCCTGTGTTTTAAATGTGGTGACGCTTAAAGGGAACCTGAACTGGTTGAGGGGGCTAGTCAGAACAGCAGATGGCATGGATCATGTCAAGCCACCTTTGGCCTCGTCTCATGTAGCCTCAAAATTAGTACCATGTTTGTTTTTGTCGATTTAATATAAATTGTCTTGCTCAGGGTCTCTAGACTCCAGATGAATAGTTTCATTTAGTTGGCAGTTCACTGCAGACAGATGCCTCCACACATTGCTACAATAGCTGTGTGATTTATTGAGGAATTGTGCTGCTACGTTAACACTAAATGGTCTCTGTTTATTGTCAACAATGTTCTACCAGGTCAGCTGATCAGCATCCGCTCCACAGGAGCATTTGTGACAACAGAACACTATTGGCCACGTGTTCGGACTGTCTGGCTTGTAAAGTGATGCTCCCTTCTGTCTGTCTTTCTCAAGGGTGCTGGACAGGACAAGCTCGGGATCTACATCAAGTCTGTTGTAAAGGGAGGTGCGGCTGAAGTGGTGAGGGTTTTAGATCATGCCAACTCCATACAGAATGACCTCATCTAGATTGAGTCACAATGTTACTATAATATGACTTCTCTCTCCTTCCCTCTCTCTCTCCTCTGTGTGCGTGTTACATTTGTTTTTGTGTGTTTAGGACGGTCGTCTGGCTGCAGGGGACCAGCTGCTGAGTGTGGATGGCCGCAGCCTGGTGGGCCTCTCCCAGGAGAGGTAATGCCTCAAACTTCCCTGACCCGCCTCGCCCCGGGTCACTCCCCAACACAACACCAATTGGACCTTGTGTACAGAACAACCTGGGTTTAGGAGTGGAATAGGACACGTAATGTCCTGCTGTTATCCTTATAAAGCGCTGAAGAGTGGAGAAACCAAGATGAAACTGATACTAGAACATCAAGGCCAATTTGATACAAAGAGCTCTTTCAGTAGCAGCAGTCACACCATAAAGTAAATTAGCTCAATCGCGTAGAACAAGCAGAGACTTTATCTACAGTGCACTGACTTACAATGACCTCCACTCTGTTTATGTTGGGTCTAGTAGTAATGAATAGTTTATCCTTGGTTCACACCTCTCTCAGATTAGTTAGAGCGTTGGGTTAGAGCTTTGGCCCAGTAACTGAAAGGTCGCTAGTTCGAATCACCGAGCCGACAAGGGGGAAACTCTGTCTGTGCCCTTGAGCAAGGCACTTAACCCTAATTGCTTGGTAATGGCTGACCCTGATCGTTACCCCACTATCTGAGGGTGTCTCGGGGAGTGTTGGGATATGCAAAAAAACACATTTCCATTCCATACATGAGTGTAATACATACTTGTACATAGGATAAATATAAGCACCCACCATAACTTATATCCTTTCAGACAAACACGCACAAACCTTTTGGGCATGTTCTTTTGGTTTACAAATGCCAAAACAGTTGAGGCTCAGTGCTCAATCTATAACATCGTTGTCTATTCTCGTAGGAAAAAAGATGGACTTTTAAAATCTAATTGCCACGTTGATTTAAAAGCATACGGCTCATTACACTAAATCTGCTCTTAAACTGACGACAGAATCTGGTCCAAATCTTGGATTTATTGATGGCTTTGAGAAGTTAGTGTGTGTGTTTCTGCCAATGACTAACCACAAGGCTTGAGCGCCAAACAGACAGTCGAAAACTGTTGGGAAATTAACTTCTTCTAAATGCGATTGCATATGGAGAATGCCATTCCTGATACAGTTATGTGAACGCCTGGTCTGCCAATGGAAGTCTCATAAACATCAGTCCTTGGTACTGCCACGATGAAAAACTATAAATTCGGCATATTTGATTTGTTCTGTTGCGTTCAATCATCTCCCCAGTCCAATGTATTCTGAATCCCATTAATATCTCTTCTCAGGGCTGCAGAGTTGATGACGAGGACAGGCTCTGTGGTAACACTGGAAGTGGCCAAACAGGGTGCTATCTACCACGGCCTGGCCACACTCCTCAACCAGCCTTCTCCTATGATGCCCAGAGGTAAGGGTCTGCTAGGACAACGGGGGCACTGCTGTTAACTATGGTCTCTGGTAAAAAAGTAATTCACTACATAGGGAGTTTGGTGCCATTTTGGATGCAGACAATGTCCCTCCTTGTTGTCCCCAGTAATGGTCTGGAGTCAGAGGAAAGCCGGGGTTTGACTAAGTAGATAATGAGGGTTTGGACCAAACTTAGCAGTTGGCATTAGGGCTCCAGATTCCATGAAATGTCAGAGGCAAAAGTCCACTTTGTTTTGTTTTCAACATTCAGCCTCTAGACTTCTGTGGTATTGGCGCGAGACGGTTGTAGTTTATGGGGCGTTGGCTAGCTGGTAGTGTTTGTACTGAGAATGTGACTGATAGTTAACAATGTCCATTGTACATGTACTGTCTGCTGTGGTTGGCTCATTAAGGGGCAGCAGGTAGCCAAGTTGTGCCAGTAACCGAAAGGTTGCTGGAATCTAGATCGAATCCCCGAGCTGACAAGGTAAAAATCTGTCGTTCTGCCCCTGAACAAGGCAGTTAACCCACTGTTCCTAGGCCGTCATTGTAAATAAGAATGTGTTCTTAACTGACTTGCCTAGTTAAATAAAAATGATCTTTCTCCTTTTCCTCTCAGCGTTACAAGGAGGGCGTGATAAGAACGGTAAACTGAGACCAAAGAGTGAAGGCTTTGAACTGTACAACAACTCGGTCCAGAACGGCTCTCCAGAGAGCCCCCAGGCCGACTGGCAGGCCTACCCAGAACCAAAGAAGTTGAGCGGAGAGGAGAGACTACTGAAGAACCGGGCCGACCACCGCTCCAGCCCCAACGTGGCCAGTGAGTAGATGGGCGATTTCCAGCGTTATGGACATTAGATTTGCATGCAAAATGAAGAAAATATAATTAACATTTGCTGTGTGAATATAGCACCCATTGGAGGGAGTGCATACCCCAAAAGGTGGACTCGTTAATATTGACATGTATGTTTTTCTTTGTTATTTATGTTTTGTGGTTTGGAGAAGAATAAAAAAATTAGATATGTAAATAAATAAATAGATAAAAAATCACGTGTTAGAAAAATTAAGCAAATAAGAAGTATTATGGATGTTACTTGAAATGGGACAAGCATTTTGGGGAGACTGAACATATTAGCAAAAGTCTGAGTCTGCTTTAGGTCAAATCATGGATTGCCATTTCGAAGGAAAGGCTTGGCTGGACACAAAAACAATCAAATGAATATTGTCATTTCTATTATTACTTTAGAGAGGAAAAACAACCCTTATGGATGTTACGTTGTGGACATTAGAGTCTGAAATAGACATTCAAATCTTAAAGATTTCTTGATCCGAATCTATCATAACGTGTTGTCATTTGGAATGTTTTTAAAATGTCAGCAGAAGGCATAGTACAGGGGTGTCCAACTCTTTTTGCCCCGGGGGGGCTGCATTCAGTCTTCAAAGAGGTCCGGAGGGCCGCACTGAAAATTGGTTGTATTTCCATGTCGTCAATATTTGCAATACATAGTCCTCTGTCAATCATTTCTGGAATTGTGGATGCTCCCTGGCTGTCTTGTGATTATTAGCGAGCTGGACAGTCAAGAAACGGTATGTATGTAGGTCCATTATCATTCCTAAACAGTTTCCAGTTGGTTTAGTCATTTTGAAGTATATCGAGTTTGTTTCAGTTAAATGTTTTACATTTTTACTCAAACCACCCGCGGGCTGGATTGGACTCCCTAGTGGGCCGGATCCGTATGTTTGGCACCCCTGGCACAGTACTTTAGGCTTGAATAATTACAGGTAGCCTTATACAAGGCCAGACACCACACCCTAACAGGTAATTCTATCTTTATATATAGTACCAGTCAAAAGATTGGACACACCTACTCATTCAAGGGTTTTTCTTTATTTGACTTTTTCTACATTGTAGAATAATAGTGAAGACATCAACTAGGAAATAACACATGGAATCAGGTAGTAACCCAAAAAGTGTGCAACAAATCAAAATATATTGTAGATTTTAGATTCTTCAAAGTAGGCACCCTTTGCCTTTGACTGCTTTGCACACTCTTAGCATTCTCTCAACCAGCTTAACCTAGAATGCTTTTCCAACAGTCTTGAAGGGGTTCCCACATATGCTGAGCACTTGTTGGCTGCTTTTCCTTCTCTCTGCGGTCCAACTCATCCCAAACCATCTCAATTGGGTTGAGGTCCGTGATTGTGGAGGCCAGGTCATCTGATGCAGCACTCCATCACTCTCCTTCTTGGTCAAATAGAACTTACACAGCCTGAAGGTGTGTTGGGTCATTGTCCTGTTGAAAAGGAAATGATAGTCCCACTAAGCGCAAATCAGATGGGATGGTGTATCGCTGCAGAATGCTGTGGGAGCCATGCTGGTTAATTGTGCCTTGAATTCTAAATACATCACAGACTGTGTCTCCAGCAAAGCACCATCACACCACCACCTCCATGCTTCACAGTGGGAACTACATATGCGTTCACCTACTCTGCATCTCACAAAGACACGGCGGTTGGAACCAAAAATCTCAAACTTGGACACATCAGACCAAAGGACCAAGTCTCTATAATTGTATTTATTTTTACCAAATAGGGCCATCTTCTGTATACTACCCTGTCACAACACAACTGGTTGTCTCAAACGCATTAAGGAAAGAAATTCTACAAATTAACTTTTAACAAGGCACACCTGTTAATTGAAATGCATTCCAGGTGACTACCGCATGAAGCTGGTTGAGAGAATGCCAAGAGTGTGCAAAGCTGTCATCAAGGCAAAGGGTGGCTACTTTAAATAATCTAAAATGTATTTGTTTAACACTTTTTTGGTTACTACTTGATTCCATATGTGTTGTTTAATAGTTTTGATGTCTTCACTATTATTCTACAATGTAGAAAATAGTAAAAATAAAGAAAAACCCTGGCCTGAGTAGGTGTGTCCAAACTTTTGACTGGAACTGTATATCGACTTTTCTGGACACTGGATTAAGTTAATGTATTTTTGGGGGTTTCATTTGAAAAAGACACTATACTGCCATGTATGAGAAATGTATTTCAGCATACATTTTCCAAGAGAATCTTAGCTAGAACACATTTTCAAGATATCACCAATTCCTTCAGTAAACGTCTGAAGAATACGTCCCAGAACAAGCACACGATGTGGTGAATGCACAAGCTTCGGGAGCTTAAGATATGATACATCGATGTCCATCACATCCACAACCGTTATGGATGTTACGGATATCATAGCGCTGGAAAAGGATACTGATAATGAAAAGAGAAACCAATTATAAACCATATAAAACCTCAATGAAAGTTTGCTTTACAGAGAATGTTTCAATAGGATTTTTTGGGATGTTACGTTGCCTGTCCCAGTCAGCCACTATCTTTACAGATAGTGCGTAGAACACGCAAATAAAACTCAAGGCAGTTAAATTTGTCTGTCTTGCTTCATTAATATTTTGCCATAACTAACACTGGGGGACAGCTGTGAGTGGAAAAACAAGCTCTGTGAGCCCTTTCTAAAAGCCATGAAATATGATTGACTGGAAAGTATTAATTGAGACTTGGCCACCGTCTCTGTAATCATAAAAATGCATGCAATTTCCTACTTAAACTTTTCAAATAAACTCCAACACATAGACCTTTGTGCTGGGCTGGAACAAAAACCTCCAAACCCCATAGCTCTCCAGGGCAAGAGATGGTGAATGGCAGGTTGGCATTTATTGTCATGAATCTTGCCCTGGGGGCGGCTCTGCAGAGTGGTTACTAGCTAGCACAGCCACAAAGTCATAAAATCAAATTTTTAACCCTAATGCCTAACCTTATATTAAGACCAAAAAGCAAATGGCCAATCTAGATGAAATCACTAAAATCTGCCTCACTAAGTTCTGCAAGATTCATGACAATAAATGTCAACCTGTTGGTGAATGGTGATCACTGGAGTAGTGTGTGTGTGTGTGTGACCACTGAGTTAGTGTCTGCTCAGCTCTGACTACCTGGTGTTTTCCCTCCAGACCAGAGTCAGAGTCCAGGAGGAAATGCCGTCTACCCAGGAGGACCTGGGACAAAGATCACCTCCGTCTCCACGGGCAACCTGTGTGCTGATGTGAGTAACCACAGCAACACCACCAGTCAGAGGAATGTCGCCGTAACATATCTCCCTGAGGAGAAGGTCTACTCTGTCTCAGTTATGAGACCAGTCACACAACAAGACGATACATTATTGCAGCATTCCCTGTGTTCAATCCGTTCTTCTCAGCTCTCACAATCAAAACAATAACCAAGATTACTAAGAGTCATTATCGGTGGTAAAATCACAACGTTCCAGCGTAACTGAAAATAGCTTTATCTATTGTTCCCCCTGTAATAAATCCGCATCAGCTCTCCAACCACTATCACTGATTAGCTACCAGTGGTGTTCGTGTGCTGCCTCTCCCACATTCTTATCCTGTCAACAAACAATGGTCTCCCTGAGCACAGGACCCCACCGCCATCTGCTACCGTTAATAACACTGATGCCGGAAATCTGCACCGTGACCACGAGCGTTTTGTCTAGTTTATCCCACGTCTCTTAGCCAACCGTAGTGTATGTTCTAATAGTAGTCCCCTTTTTCCTTTTCTATAGGACGAGCCCTCTCCACCTCGTCCCGAGGCCTACCCAATCCCAACTCAGACCTACCCCAGGGAATACTTCACCATCCCAGCCTCCAAGTCTACAGACCGGATGGGCCCGGCCGCGGGGCAGTTATATGCTGACGACAGGGGCCCTCCTGGCTCCATGGAAGACCACAACAGCAGCATGGCCATGCAGGTGGGCACACGGGCAAAGGAATCATGCAGAAATGTTTTGTCTGAATAGCGTCTCTCATAATATCAAATACTATACCTGCATGTTGTTAATTTACACATGTACTAGGTGTATACGGTGGTGTAAAAGTGCTGTGCTGCTCTTGCACTGTGTTAATGTTTGTGTATGTGATTGCTGTGTCTGTCCTCTCAGCGGATTGGCCACTCTCAGGAGGAGCTGTGTGACCTCCCGGGGGGCTACCCTCCAGCCACCCTGCGTCCTGAGGACCTGGTCCACCTGCAGCAGCAGCAGCAGAGAGAGGCTGACTACCAGCGAGGCAGTGGGGAACACTGGGTTAACCACCACCAGGTCTCCTCCTCCGTGGAGTCCTCCACCTCCAGCCAGGAGCACCTCAACTACTCCTCCAACAAGACCCAGAGTAACCACAAGAGTGGCCCGGGACGCTGGAAGACCCCTGGCCCCATCACCCCGCACCCAGGCCCCGTGGCTCAGGCCACACGCACAGACCTCCCTCCCCCTCCACCGCCCCCTCCCCCTGTACACTACCAGGACTTTGATTCCCAGCCCGACCTGCCCCTACCCCCTCCTCCCTCGGCCTCCCAGCAGCAGGCAGCAGCCGCCGACCGTAAGAAACGCGAGGAACAGCAGCGCTGGTATGAGAAGGAGAAAGCCCGGTTAGAGGATGAGAGGGAGAGGAAGAGGAGGGAACAGGAGAGGAAGCTGGGACAGGTCCGTAACCCATCCATGCCTGTAGCCCACAACAACAACCAACATGGGGGCACACTCCCCCCTCCCACACAGCACTATCAGATGCCCCCTCCCCAGTCCCCCATGCCAATGCAGCAGGTGCCCTTGCCCTACTTCCCCCCCCAGGCCCAACAGCAGGCCCAGCAGCAGCAGCCCCCCAGGCCTGAGAAACTGTCCACTCTGCCCAGAGTGACGACCCTGCCCCCTCAGGGTAACCCAATGGACACAGTGATCAGAGAGCTGCTCCCCCAGCAGCAGCCGCGCACCATCGAGCGCCGGGACCTGCAGTACATCACCATCAGCAAGGCGGAGCTGTCTTCCAGCGACAGCCTGTCCCCAGACCCCTGGAAGAGGGATGCCCGGGAGAAGCTGGAGAAGCAGCAGCAGCTGCACATCGTAGACCTGCTGGACAGGGAGATCCAGGACCTGCAGGCCAAGCCGGAGCGTACGGCCGAGGAGAGCGACCGGCTCAGGAAGCTGATGCTGGAGTGGCAGTTCCAGAAGAGACTGCAGGAGTCCAAGCAGAGTGATGAGGAAGATGAGGAGGACGACGACGAGGACGTGGACACCATGATGATCATGCAGCGGCTGGAGGCGGAGAAGAGAGCAAGGGTGAGCTGCCCTGGAGAGCAGGGGTCTAGTGTAGCACACGGGAGAAGGTACGCTACGCTATAGAGAATCATACAGCACATCAGGGAGGTAAGGTGTATGGAGGAAGACTAGTGGCCCAAGATGTACAGTGCTGAGATCATTAGATTCACAGACTCATCATTGATTACAGTTGACCCATTTATAAATTACCTGAGCTCTATTAACATTTTGAGCCACTTGACTCACAGGGCATGACATTTCTCATGCCAAGGAAGGGCCAGCCATGGGCCAAGCAGGGTAGTGGGAAAATAGGAAATGGAACTGGGCTTAAAGGGATACTTCAGAATTTTGGCAATGAAGCCCTTTATCTTCTTCTCCAGAGTCAGATAAACTCGTGGACACCATTGTATGTCTATGTGCAGTTTGAAGGGAGTTGCTAACTAGTGTTAGCGCAATTGATAACAATTTCTACCTGGCGTTAGTGAAATTGCTTACTAGCGTTAGCGCAATGACTGGAAGTCTATGGTAACTGTCAGCATGCTAGTAGATACCATAGACCTCCAGGCATTGCGCTAACCATTGGCTCGCGAAACTACCATCATACTGGATGCAGATCACATAAAAACAGTCCATGAGTTCATCCGACTCTGTAAAGTAGAAAAAGGGCTTCATTGCCATTATCCTAAAGTATCCCTTCAATGGGTACAGAGTAGGATATGCAATTCCCCTGAGGAAATCCCAGTAAGTAGCTAGCTACAATTAATGTTTTGCAGTGTGCACCTGCAACATGCTTATGCCATTGCTTTGCCATGCTAAGCTGAGCTGCTGTACTCAACTGGCTGCAGAGAGGGAGGGCAGGGTGCCGGACGCACAACAAACCCACATAGAAATTGTTCCTTTTTTTTCATAATTATGGCCATTTGGAAATTATTCATCTCCTGGTCTAACAGGATGGCCATCAGAAAGTGTTACATTCGGCAAGAAAACAGTCTGACTTGAATAGAATAAAACGTCCATAGGTCATCTAACGAGGGCTCGTGTCCCTGGTCTCCTCAGACAACAGCACAGATGAACATCAACCAGCGAGGTCCCTCTAGTATATTACTCCTCATTAGTAACTGTTACAACAGTACTGTCTCTGCTGTGACCTTGTATTCAAGCTGTCTAGTGAGACTCCAGGATGTTTCCTTAAGTAGTGGGCAACATTCTTCCGAGTCCCTGCCATCCAGGCTCTGGCATCTCAGCGGGGGACGGAGCGAATCGGACGGAGCGAAGTGGAGCGTTATCGGTCTGAGGGGAAGTGGGCCGTACATTCACCGCTGGCCGTAATCAGTCCCATACTGGGGAGGAATGTTCCTGGCACCACATCACTGCTGCCTCTAAAACCCCTAGCAATGTTTTCACCTTCTTCTTCTATGCTTCTTCTTCACCTTCTTCTTCTCTTTATCCCACGTTCCTGTCCTCCTCTGTTTTCTCTCTCTTTGGTTTCCTCTCTTCTTCCGCAGCAGACTGCTGTCCCAGCAATCTCTGTTCTGGACTTGGTACGTTCTGTCTTTCCGCATTCTCCCTCCTTTCTCCTTTCTTACTTGTCTTGGGCTCCACCTGTGTTTCCTCTCCTTCATTCTCTGCCCTCCCTCATCAGGCCTGGGGGCCGGCTGCTGTGCTCCTGGGGTGGGTTCGGGAAGTTGGAGGTGCCACTTTTGGCTCTAGAGTAGCCACGGGGGAGTCATCCTGCGATTCTCATTGGCTGTTGGGACCCTGTCGATCTGTGGAACAGTGATCTAACTTGGTCTCTGTGAGAGCCAAAAGGCCAGACAGCCACACAAATTATTTTGGTCAGGGCTCATTTAAAGACGATACCAAATAATAATGCCTCATAAGATAAATCATCATCATTTATTAAAACAATTTCCAGAAAGAAAAAGAAAATCAGTAGGACACACTAATCTAACCTATAGAAAAGTGAATCTAAAACTAACTGGGGCATGGTTAAATAAAGTATTTGTTCCAGGGAGGCTCAGTACCATGCAGCTGTTGTTTCAGAGCAGGGAGCTGCCTGGCCTGCTGCAGTGGGGGTCTGTCTGTGCATGGTGGAAGACCCTCCCCAGCAGTGGTCACCTGCATGTGGGGCGTAACCATCATTGCACCGTGTGGTGTCAGTCCACTTCATTCCAGTCATCCAGCTCTGTGTGTGAACAACGCTGGTGCTCAGCCTGTATGTTGTAGCATCTCCCTCCTCCTCTCTCCTTGGGGAAGTTGCACAGTGTTTTCTTCTGTCCGTCTGTAGTCATGTTTCATCTGGTGATTGACTTCCAGTCTGTTTGGTCATCATGACATCAGTGAAAATTAAGTGGACACTCCTCTGCTCCACTCTGCCCAGCCATGCTGCTGCTGTTTGTTGTTGCTGCACGTTGTTGTCATTCATTCTGCATGTCCAGCTGTCGCCATGTGCCTGTCTGCAGTGCACACTGCTTCTCTCAACACAGACGACCTATCCTGTGACAGAGTGGAAATGGCCCCAGAAAACCCCCCTCGACGTTTAACTAAGCATACAGAGCATTCCCCCACAATGTCCTAGACCTAGACGTTTTCAACACAACGGGCCCTTGTCTGGAAACCCGACGCCCCTGTCAGGGGGCCAATCTGCTGAATGAGCCTGTGTATAGACGTGTGTAGATGCAGACCTGGTAGCAGTCCTCAGGGCTTTACTGTTGAGCTGTGACGGACTGAGGAAACGGGACAGACTGGATTAATGTGAACTCAAGGTAGGATAGTGTGACTAGCGCATCAGTAAGTTTGCTTCAGTTGTAGATCTGAGGATAGTTTGTTACTAAGTTATATTTCCACCTTTCCACCTTAGAGAGCAGGGCCTCAAATAACACTTATGTATAACACATTTGGGTCTACTATATGAAACAGTTCGATTTAACAAAATATATTCCACTCTACAACAGATTTATCTCCAAGCACACCTTTTAGGAGATCATAGACTGTAGGACAAGTCCCCGGGCCGTGTACATGGTGCTGAATGGTGGGTGTGTGTGTGTAGTTGCAGGATGAGGAGCGGCGGAGGAAGCAGCAGCTGGAGGAGATCCGTAAGCGCGAGGCGGAGGACCGGGCCAAGCAGGAGGAGGAGAGACGCTGGAGAGAGGAAGAGAGGGCCAGACGAGAGGTCGATGAGAAGGTACACCTCCCTGACAGGACCCATCGGACCGTGTACACTACACAGTCCTCTCAGCAGTTAGCTAACACACAGCTGGTTAGACAGGTTCTGACAAAATATGATGCATTTCTATGAAAGGGATTTCTGTTCAGCCAGACCGTAATAAGTTTATATTTTATATGAATTTGATAGACCTCAATGGAATGCAGATGTTTTGATGACACACAGCTGTGTTTCATTATTTTTTGTAAAAACAATTTTGACGCTAGTTAAGTTTTGTGAAGGATTGATGTCATTGCCAGCAGAGCAGATTAAAGCAGAAAGCCACAGCCAAATCAGAAGCAGAGGACATCAGAGTAACGGAGTGTAAACCCTGAGAGAGACTTAAGAGACTAAGCTGCACTGTAATTAAAGTATTACCCCGTGGGGATCTGCCCAGCTAATTGTAGTTTACCTCATGAAAAATGAGTTGTGCCTAAACAAAACAGCCCACCAGCATAAGAGAACAATTATACAGTGGAAAGTAAAGACCGGTCTGTGTGACCACTTCCCTTCAGGGGGTGTAGAGGGGCAACAGGCAGCCATTTTTTATAATCTGCTAACATTACCAGCTTTTTCAAGGTTTCTACTGTTCCTGGTCACTCTCTCTCCACGGAGCTGTAAGGGATCCTGTATGAAGAATAGTGAACACGCCCCTCTACAATGAACCAATCAGAGAACTGTGGAGGGGACTCTGTCTGTCTGGGTTTTTAGGACTCCAGTCGAGTAGTGATTAGTGATGGAGGTAGTGTTCAGTGTTCTGTGTTCAGGAGAAGTAGTATTGGGTCAGAGAGCCCACAGCCAGACAGAATGCTCACTCATCTTAATGATGCCTGGTGGTGTTTTGTCTGTCAGAGGCCAAGTGTGGTTTTGGAGCACTGAGTGTTTCCTGTCCTCAGTCCCAGTCAGTTATGGAGATGTTGATTTACCAGCGGTCTGAGAGCATCAGCATCCAGTCATCTGACCTTGTGTGACAATGTTACAACATCCCAGCGCCATTTTGTTTTCACTGTGTGCCCATTGATTTAGTTGTTTTCCTGTGAGTCATCCTCAGACCACTGGTAATCTAAAGCTCTGTAATAATGACGATGTCCAACGGCATGTTCTCAAGATGGTCACCTTCCTCTGTGTTATGTAATGTTATCTATGGATGTGTGTAACCCTCCTACCCCCAAAAAGCATGGGAGTCACTTGTTGTTGTCTATGTCAGGTTGTTTACGGAATCTTACGTTTGTTGGAAGCCATTTGTCATTTCATCAGGCATTGCTTTGGAACTGCTGCTAGGATGCCCCACCCTCGCTGTGGTCATACCAGAGTACAACACGTCACCTCTGTTTGCCTCACCATCCTCATCGATGTCATATACCTACCCACCATACCACCCACCACACACTAACCCAGGGGATCCATGTACAGAAACCAGAGCCAACCAATCTCTATTACTAGCTGGTCCCTTTTCCAGAGCTAAAACCATAGAATCCCTCTCAAAGTCCTTGTATTCAAGCCTATCGAATCACTTGACTGTAGTCTAACCCAAACTACTTCGAACTGCCCTAGCTGTCAGAAAAGTACCTATATCTCGCCGACGGCGGTTCTCAACACAGCATGTAGAGGAGATGAAAAACAGAGCACATGAAGTACCCAGAACACAGCACACAGAGCAGTCTCCCCCGCACATTACACACACACAGACACATAGTGAACAGATAAGGAAGTGGAGGACTTCTCTGGCTGTCTTGTGGCCATGGGATCCTCCCTCCAGCGAAATGTGTCAGTCCAAGACAGTCAGCCATGCCTTGGCCACACTAACCGGCTCTTCCCATTCCCTTAGAGGAGGCAGGAGGAGGAGTACTACACACGCCTGGAGGAAGGGCGGCGCCGGCAGCACGAGGAGGCCGAGCGCAAGCTGCTGACGCCTGACGAGCCTGGTCTGTACAGACCTCCCCTCCCCAGGGACTACCAGCCTCAGCCCCCCCCTCCCACTGCATTCCCCGCAACCACTGCCACTAACGCTCCTCCACCCCCGCCTCAGAGAAACGCCTCCTACCTCAAAACCCAGGTCGTCTCCCCTGACGCCTTGTACACTGCCAAGTTTGTCTCGTACAATGACGAGGAGGAGGAGGAGGACGCTGCAGGTCAGGTTAAGCTCTCCGCCACCAGAAAGTCCTATGGCGACCTCCCGCCCGCTCACAAGCCGCAGCCCTCTGCGCGCAAGCCCCGCCCTTTGTCTGATGGGATCTTTCTGTCCAGCTCATTCCAGCCGCCGGCTGTCAATGCCAACAGTACTGCAGGGCAGCCCCCTCCCCCTCCCATCAAACCCAGCCTCAGCTTCATCCCGACAGGCAACTCTAAAGGTAGACACGGAGAGGAGAGAGGACACGCCCTCCCATACGCCTCCCACTCCAGATCTCTCATTCATTCATGTTTTTTTCTTATATTTTTGTGTTCCTGTTTTTTTCAGTAGAGTCATTCTGGCTTCCTTTTCCCTTCCTCTCTCTCTCTATCGACAATCCACTAGATCTGTATTATAGTTGCCAATCAACTTGTAATTCCTTTTTTCTCCCGCCATCTCCCATCAGTTTGTTATAGTTTGTTGGAAATTCCACTCCTCCACGAGCAAATCAGATTCCGTTTCTTGTTTGTTTTTCCTGATCCTCCTCTGTCCTCCAATCATCCTTCTAGCAAGTAAAAGCAATTGATAAACCAACCCGTGATTCGCTGTGATCGCACTCCAGATATCCAATCATAGTACTGTTGGTGTTGCCGCCCCTCGCCCGCCCGCCCATGTGTTTGGTTTTGCTGTGGTGGCCTGCCGCCTGCCTGCCCAGCCCTGCCACGGGCCCCTCGGCTGCTTGGGGGTGGGATTGGCATTAAGGAACACTGAGACACTGGCTTCTTATCTATCACAGTGTTACTGTGATGGGACCTGAGAGGAGCAACTCTCCTCAGGCTCACTTGGCAAAGGGGAAAGATCTGTTGAGTGAGCCATTGCATTTGTCTGTGGCTGTTTAAAGCTCTGTCAGGGCTCCAAACCAATCACTCATTAGATTACTGAGCGGTAGTACTACTTCACTATAATCTAGTTCTATGGTCTAAATCTGTGGCACAATGTATTCTGTTTTAAAGCCTTTAGTGACCCCTACTGACAGAAGTGTCAACTTTCAGTTATTGTCATCTATTGCTGGAACCTGGCAAACGTGTGAAGTTCTTTCAAGATAAACTTTGCTTGACATTTTAGGGATAGTCTGCATTTTTGGTCAACAAACCACAATAATTTAAGTCTCTTGGTGAGAAGGGCATTCAAAAGTCTATTAGTATTATCATACTCTAAATACAATACATTTTCAGTGTTTCATTGTGAGCCATAACAGTCTACTGTAGTTTGAGGACCTAATAAGATATTTGTTAAGTAGAAATGCTGTAAGTGATTTCCACCATTGACAATCACAGGATTATGCCTTTCTATTTTAGAGACCGATGAGTCTGTTTATAAATGTTCTTAAAGAAAATGTGAACGGAAGCCCTCCGATGTGAACACTTTAAACAGCCATGGACAAAAGATGGCAGTAATGCAACACAGTCTTAGTCAAGAGGCTCAGTGAATGTCCCCCTGCATGTCACACCTGCACACAGCACCAGTGCCCCTGCCCTACCCAGTATGGATGATGTGTGGTGGGCCTGTTGTTAATGTGTTGCATTCCTCACTCAAATTGAGGGACCAATCACTAACCTTGCTATAATCCCACATCAACCCTCCCCCCGCTGAATCCTAGCTTCATTCCAATCGGCCTGATGATCCATTGCTATTTACTGCCTCTGCTGCTTTGCTTTGCTCCTCCTTTCAACGCTCATGTATTCTGTTCACTCCTCTTTTAGTCTGCTATGACTGTTCCTGATTCTGCCCGGTCTGTGCCATGTCTGTCTGTGCCATGTCTGTCTGTGCCATGTCTGTCTGTGCCATGTCTGTCTGTGCCATGTCTGTCTGTGCCATGTCTGTCTGTGCCATGTCTGTCTGTGCCATGTCTGTCTGTGCCATGTCTGTCTGTGCCATGTCTGTCTGTCTGTGCCATGTCTGTCTGTCTGTGCCATGTCTGTCTGTCTGTGCCATGTCTGTCTGTCTGTGCCATGTCTGTCTGTCTGTGCCATGTCTGTCTGTCTGTGCCCTGTCTGTCTGTCTGTGCCCTGTCTGTCTGTCTCTGCCCTGTCTGTCTGTCTCTGCCCTGTCTGTCTGTCTCTGCCCTGTCTGTCTGTCTCTGCCCTGTCTGTCTGTCTCTGCCCTGTCTGTCTGTCTGTGCCGTGGCTGTCTGTCTGTGCCGTGGCTGTCTGTCTGTGCCGTGGCTGTCTGTCTGTGCCGTGGCTGTCTGTCTGTGCCCTGGCTATCTGTCTGTGCCCTGGCTGTCTGTCTGTGCCCTGTCTGTCTGTCTGTCTGTGCCCTGTCTGTCTGTCTGTCTGTGCCCTGTCTGTCTGTCTGTCTGTGCCCTGTCTGTCTGTCTGTCTGTGCCCTGTCTGTCTGTCTGTCTGTGCCCTGTCTGTCTGTCTGTCTGTGCCCTGTCTGTCTGTCTGTCTGTGCCCTGTCTGTCTGTCTGTCTGTGCCCTGTCTGTCTGTCTGTCTGTGCCCTGTCTGTCTGTCTGTCTGTGCCCTGTCTGTCTGTCTGTCTGTCTGTGCCCTGTCTGTCTGTCTGTCTGTCTGTGCCCTGTCTGTCTGTCTGTCTGTCTGTGCCCTGTCTGTCTGTCTGTCTGTGCCCTGTCTGTCTGTCTGTCTGTGCCCTGTCTGTCTGTCTGTCTGTGCCCTGTCTGTCTGTCTGTCTGTGCCCTGTCTGTCTGTCTGTCTGTGCCCTGTCTGTCTGTCTGTCTGTGCCCTGTCTGTCTGTCTGTCTGTGCCCTGTCTGTCTGTGCCATGTCTGTGCCCTGTCTGTCTGTGCCATGTCTGTGCCCTGTCTGTCTGTGCCATGTCTGTGCCCTGTCTGTCTGTGCCATGTCTGTGCCCTGTCTGTCTGTGCCATGTCTGTGCCCTGTCTGTCTGTGCCATGTCTGTGCCCTGTCTGTCTGTGCCATGTCTGTCTGTCTGTCTGTGCCATGTCTGTCTGTCTGTCTGTGCCATGTCTGTCTGTCTGTCTGTGCCATGTCTGTCTGTCTGTCTGTGCCATGTCTGTCTGTCTGTCTGTGCCATGTCTGTCTGTCTGTCTGTGCCATGTCTGTCTGTCTGTCTGTGCCATGTCTGTCTGTCTGTCTGTGCCATGTCTGTCTGTCTGTCTGTGCCATGTCTGTCTGTCTGTCTGTGCCATGTCTGTCTGTGCCATGTCTGTGCCATGTCTGTCTGTGCCATGTCTGTCTGTCTGTCTGTGCCATGTCTGTCTGTCTGTCTGTGCCATGTCTGTCTGTCTGTCTGTGCCATGTCTGTCTGTCTGTCTGTGCCATGTCTGTCTGTCTGTCTGTGCCATGTCTGTCTGTCTGTCTGTGCCATGTCTGTCTGTCTGTCTGTGCCATGTCTGTCTGTCTGTCTGTGCCATGTCTGTCTGTCTGTCTGTGCCATGTCTGTCTGTCTGTCTGTGCCATGTCTGTCTGTCTGTCTGTGCCATGTCTGTCTGTCTGTCTGTGCCATGTCTGTCTGTCTGTCTGTGCCATGTCTGTCTGTCTGTCTGTGCCATGTCTGTCTGTCTGTCTGTGCCATGTCTGTCTGTCTGTCTGTGCCATGTCTGTCTGTCTGTCTGTGCCATGTCTGTCTGTCTGTCTGTGCCATGTCTGTCTGTCTGTCTGTGCCATGTCTGTCTGTCTGTCTGTGCCATGTCTGTCTGTCTGTCTGTGCCATGTCTGTCTGTCTGTCTGTGCCATGTCTGTCTGTCTGTGCCATGTCTGTCTGTCTGTGCCATGTCTGTCTGTCTGTGCCATGTCTGTCTGTCTGTGCCATGTCTGTCTGTCTGTGCCATGTCTGTCTGTGCCATGTCTGTCTGTGCCATGTCTGTCTGTGCCATGTCTGTGCCATGTCTGTCTGTCTGTCTGTGCCATGTCTGTCTGTCTGTCTGTGCCATGTCTGTCTGTCTGTCTGTGCCATGTCTGTCTGTCTGTCTGTGCCATGTCTGTCTGTCTGTCTGTGCCATGTCTGTCTGTCTGTCTGTGCCATGTCTGTCTGTCTGTCTGTGCCATGTCTGTCTGTCTGTCTGTGCCATGTCTGTCTGTCTGTCTGTGCCATGTCTGTCTGTCTGTCTGTGCCATGTCTGTCTGTCTGTCTGTGCCATGTCTGTCTGTCTGTCTGTGCCATGTCTGTCTGTCTGTCTGTGCCATGTCTGTCTGTCTGTCTGTGCCATGTCTGTCTGTCTGTCTGTGCCATGTCTGTCTGTCTGTCTGTGCCATGTCTGTCTGTCTGTCTGTGCCATGTCTGTCTGTCTGTCTGTGCCATGTCTGTCTGTCTGTCTGTTCCATGTCTGTCTGTCTGTCTGTTCCATGTCTGTCTGTCTGTCTGTTCCATGTCTGTCTGTCTGTCTGTTCCATGTCTGTCTGTCTGTCTGTTCCATGTCTGTCTGTGCCTTCCATGTATGTCTGTGCCTTCCATGTCTGTCTGTCTGTCTGTCTGTGCCATGTCTGTCTGTCTGTCTGTCTGTGCCATGTCTGTCTGTCTGTCTGTGCCATGTCTGTCTGTCTGTCTGTGCCATGTCTGTCTGTCTGTCTGTGCCATGTCTGTCTGTCTGTCTGTGCCATGTCTGTCTGTTCCATGTCTGTCTGTCTGTCTGTTCCATGTCTGTCTGTCTGTCTGTTCCATGTCTGTCTGTCTGTCTGTTCCATGTCTGTCTGTCTGTCTGTTCCATGTCTGTCTGTGCCTTCCATGTATGTCTGTGCCTTCCATGTCTGTCTGTCTGTCTGTCTGTGCCATGTCTGTCTGTCTGTCTGTCTGTGCCATGTCTGTCTGTCTGTCTGTCTGTCTGTGCCATGTCTGTCTGTCTGTCTGTCTGTCTGTGCCATGTCTGTCTGTCTGTCTGTCTGTGCCATGTCTGTCTGTCTGTCTGTCTGTGCCATGTCTGTCTGTCTGTCTGTCTGTGCCATGTCTGTCTGTCTGTGCCCTGTCTGTCTGTCTGTGCCATGTCTGTCTGTCTGTCTGTGCCATGTCTGTCTGTCTGTCTGTCTGCCCTGTCTGTCTGTGCCTTCCATGTATGTCTGTGCCTTCCATGTCTGTCTGTCTGTCTGTGCCTTCCATGTCTGTCTGTCTGTCTGTTCCATGTCTGTCTGTCTGCCCTGTCTGTCTGTGCCTTCCATGTATGTCTGTGCCTTCCATGTCTGTCTGTCTGTCTGTGCCATGTCTGTCTGTCTGTCTGTCTGTGCCATGTCTGTCTGTCTGTCTGTCTGTCTGTGCCATGTCTGTCTGTCTGTCTGTGCCATGTCTGTCTGTCTGTCTGTGCCATGTCTGTCTGTCTGTCTGTCTGTGCCATGTCTGTCTGTCTGTCTGTCTGTGCCATGTCTGTCTGTCTGTCTGTGCCATGTCTGTCTGTCTGTCTGTCTGTCTGTGCCATGTCTGTCTGTCTGTCTGTGCCATGTCTGTCTGTCTGTCTGTTCCATGTCTGTCTGTCTGTCTGTTCCATGTCTGTCTGTCTGTCTGTCTGCCCTGTCTGTCTGTGCCTTCCATGTATGTCTGTGCCTTCCATGTCTGTCTGTCTGTCTGTGCCTTCCATGTCTGTCTGTCTGTCTGTCTGTCTGTGCCTTCCATGTCTGTCTGTCTGTCTGTCTGTCTGTGCCTTCCATGTCTGTCTGTCTGTCTGTCTGTCTGTGCCTTCCATGTCTGTCTGTCTGTGCCTTCCATGTCTGTCTGTCTGTCTGTCTGTCTGTCTGTCTGTGCCTTCCATGTCTGTCTGTCTGTCTGTCTGTGCCTTCCATGTCTGTCTGTCTGTCTGTCTGTCTGTCTGTGCCTTCCATGTCTGTCTGTCTGTCTGTCTGTCTGTGCCTTCCATGTCTGTCTGTCTGTCTGTGCCTTCCATGTCTGTCTGTCTGTCTGTGCCTTCCATGTCTGTCTGTCTGTCTGTGCCTTCCATGTCTGTCTGTGCCTTCCATGTCTGTCTGTGCCTTCCATGTCTGTCTGTCTGTCTGTGCCTGCCATGTCTGTGCCGTCGGTGCCTGCCATGTCTGTGCCGTCGGTGCCTGCCATGTCTGTCTGTCTGTGCCTTCCATGTCTGTCTGTCTGTGCCCGCCATGTCTGTCTGTCTGTGCCTTCCATGTCTGTCTGTGCCTTCCATGTCTGTCTGTGCCTTCCATGTCTGTCTGTGCCTTCCATGTCTGTCTGTGCCTTCCATGTCTGTCTGTGCCTTCCATGTCTGTCTGTCTGTCTGTCTGTGCCTTCCATGTCTGTCTGTCTGTCTGTGCCTTCCATGTCTGTCTTTGCCTTCCATGTCTGTCTGTCTGTCTGTTCCTTTCATGTCTGTCTGTCTGTGCCTTCCATGTCTGTCTGTCTGCCTTCCATGTCTGTCTGTCTGTCTGTGCCTTCCATGTCTGTCTGTCTGTCTGTGCCTTCCATGTCTGTCTGTGCCTTCCATGTCTGTCTGTGCCTTCCATGTCTGTCTGTGCCTTCCATGTCTGTCTGCCTGTGCCATGTCTGTCTGCCTGTGCCATGTCTGTCTGTCTGTTCCATTTCTGTCTGTGCCTGCCATGTCTGTGCCGTAGGTGCCTGCCATGTCTGTCTGTGCCTTCCATGTCTGTCTGTGCCTTCCATGTCTGTCTGTCTGTCTGTCTGTCTGTGCCTTCCATGTCTGTCTGTGCCTTCCATGTCTGTCTGTCTCTGTGCCTTCCATGTCTGTCTGTCTGTCTGTGCCTTCCATGTCTGTCTGTCTGTCTGTGCCTTCCATGTCTGTCTGTCTGTTCCATTTCTGTCTGTGCCTGCCATGTCTGTGCCGTAGGTGCCTGCCATGTCTGTGCCGTCGGTGCCTGCCCTGTCTGTCTGTCTGTGCCATGTCTGTCTGTGCCTTCCATGTCTGTCTGTGCCTTCCATGTCTGTCTGTGCCTTCCATGTCTGTCTGTGCCTTCCATGTCTGTCTGTCTGTCTGTGCCTTCCATGTCTGTCTGTCTGTCTGTCTGTCTGTCTGTCTGTCTGTGCCTTCCATGTCTGTCTGTCTGTCTGTCTGTGCCTTCCATGTCTGTCTGTCTCTTCCATGTCTGTCTCATGTCTGTCTGTGCCTTCCATGTCTGTCTCATGTCTGTCTGTGCCTTCCATGTCTGTCTCATGTCTGTCTGTCCTGTCAGTTAGTCTGCCTGTGTGTGTCAGTGACATTGTCTAATGCTGCTGCTTCCCTCCTCCCTCTGAGGCCATGCCGTGGTTCAGGTAACCGGTCTCCACTTGAACCACTGGCTCCCTCTGTTTACCACAATCCACTGGCAGCATCAAGGTGAAGGGCAACCCAGCTCTCAGATAAGATATCTAGATGTTTTGAGACTGTTCAGATTCCACCTCCTGCTCCACTTTATCGTAAAAGAATAGCAGCAAAATCTAACTGTGAATTGTTGGAGCTAGGGGTATTTGTGCTTGCCTTTTTTGAATGAAAAGAACACATTATCCATGGCTCTAGAATATAGAAAGACCTTTGGTTGACTTACATTACATCTGATGCCAAATTACTGTTCTGTATAAGCTTACATTTGGCTTACTAAAAGAATGAAATCCACAAACCATCAGAGGCCCTTTCTTTAGTGCTTTGTTATTGTAGGGTTCATAAGGTGTTTTAGCTCAGGGGACAGATCTTGGATAGGTACCAACTTATCAACCAGTCTGTAGAGAGCCGGTTCTGCCCCAGAAGAACTTGACCATGCCAGTGGAGTCCTGCCTCGGTTCACACAAGTCAATGTGTTTGTGTCTGCCCTGTTACCCCCAGTTTCATTCCATTTAAAGCAAAAGAAAACAAAATCAACATGCATTCGGATTCTGGTTGTGCTTCCACACACACACACACACACACACACACACACACACACACACACACACACACACACACACACACACACCCCGTTTGTTGGAACACAACCAGTCAGATTCTATTGGTGGGAGTTCTGGGTTAGTGTGAGACGCCAGCCCCAGCCCTCCGCTGGCATGGCCCTGACAGACACACGGACACGTGAGCCTACTGATTAATGCCTATTGTGGGTCAGAGGTAGAGGTCACCTGGGGGTCAGTGGTGTTCGGGTTAGAAGTAAGAAATCCAGTTAGGACATCAAATCAGTCCTCATTCAGGCCCCTGTGGCTTTGATGAGCTCCTACCGATCATCCAGCAGTTGAAGTAGTTTTTGGCATAACAGGCTTGATGACCGTTTACCTCAGGTGCTACATGCCTTAATGGTTGACCTCCACCTTTGATCCCACATACTTGTTTCACAGACCCTGCTGCTTCAGGCGTACCTTGGAATGCACTAACGCTATTCAGTCACCTAATCTAGTCCCAACGGCTTGTTTTGGTCTGTGGAAAAAGCTTGGTTTGTTGTAGAATTTGAACTTGACTGAAAAGTTGCTGGGTACAGATAAATCAGTTATAGCCTGGATTGTGACTTCGCAACAATTTACAGTTGTCACAGTGTTACGTCACAATAACTTTACGTTGCCGTGCAGTACTCTTCGTGTAAATAAATCCTAGTAAATAAATTGTTAATCGAAAGCGGTTATATACACATTTTTGTACCCAGCATCTTTTTAAAACACGCTTTGGGTTTAACCAGCCAACATGGTACTATAACTAAATGAATTATTAACTAATGTGCTCTATTTCCCCAATTTAATTAATTAATACAGGATTTCATTCATACACTGGAAACACAACCGGGGTTGTAGGATCAGAAGAAGGTTACAAGGACCTGCGAGAGAAGTGGACAAAAGGGTGAGGCCTGCCATGCATCTCTCTCTCTCTTCATAAACAGAACATTCAACTGGGTCAGCCTCCTAAAAAGGAAACACCTGAATGAACGACCATCAGGAACTGAGACATTGTAGTGTAGGAATTCTCAGAACTCACAACGTGGTACAGTATATGTTTTAGTCATATTGTGGTTGTTTTTCTCGTTGCAGTGGTCAAGAACAGGAAAACACTTTAACTGGAGAAGCGCCAGAGAGTATGACCTTCAAGGAGCGCCAGCGGCTCTTTTCCCAAGGGAAGGAGGTATCTAACAAAGTCAAGGCCTCACGAAAACTCATGGAGCTAGAAAATGAACTCAATACAAAGTAGTAGACTGGAACCTTAGCAAGAGAGACAGACCGCCAAGCCCCAACTCGGCAACGAGAAAGAGAGACAGGTTTTGTTTCCCAGTGACTCTCCTTTTTTGTTTTTATTTAATAACTGGACCATTACGTACAATTTAAATGTATCATTGCAATAGGAGAGACATTTATTTGCTTAATTTCCCTCTTAAACTATCAAAGATATATTAAAATAAACCACTGTAAAAACGTTTTAATTATACTAGTAAGACACATTTGAAATCACGTGAAGGGGGGATATATTTTTGTTTGTAAAATGATTCTTGGGTTTTGCTTATTTAAAAAAATAAATGTAATAGCTTACTGTAATGTGGAATATTTTATGGTGTTATTTTATGCTCCTTCTGCATTACATATTTTCACACTTTTAATTTCTCCTTGTTTAAATAAATGCCCAGGCTTTCCATACCAGACTAATCATTTTAGTTCAACTTCTTCTTATACTCAGTGCAGTGGAGGACGGCTAATAAATTGCTGGAACTGAGCAAATGGAATGGTATCAAACACATGGAAAATGTGTTTGATATATTGATACCATTCCACTGATTCCGCTCCTGCCATTACCATGATCCCGTCCTCACCAATTAAGGTGCCACCAACCTCCTGTGACTCAGTGATTCAAATGGAGTAATGTTGTCCATTCTGGTTTGTGATACACTGTTCTTCATTCCTTATAATGTGGGTTTAGTTTTGCTCCAGATATTACTGGAAGATGCTATGTCTTCACTATGACTTCCACATATATAAACTGGTTTACTGGGTCCTACTGGGGGTCCTCTTGAGTGCACACACACTGTAAATATCTCTCTCGTTCCAAACAGGACTTATACTTATTAATAGTAGCAACTCTCTCATTTGGTGTTTATCTTCAGAAATGGACGGTTCAGACTTGATAGAAGTGTGACGTAGGAAATTGAAACAATTAACTCCTTCCTACCTTTTGGTTATCACTGTCAATGGGGGTGTTAACAGTTTTTTAATGTTTTCTATTCCCACCACTTTTTAGTATTGATTTTCTTTGAATTGAATAGTCATTTGCAGAGTTGTGAAATTTTACCAGATGTATACATCACTAGTATGAGGACAATTACTTCACTGTCAGTTCAAATGATAATAAAAATCAAAAGTAGGAACATTGTTTGAACCTTATGTAATGTGCTTGCACAGATTCTGTTTATTTAAAATGTTTGAGCCTTCTGTTAAATCTATAAAACATGGAATACATTTGGACCTATAGGCTACTGTAGGTAACTATTATTTGAAGGATTTGGGCAGTATGCTATTTACATGAAGTAAATCTCTCCAGTCTTAAACCCTACATCTCTTCATTCACAGCTTTTTGAGTGACTCCATCTTGTGTAAATACTCTTTCTTTTCAGGAGAACATGTGCCAGATTTCACTATGTTAACTTTAATTGTGCATAAAGTAAGTGGCAATATCCTGTTTCAGCTTCGAAGACTATTCAACTTCATGTTTCTCATTTTAGGTTACACGTTTTAATAATATAAATTGTTTCGCTTTAGCCTTTTGTAAATCATGAATAAATACAGATTTTACAAAATGCTGGAACTGCGTACAAATTTGTATAGAAATTGTGTTTGGCCCTAATCTATGGATTTCACATGCGCATCTGTTGGTCACAGAACTTTATTTAAAAAAGGAAGGCCTGTGGGTCAAAGAACCACCATTTACCTCATGCAGCGCGACACATCTTCACATAGACTTGATCAGGCTGTTGAATGTGGCCTGTGGAATGTTTTCAAACTCCTCTTCAATGGCTGTGTGAAATTGCTGGATATTGGTGGAAACTGGAACACGCTGTAGTACACATCGATCCAGAGCATCCCAAACATGCTCACGTGGGTGACATGTCTGGTGAGTATGCAGGCAAGGGAAGAACTGGGATATTTTCAGCTTCCAGGAATTGTGTACAGACCCTTGCAACATGGTGCTGTGCATTTTCATGCTGAAACGATGTGATGGTGGGGGATGAATTGCATGGCAATGGGCTTTAGGATCTCGTCACAGTACCTCTGTGTATTCAAATTGCCATTGATAAAATGAAATTGTTCGTTCTCCGTAGGTTATGCCTGCCCATACATAACCCCAGTGGTGTAAAGTAGTTTTTACTATTTATTTTTTTGACTACATTTACTCCACTACATTCCTAAAGAAAATAATGTACTTTTTACTCCATACATTTTCCCTGACACCCAAAAATATTTGTTACATTTCGAATGCTTAGAATGACAGGAAAATGGTTGAATTCATGCACATCTAAGGTAACATCTCCTGTCATCCCTAGTGCCTCTATGGCAGACTCACTAAACACAAAATGTGTTGGAGTGTGCCATCTGTTAAAAAAAATGTGCTGTCTGGTTTGCTTAATATAAAGAATGTGAAATGACTTATACTTTTTTGATACTAAGTATATTTTAGCAATTACATTTACTTTTGATACTTAAGTATATTTAAAACAAATACTTTTAACTTTTACTCAAGTAGTATTTTGCTGTGTGACTTTTACTTGAGTCATTTTCAATTAAGGTATCTTTACTTTTACTCAAGTATTGGGTACATTTTCCACCACTGCATAACCCCACCGCCACCATGGGGCACCCTGTTCACAACGATGACCTCAGCATACTGGTAGCCATCGGTGAGCATTTACCCACTGAAGTCGGCTACGACGCTGAACTGCAGTCAGGTCAAGACCCTAGTGAGGACGACGAGTACACCCGAGACGGTTTCTGACAGTTTGTGCAGAAATTCTTCGGTTGTGCAAACCCACAGTTTCATCAGCTGTCTGGGTGGCTGGTCTCAGATGATCTCGCAGGAGGAGCCAGATGTGGAAGTCCTGGGCTGCATGGTCTGCGGTTGTGAGGCCAGTTGAACGTACTGCCAAATTCTCTTAAAAGACATTGGAGGCGGCGTATGGTAGAGAAATTAATATTAAATTATCTGGCAACAGCTCTGTTGGACATTCTTGCAGTCAGGATACCAATTGCACGCTCCCTCAGCGTGACACATATGTGGCATTGTGTCCAATTGATAGTTAGTCTTGTCCCATTTCTGCAACTCCCCTACGGACTCGGGAGAGGCGAAGGTCGAGAGCCATGCGTCCTTCGAAACATGACCCTGGCAAGATGGACTGCTCCTTGACAACACTGCTCGCTTAACCCGGAAGCCAGCTTCACCAATGTGTCGGAGGAAACACCGTCCAACTGGTGACAGAGGTCAGCTTGCAGGTGCTGGGCCCGCCACAAGGAGTCGCTAGAGCACGATGGGGCAAGGAAAACCCGGCCGAGGCTAGACCAATTGTGCACCTCATGGGTCTCCCGGTCACAGCCTGCTGTGACACAGCTTGGTATTGAACCCGGGGCTGTAGTGACGCCTCAATCACTGCGATGTAGTGCTTTAGACCGCTGTGCCACTCAGGAGGCCCTCATCAGCTAACTTTTGAGGTGGTAGGATCGGCTAAGACACTAGAGGGCGGTCACGAATTTGTGAGGCAGAGGTCCCTAGGCAAATCGGGAGGAAGTGGTACTCACTAAGCAAGCAGAATTATTTCCTTTACACTAGCAACTACTAACGAGCTTCATGGCATTTGTTATGCTATCTTGAAAGCTTGTAACTTGTACTCTTCAGAAATGTTCATTTGAATTAGCTAGCTGTCTGATAACAGCTTCCCAGTAATCTATATGCATAGGAAGTGTAGTGTACTGTTTAAAAAATATATATTTCTGTATATATGAATTACAAATCAGCCTTTAACTAAATCCTGTTTCTAGTCTATTAGTTACAATGTGTAACCATTGATGTCCCAGGACCAAGATTGGTAAACACTGTTGAAGTGTATAATTGTAATACATACATGCAGACACAGCATCATTCAAATACTGGAATTTCATACTCCTGGTATTGAATATGACTGAAAAATAATGTCAGACTTTCATACCTGAACTGCACCTTTATTTGCCAAGGTAGAGTACATGATCAGTGAATATATTACATGTACAGGCTATAATGTGAGGATCTCATGCATGGTAATAACTACATGTATTTACGACTTGCATCCTTGGCACAAAGTTGTTATATTCTACTCAATCGATGAATGTCATTCAGATTGTTTTTAAATTGATACAACTGGCTATGATAGCTGAGGTTCAGAGCTAGGTTCTGAAATATCAGCAAGACAAGCTTACAAATTTGTACATTCAATTTGCAGTAAATGCTTTAGCTAGCTAGATTCTTTACATCCACTGTTTCACAAGACGACAGCCTAGTTTGCTGGTTATTTCAAGAGTCCCTAAAACATTAAACAACCAGAATTACAATTTCATACTCATGTCACAACACCCGTTATCTGGCTAATGTTAGCTAGCTTGCTAATTCGCGATTTTCGTTAACTTTATGATTAAAAAAATAGGCATAATCGTTTGTCTCTACATTAACTAACATATTCCTGTCAACTGTACAATGTTTTGCATGATTCGTTATGACGTTATAATCCCTTACATTTGCTTCCGTCCTAGTATTTTTGTCAGCCATCTTTACTTTAGAAAGTCTCCAGCCTTGGGTCGCATAGCGTCAAATTCGTCATGGGAACCACTCGATATGATTGGTCATCGCCCAGCGGGCGCCGCTGGTGATTTACATAAAGTTGGGAAAAGTTTCGCTTTTTCCCCGCCTCCCGCACCGCCCAAAGATCCCCCACTTCTCACCGCGTTCCTTCCATTGATATGAATGGGAAGCGGTGTTTCGCCGCGCGGCAGCCTGTGCTAGTGTATCATGTATCACTTTAACCATATATACATGTACATACTACCTCAATCAGCCTGACTAACTACTGTCTTTTACTGTTTTTATTTCTTTACTTACCTATTGTTCACCTAATACCTTTTTTGCACTATTGATTAGAGCCTGTAAGTAAGCATTTCACTGTAAGGTATACATACACCTGTTGTATTCGGCGCACGTGACAAATAAACTTTGATTTGATATAATGGCGGTCTACAAACAATCACAGTCTACAGCATTAGCCCCACATTCTGAATCCTCCTACCTAACTGAGTACTTCTGAGAAAATAAAAAAGAGCCCTACTAACTTCTAAAAGACCCTCCCCATCCCCCAAATCCCTTCCAAACCTCACCATCCAACCTCAATGACCCTACACTTAAATCTTTCCCTCTCTTCAACATACTTACAACAATTTAAAAGCACATGCTCCACCGTTTCATCGACACTCAAGACACAAACCATTCACATGCTTTCCAACCAGATGTAATGACGAGTTCAATGTACAATTTTCTTGACGCAATCGAGCAAACACCACCTCTTCCCAATATGAGCTTTGAATCTTGGTCCACCAACCTTTCTTTGGAGGGCATATGAATGCCCAGTGGTGGAAAAAGTACCCAATTGACATATGAGTAAAAGTAACGATACCTTAATAGAAAATTAAGTAAAAGTCTACAAGTATTTGGTTTTAAATATAAAGTATCAAAAGTAAATGTAATTGCAAAAATATACTTGAGTATCTATAGTAAAATTAAAAGTATACATTATTTCAAATGTCTTATATTAAGCAAACCAGGCTGCAACATTTTATTATTTTTTAAAAAAATTCACGGATATCCAGGGTCCCACTTCAAACACAAACATAATTTACAAACGAAGCATGCGTTTAGTGAGTCCACCAGATCAGAGGCAGTAGGGATGACCAGGCATGTTGTCTTGACAAGTACGTGAATTAAACCATTTTCCTGTCCTGCTAAGCATTCAAACGTAACTTGGTGAAGGCGCAACAACGCCTCTTCAACCTCAGGAGGCTGAAGAAATTCGACTTGGCCTCGAATACCCTTAGAAACTTCTACAGATGTACAATTGAGAGCATCCTGTCGGGCTGTATCACCGCCTGGTAGGGCAACTGCACCGCCCGCAACCGCAGGGCTCTCCAGAGGTTGGTGCGGTCTGCTCAACACATCACTGGGGGCACACGGCCTGCCCTCCAGGACACCTACAGCACCCAATGTCACAGGAAAGCCAAAAAGATCAAGGACATCAACCAACCGAGCTACGGCCTGTTCACTCCACTATCACCCAGAAGGCGAGGTCAGTACAGGTGCATCAAAGATGGGACCGAGAGACTGGAAAACAGCTTCTATCTCAAGGCCATCAGACTGTTAAATAGCCATCACTAGCCAGCTACCACCCAGTTACTCAACCCTGCACCTTAGAAGCTGCTGCCCTATACGCATAGACATGGAATCACTGGCCACTTTAATAATGGAACACTAGTCACCTTAATAATGTTTACGTACTGCTTTACTCATCTCATGTGTATATACTGTATTCTATTCTACTGTATTTTAGTCACTGCCACACCGACATTGCTCGTCATAATATTTATATATTTCTTAATTTCATTATTTTACTTTCAGATGTGTATTGTTGTGAATTGTTAGATAATACTGCACTGTTGGAGATAGGAACACAAGCATTTCGCTACAACATCTGCTAAATGTGTGTATGTGACCAATAAAATTTGATTGCTCTACCGAGGTTGGATCAACAGGATCCGGTAGTAACCACATTAGAAGCCAGTGAGGTCTAAGCAGGATGTAACCCCTCTAACATGTATTGTTGTACCACATCCATCATTAAGACATACAGTTGAAGTCGGAAGTTTACATAAACCTTAGCCAAATACATTTAAACTCAGTTTTTCACAATTCCTGACATTTATTAGAAATTAGTAGAAATTCCCTGTCTTAGGTCAGTTAGGATCACTGCTTTATTTTAAGAATGTGAAATGTCAGAATAATACTAGAGAATGATTTATTTCAGCTTTTATTTCTTTCATCACATTCCCAGTGGGTCAGAAGTTTACATACACTCAATTAGTATTTGGTAGCATTGCCTTTAAATTGTTTAACTTGGGTCAAACGTTTCAGGTAGCATTCATCAAGATTCCCACAATAGGTTTGGTGAATTCTGGCCCATTCCTCCTGACAGAGCTGGTGTAACTGAGTCAGGTTTGTAGGCCTCCTTGCTCACACACGCTTTCTCAGTTCTGCCCAAACATTTTCTATAGTTTTGTGGTCAGAGCTTTGTGATGGCCACTCCAATACCACGACTTTGTTGTCCTTAAGCCATTTTGCCACAACTTTGGAAGTATGCTTGGGGTCATTGTCCATTTGGAAGACCTATTTGCGACCAAGCTTTAACTTCCTGACTGATGTCTTGAGATGTTGCTTCAATCTATCCATGTAATTTTTCTTCCTCATGATGCACTCTATTTTGTGAAGTGCACCAGTCCCTCAACAACATGATGCTGCTACCCCCGTGCTTCCCGGTCGGGATGGTGTTCTTCGGCTTGCAAGCCTCCCCCCTTTTCCTCCAAACATAACAATGGTCATTATGGCCAAACAGTTATATTTTTGTTTCATCAGACCAGAGGACATTTCTCCAAAGAGTAAGATCTTTGCCCCCATGTGCAGTTGCAAACCATAGTCTGGCTTTTTTTATGGTGGTTTTGGAGCAGTGGCTTCTTCCTTGCAGAGCAACCTTTCAGGTTATGTCAATATAGGGCTCAATTTACTGTGGATATAGATACTTTTGTACCTGTTTCCTCCAGCATCTTCACAAGGTCCTTTGCTGTTGTTCTGGGATTGATTTGCACTTTTCGCACCAAAGTACGTTCATCTCTAGGAGACAGAAAGCGTCTCCTTCCTGAGCGGTATGGCGGCTGCGTGATCCTATGGTGTTTATACTTGCGTACTGATGTTTGTGTTACGTTCCCCAGTTTCTGTGTTCTGTTTTGTATTTTAGTGTGTGTGTTTCAGGAGATGGCTTCCGGAAGTACTCCCCAACCAGCTGATTGGTCTACCCCAGGCTAATTGATGATTGGAGCTGACCCCGCCCCCTCGTCAAGAAGCAGCTGACACTAATCACCATTGCCACCTGAAGATAAAAGCCAGTGTTCTGCCCCAAGAGTTTTGGAGAGAGAGGAGAGGAGATGAGATAAGGAGTAGAGATTTGGAGATTGAGAGACAGAAAAATTAGATTGTGATATAGTGTGGGTTGTGTATCAGAAAGTGTGGTATGTACTGTTGTTGTTGGTAGCAGTTTTTCTATGTCCTGTGTTTGAGTGTTTGTGAAATCATTAATAATTACTCTGTTTCATTTGTTCCCAGGGGGGGAAGAAGAAGGCACTTTGGGAGTGCTTAGGCAAGAGGCCCGAGGGCATACATATACCCGTAGTATATTTACTGTCTAGGCACACTAGGTAAGACCTGGGCGGACCACCCCCTGTATTTTGGTTAGGGCACCAGGCGGTGTTAAGTTAGGTAAGTTAAGTGGGTAGGCAGGTTAGATAGGAGAGGGGGAACTTTGATATTTACTTTCTTTGCTTTGGTTCCGTCCAGCCCCTTTTCCCGAAATTTCCGTGTAAGAAAATAAATTCTAGTAAACGGTAAATTCTGCTTTTGTGTCATCCTTACTCGCACCTACAGTCCATACCTCTTGCACTTCAGAGAGTTGAGTTGTAGCAGGGAGTTGCGTTCCCTCTTCTCAGAGGCGTGCGTAACAGTTTGTAAAGATGAACGTGGTACCTTCAGGCATTTGGAAATTGCTTCCAAGGATGAACCAGACTTGTGGAGGTCTACAATTCTTTTTCTGAGGTCTTGGCTGATTTTTTTTGATTTTCCCATGTCAAGCAAAGAGGCACTGAGTTTGAAGGTAGGCCTTGAAATACATCCACAGGTACACCTCCACCTGATGTCAATTAGCCTATCAGAAGCTTCTATAGCCATGACATCATTTTCTGGAATTTTCCAAGCTGTTTAAAGGCACAGTCAACTTAGTGTATGTAAACTTCTGACCCACTGGAACTGTGATACAGGGAATTAAGTGAAATAATCTGTCTGTAAACAATTTTTGGAAAAATGACTTGTCATGCACAAAGTAGATGTCCTAACCGACTTGCCAAAACTATAGTTTGTTAACAAGAAATTTGTGGAGTGGTTGAAAAACAAGTTTTAATGACTCCAACTGTACTAATGCTCGTTTCCATCATATATTCCACAATAGTACCATTTATGTGTGCTACTATGGGCATTAAAGTCGTCGCAGTAGCTCTCTCTAGAGCACAATTCTCCTTATATTTCATCAAACATCGATACACATAGTTGACGACAACGGTTGTAAAAATGTTGCAACCTAATATTACTACACTGCAGATTTCCACCATCACAAATTCGTATTCAGATGAGACAGGTATATTATGATATAGAAGACCTTCCCTTGTGAATGTAGCACAACCACCACCCTGTCCAGTTGAACCGGCTAATGTTACTTCACCTCTCTTTACAGCATTGGTTATTAAAATAGGGTGTAGATGAGACCCCGTGGTCGCATCAAACACCATTCCGCTCTGACACATTACTTTTGGTATTCAATACCTTCTCCCTCTTCACTAGAAGTTCCACTGCAGTCAGTAGTGCTTATAGCAGGGCCATTATTTTTCCTTTTACAACAGACCATCCAGGTCCTTGACTATCAACATGAAAGAAGAAAAAAAGCACCTTTTATTTACCTAGGCCCAATGACAGCCAAACCCTAATGACGCTGGGCCTATTGTGCGCTGCCCTATGGGACTTCTGATCACGGCCCGTTGTGATGCAGCCCAGGATCAAACCAGGGTTTATAGTGACGCCTCTAGCACAGAGCTGCTGTGCCACTCGGAAGCCCAACAACCCATTGTCCAGCACAGCTGTTGCAGTCCACCTACCACAATACAAAACTTTTGATTTTGTTTCGGTTCTCCACAAACAGTCAAACTCCGAGAAGCTCCCTCTACAATAGCGAACATCAATGGGTATAACTTGATATCAAGAAACGCCCATTTAGAAAACGCCCCGAATTGCGTTCTGCAGTTACACCCTTCTCGGTCTAGCAGCAGTAGAGAAACAATGTAGCAGTCTAATACGTAGACGGCGGTAGCACTAGCAAACAGAATATATGCCTTGCACGAGATGCTACGTTGCACCCACATAATGATCAATCTGTGGTTGAAATGAACTGGCCACCAAATGCGCAGTTGAACTGCTAAAATGGGCAAACTGGGCTGAAAGCCACATCCAGATAACATGAATTGCTGATGTCAATGTGTGCTAATGTAATGCTAACAAGGAAGTGAGCACGAGAACATCTTACGATAGCACGTCATTTTTAGACAGCAATTTAGTCTCATAAAAATGAAAAACAGCATACAAATGTCAACAGTGTATGAATATTGTAGTTACAATATTACTGATCTCGGGTCTAACTTTATATGTCAGGATGGCCGAGCGGTCTAAGGCGCTGCGTTCAGGTCGCAGTCTCCCCTGGAGGCGTGGGTTCGAATCCCACTTCTGACAGCAAATTTTTATGTTTACAAGTGTTGTGTCCTGAAAACATTCACATCACGGCTTTTAAATGTGCAAAGCATTTGTTTATTGAACATACGATTGTTACACGTGTGAATTCTTTATTGAATTATTCACAACCAACTTTGTCATCTCTAACAAATAACTAAAATAAGATGAAATGGTATCAATTATTTAAATGAGTAAGGTTGTTTCTCAAAGACAAACATGTTATTTGCAACAATTATTTAAATTAGTAAGGTTCATCTGTCAAAGAAGTACATGTTATTTGCCACAAAAATAACATTATCGGTTACAGTACAAACCATACTGTAAAGAGAGATGTGGCATCAAAACCAAAGAAAAAAAAGTAGGCCTATCAAATCACAAACTTGACCAGTCAGTAGTCATAACATTTTAGAAGATTGTTGCCTATATTTTATAATGTATAACTGCTGGAAAATGCTTGAAAAAGGTATACAACTCAACCTTTAAAAACATTATCAACTGCTATGCAAATATCCAAACCATATTTTGTTTCATAAGCAAAAGGCACAATATCATTCAAAAGACATTCCACTTCAGTTATTTATTATCCACAAATATCAAGACTACGGGCTAGATTCTATCAGAAGTGTCGGAGGTGGAACTGCGCGAGAGCGGTCAAATCCACAAGCAGCTCCCGCCATTATACCTAAAGCGGACATTGCCATTGGCTAGTCATTATGATCAATCCCATGCAGCCTTGTTTACAACCAAACACTGGGATGGGAGATGTAATTTACACCTCAATTAGGCTGATAAAAATTATCATTTTGTTTAATGATTTTGTTTAATGATTTTCAATTTGAGTGATTATTTCTATATAGTCTTCACTTTCTCATGTTGAACTTTAAAGCGAGTGGGACGGGTGTAGCTTCATGACAAAGATTACAAGAGCAGCAGCTCACCGATTTGACAGCTCCACTGCAATTACACCTCTGACACCACCAAAACATCAGCTGTGCAAGGTATCATCTATCACCGTTTAATCTGATTGAATCTAGGCCTAAACTGTACCAGTCCAAAAGCAAATCTGTTGCAACACAATTGATTTTCTTTCAAATATACTCCAAAAAGGAGATGTCACACTGAAATCTTAATTTAGGTAACTTAAGCCATCCTTAAAATGTGAACCACTGATATAAATACAACCATGTATAGAAAAATAGAAAATAGAGGATTATAACTGCTGCATTCAGCTTGACCCAAGAGAACATTCTAATCATCAGAAGCATGATGGCTTGTCATGCATTTAGTCTTTTTGAACGAAAATGTATGGAATAGTGTTGTAGTCCTTTGCTCCTCTTCACGCGCTTGTCACACAACCTTTGAGATAAAAATATTACTGTGGAATGTCAATGTTGGTATGGACCTAAACAGTCAAATATGTTTTTTTATTTAACCTACCCCGACCAAAGCCTAACCCGGACAGCGCTTTGCCAATTGTGCGCCGCCCTATGGGACTCCCAATCACGGCCGGTCGTGATACAGCCTGGAAATGAACCAGGGTCTTTATGACACCTCTAGCACTGAGATGCAGTGCCTAGACCGCTGCACCACTCGGGAGATTAGTAGAACTAATCAAGCAAATACACCAGCTTAATACATGTTTTTGGTTGAGACCAGCCATAAAGTACATCTTATTTATAGTGTCATTACCTGATATGGAGTAGCATCTCACTGGTAGTCACAATTAACCCGTAGTCACATCAGGGCACCTGTGAAAAGTATGTAGAATGGAGGCGGGGGGATTAATTGAAATATTTAATGAATTCCCTTGCATTTAATAGTAAAACATTGAACATTGGGGGTTCAAAGATACAATTGTAATTAGGCCTACACCAAGTTACATTTAATTGTCTTACCCAACATGCAGAACAAAAAATGAGCAGGTCAAAGTACTTACAATTTCTTGTTCCAGTCATTGTGCTACAGTGTTTCATCTCTGCTCCTTGGCCATCAGAGTACTCAGTAGCACGGGCTGTCTTCTCGCTTGCTTTTTCAAATCCTTGTCCACGGAAGGCAGCCTCACTTGAAGTGTGTCCAACGAGTTCTTCATTCAGTCTTCTCAGGAGTTTGTTCGTCCTAGGTGGTGTCATTTCCGGTTCCACTTTGTATGTTTTCTCTACACGACTCATGCCTTGTTTCTGTTCAGGGGCTCTGATGGGGTTTTGTTCTTGAAATCTCAGTCCAAGCATGATGTCAATGTATTCTGCATGGCCAGCATCAACCAGGTCTTTAGCCACGTGAACGCCATCTGCTACAATGTCCACTTCCCAGTGTGCTTCAGAAATGTACTGTCTGAAGTATATTTGAAGGTTTTTCTTACAGATGCACTCTTGAAAGAAAACAACTGCTTCATCTGTCCATTGCTCCTCGACTGATTTTACTCCTCTCAAAGTGCATGGATACGTGACCTTTGGTAGCCTGGTCAACTGGTCAGGAAGTCTTCTCAGCTCAGACCAATCTTTGTACGGCATGTCCACACAATGGCCATAGTCAACCAAATTGATCACAACCACTGCGCTATCGGAATGGACGATTTCAGCTCGGCACCATTTGTTCTTACTTTCAGACCTCACAAGGCAGCATGACCCTGGAATTAGGTGTTCTTCATGCAATGGCAACAGCTCCTTTGGAAGATCCTCAAGAATCGTAGACACAGTGTTCATGATGAGAAGCAAATCTTCCAGAACAATGTAGAATTCACTTGGTGTGGTGACTGCAGCTGCAAAGCCGGAGTATCCCAGGTCCATGTTCACTGGGGAAAGGAAGAACCTCTGGGGACTGTTGTCCAAGTTGGATTTGTTCTCTTTTGGGGTTACAGTTTGAGTCTTTGTGGGGATTGGTCTTTCTTCAGTAAATTCAGAAGTTGCAGTCTTTATTTGCTGAACAAGGAACAGTCCATTTATCATGATTTCGACCATCCACAAGTTATCAGCTTCAGAGTAGGACACAAACATCAGTTTAACATCCTTGCCTACCATTTGTTTCAGAGTTTTCTTCAATATCTCATAAGCGGCGCTGATAGGGAGGCCAGGGCTATTCCACTTGCACAAGACTGCTTGTACAGGAGTTTGCTTGAGGTCATTACAGATGTCTTTGATGCAGCCCATTGGGACGTCCTCTGCAGTGCCATGATCCACAAGGAACATGACACATTTTCCTTGGTCAATAGATGCATGCCGTACAACTGCTCTGTGCCACTGGTCGTCTTTGGTTGATTTTGCCAAGCATTGAAGTCCTTCTTTGACCTTCTTCTCAGACATGACTTTGCACTTAGACAAATGTTCAACTATGAGATTCTCAAGTACAGTAAACTGTTCTGTGGTCCTGTGGAGTCTCAGATATAGATCTCCATTCTCCAAGATGGACAACAGTGTCCCGCTCTCTGCCTGTCCGGCTCTTATATCCTGTGATGGAATGGCCATATCCTTCACGGCCTCCATAGACGGTCCAAAGGTTGTTGATTGGAGTTGATTGGAGTCCTGCTGTTTGCAAATGTCATGTTTGTGCCTAGTTGGCGAGGGCCTTGGGGACACATTCTGCAAGACCTTTTCACCTTGAGCAGTGAACATAACCCTCTCAGAATGTGTATTGGACTGGCTATTGTCCTTGATGGTTACTCTTGCTTGCTTTTTAACTGTGTCAACTAGGCTTGCACACAAAGCTTGGACCTCTTCCTTTTCAGTCACATTGTAAAGTGTTGGGTTGTCCTGTTGGATCTCAACATTAACCTCCCACTGTGTCCCAAAACGACTGACAATTTCCACCATGAGAGGTTTTCCCATTACTGCATCAGTGAAAGAGGCATCACTTTTATAAGAGCCACTGTTTAGCAATGAACAGGGTATGCTTAGTCTATGCTGCGACAAAAAAACACTTGTCAGAGTATACGTTTTGTCCTTAGTCACAGTGGCTGTATTTCCATAGTCAACAAACTCCACCTTGAAATGGTCATTAGACGCATTATCTGTCACAACTGCACGGTAGAGTGCACCATCCTCTTCATATTCAGCAGCAACAAGGTCATTCATTCTGAAGTCCACCAATGTGCTGTTCCCCATGGTTTCTTTAAACAGCTCAGTGTTGAGGTCTTCTCTCATTTTCAGAATGGATTGTTCATCATCTTGCATTTGGATAAAAAAGCTGTAGACGGTATTGATATGGGAAACAAACCCCAGACCTCGGAATCCAGATTTTATTTTGGGATTAGAGGGTAGTTGTGAAAGTTTTGGCAATTGGACGGAGCAAACGGTTTCTGTGAGTTTGGAGGAACTGTCTACATGTTGAACTGTTTTTCCTTCTGTGCTTTCCTCAGATTTGAACGGAGTGATTCTTTCACTTTGCTCTTTCCAATCTTGCTGGGCATCAGGACACTTTGGTGAGTTTGCTTTTTGAGCATTTGAAGACTTCTTATTTTGATATTGGTGATGTTGGTTGCCCTTGCATGTGGGTTTCAGGTGCTGTCCTGCTTTAGTTTTTCCAATTTTGTTCTTCGTTTGTTCTTTGTGTCCTTCATGACCAGTCACAGGTCTACTGCTTTTCTTCTCCTTTGGTTTTTGACTTGCAATGAGCTCCTTGACTTTCTCATTGATGTTAATGCCTCCATCAAACAGATCGAAAAAGACTGTCCCATCCTCATTCTTTCCTGCAACAACAGCTCGAAGTGGCTTGTTGAGAACGGATTTCTCTAGCCATTTGTTGACATCTGCAAAGTTGTCCTCTTTCGGGATTTGTGAGAGACTGCATCTTAATGCCTGCATGGGCGTGAACAGTAAATCTGCTGAATGTCTGGGAATAGATACAGCATTGTTTTTTTCAACAATATGCATGTTTCCATAGTCCACAAAAAACACATTTAGAAGCAGCGTAGTAGATTGAACAGGGCAAGCCACACCCCTGTACCATTTGCCATCACCGTAATATTTTGCCAGGCAAAGTTTTCCGATATCAGGGCCAGAGTTGGCACGCAGTATTTCTTTACTTTCTGTGGCGACTTTCTCCATCAAGTTGTCAATCATTTCAGTATTTCTGTCCAACTGGCAATACATCTCCCATGGACTGCACACATGAGTGACACAGACTTGCTCTTCACTTCCACATCTCAAGTTGAAGGAGGAATGGACAAAAGAGTCTGGGCATACTGATGGCATAAGCTGCATAGGGGTTTGCACTTCTCTTGCAAGACCTTTTTCCACAAGCTTCTTTGTTGCATTCTGTTGAGTGTTGTGGAGGTCGACAACATTGCACAGGCCCTTGTTTTTCACATACAGTTGAGCGTGTATATAGCATGTCAACTTCACTGACTGGCCTTGAGCGAAGTACTTCAGTAAATTGCATGCCTCTCTGCCCCATTCACTAGCACTTCCCTTTGCTGGTTCAATCAAGTTGTAAAGGCTACATCTAAATGCTTGCCCCTCAAGATCAAGGAATTCTGGCACTATTGCTTGAAGATTGTGCACTCTCTCTTTTGCTATAATCCCGTAGTCCACAAATATAATTTCAACTTCATCTCTCTGTGCTCCTATAATGCAGGCCCTATACCATCTGCCGTCATCTTTAGATTTGGTAACACAACATGAAACATTTAACTGCACAGGAAGTGTGTGCGCTTGGTAATACCGCTGAATCGCTTCCATCATGTCCTCCAAGTTGGGGATCTTGCTTTCCAGCTGGCACCAAAAATCTGAGGGTGTGTTGACGTGAGAGCATCGCACAACTAGCTCACTTCCGGGCTTGAATGTCTGTGCTTTGAATTTCACCGCTGGTGCCTTGTTTTTTAATGTGCTTGACTTTGGGCTTTCAGGTTTCTTTTCACAGCCAACCAATTCAGAAATTTCCCATGTCTCTTTGGGAGGTTTCCTTGTAACGCCACTCGTGCTTGATCCATTTGTATGAACTTGTCCTTTTTTACCAGTCTTCGGTTTCATCATTTTCTTCTCCATCTCGCGCTTAGGTATCACAGGCGCCGAAGGAGTGTATTTCCAAAATTCTGCATGATTTGTTGTGGTCAAGAGCTCTGTGATGCTCTTTGATGCTCTTTGTGATGAGTTGTTTTCACGCTCATACAAATCAACAACATATAGATCTTTCCTTATGTGGACAACATGCACAAGGAGAGTTTTGTTGGATACTGCTCGTCGGAAGTAGTCGGTTGCAGAGATCGTCCATACATCGTCGAAAGGCATTACATTCACCAGAGAACAACTCAGGGCAAATGCTGGTTCAATAGCAAACTTGTCCGGGATCTGCTTGATGCACATGCGTGGTACCTTTTCAGTATTTCCAAAATCAATGAAAAATACTTCAGCTCCGTTGTCAAGAGTGTCTGTCACCATTGCTCTGTAGTAATGCATGTCCAGCTCATACATTGCACAGCAAAGTGCACCAGGCTCTGGATTCTCCAGAATTTTGTCATCCAATTGGACTTGGCTGAAGTGCTTGGCCATGTTCTCCATCATCTCTTCAAAGTCTTTGTTGCGTTTCTGTGTTCTCAACCAGAACGCACCTGGATTCAGGACATGCTCCACGTATCCTTCAAACACAGAGTCCTCTTGCATTTCCTCAACAATAACTGAATTATCCATTGCTTGGATTATTGCAGTCTCATAATACAGGTAGCTGTTTAGAGGGAAAGCAGGCTCACTTTCAAGGACTAAGTCACACTCCCTTTGTCCAGGGACATCTCGAATTGGCCCTGCCTCAACAGCTGCATAGTCTTCAGCACTGAGCACTGTGACCGAATAGAGATTCTGCTCTTTGTCAAAGCCATTGATTTCAACATCTAATACTCCACCCAGCAATCCTTTCTTGAAGCAAGTCAGCTGCTGGATCTTCACTGCCGTATCTTGTCCATTCAGGCAGGAAAGAGCGCACGGGAATGCCATGATTGGTGTTGAGAGAAAATCTAGTGGAAGCTGGAGGACATTCTCAATTTTCACAGACTCACAGAATCCGTAATCAACAAACAATACTCTTACTTGAGAGTTTACAGGGAGAAACTGCACAAAGCCTCTATGCCACTTCTCATCTTTTCCTTTGACTGAGCAAAGCAAGCCCATATTTTCTGCTGGCTGTAGACTGGGGTCTTTGCTCTTGGACTCACAGGACAATGCCAATTTGTCTGACATCCGTTTCAGATCTTTTGCCATACTTGTCATTTGACAGTAGAATGTAACAGGGTTCACTGCAGCGGTTACCCTAACCCTCACTTTTTTGCCAGTGGTCAACTTAGGGCCTGAAAATGACAGAATATCCTCAAAGCCCTTCAAGCTGGATGATTTGAATGAGAATTCTTGTCCACCTTGCTTTTCAATCAGTAGATCTGGGACAGGTTCAATGCTCTGCTTGAGTGGTACCTCTGTCAACATTTCCACCAAGAGAAGGAATGTGTCTGTGTCCACATGTTTCCCTAAGCTCAGCCTAAAGAGATCCTTGTTGATATCTGGGGCTTCTAGTATGAGGACTTTGTGAGGAAGAAAGGCTTGGATGTATCCTTTGACATGACTTCCAATTAAGGAAGCAAAATACGTCTCTGAAAAAGAATCCCAATTTTCTCTCAATGGTAACACATTTGCAAAGAAACCACAGATGATTTTGGGAGGAAGCATGAAGAGCTCATCCAAAGCTGTGGCCAAATGGCTGGCATCAACACTCAGAACATTCCCATGGTCTATGAGGAACACATCAAACAATTCTTTCTGTTTGTTCTGAACCCTTCCTCTGTACCACCGGGTAGATAGGACATCCTCCACCAAACAGAACTCCCCCACTTCCACCGCCATCTTTGTTTTCTGTGCATTCTGTATTTCCACTTGCAGTATGTTATAGTCCAGTTCACATATTGTGAGATATTGGCCCTGGAAGTGCACCAGTGTATCTCCTGGGTTGCAGCTCACATGCGTTAACTGTAGGTCCACAGGCCACAGAGCACATGGTGCAGAAAAACTTGAATCCTCCCGAGGTCTGGAACAAAAATAGCCTTTATTACTTACGCGTTTGGAATATTTATTGATGCTTAGGCCTAATTCTGATTTTTTTTGTAACTGATCTTGATTCTAGTATTTTATCTATATCAAAACATATCCAACAACACATGCATTCTGAGTATTATAGTTCAGGTGTAAATATGTGTATTATGGTCGTAGGTAAAACTGGTGGTGAGATGAAAGGGGATCCCTGAGGAGTTAACTATAATAAATCATAACAATTCTGTGGACATCTTACTTTTTTTGTTGTTGATGTTTGAGCTATTCATAATGAAATGAGTTAACATGAGGTAAAATATTACAATTGATTTACTAGTGTATACCATGGCTTTGATGAATACTCTACTATGATGACAATGTGTGTACAGGGCCGTTCAATGAGACACTTTGAACAATTATTACATTCTAAACCATGATTATTACATTTACTCCAGTCATAATAAATGAGGGTTGTGCTTACAAATACACTTTATTGGTTAGCATTATAATCCAACTCGCTAATACTTAAACACTCAAACTGCACCCCTACACCATTTACTCGACATTGTGTCTATTTACAACTCTTTGAATCTTTTGTGTCACCAATCACCACAATAAGTTGTGGAAGACAATCTTTACAGAAATGCTTCAAAATCTCAAGTTCTGGACATGTAGCCCATCTGTATTGAGGGTTATAGTGGTCAAAGACTGCATAGGCTTAGATTGAAAAGACGAATGCACTTTCACAACCCCCTTTATAATTCAACAAGCTTGTGACCTAAAACCCATGTGTGTGTGTGAGCACGCGCGCTTGCCCGAATGATATAAATTCAGGGCTTGGTTATATTAAGTCATACCACGGTGGTTGGCATCATTAACTATATCTCAGCATTTGCATCTACATCATAATGTTGGCTAACGTGGGTATTGTTCAATCATTTTCTACATACTTTCTATTTTCTGAAGTCAATCTCAACAACATTGCGACAGAGAGCGGAACCTTCCTAAAAGAAAACAAACAAAAACATTAAATTATTATACATAATATCAAATCAAGGAAGAGGCTAAAATGTGGCTGTCAGCTTTCTTTGAGGAAAAATAGCATATTGTATGCCATTCCAGAATTTCTACTAATACAACTAGGCATGCACTTCAACTCATCAAACATAGATATACAACCCCTGAAATGATGCTACCATTTAGTTAACCAGGTTCTCAATAAAAAAAATAGTAATCTTACCTTTAAGTCTTCAGCTAGCTAAAATTCACTTGATCACAGAGGGGGTTCATCATGAAGCGGAGCGCTATCCCGAGTGACTAGGAGGAAAAACTTCATTTAGAAATTGCATAACACTTCTGTTTGGTTAAATCGTCTAAGATGATGTAGCTAATAAGTCTACAAAATGTGTGTAGCTACTAAGGGGGTGCATTGTGCTTAGAATGAACAAGTTAGACCCGAAGATCTGAAGATGCATGCATTTACAGCAAATGATTTAGCCACTTAGATAGCTGCCATTATCTAGCTAGTTAGATACACAGTGCATTCGGAAAGTATTCAGACCCCTCAACTTTTTCCACCTGTTGTTATGTTACAGCCTTATTCTAAAACTGATAAAATGACGTTTTCCCCTCATCAAGCTACACACACACACACACACACACACAATACCCCATAATGACAATGCAAAAACAGGTTTTTAGAAATACTTGCAAATGTAAAAAAAAAAATATATATCACAAGTATTCAGACCCTTTACTCAGTACTTTGTTGAAGCACCTTTGGTAGCGATTACAGCCTTGAGTCTTCTCGGGTATGACGTTACAAGCTTGGCACACCTGTATTTGGGGAGTTTCTCCCATTCTCCAGAGACGGTCGATCGGTTTCAAGTCCGGGCTCTGGCTGGGACACTCAAGGACATTCAGAGACTTGTCCCGAAGCCACTCCTGCATTGTCTTTGCTGTGCGCTTAGGGTCGTTGTCCTGTTGGAAGGTGAACCTTCGTCAGTCGGAGGTCCTGAGCACTCTGGAGTAGGTTTTCATCAAGGATCTCTCTGGGTCTCAACCCCACCCTGTGCAATTGGGTCCTGGCCTTCCTGACAGGCCGCACCCAGGTGGTGAAGGTAGGAAACATCTCCACTTCGCTGATCCTCAACACTGGGGCCCCACAATGGTGCGTGCTCAGCCCCCTCCTGTACTCCCTGTTCACCCATGACTGCGTGGCCATGCACACCTCCAACTCAATCAAGTTTGCAAACGACAACAGTAGTAGGCTTGATTACCCACAATAACGAGACAGAATAACAGGGAGGAAGTGAGGGCTCTCGGAGTGTGGTGTCAGGAAAATTACATCTCAACGTCAACAAAACAAAGGAGATGATCGTCGACTTCAGGAAACAGCTGAGGGAGCACTCCCGCTATCCACAGACGGGCCAACAGTGGAGAAGGTGGAAAGTTCAGTTCCTCAGGGTACACATCACTGACAAACTGAAATGGTCCACCCACACATAGAGTGTGGTGAAGACGACGCAGCAACATTTGGCTTGTCACCTAAAACCCTCAAACTTTTACAGACGCACAATTGAGAGCATCCTGTCGGGTTGTATCACCGCCTGGTACGGCAACTGCACCGCCCACAACCGCAGGGCTCTCCAGAGGGTGGTGCTGTCTGCACAACACATCACCTGGGGGAAACCACCTGCCCTCCAGGACACCTTCAGCACCCTGTTAAAAGTTCATTTGTGGAATTTCTTTCCTTCTTAATGCGTTTGAGCCAATCAGTTGTGTTGTGACATGGTAGGGGTGGTATACAGAAGATAGCCCTATTTGGTAAAAGAACAAGTCCAAATTATGGCAAGAACAGCTCAAATAAGCAAAGAGAAACAGTCAAGACATGAAGGTCAGTCAATCCGGAATATTTCAAGAACTTTGAAAGTTTCTTCAAGTGTAGTCGCAAAAACCATCAAGCGCTATGATGAAACTGGCTCTCATGAGGACCGCCACAGGAAAGGAAGAACCAGAGTTCTCTGCTGCAAAGGATAAGCTCATTAGAGTTAACTTCGCCTCTGATTGCAGCCCAAATAAATGCTACACAGAGTTCAAGTAACAGACACATCTCAACGTCAACTGTTCAGAGGAGACTGCATGAAATCAGGCCTTCATGGTCAAATTGCTGCAAAGAAACCACATCTCAAAGGACACCAATAAGAAGAGACTTGCTTGGGCCAAGAAACACGAGCAATGGACATTAGACTGGTGGAAATCTGTCCTTTGGTCTGATGATTCCAAATATGAGATTTTTGGTTCCAACCGGCGTGTCTTTATGAGATGCAGAGTAGGTGAACGGATGATCTCTGCATATATGGTTCCCAACGTGAAGCATGGAGGAGGTGTGGTGATGGTGCTTTGCTGGTGACACTGATTTATTTAGAATTCAAGGCACACTTAACCAGCATGGCTACAACAGCATTCTGCAGCAATACGCCATCCCATCTGGTTTGCGCTTAGTGGGACTATCATTTGTTTTTCAACAGGACACTGACCCAACACACCTCCAGGCTGTGTAAGGGTGATTTGATCAAGAAGGAGAGTGATGGAGTGCTGCATCAGATGACCTGGCCTCCACAATCACCCAATCTCAACCCAATTGAGATGGATTGGTATGAGTTGGACCGCTGAGTGAAGGAAAAGCATCCAACAAGTGCTTAGCATGTGGGAACTCCTTCAAGACTGTTGGAAAAGCATTCCAGGTTAAGCTGGTTGAGAGAATATAAATTGTGAGCAAAGCGGTCAAGGCAAAGGGTTGCTACTTTGAAGAATCTAAAATAACTTATTTTGGTTAATACATGATTCCATGTGTGTTATTTCATAGTTTTGATGTCTTCACTATTATTTTACAATGTAGAAAATAGTAAAAATAAATTAAAACCCTTGAATGAGTAGGTGTCCAAACTTTTGACTGGTACTGTACTATATATTTTTGCTTTGTCATTATGGGGTAGTGTGTGTAGATTGTTGAGGAATTGTTTTTATTTAATCAATTTTAGAATAAGCCTGTAACGTAACAAAATGTCCTCCCGGGTGGCGCAGTGGTCTAGGGCACTGCATCGCAGTGCTAGCTGCGCCACCAGAGTCTCTGGGTTCGCGCCCAGGCTGGGCTGGGTTCGCGCCCAAGCTCTGTCGCAGCCGGCCGCAACCGGGAGGTCCGTGGGGCGACGCACAATTGGCATAGCGTCGTCCGGGTTAGGGAGGGTTAGGCCGGTAGGGATATCCTTCTCTCAGTATGTAAAATGTAATAAAATGTATGCACTCTACTGTAAGTCGCTCTGGATAAGAGCGTCTGCTAAATGACTAAAATGTAAATGTAAAATGTGGAAAATACTTTGAGTGCACGGTATACAGAAGTATGTGGACACCTCTTCAAATGAGTGGATTCAGCCACACCCATTGTTGACAGGTGTATACAATCGAGTACACAGCCATGCAATCTCCATAGACACGCACTGGAAGTAGTATGGTCTTACTGAAGAGCTCAGTGACTTTCAACGTGGCACCGTCATAGGATGCCACATTTCCAAGAAGTCAGTTCGTCAAATTTCTGCCCTGCTAGAGCTTGTCCGGTCAACTGTAAGTGCTGTTATTGTAAAGTGGAAATGTGAAGTGGAAATGTCTAATAGCAAAAATGTCTCAGCCGCGAAGTGGTAGGCCACACAAGCTCACTGAATGGGACCGCCGAGTGCTGAAGTGCATTGCATGTAAAAACCGTCTGTCCTCGGTTGCAACACTCACTATCGAGTTCGAAACTGCTTCTGGAAGCAACGTCAGCACTGTTCGTCGAGGGCATGAAATGGGTTTCCATGAAATGAGTTTCCATGGCCGAGCAGCCGCACACAAGACTAAGATCACCATAAGCAATGCCAAGCGTCAGTTGGAGTGGTGTAAAGCTCTCCGCCATTGGACTCTGGAGCAGTGGAAATGCGTTCTTTTGGAGTGATGAATCACTCTTCACCATCTGGCAGTCCGACAGACAAATCTGGGTTTGGCGGATGCCAGGAGACACTACCTGCCCCAATGCATAGTGCCAACTATAAAGTCTGGTGGAGGAGGAATAATGGTCTGGGGCTGTTTTTCATGGTTCGGGTTAGACCCTTAGTTCCAGTGAAGGGAAATCTTAACACTATAGCATACAATGACATTCTAGACAATTCTGTGCTTTCAACTTTGTGGCAACAGTTTGGGGAAGGCCCTTCATTGTTTCAGCATGACAATGCCCCCGTGCACAAAGCGAGATCCATGCAGAAATGGTTTGTCGAGATCAGTGTGGAAGAACTTGTTCTGGCCTGCACAGAGCCCTGATCTCAACTCCATCAAACACCTTTGGGATGAATTGGAACGCCGACTGCGAGCCAGGTCTAATCGCCCAATATCAGTACCATACCTCACTAATGCTCGTGGCTGAAATGAAGTAAGTCTCTGCAGCAATGTTCCAACCAGTGGAGGCTCCTCAGAGGAGCAGGACCATCCTCAGTGAATTTCATAAAAACTGTAAAACATTAAAAAAGTTATCCTTTTTAGGTAAAACTATACTAAATATATTCACGTCACCAAATAATTTATTAAAACACAACGTTTTAAAAGTAAAGTCTACAGTAGCCTCAACAGTACTCTTTTAAAGTCTACAGTAGCCTCAACAGTACTCTTTTAAAGTCTACAGTAGCCTCAACAGTACTCTTTTAAAGTCTACAGTAGCCTCAACAGTACTCTTTGGCTTTACTAATTTATTGCCACCGGTGTAACTGTTAAAGTGCCTACTGACTATACACTAACGTTACTGCATGATTGCAGCGGGTTTACTAGCACATTAGTTCTATTAGCTATGTTGACTATGATGTTACTTTAGCTAATATGGTGACAACTATGTAGGGCTACTATGTGTGTAGCGGTTATGATATGGTTTGAAAAGTTGTTTTCACCTGGTCACATACAGCTGATGTGTTGTGCATTGAGGTCCACAAATGAAGGGAAAAAGTGAGAGGAGGAGAGCGCATAGACATGAGAAGGAATACAACGTGGCAGCTATGAAAGTGAACTGTGTTTAGAGTGATCAGGGGTGTATTCATTCCGCCGATTCTGTTAAAATGTTTCTTAAACGTAAGCAAACAGAACAAAACGGGGATAAACATATCTGAATTTGTACAATAGAAACTCTCGTTTGCAACTGTTGGACTAATGATTACACTCAAGATCACCTAGATGCAGGCAAGAGTGTGCAAGGCGGTATTTAATGTGTCACTGTCACCTCAGTCTTATCTTGACCTGTGCACACCTATGTTGCCTTCTCGCCCACTCCAATTTCGCTCCAGTAGAGTTCACTTCAAGAGCTTAGGGAGTGCCCACCCCCAGCATGCATTTGTAGTCTACTTGTGTGCTGCTATAGCCCCTTGCTTTAGCAACTGTAATGGAGTTTGCTAAATATTTTTATTAAGAAACTGATAAAACACACAGGTGCTAAATCAAGGTAACTTACAAAGATGAGGCCAAAGAGCAAGAGATGGAGTGCCGTTATGTAGTGTCCACAACTAAAGAATCATTGTGGAATCTGAAAAGACAAGGATAGCAAAAGTATGATGGTGTACTTACTACTTGCACATGCTAAAAGAAAGGAATGAGGTGGGTAGATAACTAACTGTGTCATTGTAGCGAAGTATTCATAAACTAAAAATCAGATGTCAAACGTTCTTCATTTTCGATCTATTACCTATACAATCGGCCATAATTGATGTTGGCCCAATAGATCTGGCATGTTCTTTGAATGTGTGAACTTTCCGTTTTGATTAGGTAATTTTGCCTAAAAACCTTTAGGTCTACCAACAACAAAAAACTCTGCCCAGCCTGGCAAGAGTGGACAAAAAGGTGTTTAGCATTCCCAGTGGCTCTGCAAGTGTGGAGAGGATATTCTCTGCTGCTGGCTGGTTCTCCAGGCACTGTCAAGAGCATGAAGCCACAGACTGCCCAAACTCGTGTTTCTAAAAATGAATTCAAAAGGGACTAATAAGTCATTTTTTATTTCATTCTAAGTCACAGCCTATATGCGCAATTTTAAGTCACAGCCTATATGAGCAATTTTAAATAACACCCTATATGCTCAATTTATAAACTATAATGATTTGATAAAACGTTGTTTACGCTGTGGCTTTATGTCCCTACCCACCTATTTTGTCGCACTCGCAAATGCTTCACAATGTACTTCTTAGTAGGCTATAGCCTTGAAATAATATAGCCTAAATAATACATGTTTCTTCTTAGGCTCCCTGTCTGGCTCTTGACCTATTTAGAGTGTGTATATGCTGTTAAACATGACATGTAGCCTATTTGAAATTATGTTCGCTTCTTACATTCACATTTTCATGTTTATTAAAATACTTGTCATTCAAATACATATGGTTTGGTTTCAATACGTAAAACAATTGTTAGGTCCAGGTAGTCACAAAAAATAGATGGCTGTTGGTTAAATTGTGATTTGAATGAATGGATCGAATTTGGAGCGGGAGTTTTTTTTTCTCTGTAAGTGTGGAGCGGTTTTTAGCGGAGCTGTAGGAAAGGACATGGAGCACCAGAGCAGTGCGCACCATGGAGAGGGGATTTCCAACCACTCAACTCCGCTCACATGCTCTTCTAGGTTATAGCAACCTCAAGATGAGTATAGGGAAAATGTGAGTATCATGTAGTACCCTACACCTATCGATGTTACATTGAACTGGGTGAATGGAATATGAATGACAGGCATCCAATGTACTATAATAGAACAAATAAAATAATAATAATAATAGTCTACTGGTTCCAACATCTAGTGGAAAGCCTCCCCACAAGAGTGGAGGCTGTTATAGTAGCAAACGGGGCACAAACTCCATATTAATGCCAATGATTTTGGAATGAGCTGTTCGACGAGCAGGCGTCCACGTACTTTTGGTCATGTAGTGTAAACGTTAGCTGGTGCTATACATCGACCTCATATGCGTGTCATGATGAGCAGTATAACTAACCAACTAACACATCGAATGTAATTCCCAAAGTCAAACATTATTTTAGATATGGCTACGAATATAGCTACTATTAGAAGCTTAGACAATAGTTACTGTAAAACCTTTCTGTCTGTGCTCGAGACACCTTCCAATTTCATTCACTAGCTAACGTTAGCTAGCGAGCAAACGTTAACCATTCTCCGCATGGAAATTAGCCAGCTAGCTAAATTACACAACTACTACACATGGAAGCTGACAGGTAGCTAAAAATAAACAAGATAATTCAGTGACAAATAACACGTTGGCTGCTACGTTTTTGTTGCTAGAAATTACTGTACCTTCGTTTCAAAGAAGACACTTCCAACTTCGGAGCAGCAGCCAACAGCCGTGACCGTAAAAAGGATGGAGAAAAATCTAACTTCCTGCCACCTGCTGCATCGGGTAATTTAGAACTTTCTCCCCTTAGAGAAATTATGGGAAATTAGGTAAGATTTTGCCCTGAAAATAGTAGATACAATTCTATGGTATTTCATGACATTTCAGATTAGAAACATATTTATTGTGTTCAGATATAATTTAAGCGCAAAAGAAAAACTAATGGCTTGTCTACACTAGAGGGGGACATTCCGTGTAGCAGTTGCCATAATCACCCTGCCTGGAACAACTAGGCCTAATTTATGTGTTTAGGGCGGCCTACTTGTTGCTCCGAACCTGTTTCATTTAGGTATTTCGCATATGCCTATGGGAAATAATAATTATGTGTAGACAAATACACTGCTGTACATTCTATCATTTTCAATGAGTCCTACTGGTTATAGAAAACATATCTGCTTATGCCATGACGCCCTGGCAGGCTGGGCTGGCTGAGTGCAAACCTAGGCTACAGCAGACCAAGGAGATGATGTTTTTTTAGTTAATCATTGATAGACTGAATCAGCCCCCGTCCTCTGCAAATATGATAAATGAATACCTAGGCAATCACCAGTGTGACGTCGTTGTTAAACCACAGCACAGGTTTAATTGACTCTGGAAGGTAGTATCAGATTAAGAGAGAGACTACAGAACTACACTTTACCTTTTCTATTACAAGAAAATATTTTTTATTATCTTATTCCAAGAGAAAATGGCTAAAGAAAACGTTTGACCTTGCAGTATGGGCAGTTTCCTTGTCCTATTATGAGAGGATCAAATTGGGGGAAAAGTAATTTATTTTTTGGATTTTATTTGTGAGGATAGGATAGTCCCCACCCCCCGAAGACAATGTGTACATTTTCTAACACATGCATTTAAATGTTTGATTTCAATTATTTTGCATTTGTTTTCTTTTACTTTCACTTTTTATTTTGCATTTAACATGCCTATGAAACGGAATACAGGAAGCCCGATCCAGGATGGACAATTTCTTCATGTTCATTCACCATCAACCAATACATTCTGCAGTGCATCCGAGGAGCTCATGCACACCACCTTATCTAACGAAAAATTACGCCGTGCTTTCCATGGACATTCAATCTCAAAGTTAGACGAGGAAGGTGATTTGGGAATTAAATCAGGTGAGGAATAAAGTCGGATTAATAGGCCTACACATAGACTGAGAGGTTCCCTCTTCCCCCAAGAGTCATACAAGAATAACATCCAAAACAAGAGCCCTAATTGTCGATGTCAACTATTACAGTTTGTGCTGCATTAAATTGTAGGATATTTTTTGTTGAAATATGCCTGCCCTAAAATATTCTTCTTTCATTGTTTTTTGGGTAGGCTAGAATAAAATGATGTATTATTTACCACATAAAAACAATCTACTCAATCTGACCCAGTTGAACAAAAATAACATTTTCTCTGCTCTGTTCATTTTGATGATTCTTGAAAATCCTGTCTAGGGAGTACTTATTTCTAATTGTATGGTTCATTTAGCCACTTACCAATCTGGAAAGGTGTCATGGCCCTTAACTACTCAAATATATATTTCACCTCATGACTGTTTTCTCCCCCACAACCCTGTCAGAAGCAGATGACAGCAATGAGACCCCATCTTCTGAGGAGGACCAGGACCTCCTGGAGTATTCTAAAGATTTGGCTTTCAACCAGATGACCCCGAGGAAAAGCATCACTCAGATCATCAAGGACAAGAAGAAACAGACTCATTTGACCCTTCAATGGTAGTATTCCAAAGTCACAACCTATGGAAATCTATAATATAGCTTGTGTTGTGATGCACTTGTATAATAACAATCCTTCTTACAAATGTTCATGTTTCTTTTCTTGTTGGTGATTGATTTCACATGGATTTCTGTGACTGCTTGTTCCCTAGGCTGGATGAAAACTACACTGTTTGTGAAGGGGTTTGTCTGCCGCGTTGCATCCTGTACGCTCACTACCTAGACTTCTGTAGGAAGGAGAAACTGGATCCAGCCTGTGCTGCTACATTTGGCAAGGTGAGATGAGTAATGTCTTGTAGTTGAGGTGGTGGGCTGAAGTCTGGATAGGTCGTAGTTTGTGGTAGATGTTATAGATACTGTAAGTACAACATAGTAATAATTGTGGTGGAAAAAAGCTATTATGTTTTTTTGTATCGTTCTCTGTGCATATTAGACAATTAGGCAGAAATTTCCACTTCTTACAACAAGAAGACTTGGGACCCGAGGTCATTCAAAGTAAGATATAGTGGAAAATATTATTTTCAAAAGATTTCTTGTTGTAGTGATCTGATCTGTCTCAATATAAAATGCTTAATTTTGTTGATACTTAACAGATATCATTATTACGGGATTGGCATCAAAGAGAGCAGTGCCTATTATAACTTGGTGTACTCAGGAAAAGGCTTGACGAGGTAAGATCATTCCCAGGTTTTGCTCTGTAGCATTGTTCTGATCAATCTGTAATGTTCTTTATATAATAAGTCAAATGTTTGTAATTGTTGTGATAGTTTGGGATTTAACATCAGTCTGATTTAGTATCTGATTGTAGATTTTCAGGGAGCAAACTCAAGAATGAGGTAAGATTGACATATATATTTATAATATATATATTTTTAAATGCATTTTGATGTGAGATATTACAGACATGAATCATGTTTTCTAATACATTCAAACTGTAGTCAAGACTACAAGGTCAAAATATTCATACAGTTTGATATTCCTCTATTTAATAGGGAGGGTTCACTCGGAAATACTCCCTCAGTTCCAAAACAGGAACTTTGCTTCCAGAATTCCCAAGTCCACAGCATCTAGTGCTTCAAAGTTCCATCCCTAAAGAGAAGGTTTGTTGTATTATTTTCATCAGTACTTCAACTTTCTTTGCCATCAAGATTTGCTGATTACATACAGTCCAGTATCCTCTGCAAAAACACCTGTAACCATTATGGATTATCTTCACATGTCCAATAGGTGGACACGCTCATCGTGATGTACAAAACACATTGTCAGTGCATCCTGGACAATGCCATCAATGTCAACTTCGAAGAGGTATTCTATACCAAAACAAGACATAAGATGTTGTAGCCACGTCTGACGAACTGTCTCCTGACTCTATTTACAATGTTTCAGATACAGAATTTCCTGATGCATTTCTGGCAAGGAATGCCCGACCACCTCTTACCCCTGCTGGAGAACACCATTATCGTGGACATCTTATGTGTGTGTGACTCTATACTATATAAGGTGGGTGTTTTTCCAGAATCATAGAGCAGCATCCTCATTAGTTGTTGAAGGACTCCTACCTCAACTGGACAGGTTGTACTATCCATTTGGTGTTTTTCAGGTTCTGACAGATGTCCTGATCCCTGCTACGATGCAGGAGATGCCTGAAAGGTAGAGTATTTTTATCTTTCATCATTCGTATTTTGCTCATCTAAACACAAGATTTGCTGTAAGGTTTATGCTGTATGAAATTAACGGTAATAAGATACTGCCGTCTCTCCAGGTGACGTATTGTTGTGTATAAAGATTATCCTGTTTGCAGTCTCCTGGCAGACATCCGTAACTTTGCCAAGCACTGGGAACACTGGATGGTGTCTTCTCTGGAAAACCTCCCAGAATGCCTCTCAGAGAAGAAGCTCCAGATCGCACGCAGATTTGTGTCCTCTCTAAAGCGTCAGACCTCCTTCTTACACCTTGCCCAGGTAAAGCACTATATTACAGCACGGGAGGAATATAAATATCATTGTGTTAACTTTACAAAGAGATTTAAAAGTGTCTAAAATATATCTATATAGCATATCTTATTATGACTCTAAGAAATGTAAATTGTATATATAAACAGAAAGTCCTAGGGCTTGATTCTGTCTGTAGCACTGAATGTCGGCGTTACAGCGTGATAGAAATTTAAAGGCAATGTTTCCGCGTTTGCGGAGACTGCAATTACGGTAAACGCTGCATATGTCGGCTCAATTTTAAATTACCTTTAAATTTAAAGGGCACTATATCGCTGAACTTCGACGAAACAGATTGAATCCAGACGCTAATTTTGGTTATTTTGGTCATTTTATTTTCTCACAACAGATTGCAAGACCAGCTCTTTTTGACCAGAATGTGGTGAACTCAATGGTGGTGGATATAGATAAAGTGGATTTGAACAGCATAGGGTCACAAGCCCTTCTCACCATCTCAAGTGGAGACCAAGACTCTGACCTCTACTCTGAATGTGAGTTTGCATTGTACATGGAAAACCCTGGCAGGTTAATTCCTGTAAACAATGTTAATTTGCTTTCTCGTCATGTTTGCTAGATGACTCAATAACAGTGTTCCAAGAGCTGAAAGACCTACTGAAGAAGAATGCCACTGTGGAATCCTTTATCGAGTGGCTGGACACTGTTGTGGAGCAGAAAGTCATAAAGGTACGTTGTCCACATTTCAAATCTAAGATTGGGGTTGTCAGATTGGATGTTGACATCCAATCTGTTTGTTCCTTTCTCTCCAGCCTGGGAAGCAGAATGGACGGTCTATAAAGAAGAGAGCTCAGGACTTCCTCCTCAAGTGGAGTTTCTTTGGAGCACGCGTTATGCACACCCTCACGTTGAACAACGCCACCAGTTTTGGTAAGAAATGACTTCGTCCCTCTAACAGTTCCCCTGGTAACCTGTATATCCATGTAACAACTACAACATGTATGAAATGCTGTAAACTTCTCTATTTGTATTTTAAATTCAGACTCTCCCATTATTACTGAGTCTAAATAATACACGGTCCGTCACTACGTCAGACGCAAACACATATGTATTTTCGGCCGGCTCTGAACAGAATGCTACAATGAGCCATAAATTATAATGGCCTGGCCCCAGGTAAAGAAAGCATTATCACTCGGTCGTGTGCACTGTGTTTTAAGACAGACCTCTCCCATGCACCTTCCTCACCCCCATTTGGCGGCTCTATCACCAAACACAAGTCAAATAGACTGGGGGAAAATCACATGACCCTACAAGTCAAACAGCATGCCTGGTGAGATGAAAGCCTAGGGGAAAGCAGATCTCTGGAGCTGGTCAGGTCAAACCCTCAGCACCTGCAAATTGGTGCACAGAATAGCCTTTGGAGCCTTTTGTAAGCACAGTTTGTAAGGTGAAGGCTGTTAGCGATTGGCTGAGTATCAAGTCATGATAGTGACATCGAAACCAGATTAGATTTCTGGTGGGGAACTAGGACAGTAAGAGATGTGTTTTTTATTATCCCAGGTTCGTTCCATCTCATCCGCATGCTGCTGGATGAGTATATCCTACTGGCTATTGAGACACAATTCAACAACAACAAAGAACAAGACCTTCAGAATCTCCTAGATAAGTACATGGGAAATGCAGGTAAGCAATTACATAACATACATAGACTATCTAATTATACGTATAACTCTGATTGTTCTTTTTCATTATTAAGTTGTTATTGCGTTTCATATTAATACTATCAGTTTTTATGGAGCAGTATGGAGAAATAATGGAGGATGTAGGATCATTGAGATGCATTGTTATGATTATTTTCAGATGCCAGCAAGGCGGCATTCACTGCCTCCCCCAGCTCCTGTTTCCTAGCCAACCGTAACAAGCCCAGTGCGGTGTCCAGTGATCTGTCTGTGAAGAACGAGTCCCTCTCAGAACACGCATACATGACCCTGTCAGCCAATCATCAGCAGGCGCTGGGAGCAGACATGGCCGTCTACCAGGGCTCTGAAACTTATGGATTCTGCCTATCAGGTGCAAATATGTTTTTAAGGGTGACATGACTCATTTTGTCACTTGTTTCTGAATTTAATTTGCCCCTTTGTATGTTAGCTTTGTTCATACTTTCATTGGTTTAACATAAAATGTAAACTTGTGTGAAAACTGCTCATTCGTAGTAAAGGTTCCTATTGTGTTGTCTAAAATCTTGGTCACTTTCCTCTGTGCCCCCAGGACAAATTTACTTTTCTCAGAACAGTGGCCCTCTGATGACCCCTCCCATCTCCCCAGCTATGGTGAACAGGGGCAGTGTCATCAACCAGGGCACCATGGCCATCAGACCCCAGAGCGCCTGCACCACCATCCAGCCCCACATCTCCTGCCAAGCCTTCCCAGACACCATGTATCAGAGCCTCCCTCCCAGCAGCCCCAGCTACTACCCCACCACCTCCAACTACCAGGCTGTGACACACGCCCAGGCCCCGGCCTACCACACCCGCTCTGACAGCAGCCACTACCCGTCATTCAGTGAACAGCACCTGGCCAAAGACTACTTCGACAGCAGCTGTGCAGTGTCCCCCTACAGCTCCAGACACACCTCCAATTACAGCACAGTCCCTGATCCTGGGATGGAGACTCAGGGGGTTCAGCTACTGGACTCTGTAGGATACAACTTTGATGGGAGTGGGTTAAACAGTAGTGGCTGTCAGGAGCCTGCCTACTCAGCAGCAGGACACAATGGTATGAATGACTACACCTAAGTCTTCTCCATTGAATTATCAGAAAATGGGCCCTGAGTTTTTCTAGACTTCGTGGCCTCACTAGTCAGTTCATCCAGGTTAGATCACATGGTCACGTCACCTGATCAGAAATAATTTAGGGCCCTAACAATAAGAATTATCATAAATAAAAAAACAAGTTGAACCATAAATGTGTATTATACTCATAGAAGAACCTCTCTGTTTTTCAGGGTACTATGGAAACAGTAGCTACCTGGATAGCCAGACGCTGGGTTCCATGATAGACCAGCATGTGTCAGTTATCAGCAGTGTGAGCAGTATCCGCTCAGTCCCAGCGTACGGTGAAGTACACGACCCCCTCAACATCCTGGATGACACGGGCAGGAAGACGGCTGGGCCTTACTACACTGAGTCTGACTCACTGGGCTCCCACACACCTGGAGGTCAGTGACAAATTATGGATTGATAGGGAACTCCAATGTTTCACTACCAATCTGTAGCAATGGCCTGGATGAAACAATGAATGCAAGACAAGAATGATTGTAGTAAAAATCTTTTGAAGATACTCTTGTTTAGTTGTTTTCTCTCTGCTGTAGCTCCTCCCCTCCCCTCCTCGGTCTCTGCACCCTGCATGTACGGAGGTCCTGCCCAGTTCCACTCCCAGGATGCACTGCTTCCTCACCGGGTACCATCTGAGGTACGGGACATGATGTCATCGCTGCCCCCCATCAACACTGTGTTCATGGGGTCTAGTGGAGGAGGAACGTGAGCTGTGACTGTCCCTCCCACCACCAACACTCCTCAAGCTCCTCCCACACCACACCACTCAGTCACTGTAAACAGTGACTCAGATCACAGACAGAAATATGCTCAGTGTATCTCTTTTGTGTAGCCTTAGCGTTGGGGAAACTACTTTGAAAATGTAGTTTACCAAGTTACCAATTACTTCATACTGGAAGAAGTTGAGCTACACTAAAGCTACCCTTAAGAAAATGTTACTTTCAAAAAGTAGTTCACTACATCCAAACTACTTTGTGATCAATAGTTATATCTAAATCTGAAATATCATAGAAATTGCTAGACAGATCACTCTGTCGTCAGATGTTAACAGAATGTTTATTTTAGCCTATTAAACACAAAAACTATGTTTCAAGTGATAATTAGGAAGGTCTGATGGCAAAAAAGAAAGGAATTTCTTGCCTACTTCACCCATACGACCTACGAAAAACACCACGATTAGAATTGAGTTCAACTACCACCAAGCTACTGCAAAATGTAGTTCAATTACTAGCTGAACTACATATAGTTCACTACTCCCCCCACACTGTGTAGCCAATATATATTTTGTAAATTGATGAAGGCCTCAGCTGTTCAATGTTCAGTGAAATATTTTATTGAACTGAATGAATTAATCATTTGCAATTCAACCATTTTAATATAATTAAATCTGTTAATCTTAATGTGGCCAGAGGAGACTTTGTAAGTTAACATGTAAATAAATATCCGTAGAATAAAGCGAGTAGTGTCAAATTTGAAATTGTTGGAGGCTTAATCAGTCAACCCTGCAAGACAGGTTTGATTGATTATGACAAGTAAAAAAAATACCATGTTATTTATTTGAGTTGCCTTTATAGCCTATTACGGTGTAATATTAATGTCGGAAATGAAAACTTGTACTTATCTGTATATGGCCGAATGAGAGGTAGGAACTTAGAAATTACTGTTGTTTTCAATTCAAATGTATTAAATTACATTAACTTATTGCTTAACTAACACATCAACATGTCGAGAGAGAGGCAGAAAGAAACACTTTGTTAGGTAGCTTTCATGTGCTCCTTCAGGCAGTTTGGCTGGTCGTCAATACATCCAACAGAACAGTCTCTCTGATCTCACAATTCAAAAGCCCCCAGTGTCAAAACTCTGAATACACAGTCCTTTAATTGGTAAACTGGACCCACACCAGGCGAGGAAAGAAAGATTACAGTCCGGAAACACAATTGTAGAAGCAGCGGATCAAAGTTGAGCTTTATCTGTGATTATGTGATTTCACCATTGTACAATGGTGGGAGATATGGTTGGATAAAGGTGTTGACCAGAAACTAGAACCAATAGACATGTATGACCCACAGCAGGATCAAGCTGTTTATACATTGTGACCCTTTAAAGAAACGGAGATTGTTTTATTCTCTTGCAGGTTGTCCAAATTCAGCTTTGTTAGTCTTTGAGCAGATGGAAGCTAATAAAACCATAATCAGTAACATTAGATTGACCAGGGCATTTGTGTGGCAAAATGATATCATTTCAAAGCGATACACTTCATTTAAATGTATGGTTTTGATACGTACACTCGCAGGCTATGGATTAATGTAGACTATTCAGCATTTGTTTCCACAACATGAATAAACAAAGCCAAAACGAATGATAACATTACCCACCTATCAGCCTTATCCTTTAGCTACTCAGGGGGAAAATCCATTTCAGCCCATGGACAGGAACAGATGGCTTGAAATGTAATGATTACAAAATTCCCAACGTTAACACAGTTTAATTACAAAGTCAACAATGCCTCCAACAGTTGCGGGGGCCTTTCATGTAAAAACAACAGAAGGTTGAACGCAAACTTTGGGACAATGTTTAACCAGAACTTTGCATTAGGCGGTGAGTCTCCATATGTAGTCCAGGTGAGCCAAAGACTGAGAGATCCAGTGATGTGTAAGGCACACCAGGCATCACTCTGTCGTACTGTTGTACGTCAGCGGGTCACGTCATCACACTCCTCTAACATGACATCATAGTGCTGCTTGCAGGCCCCATAGTCCCTCAAGTCACCTCAGATATCATTTTGTATGCAATGTGTTTTTGTGACTTTATACCTGATCCTGTCGAACCAAATTTCTATTTTGCTGACTTCATCCAGACAGTTGGTATTCTATCATGGTACAACAAAAGCAAGCTTATTTCTACAGGATATTAGTTTAAAAAGGGGTCTGACTAGGATGTATTCTACACATAATCTCCGTCCTCGTACTGTTCACCTCTATATTCTGCCTTCAATGCAGGAGAGTGATTATTATGTACTTTTATTCGCTTTTTACTCATACCTTCCCAGACACACAAGGTCAGTAAAGTGATTGTTGGAGATAAGGATATCAGTAGTAAAGGATAAACAACGGCCAGACAGGAAGCTGCCTTTTTATCACAATATCAACTGTACAGGTAGCATTAATATGTTTTAGCCACTTGAGATGTCAGTGTTGGGAAGAACAGTGAGCGGACACCTTTAGCAACATTGTAATGTAGGATGTTGGATTGGAAAGCGCTATGGGCCTCTGACTGGCATCTTGTCTTTGTGTTGTGCCTTAATGAGTGTGTCTGTAGCGAGTGCAAAGCACACAACCGCCGGCTGGAACCTCTGTTAAAACAATATTTAGAGGTGTCCTGTACGGCCAATGATTAAGCTTTTGTTGAATGGGATCATTCACAAATCTGTATTTGCAGCTAAACACAAAACATACTTTTCTGAAATTTTTACCTGCTACTCCTTTTTTGCTATTAGTAAAAACAAAATAATCTTTAATTCAACAAGATCTCTACCACTGTCTTATTCCCCTGTCTGTGAAAATGATGATGTGGTTGGTGTTTGTCTTGAATGATGAATCTCCTTGAGTAGTTATGTGTAGTTCCAGAAGTGTCCATATGATGGCAGTAAAGTGTAGAAAATACCCCTATAACATCCATTTCTGTTTTCATTGTCCCTACTTAATCTGTTATTACTAAACTCTGTGCTGTATCTGGATAAACAGAGGTTAAATAGGCATGCCAACCAACAGCTTTGTTAACATGTTACTAAATAACAGGTGGAAAAATATCTGCTGTACTTTATGGATTTCATGTAAACAGCATGAAACAGCCAGCAGCATACCACCCTGCATACCACTACTGGCTTGCTTCTGAAGCTAAGCAGGGTTGGTCCTGGTCAGGCCCTGGATGGGAGACCAGATGCTGCTGGAAGTGGTGTTGGAGGGCCAGTAGGAGGCACTCTTTCCTCTGGTCTAAAAAATATCCCAATGCCCCAGGGCAGTGATTGGGGACACTGCCCTGTGTAGGGTGCCGTCTTTCGGATGGGACGTTAAACGGGTGTCCTGACTCTCTGAGGTCATTAAAGATCCCATGGCACTTATCGTAAGAGTAGGGGTGTTAACCCCGGTGTCCTGGCTAAATTCCCAATCTGGCCCTCAAACCATCATGGTCACCTAATAATCCCCAGTTTACAATTGGCTCATTCATCCCCCTCCTCTCCCCTGTAACTATTCCCCAGGTCGTTGCTGCAAATGAGAACGTGTTCTCAGTCAACTTACCTGGTAAAATAAAAATATAAATAAATGAATAAAAACAAGTTAGCTGTTGAAAATGATCACATTTCAGATATTGATTTCCAAGTATCTTATCAATATTTTTACCATCACTATTACCAAATAAATCAAATAGATCACACTTACTATAAATCCAAAACAGCAAGGTTGTTCTATCTTGATGTGATTGTTTGATTATACACATCTGCTCTTTCCATGACAGACTGACCAGGTGAAAGCAGTGATCCCTTATTGATGTCACCTGTTAAATCCACTTCAATCAGTGTAGATAAAGAGGGGGAGACAGGTTAAAGAAGGATGTTTAAGCCTTGAGAAAATTGAGACATGGATTGTGTATGTGTGTCATTCAGAGGGTGAATGGGCAAGACAAAATAAGTGCCTTTGAACGGGGTATGGTAGTAGATGCCAGGCGCACCAGTTTGAGTGTCTCAAGAACTGCAATGCTGCTGGGTTTTTCATGCTCAACAGTTTCCCATGTGTGTCAAGTATGGTCCTCCACCCAAAGGACATCCAGCCAACTTGACACGACTGTGGGAAGCATTGGAGTCAACATGGACCAGCATTCCCTTTGGTACGCTTTCGACACCTTGTAGAGTCCATGTCCCGATGAACTGAGGCTGTTCTGAAGGCAAAAGGGGTGCACCTCAATATTAGGAAGGTGTTCCTAATGTTTGGTACACTCAGTGTATAATTACACTGAATGATGAACAAAGACACCATCAGTGATGTTGATCCTCAGGGAGAGAAACTGAACTTCAAAGTCATCAGTTAAAAACCTGACCAATGTAGAGATAATCCTGGGATTTGATGTCTAAACCTCCTGTCACACTCTTAGAGCCTTCCTCCCAAAGTCTCGGCCTGCTGTTAGTTTAAGTCATTATGGAGAACAACCTTAGGCCTCTGTCTCCTCTCTTACTCTCAAGGCTAGCTCTAGCTTTCTGGGGGCCCTAAGCGAAATTTGGCCTTTCTTTTGGTGTGCCCCCCCTCTTGATGGTGGAGAGAAATATACGTTTTAATGTTAATTTCCTGCAATTCTACACATTTTGTCATGTGGCATAGAGAAAATGGTGCAGTTTTGAAGCACGTTTTCTCCAGTATTACACATTTTGCCATAGGGTGGAGAGAAAATGTTGCAATTTTATAACAAATGTCATGCAGTTTTACTCATTTTGCCAGTTTTCAAGGGATTTTCCTGCATTCTATCAATTATGCCAAGGCTTATGTCATGTTAATAATATCTGAGTGAGAGGGACTAACAAAATCAATGGGGGCCCCCTGGAGGTCAGCGCCCCTTAGGAAGTGCCCCGCGTGCCCGGTCGGTATTCCGCCATGATTACTGCAAGTTTAGATAACTGGCTAGATGAATTTACCAATCTAAAAATTGTTAGCTGACATTGAGTGACTTTCAGTGACTGACAAAACAGAAAAACTGCTGATGCACAACCAAATTTCAAACTTGCACCTTGTGTATTCTACTATTCTAACTTTCAACAGTAAGGAGACCCTGACTGAGTTCCTAAAAATAAAAATACCTTTTTGGGGGAGTTGGAGCCCCCTACCGGTCCTATGCGACCGCTTATGTCGCTTATGCCTGGAGTCGGTCCTGCTTTCTCTATATATTAACCATACACTGGTCTCCCAGGTCCCTGCTGGAATTTAACCTCTGGGAACGATGAGATTACAGAGCAATAACCCTAGAACCTTAGATTGATAGTGACAGAAATGGGAGAAGCAATTGTTTGTTTGTTTCACCCCAACCCCTTGTGGCATTAGTACCTTTTCTGGAAACTTTGGTTGATGCATGGTTTTGTGCTATATATTGTCACGAGTGAGCTCCTATTCTACCATGTGTGTACACTGTATTTACCTATTTATTTTCCTATCCAACCATCAGTATTTTGTCATGTTTTTTAGAACTTAATGATTTTTACGAAGAGGAATCCCTTTAATTTGAAAGTGCATCATAGTGAATGTGAATGAATACCGGTGTCATTTTCTCTGTTCACTGTTGCCCACAGTCCTGTGAGATGTTGTCGATCAGTTTATGGGTTTTGACTAACGCGAGGTCCAAGAATTCCACAACTGTGTGCGTCTTAACCCGGAGCGAGCAGCAGGTCAGTGTGGCTGTATTTGGAGAGCAGCAGCAGATATTGTAGGCATTTCTCTCATTGGTGGTAAATATCTGGGGGAATCTCGCTGCATATTCTGGCACAGAAACTCTGAATCACTGCGGCTCATCTCCGAAGCAATAGTGAGAGTCAAAATTTCCAACAACAAGAGGACAAACATTGAAGGCCTTTGAAAGCCGCGGCTGTTGACTCAGTGTGTGCCAATTTGGCTCAATAGTGACATGATTACAAATTCTGATCGTTTTTTTATTAAATGGATTGATAGATGAAGTGTGTGATGAAGTTTGGCAACCACAAACAGATATGGTTATGTATACAGTACAGTGTTTGAGTTTGGCAGCTATGTGACTGGCAAAATGCCTAACCACAACATTTTAATTTACTGAATATGAGCGAGATGGAGAGCTCCTTTCCTATAACTAACCCAGACAATCTTAAAGGAAGCACAATCCCTCTTTGTCACTGACAGACACATATATACACACACACACACACACACACACACACACACACACACACACACACACACGGTTCGCCTGCCTATATTCAGTCAGTCACATGAAAGGAAAGACTATTAAATACACCAGACTCCTATCCCTCATAGAAAATCCAACACAAAAGACCCTGGAGTGGCGTTGCTATTGTTAGCCTGTGACTATAATTTATGCTTTCCTTGCCAAGTGCAATATAATGAACTGAGCTTTAACAGTCCATTATGATTATATGAAATAGGGCCTGATTGTCCTTGTTATATATGTGAGAATACAAAGCAGTGAAGAAGATAACAAGTGTATAATGACTGTGGGTTTCCATATGCCCCTTGGCATATTGTTATTGTCAGTATTTTGTTGTCATGATGGAGGCTAGACTTTTCATGTCTTTTTCTGTGCTCATCTGCCATTAACAGTTATCATTCAAGCATGCCTTTACACCTCTCTGTCACCCAGACACAATTCAAATGTTAATCAATGTTGTATGAATTATTAAGCTGTGAAATACTAAGAGTAAACTGGTGTTCAGTTCTACCTAACTTCTATCAACATGTTAAATGTACAACCAGATGGTAAAAAAATCGAGATCACCTTTACAACACACACAGAGACGCGTACAAAGCTCTACCTCTCCCTCCATTTGGTAAATCCAACCACAACCCTATCCTCCTGATTCCTGCTTACAAGCAAAAATTAAAGGAGGAAGCACCAGTGACTCGGTCTATAAACAGTGGTCAGATGAAGCGGATGCTAAACTACAGGACTGTTTTGCTATCACAGACTGGAACATGTTCCGGGATTCTTCTGATGGCATTGAGGAATACACCACATCAGTCACTGGCTTTATCAATAAGTGCATCGAGAACGTCGTCCCCATAGTGACTGTACGCACATACCCCAACCAGAAGCCATGGATTACAGGCAACATTCATACCGAGCTACAGGGTAGAGTTGCTGTTTTCAAGGTGCGGGACTCTAACCCGGAAGCCTATAAGAAATCAGATCCACAGATGATGCAATCTCTATTGCACTCCACACTGCCCTTTCCCAAATGGACAAAAGGAACACCTATGTGAGAATGCTATTCATTGACTACAGCTCAGCGTTCAACACCACAGTGCCCTCAAAGCTCATCACTAAGCTAAGGATCCTGGGACTAAACTTCTCCCTCTGCAACTGGATCCTGGACTTCCTGACGGGCCGCCCCCAGGTGGTGAGGGTAGGTAGCAACACATCTGCCACGCTGATCCTCAACACTGGAGCCCACCAGGGGTGCGTGCTCAGTCCCCTCCCGTACTCCCTGTTCATCCACGACTGCATGGCCAGGCACGACTCCAACACCATCCTTAAGTTTGCAGATAACACAACAGTGGTAGGCCTGATCACCGACAACGACGAGACAGCCTATAGGGAGGAGGTCAGAGACCTGGCCGGGTGGCGCCAGAATAACAACCTATCCCTCAACGTAACCAAGACTAAGGAGATGATTGTGGACTACAGGAAAAGGAGGACCGAGCACGCCCCCATTCTCATCGACGGGGCTGTAGTGGAGCAGGTTGAGAGCTTCAAGTTCCTTGGTGTCCACATCTCCAACAAACTAGAATGGTCCAAACACACCAAGACAGTCTTGAAGAGGGCACGACAAAGCCTATTCCCCCTGAGGAAACTAAAAAGATTTGGCATGGTGTCCTCAGATCCTCAAAAAGTTCTACAGCTGCAACATCGAGAGCATCCTGACTAGTTGTATCACTGCCTGGTATGGCAATTGCTCGGCCTCCAACCCCAAGGCACTACAGAGGGTAGTGCGTACGGCCCAGTACATCACTGGGGCTAAGCTGCCTGCCATCCAGGACCTCTACACTAGGCGGTGTCAGAAGAAGGCCCTAAAAATTGTCAAAGACCCCAGCCACCCAAGTCATAGACTGTTCTCTCTACTACCGCATGGCAAGCGTTACCGGAGTGCCAAGTCTAGGACAGAAAGGCTTCTCAACAGTTTTTACCCCCAAGCCATAAACTCCTGAACAGGTAATCAAATGGATACCCGGGCTATTTGCATTGTGTGCCCTCCCCCAACCCCTCTTTTTACGCTGCTGCTACTCTCTGTTTATCATATATGCATAGTCACTTTAACTATACATTCATGTACATACTACCTCAAATTGGCCCGACCAGCCAGTGCTCCCGCACATTGGCTAACCGAGCTATCTGCATTGTGTCCCGCCATCCACCACCCGCCAACCCCTCTTTTATGCTACTGCTACTCTCTGTTCATCATATATGCATAGTCCCTTTTACCATATCTACATGTACATACTACCTCAATCAGCCCGACTAACCGGTGCCTGTATATAGCCTCGCTACTGTTATAGCCTCACTACTGTATATACAGTAGCCTCGCTACTGTATATACAGTATATCACAAAAGTGAGTACACCCCTCACATTTTTGTAAATATTTGAGTATATCTTTTCATGTGACAACACTGAAGAAATGACACTTTGCTACAATGTAAAGTAGTGAGTGTACAGCTTGTATAACAGTGTAAATTTGCTGTCCCCTCAAAATAACTCAACACACAGCCATTAATGTCTAAACTGCTGGCAACAAAAGTGAGTACACCCCTAAGTGAAAATGTCCAAATTGGGCCCAATTAGCCATTTTCCCTCCCCGGTGTCATGTGACTCGTTAGTGTTACAAGGTCTCAGGTGTGAATGGGGAGCAGGTATGTTAAATTTGGTTTCATCGCTCTCACACTCCCTCATACTGACTGGTCACTGGAAGTTCAACATGGCACCTCATGGCAAAGAACTCTCTGAGGATCTGAAAAAAATAATTGTTGCTCTACATAAAGATGGCCTGGGCTATAAGAAGATTGCCAAGACCCTGAAACTGAGCTGCAGCACGGTGGCCAAGACCATACAGCGGTTTAACTGGACAGGTTCCACTCAGAACAGGCCTCGCCATGGTCGACCAAAGAAGTTGAGTGCACGTGCTCAGCGTCATATCCAGAGGTTGTCTTTGGGGAATAGACGTATGAGTGCTGCCAGCATTGCTGCAGAGGTTGAAGGGGTGGGGGGTCAGCCTGTCAGTGCTCAGACCATACGCCGTACACTGCATCAAATTGGTCTGCATGGCTGTCGTCCCAGAAGGAAGCCTCTTCTAAAGATGATGCAAAGAAATCCCGCAAACAGTTTGATGAAGACAAACAGACTAAGGACATAGATTACTGGAACCATGTCCTGTGGTCTGATGAGACCAAGATAAACTTATTTGGTTCAGATGGTGTCAAGCGTGTGTGGCGGCAACCAGGTGAGGAGTACAAAGACAAGTGTGTCTTGCCTACAGTCAAGCATGGTGGTGGGAGTGTCATGGTCTGGGGCTGCATGAGTGCTGCCGGCACTGGGGAGCTACAGTTCATTGAGGGAACCATGAATGCCAACATGTACTGTGACATACTGAAGCAGAGCATGATCCCCTCCCTTCGGAGACTGGGCCGCAGGGCAGTATTCCAACATGATAACGACCCCAAACACACCTCCAAGACGACCACTGCCTTGCTAAAGAAGCTGAGGGTAAAGGTGAAGGACTGGCCAAGCATGTCTCCAGACCTAAACCCTATTGAGCATCTGTGGGGCATCCTCAAACGGAAGGTGGAGGAGTGCAAGGTCTCTAACATCCACCAGCTCCGTGATGTTGTCATGGAGGAGTGGAAGAGGACTCCAGTGGCAACCTGTGAAGCTCTGGTGAACTCCATGCCCAAGAGGGTTAAGGCAGTGCTGGAAAATGATGGTGGCCACACAAAATATTGACACTTTGGGCCCAATTTGGACATTTTCACTTAGGGGTGTACTCACTTTTGTTGCCAGCAGTTTAGACATTAATGGCTGTGTGTTGAGTTATTTTGAGGGGACAGCAAATTTACACTGTTATACAAGCTGTACACTCACTACTTTACATTGTAGCAAAGTGTCATTTCTTCAGTGTTGTCACATGAAAAGATATACTCAAATATTTACAAAAATGTGAGGGGTGTACTCACTTTTGTGATATACTGTAGCGTCGCTAATGTTTTTCACTGTCTTTTACTGTTGTCTTTATTTCTTTACTTACCTATTGTTCACCTAATACCTTTTTTGCACTATTGATTAGAGCCTGTAAGTAAGCATTTCACTGTAAGGTCTACACCTGTTGTATTCGGCGCACGTGACAAATAAACTTTGATTTGTTTTGATTTGCAGCTGAATGTGATCTTGATGTTGTAATCGCAGGTTAAACAGCACAGGCACTAACTTAACATGGCTCATAGACTTACCAAAGTTAACGAACGTCTGCGGCATTATCAATCCCTGGAGTTGTATAGCCTATAATGCAAACATTTTATCGACGCACTTTGTGCCGTCTGTTTGAATAGTGTCTTTATTCAGTCGTGCTCTTGTATGTTTCAAGTAGAAGGTGCTGGAATACCATCAGGGGAAAATAAGTCTCAGTCTGAACTGAATAGCGTAGGGCCTTGTCAGTCAGTCGCTCATTCTGTTCTTTTTCAAAGGCAGGGGCCAAAATGTACTGTATTACATACACTTTAATTATAGATTTTTGTATGGACGCTTCGACATTGCACGCTTACATGTAGCAGAATTTCAAGGTAAATTGTCTATTAGAAACCCAAACACAGTTGTTGGTTCTTTAAAACCTTCCTCTTTAGTTCTGTGCCTTACCGAGTCATATGCTCTGCTGCGCTATTGTATCGTACAACTGATCCAATTTATTCTTTGTAAGTTATTTATTGTAACCAACATTAGTTACATTTTAGGATAGATAAACATCTGGAGTCGTGCCATGTTATGTCTTGCGCTGGCTTGCAAACACCTGATTTGGCCGTTGCAAATGGTACTGGACCTGTGTGTATGTGTGTGTGCGTGCGTTGTTGTGTGAGCTTTCCTGTCTGATCAGTAAATCATCACTAGCTTGTTGGGGATTAGGAAAGTATCAGGCCCTCACTGAAGAGACATGCACACTGCTCTCCTACTCTTCAGTTGCATGGTATTACAAACATACATCAATCTTTGATTTCCATTTCTACCGGCTGAGCTTGTACCATTCTGTAGATGTGCAGGGATTCTATTTATGTTGTAACACAGTATTGCTAAATACCTTTTTACCTCTTCAGTGTAAAATGTGTATTATTACTGTGGTGGCAAGCTTTATAAAAGTATTTATATTTCTTTTATTTCTTTTTTTTAGCCCCTTTTCTCCCCAATTGTTGTGTTATCCAATCGCTAGTAATTACTATCTTGTCTCATCGCTACAACTCCCGTACGGGCTCGGGAGAGACGAAGGTCGAAAGCCATGCATCCTCCGAAGCACAAACCAACCAGGCCGCACTGCTTCTTAACACAGCGCCTCCAACCCGGAAGCCAGCCGCACCAATGTGTCGGAGGAAACACCGTGCACCTGGCCCCCTTGGTTAGCGCACACTGCACCCGGCCCGTTACAGGAGTCGCTGGAGCGTGATGAGACAAGGATATTCCTACCGGCCAAACCCTCCCTAACCCGGGCGACGCTAGGCCAATTGTGTGTCGCCCCACGGACCTCCCGGTCGCGGCCGGCTCAGAGACTGGTGGCGCAGCTAGCACTGCGATGCAGTGCCCTAGACCACTGCGCCACCCGGGAGGCCCTTATTTCTATTTTCTAAGTGTAGAATAACGTGAAACACACAGCTCACATGTGTGGGCCATGGGTTACAGGTGGGTGTCTACACATTGCATACTGTACATTACACATTCAGAACCATAGAAATAGAAAGAAATCATTATATTTCTACGCTCAAAGCCCCATGGGTCAAGTGAAGAGTTTCTGAAGTATAGTGCAAAATATTCCGTCGTAAAGAGAGAGTGCTCTAAAGAAGTAGCTGATCTAGTAGAAGTCAGAACAGGGTTGTGTGGATTACAACGGTTCTATTCCAGATGACAGAGGTGGCTTTAAAATCTTCTCACTACGTTCTGTACTGTACATCACGGCCTTGATTATTCCCAGAATTTAATATTCCCCATTCACTCTTCTCTTACTCTTCACTTGAACATTAATGATTATAGGGTGGAGTGAATTAAGACACTATTTTTCTCTTACTGTGAACGACAAGTGTTTGACCCATTTCAAACTTTTTATGACAGCGATTTAACGGAGGAGGCTTTCAATTATTGTAAGCTGCTATGTACTTTCTGTACGAAAGTGTTTCCAGAGGACACCTACAAACATTTTAATTTTGTGCATTTCCTCCATTGTTGTTGGTAGCCCACTGTTTGATGGTATTTAAATCTTACAGATTGTGGCTCTTAAGGAATTACTGGGATGATTTAAAATGGAAATATGAGTTCAATAGAGTGTATATAAACCCCTTATGTGCCTGCTTGTCATGGCATGTGTTAATTTCCCTCGGTGATCCTGAAAAGCAGAGGCTTTGTTGTACATGAAGTCTACGTGTGTTTGTCTATTATCAGCAAGTTGTGAAAGAGACTTAATGAGACACTACATTTAATTAGACTGCAAGCTGACTTTTTTATTAATGACCACTATATAAAAGCTATTTAGATCAGGGATTTTTGACAGTTTTCTTTCCTGCTAAATTTCAACCTTGAAAGACGTTTTAGGGACAAATTATAATTGTTATTATAGCACATTTATTGTCAGCTGTTTTCCTATGAATGTACAACCGTTACAATACTGGAAATGATTACAAACCATTTAATAGAGCTGCCTCCCTTTGATATTAGTAAACGGTTATGATGTATCCCTTCAGACCTGTGTTTTCTGTTCATTGTCTGCCTGTATCCTATTTCTCCGTGTCTGTACGAGACGTCATTGAAGTCAAATTAATAATTTGCTTCCTTTATGCTCCTCTTCCCTCACACAGGCCTAAAGCATGACTGGTCCATTTCAATGTGATGCTTTTGTGAGGACACTCCCAGTTCTATGGCAGCCCAGATGAGGTGCAGTGGCTTTAGGACATGTGTGTCTGGAGAAATGGCCAGGTGTGGACTGGCTTTGTTGAGGGGATGAGGGAGGAGACCTGTCGTACTCACTGGGATAATGTATTCAGACTTGTATCTCCACCAGAGCAGACACTCAATGTAACACTGACATCAAGGCTCATATGGAAATTAACGATGAAATTGGAGAATTCAATTTCTAATTTATTTGTTTATTTTTTGCTAGTTTGGGGTTTTGTCCTTGATCAAACAATACACATTTCTATACAACATCCACATAGAAGAAGAACCCTGTGCTTCTCTTACAGAAAAACAGCCCCATTGTTCTACTAAGAACCTCCTTTATGCAGCCCCCTTCAAATGGGTAAAGAAGTTATATGACACTCTCATGGCCAGCCAGGAGGCTAGAGGTAAGACATGCAGCACAATAACTATCTCTGCAGTCTTACCCTGAAGAATTATGGTTCTTCTACTTCTCTGGGAAAAATACTGTAAAATCGCATAGCATAACAATGCCATTGTACATTTCATTCCTACTATATTTTATTTTTTTATTTCACCTTTATTTAACCAGGTAGGCTAGTTGAGAACAAGTTCTCATTTGCAACTGCGACCTGGCCAAGATAAAGCATAGCAGTGTGAACAGACAACAACACAGAGTTACACATGGAGTAAACAATAAACAAGTCAACAACATAGTAGGGGGAAAAAAGAAAAAAAAGAGTATCTATATACAATGTTGAATGGGTTTGTAATATGCTGAATCTATTCTTTATCGTTTGGTTTATACATACACACATTCAACATGGCATGAATTGAATTCAATCTAAATTGAATTATGTTCAATGTTGATGAAATTGGGATTTCTATACCCTCGACACGCTGAGGAAATTATTCTTGTCCTTGCATCTACCTATTTCCTGTGTTTGATTGTATTTAGAGATGTTACTTTATTGACTTCTCCCTCCACCTTTCTTGATCTGACCTTCTATTATAAGTTGCTTAGAGACTGCCAGAAGAAAAGAAGGTGCTCCATCCAACCTTTTGTATCCCCTTGCTGTATTTCTAAGGTCTTTCTTTTGTCTACCTCCCTTACACATACATTGGGACCTAGTCAGTGTTCCCTTCCTGCATTATATTTAATAATCCCATACGCTCTTGCCTGTCAGCGTTACCCTCCCCTGATTTTCTAAGGTTCACATTGTTTGGCACCTCACCTCTCCTCCCTCATCCCCAGAAAATGAGCCAATGGCCTTGGGGACTGAGGAGTACATCATTTTCTCCATACATGGTGAACATTCTCTTTTTTTTTTTCTCACCCAATTGACAATTGAACATGATAGAAATCCATTGAGTGCCTAGTCTGTGTACAAACAGCAGAGGGATTTGATTGTTTTCTATTTGCACCTGTCTGTTTTCTATGTGAATAAGAGGAATATGTAACATACTGATCTTTCTCCTCTTAACGAGCCAATTTATGAAATGTCTCCTAGGACCTGTGTGGATCTTTTCATCACTAAGCATGCCCTCCCTCCCCGGGCCCTTGTGTCACCTCAAGGCGCTAGCATTATATGAGCATTCAATTAAGTCTTTGGTGATGGTGGAAAAATGTAGCGCTGCAAAAAAAATAGGGAAACAGTCTTTTTCTTTCCAGCTGGACACTGAAAGAGGCTGAATGATTCTTAATTAGCAAATATGAGGGTATGTTTAATTAAGGAGATGCTGGGGCAACGATATTGAGACGCTGGCTAATAACAAAAAACTTCAGTATTTAAAAAGGAGCAAAGCTAAAATGTGAACAATGTTTTTCAAATGCTGTATTTTGGCCTGCATAATGACATGTTTTATAGCGCCAGGATGAATGACCTGTGTGACTTCTAATAGATGAATACTTCAGACTGCCCCCAGAGCAACTGTAATATATTCTTCAACAAGTCCCATCTGCCTTTCCCCAGGCAACTGGAATGTATTGGCCCATCTCTCTTTATCTGAGGTAACCATTCTGCTAATCAAGGACAGTTTGGGCCACTGTAAATGGAATGTTGGCGGTCCTTGATAATCTAAAAAAGCTGTATGTAATTATGAGTGTATTAAGAGTTGTTCTCATTATTTTACGTAAATATTTGCAATGATTTTGCACCAGAATCCCAGTAACCTATATTCTGGACCACAGCAAATTAATTTGGTATGTTTTAATAGGGTTCTATTGGGGGGAAATGAGTCTTTCATTTTCAATTACATGTCTGGAAAAGCACAATCCTGCAAGCACTACAGAATAAGCAGTCATCATAAAGTAATTTTTTGCTCATGAGGACAGGCTACTCATTTGTTCCCAAAAGGTCAGCACATCCCTCGTTCTTTTTTCACAATCTCCATGCGCCCCTTCAAGCCCTTTGCTGACCTCAACCTCCAAATAACTGTCCACCCACCAACACCTCCCTCCTCAAAACACATACACAGTGTCCCCCTTCAGCCTTCAGTCCGTTTCTTCATGCTCTTTGTCAGCTGTCCTAATAGGGTTACAGGGCCGTTTCTAACTTGGTAACTGTCCAGGACCGCTGAGAGGAGGCCACATGACCGTTGATTCATGGGGATGCCCCATAGAGCTGTCACTTTTAAGGCAGGTGTCGAGAAATTGGCAGACCGCCTGCACAAAGAAAAAGACTGACCTCATCCTGAAATACTGCAAGATGATGGCCCTGCTGGTCACAGGACCCAAGGTACTGGCATAAAAGGGATTTTCTAAATATTGAAATGAAACCCGATCAAGTCCAAGGAGGAATCATATCAAGAGTTATGACTTGTCATTGTGACATATAGGGGGGATAGCTTGTTGCCACATTTCTCTCTGATTTCCAGTCGCTTTAGCACTTAGAGGTCATGGATGATAAGCCCTGGTGGTTTGGTGATTCGTTTTCCATAAGTATGGATGTGGCTTATTTATTTACTAATAAGTACTGTATGAAATGAGTTGGTAGCATGAGGATTCTCCAGTTGGTTACATAAACTGACATGCCTGATAATTATAGCAGTAGCAGCATAGATCCAATCACTCTTTAAAGAACAAGGTTATCTAGATCCATTCCTTACTGAAATACATCATCGATTTTCCCTGTCGTCCCTTAATTAAAACACACTACTTAAATTCCTTGTTTACAAGCTGTGTCCACCACAGGAATCAGGAATGTGTGTCACTTCAGAATATCATCCTGCAAATGCAGCACTGTTTAATACTCAAGGCATAACTACTGCTAACATTTCTTAGAGGGGAGCCATACCGGACCATTATTCTTAACCATTTCCCACAGTAAAACACAGATTTGACAATCATTACCATTTTGTTAACCCATTCCTCCAAACCATCATTTAAGGGAATCTTAAGCCACCCGTCCACCCTTCAGGACCCATATGGGGAGTGTTAAGTGGAACAGGGAGATGGGGGAGATTTGCCCCTCTACAGGGGGAGAGAGACCACACACAAGCAGCTACTGTACTGATAGAGTAAAATTCTAATTGTGAGAGTGGACTGCTAGGCTGATCTGATCCCCATAACCCCGTAGATCCTGCTGAAGGCTGGGAGGCATGGTGGTTTAAGCTTAAGATTCTCAAAATTCCCCAGAACATAGCAGCGATGCTTTAGAGAGTTTCTGCAGCTTGTTATGAGAGATGCCTGGGATGCTTCCTGTAGTGTATATTTTCATTTAGTCTGAATGCCTGGCACACTCTCATCGTAAACAGAGACCTAGGTAGACATAGATGGCATGCTTGGTTTGCACTTAATGTGATGAAAGAAACCATACATTAACATATTTAATTTACATAGCTGGGAGGCGAGCTTATGAATGATGGATATTTCTCCTTAGTCTTAGAGTATAGCCTAATGCAAACAGAATGTCAGAATATTCTCAACATTAGGTCAGTGCAATATTTCTCTAACTGTTAGTATATTAAAATATGCATTTAATCTGAAATGTACATACAAAAGTATTATAAATAAATCAAATTTTCCATAATATATGAGTTCATGGTGAAAGTGAAATCTTGATGATTTAAATCCTTGGACAGTGTCCTCATTATTCATATGAAATTCATAATTCAAATAAAGAATAAATTATCAAATGAATTGAGCAAACATTTGTGACCATGCAGGCCTACTAAAAGTAGGCGATAATATGTAGTTTGATGAATGAGACCGTTACACTACATAATTACCCTTCACATTCAAATGTATAATAATTTAATATGTTAACAAAGTTGACTTATTTTTGCTTTGTGTAGATTGTGGGTTTAGCTGGTGACATGCTGTACAAGGGGAGTAGCTGTTATGCACATGTTGTTGTGAACCCAAGTTGTGTATTCCATTCTCCCCATGTCTTTCTTGCACCTCGTTTCCAAGTATGGTCACTATGAGGGAGCTGTCACTGGGGGCCTTTGTGGGAAATGAATGACCGACAGAGAAGGGCAAGAAAGACGCGCCAGCTGCTTCTGTCACCACCCAGACCAGGGCGGCTGTGAAAAGGGCCCACTGTGCAACGCTCCGGTGCAACGTCCCTTACACTTGCTTTTCTGTTCATCTGATTTCGCTGTCAGCAGCTGTCTTTCATATTTTCCCTTTTTTTCTGGCTGTGTGCATTATCATCCCTGTCTGTTACACACAGGCCTGGGGTTTGATTTGAACCCAGTTAGGGTCAGGGCTGGAAAACAGAGTGTTATAATATAATACAGTATGTTCCATGTTTTACTTAGTGTATATCCTTGTATCTTAACATAACAGTGAACAAATGTTTATGGCTCTTCAGTCCTTCAGCTCTCTAGAGGGATCAGTCAGAAGTGGGCTTGCCTCATCAGTCCACGATGGCCCCTATAAATAAGTCACAAGTGTGACCGAACTGATGGAGCCAAGCCCACATTCCAGTACATGGATTACCAGTGGCCTTCTTCAATTCTATGGGCATTAAGACACCCATTTATAAATCTGTTGTCAGACCATACAGTCCCATATCATATGAACATCTACAGAATCATAACAAAGGTCAATCAACTACTCTAATTCTGAAAACGGTTTTGGGATCAGCTAAATAACCTTTTATTTTTTACCATGCAAGTAAGCTCATACCAATATGTTATTAAATAAACCACTTTTGTAGGATTTGCAGCAATATTTGTAAACCTGTCTATTTCCCAGACCCATCATCATTATAATATTGTGTCCGAGGACTTTCCCTTCAACTGGTAAATAATAGTTTTATAAATGGGTTTCAACTTAAGTTAGATTCCACTTAAAGGCCCAGTACAGTCAAAAACATGATTTCCTGTGTTTTATATATACATTCCACACTATGAGAGATTGGAATAATACCGTGAAATTGTGAAAAATATGACAATGCCCTTTTAATGTCAAATCTGTTTGAAAAGACTGCCTGAAATTTCAGCCTGTTTTGGTGGGAGGGAGTTTTGGCCTTCCATGTTGACATCACCATTACTTAATATACCAACAGCAATAACAGCTAATTTTCAGTTTTCCCCTCCCCACTCAAACCACTCCCAGACAGCCCTAGCAAAATGTTTGCTTGAGAAATTGCTCTTTGCCAAGAAGCTATTTTTGTTTCTTGTTGACCATTTTAATTCAAAACAATCACAGTATGATACTTAATTGTTACCCAGAAATGATTTGATAATGAAATAAAAACAGCTGCATTGGACCTTTTAATAATAAGTGCTTTTTAAAAGTTATCCCTGAATGCTAACCTAGGGACACATTAAAGAGAGAGCGATTCTCTTCTCCTCCCATCTTGGTATGCTGTCTTCTGCTCCTAATGGCCCAGGATAAAAGAGGTGTTGAAATGAGGGCCACAATGGAGGGTTCAGAGTGCAAGGACAAGCCTGCCCATTTGGTCCGCACAACCAATCAAATCAGTCCTGTTGTATTGTGTTTAATTGTTAGTATTTCTACTTCCTCTCTGAAGCCACAGAGGAAAGAGCTCCCCATCTCTCCTTGTCCATGCAGATATTTTCCTCACAAAAAGATGAACATTCGCTGGTACAGGTGTAGGATGTTAATTTGACCTATATTGTCACAAAAGAATCCTGCAGCAACAGGATTTTAACATTTAATCCATAATGTTGCTTGATTGATGGTTAGGCTATAAACTGGCCAAAGGTACCCTGTAAAAAAAAAATGTTGTTTTTCCAGTAACTTAATGGCAGCCAGAGACCTGTGAAAAAATGATAAATTCAAAATAAATGTACTGTTAAACCACACGTAACTGGCTGCCATTAAGTTGCTGTAAAAACAACAGGATTTGTTATGACAGTGTAGGCTAAATGAAAAGTGCAATACTGTTAATATAACCATGTTTAGTGCAACAAAATAGTGATCAAATTAAGATCCTACAACTGTAGCTGTATTGTGCTTATGAAGGTATGAACGGCATAAACGGCAGCCATCATTCCTAATGATTTTGTAATGAAATCTGTCATAGGAGAGGCAAAGCATGTAACGATTGACACACAGATAACTGTATCCACTCTGAGACATTGACACTAGCAGTCATGATGTAATCAGTCAGTGATGTGGGGTCCTCTGGTATACCGTGCCACTTGGGCCAAGTCATATCTGATTGGCCATGGCTGTGTTTCAGAGGCCAGAGGGCCATAGCCAGACGACTACAAAGTACCCAATGTTATCCAATTGACTCAGCAAACCACTACAAAGAGCTCCCCGACCACAAGTACTACACACAGAAACACCCTGCTGCATTCTGCACGCACCCACACTCACTACACCCCGCTACCCCTCACACCCACACTCACTACACCCCGCTACCCCTCACACCCACACTCACTACACCCCGCTACCCCTCACACCCACACTCACTACACCCCGCTAGCCCTCACACCCACACTCACTACACCCCGCTACCCCTCACACCCACACTCACTACACCCCGCTACCCCTCACACCCACTACACCCCGCTAGCCCTCACACCCACACTCACTACACCCCGCTACCCCTCACACCCACACTCACTACACCCCGCTACCCCTCACACCCACACTCACTCCCGCTGCTACCCCTCACACCCACACTCACTACACCCTACTACTCCTCACACCCACACTCACTACACCCTGCTACCCCTCACACCCACACTCACTACACCCTGGTACCGCTCACACCCACTCACTACACCCTGCTACTCCTCACACCCACACTCACTACACCCCGCTACCCCTCACACCCACACTCACTACACCCCGCTACCCCTCACACCCACACTCACTACACCCCGCTACCCCTCACACCCACACTCACTACACCCCCCTTCCCCTCACACTCACACTCACTACTCCCCGATACCCCAAACTCAAACACTCACTACACCCCCCCTACCCCGCACACACATATACACACACGCACACCCTCCACCTCACACTCCCTCTGCCCCTCACATACACACACGCACACCCTCCACCTCACACTCCCTCTGCCCCTCACATACACACACGCACACCCTCCACCTCACACTCCCTCTGCCCCTCACATCCCCAGCCCGGTGCCTCCAGCTGTCTCTTGAATCACAGGACTCAGTACTGATGGATGGCACATGACCATGACACTCGGCCCCAGCACTCCTCCATCCCAGCCACGTCTTTGTTAGAGGTGAGTGTTGTTACAACCAGGCTGTCCTAATTTTAACTGCTAATGGGCTCGCCCCTCTCTGGATCCAGGTCCCTGCCAGAAATAGGAGGTGCAGTGACTGTCAGGGTTATGACAAGGGGCAGGGCCCAGAGCCAAAACACATTTGAGTCGGGGGGAATTTCTTGCCCTTGTGAAAATGTGGCTCTAATATCTTCCTCCTCGATTTCTTCCAGACTACTCCCCAAATGCCCCCTGGTCACCCGCACACCACCTCTTTCAACCTTATCCTCACCCTGGGTTATAAATGTACTTCACCCATAAAACTGGCAGGAAAATATATAACTTCAAAATGCAACAGGTGCCGGGTGATGTGACGTGATATTTGGTTGTTGTTAGGCGAGTTTCTGTGGAAGGGGCAATTTTGCACATTTGCCACGCCCCTCCCCTCCTTTCCCGGCCACTAGGCTGAACCCTCGCCAACTTGGCATGGCACCACTTGGATGGCCAGGAAATATTTTTATCCTATTTACCTTTCGAGTGGCGAACAAGTTCAATTGGCGAACTTGCAGAGGGGGCTTCTGGGAGCCATCAGACACACACTGTACAGAGGGTTAAAGGAATAATTCACTCAAAATACAAATTTACATATTGGTTTCCTTACCCTGTTTTGTTTCCTAGAGACAGATATATTTTTTTCAAATGCTTTAGCAATTGTGGCACAAATTCAATGCAAGTCATGGTACCTAAATTTGCAATTTGTCATGCATCATGTCTTCCTAAATTATCTAAAATTGATTGTGTAGCTCAACAAAGTTGAATGAAATTTTTTGTAATTTGGGTGAACTATCCCTTTAATAGTTAATAGTAAAACGCCCTTCAGCTTTACATTATGAAACAGTTATGGAGTTATGGAACAAATTGTATTCTCTAAAATGGAGAATCAGTCGTATCATATGAATCTCGGATAAAATGATTTCTCTATTGCATTTTTCAATCAGTGTCTACGGTGGCGTATTGTCATCATACCTCACATAAGGGACCCATTTTAACACTAAACCAGTAAGTAAACAGTCCCTGTATTGTCAAGGTTTTCTGCTAGATAGCCATGGACATGGTCCTTTCAGCTTCTGCACAGAGAACCAAACATCACTGCCCAGAACAGTTATTCAAATATTAATTGAAATGGCTGGCCTTGCTTTTCCTGGTTTGATAATAATTTCTATTGAATTCTAAATTGAATTTTTGGAAGTTTGAATAACACTGAAAGTACCTTTTGGCTTGAAGAAATGAAGTACAGGGGTTTTCTTGTTTGGACATTTTTACATAATGACCAATGTGAAATTATAGTTTCTCTATGATTAGTTGATTGTAAAAATGTAGTTGAAAATAATAATTAGCAATCTAGGGCTCGATTCAATCAGATAGAGCATTAACCCGCATTGGCTGACATCCACATAGCAGATGTTTTGGTAGTGTTGGAGGTGTAACTGAGGTATGAGCTGACAAATCGGTGAGCGGCTCCTGTTGTGTGTCACAAACCACTCCCCTCCTCATTATCCCGACTGCATGATAGAAATAGACTAATGACTCTCAAATGTAAAACCATTAACCTAAACAAAATATAGCTTATTTCTGCTGTCGAAAAGCATAAATGAGGAAACATTTTCAGAACTGCCTACTTCTAACGCGGTTACATGGGATTTGTAGGATTATTTAAATCAAGTGGTCCAATGGAATGAATGTCTGCGATAAGGTAATGCAAGGAGCCGCTTGTGGATATGACAGCTCTAACTCAGTTCCATCTCAGACACCACACCACCAAAACAAATGCAATGCTAAAGCAGATCTGATTTAATCGAGTCCCTGGTGAAAGTCTAATGAAAGGCTGGTCATGAAACAACAATTATTATTTGATAAATATTTATTTATTTGGACTTTCTATTTTCCGTTCCTTTAACAAAACATAGTTTTTTTTTTTTTTACATGCAACCCACTGGTTACACATGGGTTGAATCACCATTGTTTCCATACCATTTCCTCTCATAGCTTGCATTGTCTTGGCTCAGTCACCCCTGATAGTTTTTCAATAAATTCTATTAGACTCATGTCAGGCGTGTCCAAAGGAATGAATGGGTGGATGAATGGAGTCAGTGTGAATGTAAGCTCCACAGCTGATGCTCCCTGCTCCCGCCATTAGAGTGTTTGGATATCCACATTTCCTCCCAAGGCCGAACCACGACTTCATCGCAGTAATACTAGCAACAGGTGTCTCTGCCACGAGAAGGGGCTGCTGGGGCTCTACTGTGCGTATCACGCTTATCTTATGCCATGTCGTGCTACATAGTCACAGCCCTGCCAAATCAATCAGACACACTGCAAGCCCACTGCTTTCTAATTGTCATAATATTGCCGGCCCTGATGTAGCAGGCCTCATGTTTAGAAGATGAAGTGCTGTAATTAGAAACGGCAGTGGGGTTTCTTTTCTTCTTGATCATTACATTTTAAATGATCATTAGCTCAAACAAAAGAGCCATGGTATACCACCTAGGATTTGACCTATGACCCCTGAACCTTGTGTAATTTTCTAAGCACCCCCATAATGAGCGCAGGACCTATTTTCCTTCTGGTTTTAGTGACCTCCTGGAGGAATCTGTGCCTGCTCTATGCTCTTGCGCTGCTGGGCCTTGTGTGGCTGTGTGGCTGGGACAGGTGTCACAATATCCCTCCTGAAAAAGACACTCTCTGTTTCACATTTCACACTGGAACTCCCACCTCTAAAACAGTTGCTGTAGTCACATGGTGTGCTGTGGTTCACACCAACAGAAGACCACAAACTCAATGATGATCAATGATCATTCCTCATAGACAACATGGAAGTCATGTCATGACAGCTGTTTGTCACCAATGACCTTCATCTTCATTCGGTTTAAGGAGTCAGTTGTAAAATATGAAAATAGCTACATTAGCAGTTGAGGAGGAGTTAACATTTTAATTGATTTGTAAGTATAAGAATGTTTTGTAGAGCTCCCGAAATAGCTAGATGGTGATAATAATACTTTTTTATTCATAATGAATGTTTAATTGCTGGGACTAAAACATTGGACACAAGGTTAACCCTGCAAACACCTGAAAAAGCATATCCTACCAATATATTCAGTCATAATTTTGCAGAATGCCTCCTACCACACCCTCATTCAGCCACTACGTTGAGCATGTTTGCGTTCCTCCTTCACTTCAGGCTTGCTCTGGTAATGCCTTTGTGTGCCACCCCTTTCATCCCCTCACCCTCACCCCTCCTGGCAGTAGCCTTGGGAGGACCCAGGCAGATTACCTATAGCCTAAATGGAAGGCCAGGGCCAAGGATCCCTCCATCAGGGGACCAAATAATGATTTTAGACTTGAGTCTTGGTCTAGGCAGCTCCCGTGTTGAACACAACAAGAAATAAAAGCAGTCTGTGAAGTCCACTCCACCTCCCCTCCTTTCCACCCCCTCTACCACCATTAGATGTGTTGAATGTGCTGTTGTCTTGGCGAGTTAGCTCCTATTAGCCTGGTGTTTACACTCACCTTCCGTTTCTTGTCTTAAAAACTTCTTATGGCTGCAAGGCAAAGTGTTGAGTAGCCAGTGAAATCGTGCCCATTTCAAACGGCCTCCTACTCAAATCTTGCTCGTACAATATGAATATTATTATTCTTTTTGGATAGAAAACACTTTCTAGTTTCTAAAAGAGTTGGAATTATTTCTCTGAGTGAAACAGAAGTCCTTCTGCAGCACTTTTCCTGACCAGTAAGTGAAATGTCAGAAATCGATGCTCTTTTCAACTTGATGCCTATACATGGTCTTGACACTTAGGAGTCTGCTGACACTCTATACGCCTTCCTATTGGTGTAAAGAGGATGTCAGAGAAGAAATTTTTGTGCTCATCTTGTTCTGTGGTGGGAAAAAAACTATTTCTTTGACGTGACCGTCCACTTCCGGTACTCTGAAGGAAGTGGGATTGACTTCTGTTTTGCCTTGGTAACGAACGGCTAACGTCTCCGGCTCTAATTTTTTTTGATACATGTGACCATATCATCGTAATGTATGTTTTTTCAATATAGTTTAATCAGATTATTGAAACTTTATTCGGGAGTTTTGCCGTGTTCCGTCCTCTGACTGTGTTTACGTTGGAGAAATTTATGCCACTCGGCTAGTGCCAATGCTAATTGAAGAGGGAAATTTGCCATTCTGAATCGAAACAACGACTCATCTGGACAGAGGACACCTTCTTCAACATTCTGATGAAAGATCAGCAAAAGTAAGACCCATTTTATGATGTTATTTCATATATCTGTCGTGCATGTGAACTGGCCGTGGGCGCCCAATTGTGTCTGTCTGTTGTAGCTACGCTAATATAGCGATACATTTTGTTTTCGCTGTAAAACATTTAATAAATCGGAAATATTGTTTGGAATCACAAGATGCCTGTCTTTCAATTGCTGCAGACTATGTATTTTTCAGAAATGTTTTATGATGAGTAATTAGCTATTTGACGTTGGTGTCTGTAAATATTATGGCTGCTTTCGGTGCAATTTCGGATTGTAGCTGAAATGTAAACTATGGTTTATACATGAAATATGCAAATTTTTCGAACAAAACATATGCTATACAATAAATATGTTATCAGACTGTCATCTGATGAATTTGTTTCTTGGTTAGTGGCTATTTATATCTTTATTTGGTCGAATTTGTGATAGCACCTGATGGAGTAAGAAACTGATGGAGTTAGAAAAGTTGTGTCTTTTGCTAACGTGGTTAGCTAATAGATTTACATATTTTGTCTTCCCTGTAAAACATTTTAAAAATCGGACATGTTGGCTTGATTCACAAGATGTGCACCTTTCATCTGGTGTCTTGGACTTGTTAATGTGTGAAAGTTAAATATTAAAAAAAAATAGATTTTGAATTTCGCGCCCTGCACTTTGAGCTGGATGTTGTCATAAGTGTACCGGTGTCGGGCTGCCCTCGTAAAAGGTTAAAACGATTTGTGTTGAAATAGAAACCATGTCAAGTTACACTGAATAAAACCACCTCATTGTTTCTGAGCTGTTACATCAGAAATGGAGAGTTATTGCAAATGGTAATGTTATGTGACTGACAGGTGTGGTTGCGCTGAGCTCCGAGTGAGTATAATGTGCTGGAAAGGAGATACATTTATCATGGTCGAAGAACTTTATGTTCCCTTTTCATGCAGCATCCCTTTGCAATATGCCTGTCTATAGCCCTGAATTCTGACTGGCTGACAGCCGTGGTATATTAGACCATATACCACGGGTATGACAAAACATTTATTTTTACTGCTCTAATTCCGTTGGTAACTAGCTTATAATAACAATAAGGCACCTCAGGGGTCTGTGGTCGGCCTTGTCATTATACCACGGCTAAGGGATGTATCCAGGCACTCTGTGTTGCGTCGTGCATTATTGCTTAATTATAGGCCTCTCACAAAATCGATGATGAGTGTTTGAATAAGTTAAATAAGGGCTGGAATAATCAGCCTTTCAAAAAAGGCAGAGTACTTTGTTTGTAGACCTGAGACAATGCTAAGTAGACTGTAGACAAAACAGGAAGATAATGCCTCGATCAGACAGACAGTGTCATTGCATCAACGCTGAGTAATAAATTCTGCAATCACTTGTTGCATGATGTAATCCCCAAAAATATGTGGATATGTGCGCAACAAAAGTTCAACATTCACCTTTTGCTACTATTTCGGTCAAGTCTATGCATACAATTTTATGCATTGGATAAATCGAACGTATGCACCACACAGAACGCACTGCTGCAAGGCAAACACAGCATTCCATTGGAAATTAATGTATTTCTGGTTCACCAAAATGCAATGACTCTGCGGGTCTGAACGAGGTGTAAAGTCAGCATGTGTTGCATGCATTCATTCCGCTGCTGTGACCAGAGTGTTACTTCCAACCGTGCAGTGATGCTGGGAGACAGATTTCGTCTGAAATCAGAGCCGAGCTGTTAATTGTGTGTTAAAGAGGGCTGATGTGTAAGGGGCCTGGTTCTCCCTGTCACAGCACAGGGCTGGGTTTCCCCCATGGTCATTTTTCTGCCACAGCCAACAAGGATAATTGGGTGCAAAGACGCTCTCTTATCCAACTAGCTATCAAAGGGCTAGAATCATCTTCACCTTGGATTTCCTTTATAGGATTTGTCCAGCATCAGACAATTTTGTAGGAATTTTTAAATAGGTTAGTGTCCCTTCAATTGTTGAAAAGGTTAAATAAATAATTAGGGTGGGAAAACATTTGTCCACGCCCACAATGACCATGAAAGCAGAGAGAGTATTTGCATATGAATTGTCATTACCTGTCTCACAATAGATTAGAGCAGCATGTCTATAATGTTAGCGCCTTCATTCCAGTGCCATTATTGTTTGTTGTGAAATGATCTAAATGTGTGACCTCCTCCACCTCTTTCGCCAGAGCTGGTTGAAGGAACCTGAATCCACCAAGCGTTTACAGAGGACAGGAATACTAAACATTCCAGACAGATTCCTAATAAAATCAAGGATGTGTCTGGCAATAACTGTAATTGGAAATGGATAGAGTTCATTTGCACTTTAAGTTAGAAAAAAATGTCTACCTCCCAATATGTGATGAGAAACAGGTGGTTGTTGATTCTTATCATTCAAACTATGTAATGCACTCCGACCCTGACACAAATTGTGACCAAACTGTTTGACCTCTGACCTTGGAATCTGACAGGCCACCTAGGGATTGTGGCACAGTGTGGGGTTGGAGTCCTGCATTCCTCTCCTTAATGTATTTAATCTGTTTACATAATTAATTAACACTACAAACCATCATTATGTTACATTCCTTATATTGACATTTCAGAGTGTTATTGTACTCGTGGGTGGAATTTGAGTGAATCAATTTACTGTCCCAATTGACTACAGTATACTGATGTTGTACAGGATGCATGTCCTGATATACACTGAGGGATTATCTTTAAAGCCTCCATTGCAAAGGACATAAAATAGTGTTATTAATAGGCCTATACGGCATACCACAGACCCATGAAGCTTGCTGCTTCAAGGTTTCCTATCCAGGGCCCATCAAACTGTAAAAGTATTCGAAAATGTAATTTTTAAAAGGTTTAGGTTTCGAAATTATTGACATCAAGTGCATGTTATTTACCAAAATTTGGACAACGTACTTGGACTACAAATTAAACATAACATGTATGAAATGAACATATTGGTCTGTAATAAAGATTATATACAGGTAACATGCAGGTGCATATCAAAGGAATGAATTACAGATAACAGTTGATATCAGGATTACATTAGACTACAGTCAACATTTGGGATGTTACTAAACTCTCCAGTAAGTGACCTATCTGGCAGGGCTCCATTGTTCTTAATTTAGCATCACGCAGCTCATGGCAGTAATGAAATGTTTATTGCAGACTTTGGATAAAATACACCTGGTTGTGAAGTGCTTTTGTTCCCTCATTGGTCGGATGCAGGCTCGTCCAGAGACACGTCAAAACGGCTGGCTGTGTAATGTCTTTACTTTTGCCGCCACGCGCTCCTGTCGCACTGACGGTGCGTAAAGACCGAAGGCAGGACGCGCAGCGCAATTGGGATAGAAACGCCGCTCTCCAACGTTCCAAGTTACTTTAACCTCTCCCCGTCTACAATTTCCAATGAAGATTTTGCTTATTCCGTCAAGTTACTATCCGTGAGAATTCGCTTTTTTCGCCATGAGCTGCTTGGATGTTATGTATCAAGTATATGGTCCACCACCTCAGCCTTATTTTGCCGCAGCGTATAGCCCATATCATCACCAGGTACGTTATTGATGTGTTGTTTAAACTACTGGCAGATTTGGTTCAGGGAAAGTTTTGTCAGACTTTGATGAAAAACTCATTGCGCATTATTATAAATCATTTGATTTATCCAGGCCTGCTGTATTTTGGCATTGTCCACTCTCAAAATGATTCTGCATGACAGCCTTCAGTCGATTGTGGAACCAATAGTCCTCCTTACCTACAGTTACACCTATTTAAGAGGAACGTATTAGCCTATTAAATACTTACTTTTGATTGATGTTTCCTTAATGAATAATGATAGCCATTCCTCCTTGCATTGTTATTCAGAAGCCTACCTAATTTGTGTGATAATATTTTTAGTTGATAACATATATTTTGTTTTGTTTTAGTTGCTTAGGCTATCGCTCTCCCTCCGTCTTGTTCCTGCAAAATCGAATCACTCAGACTAAGGCTATTGCATACTTTTCCGTTTAGGCTACTGAATTTGATTGTCTTCTATTTCAATTAGGATATTTTGCAATCTGTAAATTATGGGTTAGATAGGCCTATTCAAATATGTAGATTGAAAAGGCCAAGTCCTTTATTAACTTTATTAACCAATCAATACAAAATACTTATGGGTCATTAATAGAGTTTAGGCTTAGGCTATGTTCGCAACTTTTATTAACCGTTCGTCAAGTACAATTATTATTTTATTGTTTTAATCTGTAGGCTGGAATTTAGGACGTTTTAATTCATAATAATAATTTTGTCTGGTCGTGTCCACTTTTTTTCATAAAATGTCATTAGTGCTCTGGTAACGATTTCTTTGGCGCACGTCCTGTGATACATATCTGTAAATTAAGTTAATGCTGCTTGTGCATGCACAACAACCTGTAAGGCGTTTGGGATATTCGGTTTCCAGACGTGCATTGGTGCTAAGGCCCTCTTAAAGCTGTGCCACTTCTTAAAACCTCTCACAGTCAATATACAAATTCAGATCTTTGTTTGCACAGAGAGCTGGTTTTCAAATGTCAAATAGTGCGAACGTCTTCTTTAAATGTAGTATGAAGAGGGAAAAGGGAATACTGGGATTCACTTCGACACTTCTCCAAAGCTCACATATGGTGGTGTTACTCTGTTGATTATCTATCCTGATTGCCTAAGTCACTTTTACCCCTACCTACATGTACATATTACCTCAATTACCGGTGACATACTCATTGTATATAGTCCCGTTGTTGTTTTATTGTGTTACTATTTCCTTTTAAAAAGTAAGAACAGTTAGATGTATTTTTTACTCTGCAATGTTGGGAAAGGGCTCGTAAGTAGCCATTTCGCTCTTCAGTCTTAACGTGTTGTATGTGACAAATACAATTTGATTTGAAGGTTCATAATTAAGAAATTAACAGATATGCTAACAGTTTAAATTGAATAGCTTTGTTCTTGAATCCAACCACTACCTCCTCTTTGAGTAGGCATGTGAATGAGGAGAGGATAATAAATGTATTAAGTACCTGCCATTTTGAATATAGCCTAAAAAGCGCACAGATGCCACAATATAACGCTAATGCACAACTGTTGGACAATCCCTGAGCCGACAAATTGAAAAATCTGTTGATGTGCATTTAACCCTAATTTCTCCAGGGTAGCCTTTGGTAATGCCTGGCCGTGACCCACCAAATGATTATGTGCAGGTGAAATTCAAGTTGATAATTGGTAACCTGATGCCTTGATAGGAATTCATGTCAAATGCATGTCAAGGCTATTCAATTCTGACGTTTTTTATCGGATGTTTCAGAAATTGGCATTTTATTCCAAAATGCAAGAAGCGCAAGAGAGCATCAGCGGGGGCAGCTCGTTCTCAAATCTCCCTGGGCCGACGATAAAGGAGGAAGACTGCGCGCGCGAGAAGGATCACCCTCCCGAGGCCGAGTACCTGAACTCGCGTTGCGTGCTCTTCACCTACTTTCACGGGGACATCAGCTCGGTGGTGGACGAGCACTTCAGCCGGGCCCTCAGCCAGCCAACCAGCTACGTCCACGGGTCAACCAGCAACAAGTCCGCACGAGGTAGGCCTACATCCACCTCATGGAGAGGATCACAGAACCACTCCAAACACCTGTCCACGCGGTTTCATTTCATCACAATGACTGTTTTTAGGCTTATAGACTATAATGGATGGCATGTATGTCTTGCATGCAAGTGAGTACATTTTTTTTTGGTATATTATTGTGTTCACATCTTACTCAAATACACTTCCCTTTAATCTGGATTTTTGGAACAAATCAATGAATCCCCTGTTTTGCTCCCATAGTTTCAGTTTCAGTTTGCAGTCATTCACTCTCATTTGTGTTGGATCAAAATCGCAACGGTATCACAAAGTAAAACAACATTGATTGAAAGGCAGTTGAAAATAATAACACGCTGTTCTGTGGAATGTAGGGCTCAGACTTATTCACTATATTGTAGGGTAATTTGTAGTGAGGGTCTGGTAGGTTTTAATTTGTTCTGTTGCGTATTACTCCCTTAATGAATTAATTTAAAATGTAATTATATGACCAATATTATATAGCCAACCATTCTCCAATTTTGATCAACCTTCAGGAATAACTGACAACAACCATATTTATCATGCATCTTTTTCTCATGTTTTCCTTTATTTCACCCTTTCAAATTAATTGAATGATCATAGTAGTTTTTTTGCCCTATTCTCAGAACTGGCTTATTGATCCTCACCCACAGATACATTCATAGTCTTTACCACTTAATTGATCTGTGATTGAGCATTTCAATGTGTCTGTGGATTCCCAGATGGATTATTCCCGATGAGCCAGAGGAGTTTCCCCCCATCCTTCTGGAACAGTGCGTACCAGCCCTCGTCCCTGAGCAGTGCCTTAGGATCCTCCTACTCAGACATACCCTTCCCTGGGGACCCCTACTCCTCTGCCTCCCTACACAGTCACCTCCACCAGGCCACCCCAGAGCCCTGGCACCACTCACACCACCACCACCACTCTTACTCACTCGGCGGGGCCATCGGCACCCAGGGCTCCCCCTACCCTCGACCCAGCATGCACGAAGTCTACGGCACGCACTTTGACCCCCGCTACAGTTCTCTGCTGGTGCCCTCTGTCCGGCCGCACCGGCTCCCTCCATCCACTGTCCCCGGACCCAGTGCCTCACCGTGTGACATTGGGAAGAGCGAGTCAGCCAGCTCGGCCTGGACTGGGGCGTTCACAGGGGCAGGGGCAGACATCAGCCAGAGCATCGGCCTCAATGTGGATGCAGGTAACAACAACAGCGATAACAACAACAGCACACAACATGCAGTGTTAACTCTTCATAAAGGACTAGCTGTTCCAAGTGCACTTCAGAATAGCCTGCATAATTTCATTTTCCTCAAACATTCATGACTACTATTGTACGCTCTACAATTCATTTAATGCAAAAGTTCAGAAACGGTGTGACGCCTTACATCGGGGGTTATGCTTACATTCATAGCATTATGCAGGGTTTTGTTCTCCCCGGGGGAAACAGTTGTCTTGTCAAGGCCACTCTCCAACACTAAGAAAGACAATGTATTTATGGGTTTAACAGGTTGAGTTCTCTGTCTCTTCTTTCTCCTGGGAGGCAATATGCTTTTACACTTTTCTGCTTAAGGGCTTCCTGCTTCTGCATATAAGCCATTTGGTCTCCCTCTTCCTAATCCCTCTCTTGCCCTCCCTTTTTCTTTTCTCTCTTTTCTCTCTCTTTCCTTTCAGGTCTGCAGGCCCAGGATAAGAGCAAGGACTTGTACTGGTTTTAAAGCTCTGCTGCCCTTCCAGGCCTGAGCTGGCCTCTGTGTTTTTCTGCACTGTATGATATTGACAGACATTTTCTGAAACAGATTCTAATCTCACTTGCAGCTCGATGCTACACCTTCAGTGGCGGAAACGTCCTCAGCTGAAATTACTCCATTGTGGATACTCTCTGCTGGAAATGCAGTGGATAAGGGAGAGAATCTAAAACTCAGTCTCTCCTACTTAAGAGAAAGGAGGGAAAAACCATGCAGGACTTGCTGGACAGCTTGCCAGAAATGCTCTGTGGTGTGACTGACAAATGTTATCTGGCCAAGACTGAACACTTTCCTCCAGAGGACACTTGTTGAAAAATAAAAAAAGAGTGAAACTGGAACGTAAAAATTTTGATTTGACGAGAGCATACTCGAAGACTGGAAAAACACTCTTTGCTATTGTGGTTGTTTTTTTTTATCTATGAAAGGAGAGGAGCAAGAGAGAGGAGCATTCTCTAACATGACTGAAGTGAGCAGCGGCTATTTGAAGCCATTTGACTCTGTCTTGCTCCCCAGCAGCTGTCAACGACAACTGTTTCAGTACTCAATGGACACACACAATTGTTTTGTCACTGCACAGTGTTTGACCAGGGGCTCTGGACTTCATAAATTGAGCATTTTGTCAAATCTGGACCCCGACCCATTGGGAACAACTGGTTTGTCTGGTGATTTTGAGGTGCGGGGTGGACAGGAGGTAGCAGAGGTGGACAGGAGGTAGCAGAGGTGGACAGGAGGTAGCAGAGGTGGACAGGAGGTAGCAGAGGTGGACATGCACAACTGTGCTATGTATGTCTGTGTGCCATATCTCGGCAGTGCTACAGTATATGTGATCTTTATGTACTTATTCCTCATTGTTTTTTAGTCATCCCAGGTATAAAGCAAAGTCAAAATCAAACAGTCATTATCCATGGTATATTGTATTGTGAACATATTAATATATTGACCTTTTAAAGTATTTTTTCTTGATACAGTTGTAATGTAATGTGTTGTATGCCTCAGCCTGTAATTATAAAGCAATGGGACAATGTGATTAAAACTCAACTTTAGACTCTGTGTTCACGCTCAACTGATTATTTAGGCGAACATGTATACGGTAGATAAAATGCGTAATCTATAGAATACACAATTTCATAGACAGTTCATTTGAAAACTATCCTGTTTTGATGATGTGAGTTCTGGTTAATTTCCTCAATTATATAATGTATACAAAATAGATATTGTTCAGCCATCTGCAAGCACAACTTAAAGGAAAATTCCACCCCAAAACGATCTTTTGGTATTGGTTTCATTAGTCCATTGTTGACAAATGTTTTGCTTGTCAGCAATCAAGTTCTCAAGATATGTAACCTTCAAAATACAGAAATCATCCCCTATGATGCAATTTGCATCATGTGATGCTGTGTTTTGCATCATATGACAACAATGGACTAATGAAACGAAAACCAAAAGATAGTTTTGGGGTGGATTTTTCCTTTCGGTGTTCAATTTTTACCTTCCACTAATGCATTGTCAGTGTACTGGGGTTTGCATTAATCTTAAATCATTCTCTTGTAGATACTGAATGCTGATGCTTCAACTTGTCAATGTAAAGACATATTTCTAAAGGGCAGTCAATACCGAACACCAGCAAAAGTCTATGAAGTATTTGTACAGAATAGTATTTGACCTTGTCTGGAAGAATACTATTCAAGAACATTCAAGTAAGATGTTCTTTGAAGAGCTACTTTATTAAGGAAAAATGGACTATGAGTGTGATTATGTGGTTGTTCCACCTAGCGATCTGAGGATGAATGCTTTAACTGTACGTCACTCTGAATAAGAGCGTCCGCTAAATGACTCAAATGGAAAAGGCCAGGGATATTTCTTTCACGATATTCAACACCGTCTCTATTTTCTCCATGGACATACTTTTCTCCTTGAAGACATACAAAAGACTACATACAAACAGGCCACAATTAACACACAACTTAATGATCAGCGGGAGAAAAAGCAATGGAACGGTCATGAGTCAGGGGGCTGAAAAAGAAATAGGTGGAAGAAAAGACCTTTCCAACAAATTCAAACAAAAGAAAGTGTGATGCTGCCGTCATGTGTTCCCTTTCTTGGTTGTGTTCCAGTTTAGCACTGGACAGCTGTAGATTAATATCAGCTTCTGACAAAAGTGATGAATGACAAGAGAGAGGTGGAGAGTCTCTCACTCCCCGGAGAACGTCTAACAAAGGAATATTTTCAGAGACATTTGTGTTTTTAGCAGTTAATGGGATGACGTGCAATTGGCAGGTAAAATAGGCCACATGCATTGTTTGGGTCAATTAATTACTGCATCTAGGCTAAGTGGAAAATTATTGATGCGTTTTAAATCTATTATGTGTTCTTATAACATTATTGGTAGCCTAACATCAAAGTGTGGGCTATTCAGTGACATCATGGGTAAAAACAATGCTTGTTTAAATGGGATACATAGCCTAGAAAATAAGGGCATAGCATAATAAATTGGTGTGTAGGCAATAACAGACCAATGTTTTGTTTGAGTGTGCCACCCAGAACTGTGCATATGGAAAACGCGAGTCTTGTTCCCATGCCGTCGGCACCACGTGTCTGACTGGGACCTGTTGCAAGCGTGCGAGCAGGCTGGTCCTCGGAACACACGATGGGACACTGGATAGGCTTTCGTGTCGCTATTAGGAATATTTGTGAGGTAAACACACAAACTGAAAGCAGGAACTCGTACATTTTTGGTTGCTATAGAGATCGAGCGGAGCTGTCATTAACATTATCCTAAAAACACCATTTATGGAGTGTGTGATCTGGCTCCAGTTGTCACTGTGTGTGACCTTCAGCCTCTGTGGGACAATGAGCTACCACGGAGTTACCGCAAGTCAGCACAAAGACAACAGGAGCACTGCCTCCGCTATTCCAGCACCATCTCAACTTAAGCATTTAAACATAAAATCAGCAAAGCTATATATGCTTCGTTTAGTACACTGAAAGCAAACTTAAAGATACCAAAAACAATTTAGTCCAATTAACGTTGCTAAATATTATGTCCATGGTACTTATTTCTGTCTGTGTACGTCTGTGTGCGTGCGCAAGTAAAAAATAATAATAATAATAAAAAATTGTTGACTCATCCTACTTGTAGACTGGTTGAATGCCAATCCCATCCTCCTCTCTTTCAGGTTGGAAAAACGGTCTATGGCTCTGTCCTACAGTATGCTTTTAGTTTTCATAGGCTACCTAGCTAAAATGTTTGTTAGCTTAACTTCCTCGCATGGTCAAAAATTAACCAGCTAAGTAAGCTAACTAGTTAATGTGAGCCTACTAGGCTACATCTAGGCTACATATTGAACTTCAATTGTCTCAGGCCAGTGACAAAATATATGAATTTATGGTTAGATCAGAATTGCCATCATAATCATTGGCCTGTACAGAGAATTTAGTCAAAACCACCAGTCCAAATCCCCATCTCCATCCATGGTTTAGGAAAAGCGACAATCTAGCAAGCTAGCTACTGCAGGACATAAACACAAGCAGACCAGAATCAGACACGTTTTTCTGACAATGAAGATGTTTAGCTTAGGATGTGATTTAAATGGTGTGAAGCCAAATCCGAACTGGCCTCCCTTGGGGGGCATTTGCTGCGCCAGGACAACCCACAGTTGAGCTCAGTTCAACACTGATTGGCTAATATATATTTTTTTTAATTATCAAGGGAGGCCAACTGCTTACTGGCATCAATCAATAAAATGCTAGTGAGGCAACATGTCGAACTCTTTTGTTCCAAACAGAATCAGATACATGGGCTACACATACTGAGACAGAACTGCGCAGTTTCCCTCTCTCGGATGATTTCTCAGCTGGGATAAAGCCACTTGCGAATTGACTGAAAATTATGAAAACAGAGAGATTAAAATTATTTTATATATATTTTTTTCTTGGTCAAGTATTTGGGGAAGCCTGGCTTCCCTTGACATCCATGAAAACTCGTCACTGCCTACCATAAGACATTTTGATCACTGTGCATATTAATTACTTTAGGCTTCTTCAATATGCAAAGAAGTATATAACTTCTACAGTGATTGGTAGGCTATCATATGCATACATACTCATGAAAGAAAATGTTCCTACACTGGCCTTCTCACTATGGTCTCATAAAATGTGCACCTACACTGTGGACAGTTTATTTGTGCTTGTCAACATAGAAGGTATGCATCAACACATCAGTTTAGCATGTGTGCTTAAAATGACATAAACCTGTAGGGGTTTGTCACAACCATGCAAATAAACCATTGTCACAATTTACATTTGTTTGAGAATATCATTACCCTCAGAATTAAAAAGTGCATCTGGGATATTCCATCCTGTACAGTTGGAGCGAGGCTTGCCTTGTCATATAACCTCCGAGAGTTGAAATATGATTCTAAACACATGCCAGGCTAAATGGCAGAAGGCATTATGTTTTTTATTTAGTCCATGAATTAGGCATAGTGTGATCTGTCGCCAATGCTTGACTTGTACTGAAATAGGTGCCTGTACTCATTTTGAGTGCTGCTACTGTTTATATTTAGATGCAGGAGCTCCGCAATACTTTTGAGCTAATATTCCGTAAGAGGAACAGGAGCTCAAGCATTGGAGGTACCGGTACTCAGCTCCGGTGACCTCCTGCCCAAGTCAAGCACGGTCTATCACACAGACTCAGCTTCACCATCACACGCACTGCCATGCTCGCATTGCCACAGTCGGTTCTCTCTTTGCAGCGGCAGCGTTCCACAGCTCAGATTAATGTTAATCAAGTCACGTTCAGCCTTGTCTCCGTCATAGTCCTACTGGGTAGAGTATATGGCTCGGTCTCTCCCCAAACTCAAGACAGGATCACTTACATGTACCACCTGAGATACTGGTAATGTGCTACATGCAGCCATGTGTCGCAGTAATGTCTTATTTTCAACTCCATTCATCTTGTTTTGCGAGGAGCCCTCATGACCACCATTATAGCATGTCATATCTTTAGCCTCTGTTTCTTTCTTTGTCTTTCTTCATGGCTCAGGAATCCATCAAATAAAGGTGAAATAAAAAAATAAAAAATATGGACTAGCTGCTGTCAACGGTTCAAATTAATTCACGGAGGCTGTTTATGGAAGAAAGGAAAAATCAATCATGGACCTCTGTAATGCACTGATGGTCAACAATATTAATTAGTGGGCCGTTAAAAAGGTCACAGGCCAAAAGACAACTATTGACAACATGAGAAACTCGCACAATATATCTCAATAATTAATAAGGTTAATGATTTCTACAGTATATCGTCATCTGTGTCTGTGAGCTCACTTTTGTATTAAAACACTTTGATGATACAAATCGCTAGGGAAGATTATTTTCTCATGAAATTAATTAATGTCAAGGGCCAGACAAAAACCTCCCGGTGAGACAGTTATTACCCTGGGGCCTCTGTCATAGTATCACTGTTGTAATGCCTGCTACTTGGCCCTTTCACCACCATTGAACAAAGGAGTCGGATGTTGGAGTTTGTATGATACCGCCTCTCCCTAGTTGTAGAGGAATGCCAACCACACTAATGCTGGAGCTGTAAAGCAGCTCTACATGACATTCAGACCATCCACATGTGCCACATGGCTGGCGATTCTCACACCATGGCCATTGGCATTTTTCTCATTAGTCAACATAAGCACTACAAATGCGAACATGGAACCATGTCAATACAGGAGCATCATGCTGAAAAAGATCAGACCCCCTGATGGTGCTATGGAGCAAACTTTTTATAAAACATGCTTTTAGGTGAATATTTAATTTAGGCTGCTTTTGATTTGAATGTATTTTAAAGCCAGCAATTCAGCATATCCATCTACGTACTACATAGCTAGAGTGGTTACTCCTCTACCAAGACTCTGTATTATCTTAAGTTTGACCTCAAACTGACATTCCATGTCTCAGGGTGGATAGAGGATGTTCCTGAAATAAGAGCTGATAAAAGATCATCCAAACCATTTTAGTCAACTGGTCTGTGGGGGACCTCTATTCTCCTTTGGGGTCTACTTTAGAATGGTTTATGGCAGACAAATGGTGATACACTTTTAAAAATGTGGGGTTCAACAAGGGTTCTTCTAAGATCCTCAAAGTTCTTTGAAGAACGTTAGGGTTCTTGGCACTGAAAATTGCCTCCGAAATGTTCTTCCAAGAACCCCATAGGAGGTGGGTTTCATCGAGGAACCTCCTTAGTTGGTGGGGGTTCTTACAGGAACCTAACTGCCCGACTGAAACATTTGGATTTGAATTTGAAAAGACAGCAGGTGCAGGCACTTAACTGAAAAATCTCCTCAATTTAAATGAAGGTTTGTCTCTTGTATGATCTAAATTGACATTGTTTTATGATGATACCATCTATCTTTTCATATTTGTGCAAATCTTTCTAAAACAGAACATGGACACAATTCAATGGATATCAATCAACAAAGAGGTAAGAATATGCATGCTATAAGAATATGTTGAAGGCTAGATGTATTGGGTGCGGATGACTGAACTGTTTACTTTTTTGTTTGTGTCTGCAGGGAGAGACAAGGAGGCATACAAAGGTATTTCAATTAGTGTTGGTATGTTATGCAAATAACATGTACCATCCTCCTCCCTATCCTCTTCAATGAAAATCACATAGGCCTTGTAACGGCTCTCGTCGGAATGAGTGGACCAAAGCGCAGCGTGGAAAGTGTTCATGATTTTATTGATCAAAGAAACACTCGAACAAAGTAACAAAACAAAAGCAAACAGTTCTGTCAGGTAAACAGAAAATAACTACCCACAAAACACAGGTGGGGAAAAAGGCTGCCTAAGTATGATTCCCAATCAGAGACAACGATAGACAGCTTGCCTCTGATGGGAACCACACTCGGCCAAAAACAAAGAAATAGAAAACATAGAATGCCCACCCTAATCACACCCTGACCTAACCAAATAGAGAAATAAAAAGGCTCTCTAAGGTCAGGGCGTGACAGGCCTCTACATTACGGACGAGGCATGTGTATGAAAACCATTATCAAAACAGTTTTTTTTCATTCACATTCACCACAAAAACAAAGATATGAATACTGTTGTGAGTATGTTAAACATCTGTATAATTTGTTAAACATCTGTATAATTACTATTTTGGGGATTCACAGACTTCAACCTCCTTACACCTCTGATGAAAATCATTCTGGCAATGGATTTGGAGAACATCAGCACATTAACATCAACACGCCAGAGGATATATGCATTGGACTTGGTGCTCAGCTCTGAGTTTACTTCATATTTGGATTTTTTTTATTCTGCTTTGCCACTAAAATCATAATAAACACTGACAACTGAAATATTGTGTTATTGTTGTTATGCATGTTATTAATAATAATAATAACGGGAAGGTAGGGGTAGTTTAAAAAAAAACGCAAAAGGTTCTTCGAGGATCCATTATAGGAGGGTTACTCCACAGCTTCAATTTTAAGAACCCCTAAAGCATACTCCAGGAAACTTGTCTTTTCAGAGTGTAGGAGCTGATGCCATTTTGAACTCACGTAGATCTGAAGGCATGTCGTTTATCATGTAAAACGTACTAACTATAGAACATCACAGGGTAATTACATTTATAAACATTACACAAGTTGGACTTTATTATCGAAGACCCAATAAAGATTTGTTTTGGAGTGCGTACAGAAGCTTTGGCCCACTCTGTCGTGCCTACACACAACGCCTATATTTCATCAATATAGAAATTACATGTCTAGATGGACTTGAAAAAACAGACAGGAGAACTCAAAATCTGTGGGGGAGAAGTGTTTACTTTTACTTTTCAGCCAGGGAACTCCACTTCCATCTCAGCACTGATTTATGAAGTTTGGAGTAAACCTGTGTTAAGTGAGAATATCCTATTTCACTGCAGCACTCACTGTTTGCATGTTAACTGGGCTGGAACACTCCTAACAATGGGGAGGAATCATCATGTCTTGTTCTGGGAATTCTTCGCATATCTAATACGCTTCGCTACAGTCCTCTGGGTGGGAGAAACAAAGTCTGTGGTTACAAACGACTGAAGAAATGTCACTGGAAGGTGAAAGAAGATCTTGTACCATGAATGAGGCCTCAACGACAAATTGTTGACATTGGAGCGAGAATTTGTTAACGCACCTTTGTGTAAGAGTTTTGATGGACACACGAGTCTAAAACAATGGACGGGGGAACGGGGAAAACACACTTTCAAGTCCAACAGCCAATAGCAGAGTAAAAGCTTCAGAGCTGTGAACTTCAGCCACAAAGTTATCGACTTTCCACCTGCCGCCAGAGGAAGAAATCACTGGTTTTATTCCATAGCTTTATTTAACTTCCCACTTTAGCCAACAATGACTGTCACCGTCCCCTGTGGAGTGTATACCGTAAGAGAGACTAACTAAATGTGAATTTACACACAAACACAAAGAGTTTCTCTGGAGCGCCTTGGTGAAATGCATGCATCAACAAAGTCATTGACAACCTACATTAACAAATCACAAAATGTATGATCATGTTGTCACACACTTAATATGTTGTGAAATCTGTTATGTATTGTAATGTATTGTAATATTTTTAAAATGTATAACTGTCTTCATTTTGCTGGACCTCAGGAAGGCAGCAGCTAAAGGGCATCCATAATAAATACAAATCTGCAATTACTGACCAGAAATGTAGGACATTAAAGGAGAGAAGAAAAATTAGGGAGTGTTGAAAGATATCTGTGGTGATCGCTGGCCAATACTTTACAGCCAAAACTGTCTGCTGCTGGATAAATCAAATGTTCTTGGAAAACATACAGTCAATTTGTCAGGGTTGTGCGCTACTGGTGGAGAAGTCAGGTGCAGGAGAGCAGAGAGTTGTGAACAGGCGCACACTTTATTAGGCAGAGTGTGATAATGTTGCGTTCGGAGTCAGGCGCAGGAGAGCAGAGATGTCTGAGAAGCGTACTTTAATTGGCAAGTCCACCAACACAGGTATGGCACAATCAAAAAAGTAAAACGCCCTCGACAACAGAGAACCCGTACAAACGCACGGAGGAACAAACAAAGCTCCGAAAATAACACACTCTTATAAATCCGTGAAAACAAGAAATGGATGCGTAACCTCACCGCGCACATCACAATAAAAGAATAATCCCGCACAAACCTAGGCAGGCAACAGGGTAAATATATATATACACAGAAATTAAGGCAAATGAAACCAGGTGTGAAAAGAACCAAAGACAAAACAAACAGAAAAGGAAAAAGGGATCGGTGATGGCTAGTAGACCGGCGACGCCTACCACCGAGCGCCGCCCGAACAGGGAGAGGAACTACCTTCCGTGGAAGTCGTGACACAGAGGCAATAAAACAGACAGACGCCACTGCGTCAAAACATCCAGCCAAAGGAAAAAAATGCAAGGCGCGAAACAGTCACAAAAATAAGCAAATGTTTAACAATTAAACATCCTTCGTGGAATACAGAGGAAAGACCAGCCTGGTGCGAAACATGAAACACGTAACAAAAACAATTCCACACAAAGACATGGGGGGGAACAGAGGAATAAATACATGCAGTGTGATTAGGGAATGTAAACCAGGTGTGCAGGGAACAAGACAACAAATGGAACAATGGAAAAATGGAGAGGCGATGGCTAGAAAGCCGGTGACGTCGACCACAGAACGCCGCCCGAACAAGGAGAGGAGCCGACTTCGGTAGAAGTCGTGAAACAATTGTTGTTAAAGATGGAGACTCATGATCAACCAGACAAAAACACATATAATGCATTTTAGAAAACCAGGTACTAAGAGAAGTGTTTTTCAGTTTTGTTTAGGTGAAGACATTCTTGAATTTACTAGCAATTATAAATATTTGGGTCTCTTTATTGATGAACATATTACCTTTCTATATGAAACATCTGCCCTGGCCGAATCAGCAAGTAGAGCTCTTATGGAAAACAAAAACACTCAAAGATATTGGTTATGCTATGTATTCCAAACTGTATCAGACATGCTTGTGTCCTGTTCTGGACTATTCAGCAGGAATGTCTGAATTTTTCAACAGTCTGACTGTGAACATCTGTACGAAAACCAAATGAAGGGAGACATAGACATGATCATAAAACAACTCTTGATGCAATATGAAGAAAATGGGTGGAGGAGATTATTCGTAAACCCAAATTGAGAACCTTTTGTTTGATTAAGGGTGAATTTGTGTGTGAGAGACATATTATGTGTAACCTACCTAAAAGCAAGAGATCACTATGTGCACAGGTAAGATGGCGCCGGAGAAGAAGGCAGACGTTTTACGTGTCTCCAACCGATTGTGTTTTTGTTCGTTTATTTGCGGGGTTTTTTACTTATTTTTTTACTTATTTTGTACATAATGTTGCCGCTACTGTCCCTTATGACCGGAAATAACTTCTGGACATCAGAACTGCGATCACTCACCACGGACTGGCAGAATAAATTTTTCCTTTAACAAGTCTGACGAGCACGACTCGAACGATATACTGCTTTCTCAGGAAGAGGCCCAGATCCCCGAGATTTGCGTGAAGAGGAGGCAGAGAAAAAGGGTCCAGAGGGCGGGCTGCCTTCTGAGAATTCGTAGGCGATCGAAAAAACCACCACATCCTTCCACCCTACTAGCAAACGTGCAATCTTTGGAGAATAAAACCGATGACCTACGCACAAGATTAAACTACCAAAGGGACATTCAAACTTGTAATATCGTACGTTTCACGGAGCCGTGGCTGAACGACGACACTATCAACATACAGCTGGCTGGTTATACGCTGCACCGGCAGGATAGAATAGCGGCGTCTGGTAAGACAAGGGGTGGCGGACTATGTATTTTTGTAAATAACAGCTAGTGCACCATATCTAAGGAAGTCTTGAGCTATTGCTCTCCTGAGGTAGAGTATCTCATGATAAGCTGTAAACCACACTATCTACCTAGAGAGTTTTCATCTGTATTTTTCGTAGTTGTTTACATACCACAACAGTCGGAGGCTGGCACTAAGACAGCATTGAATGAGCTGTATTCCGCCATAAGCAAACAAGAAAACGCTCACCCAGAGGCAGCGCTCCTAGTAGCCGGGGACTTTAATGCAGGGAAACTTAAATCCGTTTTACCAAATTTCAATCAGCATGTTAAATGTGCAACCAGAGGGGAAAAAAACTCTGGACCACATTACTCCACACACGGAGACGCATACAAAGCTCTCCCTCGCCCTCCATTTGGTAAATCCGACCACAACTCTATCCTCTATCTGACTCCTGATTTCATCAAAAAGTGCATTGATGACGTCGTCCCCACAGTGACCGTACGTACATACCCCAACCAGAAGCCATGGTTACAGGAAACATCCACACTGAGCTAAAGCCTAGAGCTGCCACTTTCAAGGAGCGGGACTCTAACCCGGAAGCTTATAAGAAATCCCGCTATGCCCTCTGACGAACCATCAAACAGGTCAAGCATCAATACAGAACTAAGATCGAATTGTACTACACCGGCTCTGACGCTTGTCGGATGTGGCAGGGCTTGCAAACTATTACAGACTACAAAGGGAAGCATGGCCGAGAGCTGCCCAGTGACACGAGCCTACCAGACGAGCTAAACTAATTCTATGTTCGCTTCGAGGCAAATAACACTGAAACATGCATGAGAGCACCAGTTGTTCCAGAAGACTGTGTGATCACACTCTCTGCAGCCGATGTGAGTAAGACCTTTTAATAGGTCAACATTCACAAGGCCGCAGGGCCAGACTGATTACCAGGACATGTACTGCGAGCATGAGTCTGTAATACCAACATGTTTTAAAGAGACCACCATAGTGCCTGTGCCCAAGAACACTAAGGTAACCTGCCTAAATGACTACCGACCCATAGCACTCACGTCTGTAGCCATGAAGTGCTTTGAAAGGCTGATCATGGCTCACATCAACACCATTATCCCAGAAATCCTAGACCCACTCCAATTTGCATACCGCCCCAACAGATTCACAGATAATGTAATCTCTATTGCACTCCACACTGCCCTTTCCCACCTGGACAAAAGCAACACCTATGTGAGAATGCTATTCATTAACTATAGCTCAGCGTTCAACACCATAGTGCCCTCAAAGCTCATCACTAAGCTAAGGACCCTGGGACTAAACACCTCCCTCTGCAACTGGATCCTGGACTTCCTGACGGGCCGCCCCCAGGTGGTAAGGGTAGGTAACAACACATCCGCCACGCTGATCTTCAACATGGGGGCCTCTCAGGGGTGCGTGCTCAGTCCCGTCTTGTACTCCCTGTTCACTCATGACTACACGGCCAGGCACGACTCCAACACCATCATTAAGTTTGCTAATGACACAACAGTGGTAGGCCTGATCACTGACAACAATGAGACAGCCTATAGGGAGGAGGTCAGAGACCTGGCTGTGTGGTGCCAGGACAACAACCCCCCCCTCAACGTGATCAAGACAAAGGAGATGATTGTGGACTACAAGAAAAAAGAGTACCGAGCACGCCCCCATTCCCATCGACAGGGCTGCAGTGGAGCAGGTTGAGAGCTTCAAGTTCCTTGGTGTCCACATCACCAACAAACTAACATGGTCAAGCACACCAAAACAGTCGTGAACAGGGCACAACAAAATCTATTCCCTCTCAGGAGACTGAAAAAATTTGGCATGTGTCCTCAGATCCTCAAAAGGTTCTACAGCTGCACCATCAAGAGTATCCAGACTGGTTGCATCACTGCCTGGTATAGCAACTGTTCGGCCGCCGACCGCAAGGCACTACAGAGGGTAGTGCGTACGGCCCAGTACATCACTGGGGCCAAGCTTCCTGTCATCCAGGACCTCTATACCAGGTGGTGTCAGAGGAAGGCCCTAAAAGTTGTCAAAGACTCCAGCCACCCTAGTCATAGACTGTTCTCTCTGCTACCGCACGGCAAGCGGTACCGGAGTGCCAAGTCTAGGTCCAAGAGGCTTCTAAGCATATTGACTCTGTACCGGTACCCCGCTGTATATAGTCTCGCTATTGTTATTTTACTGCTGCTCCTTAATTACTTGTTACTTTTATTTCTTATTCTTATCCATATTTGTTTTAACTGCATTGTTGGTTAGGGGCTCGTAAGTAAGCATTTCACTGATTTGATTTGATTTGAGATCAGGGATATTGCCTCTGCTTATTGAAACAGGTAAGATCAGGGATATTGCCTCTGCGTATTGAAACAGGTCGGTATTGTGGTGAAATGGAAGAGGAAAGTCTATGTAACTATTGTGACCTCAAAGAAATCAAGAATGAAACTCATTTTATCCTCTATTGCCCTTTCTACAATGACATACGCTGGCTCTAATTCCAGAAAGCACACCAGATATAACCTGCCTTTACGTGGCTGAGCGATGAGGAAAGACTGATATGTTTTTTGTCCAATGTGTATTTCTGTTTGCAAAATATTTCGATAAAGCCTGGAATAAAAGACAAAGGGCTACCTATAATTAAATTGCACAAATATTTAGCCTCTATGTGGTAAATGGTACGTGTGTATATAGATTGTGTATCATCTTCTCTTTGTGCCAGACTGGGTTCAAATGCCTTCTGTTTCTTCGTTTTTGTTCTTTAACAAAAAAAAATTAAAATCTGTGTATGTTATGTTGAAATGTATGTACTGTATGTATGTATTTGTGTACAGTTGAAGTCGGAATTTTACATACACCTTAGCCAAATACATTTAATCTCAGTTTTCAGTTAATCCTAGAGCTCAGCTTGAATTCCCTTGCTTGGTGTGATTACTCCCCTTTTAAAATGTATGTATACAGAGGACAACCGCCCAATGGGAAATAGTTTGAGGCAGCTTTTAAAGTGATGTGCCACTCATTGAGCCCCAGGATTAAAGGGCCCCTTCATTCCTGCAAATGAAGAGGGCAGATTGAGATGGAAAACTCTGGTTTTCATAGAGAAGCAGCTGGTTACATAAATCATGCTCATATGAGCGAACTTGAGCTTATACTGTGCAGTGCTCCTATTTCATACACCCCCCTCGGTGCATTCTGACCATCTCTACTTATACTCACCGCCTCCAAGGACAGAGAAGCACACACTACCATACTTAGCACATCAAGGGATGGAGCCCCGAAGTAACACACTTGTACCTCGCTCTGTTAGTTCGGTGACATCAGGCACAAACAGGGCAGCAGTTCAGATGGTGTGAGAGGGTCGAAGATGGCTGGCACTACAGTACCCTCTTGGTCGGCCTGATTTACGAGACTCTGTGGCCCCGTCCGTCCAGTGTGCCATGCTATAGGGGAACAGCCACCACGTCCTCCGGCCCAGCTGTTTCAGAAGCTCTCAGGGGCAGTGAAAGCTTGGCCTCTGGAAGAGCTCCCTCCGCCAAAATGTCTGTGTCAAGTCATATCTGTAGGATAAATTGTTCCCATCAATTGCAATCACTTTATTTTTAAGATGATGGACGCTGCGTCTGCACAGGGCGCCATATTCTTTGAACTATGCGTTTTGAGAGTAGTAGTATATCTCCCTTCTAAAAGAGGTAGACCTTGTCTGACAGACATGGTTCCATTTAGTGATAAACTGAGTGTGCAACAATTGACTTTGAACTGAATACATGATGGGAATGGAAGTTTGCCATGCTACTGGAGCACTCCGACATAGATATGTGAGGAACAACATGTTGATTTCCATTTGTTGCTGTAATTAAGTCATGTACAAGAAACAAACAATGTGTTTGCGTGCGTGTGTAAGTGTGTGCATGCATTATGGTGTTGTTGTAGGTGTGAGGACCATAGCGGAACACAGACAGAAAAAAGGGCCTCTGACACACCTTTAGACTTGCACTGTCTGTCCATGGTGTTGTGAGGAATGTTGAGAGCCGGGGAGCTAGAGTGCTGGATCCCACACAATGCCAGGATTAGGTATCAGCTATTCCAAATGTCAACAATTCTTCACTCTCCAAAGTCACCGCACTTTTTCATGTCCCATGACCTCCGGACTTGCTGTGATAATGGTAAACAAACATGGTCTTACCTGGTCAGGTAACATGAAACCCCCCCAACTTCCTGCTCTGGCACCCCTAAGAGCCTAGGTCCAAGCCCCTCTACCATTAGTGTTGTGCCCCTGGGGTGGGGGGCTTTGGGAAGAGATGGGGGGGTGGGGCGGGGAGCTCAACAGTCAGAGCGGAAAAGAGGGAGGGGGAACAAAAGAGCAGAGACGGGGCAGAAAGAGTAGGGGATGAGAAGAGATTGGTGAGGTGTGAAGGTGAGGTGTGAAAGTGAGGTGTGAAGGTGAGGTGTGAAAGTGAGGTGTGAAGGTGAGGTGTGAAAGTGAGGTGTGAAGGTGAGATGTGAAGGTGAGGTGTGCTGAGAGCAAGGATAGAGCCTGACAGGTAACTGATAGAAACAGAGAAGGTCTGGGAGGTTAGACTAGAATAGAGTAGTTTAAAGTGGATTTGTCTTTGTTTGTTAGGGGTTTATTTGAGGAAAACATATCTGAATGCCAAAATTACAGATGTAGATGATCGCCCTCAATATGAGAGCAGTACTAGTCAGAAGAGCTAATTATTACATAGGTTTGATATGTAGAGTAAAGAGCACAAACAACTGACATGTTTGTTTAGTGCAAGAAAGATTTAAGAGCTTATGACAATACGAGAGCTTGGGACTATAAGGTTCTATCTGCAAAAAGATGATTCTGAGATAAATGTCTTCAAAGTTCAGAATCCTCATTGGTTTGAATGGTGTCAGCAATTTTTATATAGTATTTTTTAGAACTTAACAACATGAATTGGGGTATTTAGAGTACTATGTAGTTAGAGAACATTGAACAGGTCAAGGACATGTCAATAACTACTTTTTGACAAAAATGCAGATAAAAACCTTATAGTCCCAAGCTCTTGAATACATGTATGGCATATGATGTAGAGATGTAGGATGTTAATTTGAACCATTTTACTACAGACGAAAAATTATCCTGCAGCAACATGTAATGTTTATTATTATGTGGATTATAATTAATGGACATTTTTGTAGGGGTCGATACATTTTCCATTAGGGCAAATGAAGTATGACTTTTTCAAAGTGGAAACTGCAAACTTTAGAAGCCTTTTTCAAACTCAAATACACTACAAGTTTGCATTTCCTGCTTTACAAGAAAATTCTCACCAACAAAAGAGTGATCAAATTAAGATCCTACATGTGTAACTCAATATCAGTGTTGCACATACAGTACCTCCTGTGGTACATAGGAAACATATACGTGATGTTACGTCTTGTACACAGAGTTGATGGTTTATGGGCAGGGGGATCAGGGACGCTGATTCAATGTCATTTTTAATGTCAACCTAAACCATGCAGCACAGTCACACCCCGCTCTATCAGCTGTTACTGGGCAGCTCCCTGGTACTGTATGCAACTGGATTTATAGTCTTCATTCATACTCCATAGGGATTTTAAGTCTTGCTGTTGGGCCCATTCAGGAAAACCATCTTACCATCTTAGCTACAAACATGGGGCTCAATTTGCTGTGCATTTCTAGTTCCGGAATTATAACAACAGCCTGCTAAACTTTTAATTCTAAGTTAAGATTTATAAATGAACATTTATAAGTGAAACATAACATATCAAAAACATGATCTGGTGGAGTCATCTGATGTAAGACAAAGGTGTGAGCTATGTTGGCTGTTACCTACAACAACTTCTGTGACAGAGCCGTGCAGGTTGGCATTATAGCGGCGGGCAAACGTGGTGTGAAGTGAAGGGGGAATACAACACAGGGACTAGGGTTGACGCTGACATGCTACTGGTTGTGACACACATAGGCTCGATGCTGGCCAGGACACTGCTTGGCTGCGGTCAGCTCTGATGAACAGGTGGGCATAGCGCTTGTCAGCTTCCTGGAGATTGATGCTGTGGTTTAGTGTGGCCGGGTATTCTCTTACAGCTTGGACAGCTGTGCTGGGCTCTGCCGCGATGTGTTGTCTTTTGCAACAATGGGACACTCTGAAGCCTTTGGTAATGGGGCAGTTGAACTCTGAGGGCCTTCTGAGCCAGGGACAGATTGTTGCCCCCTCTCTCTCGTAGTTTATTTGATTGTCTGAAGGTTGATATACAGTGTGAAGGGGATAGTTGTCACTGTACTTACTAAAACATTTATATATGGGGTACTGAGCATGTTTGCTTTCAGTTGTTTGTATTTACTTATAAAATGTATTTATCAGAAGTAAGTGCTATTCCATTGGGCACAAACTGGTTGAATCAACGTTGTTTCAACTTAATCTGTCAACGTATTGTGACTCGGAATCTACGAGGAAAATACATTGGATTCAGAAAAAGTAAATAACTTTCAATCACAGGATTATGTCATAATAGTAACCACATTTCAACAGACAAACCTTGTATAGAACGTGTGGAATTTGAAACTTTAAAACAACATCAGATCTTCAAAGTTATAGCCACTATCAGAAAAAAAAACAATAATCTGGGCAGCACCTCCTACTGGAGAACTGATGTATCTACAGCTACCCTTTGGGCTCCCGTCCAGGGTTTTAACCAATCCCAAATCTGCTGATATAGGATGTTTGTCACTGACTATTACCAATGTGCTATCGTGAGAACGATTGTTGAGAGATCTCCACTCCATTAAATGACCATATTTATTTAGCACACGAATGTATAACAGCAGGCCGAGCCAATGACTTCATTTCAAGATGGCTTTTACCTCCATTTCTTTTAGCGTTGTGAAGCATAAATGAAATTAACACGGAATACGTTGATTCACACCGAAACCCGGGACTGCACAGATCATGAGGATGTCTTATTTGTCTGCCTGTGACCTAACGTTACCGTTATTGATCACCAGCCCAGAGAGTCAAAATGTTTATTTTACCCGTTTTCACCAAACAGCAAATATCTTACAAGGTAAGCTTCAATTTGGTCTGTGTTTGAGCTATCACCACATGGGGGGTATGCAATTAATTCTTAGGTTGGTTGGAACAAATCTAGCCTATTATCAGCGCTATCTGATGATGTATGACTTAATGGCAACATCGAATGTACACCGAGTGGCTATATCTTTGCGCATTAAAAATATGATGAAAACATTTGGATATCCCCTGTATGGTCCCCGACAACACGACAATGTTTGAGAGACATTGGTGTTGTAGAAATGTTGTTTTTATAGTGAACAATAACTTTTAGGCACATCCAGTGGGCAAAAACAATGTAATTACCACATTCGGGCACTTTGGAGAGTTTGAAAGGACACTTGAATGTACCCTGGATACCCCATAACACCACCACAATGTTTGAGTGAGGTTGATATGGTAGAAATAGTTTTTATACTGAAAAAAATACATTTAGGGATTGCAAATATGTAATAGCACTAGAATTATCTAATTTACAGATATATGCCACTTTTGACAGGTTTAGGGACACTTGGAAACGTTCGGTGACCATACCTGACACCACTTACTAAAACATCTGCCCATTTCTAGTTGTTAGGTCCATCAATCCCATTTTTTTCTGATGTTGTTCACATGTTGTGGAAGCGATCTGATGTGTTTCCAGCTCTGGGAATCAATTATTCAGTTATAGCTTGTCAATGAAAGATTACTTTCAAAATAAAAATAAATAAAACTGTGTGTGCTTGATCTTGTGTATTCTGAGCTATGTAACTTCTATCTTCTGTTAATTTCCTCAGATGTCTTCTGTCTAAATATACCAAGTTTTGGAATGTCAGAATCATGTAATTACACATGAATAGCAGTTACTTTTGGGTTTGTCTATTTAGGCGGAAATCAAAATTTTGCTATTACATCTAAGAGGTTTTAAAATATAAATGATTACTTTGTAGACAAACTGGCATTAAATCCAGACTAAGTCAGTGGAACAGAAGATCCAAGGAGAAGATACAGCTCATTCATGTTGATATTTGGTTGCGTTGACACCCCAAAAAAATTAGGTGTAATTTTTGACACGATAAATAGCCCATTAACTTGTCGACAAGTGAACAAATTATATGTTGGAGTCAAGTCTCCAATTCGACAACAAATAAAAGAATGGGATTTAACCAGTGGCTCAGATGGAACTATCCAAGCAGTAGATACATCTCCTTTAAATGTTAATATTTGGTTGCATTGTCAACCAAACTCAATTCAAAATTACTTTTGTAATACAGTAAATAGACTAAAGTTGAGGCTATCTTATAAACTAATTACAAACTAATTCAACCTTAAAATCAGTAACACATGCATGGCCATGAGGTTACTGTAACTATACAGTACTTCTTATGTAATCATATAAAGCATGCATGTTCAAGATACTGTAGCATGCATAGGTCATTGCAGGCAGTGGTGGGAAAAGTACCCAATTGTCATACTTGAGTAAAAGTAAAGATACCTTAATGGAAAATGACTCAAGTAAAAGTGAGTCACCCAGTAAAATCCTACTTGAGTAAAAGTCTAAAAGTATTTGGTTTTAAGTATACTTAAGTATCAAAAGTAAATGTAATTGCTAAAACATACTAAAGTATCAAGTAAAAGTATGAGCTAATTTCAAATTCCTTATATTAAGCAAACCAGATGGCAGCATCTTCTTGTTTTTTATGTTTATTTACAGATAGCCAGGGGCCAGCTACAACACTCAGACATCATTTACAGACAGCCAGGGGCCAGCTACAACACTCAGACATCATTTACAGACAGCCAGGGGCCAGCTACAACACTCAGACATCATTTACAGATAGCCAGGGGCCAGCTACAACACTCAGACATCATTTACAGATAGCCAGGGGCCAGCTACAACACTCAGACATCATTTACAGATAGCCAGGGGCCAGCTACAACACTCAGACATCATTTACAGATAGCCAGGGGCCAGCTACAACACTCAGACATCATTTACAGATAGCCAGGGGCCAGCTACAACACTCAGACATCATTTACAGATAGCCAGGGGCCAGCTACAACACTCAGACATCATTTACAGATAGCCAGGGGCCAGCTACAACACTCAGACATCATTTACAGATAGCCAGGGGCCAGCTACAACACTCAGACATCATTTACAGATAGCCAGGGGCCAGCTACAACACTCAGACATCATTTACAGATAGCCAGGGGCCAGCTACAACACTCAGACATCATTTACAGATAGCCAGGGGCCAGCTACAACACTCAGACATCATTTACAGATAGCCAGGGGCCAGCTACAACACTCAGACATCATTTACAGATAGCCAGGGGCCAGCTACAACACTCAGACATCATTTACAGATAGCCAGGGGCCAGCTACAACACTCAGACATCATTTACAGATAGCCAGGGGCCAGCTACAACACTCAGACATCATTTACAGATAGCCAGGGGCCAGCTACAACACTCAGACATCATTTACAGATAGCCAGGGGCCAGCTACAACACTCAGACATCATTTACAGATAGCCAGGGGCCAGCTACAACACTCAGACATCATTTACAGATAGCCAGGGGCCAGCTACAACACTCAGACATCATTTACAGATAGCCAGGGGCCAGCTACAACACTCAGACATCATTTACAGATAGCCAGGGGCCAGCTACAACACTCAGACATCATTTACAGATAGCCAGGGGCCAGCTACAACACTCAGACATCATTTACAGATAGCCAGGGGCCAGCTACAACACTCAGACATCATTTACAGATAGCCAGGGGCCAGCTACAACACTCAGACATCATTTACAGATAGCCAGGGGCCAGCTACAACACTCAGACATCATTTACAGATAGCCAGGGGCCAGCTACAACACTCAGACATCATTTACAGATAGCCAGGGGCCAGCTACAACACTCAGACATCATTTACAGATAGCCAGGGGCCAGCTACAACACTCAGACATCATTTACAGATAGCCAGGGGCCAGCTACAACACTCAGACATCATTTACAGATAGCCAGGGGCCAGCTACAACACTCAGACATCATTTACAGATAGCCAGGGGCCAGCTACAACACTCAGACATCATTTACAGATAGCCAGGGGCCAGCTACAACACTCAGACATCATTTACAGATAGCCAGGGGCCAGCTACAACACTCAGACATCATTTACAGATAGCCAGGGGCCAGCTACAACACTCAGACATCATTTACAGATAGCCAGGGGCCAGCTACAACACTCAGACATCATTTACAGATAGCCAGGGGCCAGCTACAACACTCAGACATCATTTACAAACAAAGCATGTGTTTAGTGAGTCGGCCAGATCAGAGGCAGTAGGGATGACCAGGGATGGTCTCTTGATACAGTAAGTGTGTGAATTAGACAATTTTCCTGTCCTGCAAAGCATTCAAAATGTAACGAGTACTTTTGGGTGTCAGGGAAAATTTATGGAGTAAAAAGTACATTATTGTCTTTAGGAATGTAGTGAAGTAAAAGTTGTCAAAAATATAAATAGTAAAGTAAAGTACCCAAAAAACGACTTAGGTAGTACTTAAGTATTTCTACATAACTACTTTACACCACTGGTTGCAGGTCTGTGGAGATCTTCGCAATTGCTGTAATAATCTGTGCAGAATCTTGAAGGACATTGATCACTTGCACCATGTACTTTTCATGTAATCTCAAATGAAATCCAGGTGATTTGGTTCTGCTATTAGATGAAGCACAGTTATAACACATGAATCTGTTGTATAAATAAACAAAATATCTGACATTGTATTCCCATTTGAACTTTGCTGTACTTTTTAAATGGTTGAAAGGGCAATGATAAACATTTGGCTGACAACTAAACCAAAAACCAGACATTGTTTTTCCATTGGAATTTGGATGCACTTTTAGATGGTTGAAAGCATAGTGATTAGTGAACACATTGGAAATGCAACTTTTACCTGTCTTTCTGAGTGGGTGAATAAAGTTTCAATGTCTCAAACAAATATTACTGAATTATCAGGGGGAATTTATGAAAACTTCGGTAGTTCCAGAAGTATATTTTGATTGTATGAAGTAAAGTATCTTATCCCAAACAGATCCACAACATCAAACAACATGGGCTGTCTGACATGCCCTTCTACCTTTGTCTGCTATTCACATTTATGTTTTTGTCATTTAGAAGATGCTCTTATCCAGATGCATTCATCTTAAAGCTGCAATATGTAACTTTCTAGGCACCCTGACCAAATTCACATAGCATTGTGAGTTATAGATCTGTCATTCTCATTGAAAGCAAGTCTATGAAGCGGTAGATCTGTTCTATGGGTGCTATTTCTATGCTTCCCGTTCTTAAGTTTACTTTCAGTTTTGTACACCACCTTCAAACAGCTAAAAATACAATATTTTTGGTGATGGAAATACATTTCACAGCAGTTTAGGTACAATAAACTGAATTGATTTGTCACAAACTGATATTACAATTGAACAACCAGGAAATGACAGAGCGATTTCTGCATAGTGCAACTTTAAGATAACTAGGTATGACAACAACATATTTTTTTATATATATTTTGTATTGAACCTTTATTTAACTAGGCAAGTCAGTTAAGAATCCAAACCCTAATGACACTGTGCAAATGGTGCGTCGTCCTATGGGACTCCCAATCATGGCCGGTTGTGATACAGCCTGGAATCGAACGAGGGTCTGTAGTGACGCCTATAGCACTGAGATGCAGTGCCTTAGACTGCGGCATCACTCGGGAGCCCAATATCACTTCATAGCAAGTACATTTTTCCTCACTAAAGTAGCCATCAGCAAAGTCAGAGCTAGTAGAATGTAATTGACAGTGGTGTAAAGCACCTAAGTAAAAATACTTCCGTTTTTTGGGGGTATCTGTACTTTACTATTTACACTTTTGACAACTTTTACTTTTACTTCACTACATTCCTAAAGCAAATGATGTACATTTTACTCCATACAATTTTCCCTGACACCCAAAAGTACCCATTACATTTTGAATGCTTAGCAGAACAGAAAATGGTCTAATTCGCACACTCATTAAGAGAACATCCATGGTCATCCCTACTGCCTCTGAACTAGCGGACTCACTAAACATAAATGCTTTGTTTTTAAATGATGTCTGAGTGTTGGAGTATGACCCTGGCTATCCGTAAATTTAAAAAACAACAAAATTGTGCCGTCTGGTTTGCATAAAATATTGGATTTTAAATTATTCACACTTTTACTTTTGGTAGTTAAGTACATTTTAAACCAAATACTTTGACTTTAAACTATTAAGGTATATTTACTTTTACTCAAGTATGAGAATTGAGTACCTTTTCTACCACTGGTAATTGATTTTGTTTGTTGAGAGGGAAACATTCTTAGAATGAATGGTCTTATTTGACAGTAAAGCAATTACAGTATACATGAGAACCCTCTGAAAACTGTTTTTTTTTATCATTGTGAAATATAATGGCTTTTAAAGAGGAGATGGAAAAGTATTTAAACTATTTTCCGTCATGAACTGGCATCAGAAACACCATTTCGGTTAGATAATGTCAGGCCTTGGGTCAAAGAAAAAACTGCTGCTCAGTCCTTTAATAAGTGAAAACATGTTCTCTTTTGGGTTTTTCTCTTCAATCAAAGTTTTGTAATTAAGAAACCTGAACAAGTGGATCTGTGTGGCTAGACGGTAATGATCAACATGCCTTCATGTCCAGTGTGTGGGTTTGTACTCTTGGGTGAGTAAAAGTTCCATATCCCTCAAACCTCTACAGTAGCTTATTGCCTCCTGTCTCTGAATGCTACTCGGTCAATCCACGAAAAGAGTGCCTTTTGTGCACAAATATTGAATTTTAAAAGCCTGTTATATTAAATGAAGTGCACTTTTGTATATACCCCACGAAAAACAGAATAGATAAACGTTTTCTCCATCATTGTAAAGACGTAGGTATTCTGTTGCTTTGACAAAGTCATATCAGAAGATTATTATTTCATGTGATAAGTGATTCGTATGTGATAGTGATACATGTGTCCCTCATTTTAAGGTCAACCTTGTTACGTGAACTGAACTCTGAACCGATTTTAAAGTGGTTAAACAATTCCTTTTGAAATATTTTTTAACATTGAACATCTAATATTTAACTCATAGTGTAAAAGCAGGTGAGCTGGTTCTACTCTTTGGCCATTTCCTGGTGTTTTGTGGTGGAAAACTGAGCGGGTCGAGCATAACACGTCAAACCTGTTACCCATAGACAGACTAGAAAGCTTGTATTCAATTGCCCCTCCCTGTTAAACACAACCAGTTTCTACTCCCACTATCACAAGGGGATTTATGGCTGATTTAAGATGAAATCATCAACACTGTTGTAACGTTCGTCTGGTGGTGTATGAACGGACCAAGGCGCAGCGGGTGATGAATACATAACTATTTATTTCAAAACAGACGAAACACTGACAAAACACTAGAACAAACTACAAAACAATAAACGAAGCCAACAGACCTGAAACAAACAAACAAACTTACATATAGACGAAGGAACAGACTACCTAAAACGAACGAACAAACGAAACAGTCCCATGTGGATTACACAGACACAGGAACAATCACCCACAAACAAACAGTGAGAACAACCTACCTTAATATGACTCTCAATCAGAGGAAATGAAAACCACCTGCCTCTAATTGAGAGCCATACCAGGCAACCCATTAACCCAACATAGAAAACACATAACATAGACTACCCACCCAAACTCACGCCCTGACCAATTAAACACATACCAAACAACAGAAAACAGGTCAGGAACGTGACGGCTGTTTCGGTCAACCCTGTTACTTTATTTGACACTTAATATAGCCGTATTTGTATTTAACCTCTTGAGATGGGAAAACATGTTTTTTATTAAGTTGAACATGCAGCCCATTCTCTTATGGAATACGCCTGGAGTTGCCGATTCTGAAGGTAAATGATTACATTTGGACCTGGCGAAATGTGGAAGTTATTTGTGGTTTGCATGTTTTCTCACTATTGTTTTGAATGTTCATTTTGGACTGATGCCTAACTGAGAATTCTACTCAATGCATCGTCAATGAGTGCTGATGAAGATTTCAGCAAAAGGTCATTACAGTGGCTTGGAAATACAATGCTGTTCAAAAGGAAGCAAATAATTAAAAGTAAAACATTTTGTCATAATTTTGATGTTGCCAGATTGACTTTGGATGCCGTGTAACATTAGCTAGTTAGCTAAGATTTAGGAGGACAGCGGATTTTAGCTAGCTAATGTTAGCAATGCTAGCAACTTTTTTTATGAACTTTGCTAGCTAATGACAACATTGCCATCTGCACTCTTTCCTCTGGTCTAAAAAAAAAAATCAAAAATATCCCAATGCCCCAGGGCAGTGATTGGGGACACTGCCCTGTGTAGGGTGCCGTCTTTCGGATGGGACGTTAAACGGGTGTCCTGACTCTCTGAAGTCATTAAAGATCCCATGGCATTTATCGTAAGAGTAGGGGTGTTAACCCCGGTGTCCTGGCTAAATTCCCAATCTGGCCCTCAAACCATCATGGTCACCTAATAATCCCCAGTTTACAATTGGCTCATTCATCCCCCTCCTCTCCCCTGTAACTATTCCCCAGGTCGTTGCTGCAAATGAGAACGTGTTCTCAGTCAACTTACCTGGTAAAATAAATAAATAAATAAATCTGGTAGGATTGCGGCTTGCTAGGATGTTGTGGATGGGGGATGGGCATTTAAGCCGCAGACTCCAGCTCCATGGGTCGTGTGTTCAATCCCAGTGCTAGGCACTTGTTTATAAAAGAAATGTGTCTTTCCCAAACCTTAACCCTTAACTAACCACTCGGAACTAATGCCTAAACTTAAGTTTAACCCTAACCTTAACCATTATGTTTTAGTTTCACTTTTGTGGAGTTTGACTGACAGATAATATATACAGCACCACAAGCCATGGTGTAATTATGTGACAACAAAGATATGGCACCACATGGCATAATTAAAATGTCAAGCCATGGCGTAATTCTATTGCTGCAGTTAAGGCACGGTTTGGCTCTATATAATACTGTATGCTTTCTTGAATTTGTTCTGGATTTGGGGACTGTGAAAAGACCCCTGATGGCATGTCTGGTGGGGTAAGTGTGTCAGAGCTGTGTGTAAGTTGACTATGCAAACCTTTAATGTTTCTTATAAAAGAAGTGATGCAGTCAGTCTCTCCTCAACTCTTAGCCAAGAGAGACTGGCATGCATAGTATTTATATTAGCCCTCTGATTACAATGAAGAGCAAGACGTGTCGCTCTGTTATGGGCCAGCTGCAACTTAACTAGGTCTTTCCTTGCAGTAATTGACTACACGACTGGACAGAAATCAAGATAAGACAAAACTAGAGCCTGCAGGACTTGCTTTTTGGAATGTGGTGTCATAAACGCAGAGGATTTATTTTTTATGGACAGATCTCTCCCCATCTTTACAATCATTGAATCTATATGTTTTGAACATGACAATTAACAATCTAAGGTAACACCCAGTAATTTAGTCTCCTCAACTTGTTCAACAGTCACACAATTCACTACCAGATTCAGCTGAGGTCTGGAGCTTAGGGAATGATTTGTACCAAATACAATGCTCTTAGTTTTAGAGATGTCCAGGACCAGTTTATTACAGGCCACCCATTCCAAAACAAAATGCAACTCTTTTTAAGGGTTTCTGTGACTTCATTAGCTGTGGTTGCTGCTGCGTATATGGTTGAATTATCATGCACACATGGACACACATGCTTTATTTAATTCCAGTGGCAGGTCATTGGTAAAAATAGAAAAAGAGTAGAGGGCCTAAAGAGCTGTCCTGCGGTACACCACACTTTACATGTTTGACATTAGAGAATCTTCCATTAAAGAAGAATGTACGCATACCACGCTGCACCTTGGTCCGATTCACATGACGAACGTGACAGAAGAACCCACCATAAATGGACCAAGCAGCGTGTTCAGGAGGAATGGACCTGGGAGGAGATTTTGGATGGAGCAGGACCCTGGACGCAGGCTGGGGAGTATTGCCTTCCGAAGGAGGATAAATAGGCAGCAAAAGCGGAACGGCGATATTACGAGGAGTTATACCAACGAGGTAGGCCACAGAAACCCCAATAAGTCGGATGAGGAGTTCGACGCAAGATTCCGGAGAGAGGTGCTAGCATTGAGAGCGCTGCAGAGCGGGCGTGCTGGGGAGCGTGTGACTGGTCAGACACCGTGTTACGCAGTGATGCGCACGGTGTCTCCAGTTCGCATTCATAGCCCGGTGTGCTCTATTCCAGCTCTTCGCACTTGCCGGCCTAAAGTGAGCATTCAGCCAGGACGCATTGTGCCAGCTTTAGCCTCTAGATCTCCAGTGCGCCTCCACAGTCCAGTACGTCCTGTGCCTCCTCACCCGCACTTGCCCTGAGATGCGTGTCCTCAGCCCGGTACCACCAGTGCCGGCACCACGCATCAGACCTCCAGTGCGACTCCACAGTCCAGTACGTCCGGTGCCTCCTCTCCGCACTCGCCCTGAGATGCGTGTCCTCAGCCCGGTACCACCAGTTCCGGTACCACGCATCAGGCCTCCAGTGCGCTTCCACAGTCCAGTACGGCCTGTGCCTCTTCCCCGCACTCGCCCTGAGGTGCGTGTCCTCAGCCCGGTACCACCAGTTCCGGCACAACCCATCAGGTTTCCAGTGTGCTTCCACAGTCTAGAGCTTCCGGCGACAGTTCCCAGTCCAGAGCTTTCGGCGACAGTACCCAGTCCAGAGCTTCCGGCGACAGTAACCAGTCCAGAGCTTCCGGCGACAGTAACCAGTCCAGAGCTTCCGGCGACAGTACCCAATCCAGAGCTTCCGGCGACAGTACCCAATCCAGAGCTTCCGGCGACAGTACCCAGTCCAGAGCTTCCGGCGACAGTACCCAGTCCAGAGCTTCCGGCGACAGTACCCAGTTCAGAGCTTCCGGCGACAGTACCCAGTTCAGAGCTTCCGGCGACAGTACCCAGTTCAGAGTTTCCGGCGACAGTACCCAGTTCAGAGCTTCCGGCGACAGTACCCAGTCCAGAGCTTCCGGCGACAGTACCCAGTCCAGAGCTTCCGGCGACAGTACCCAGTCCAGAGCTTCCGGCGACAGTACCCAGTCCAGAGCTTCCGGCGACAATACCCAGTCCAGAGCTTCCGGCAACAGATCCACGGTCCGGTTCTACAAAGGCGGAGGGATCAGCGTAAAGAGGGGGTCGGAACTAGAGCCGCCACCAGGGGTAGATGCCCACCCAGACCCTCCCCTATAGGTTCAGGTTTGCGGCTGGGAGTACTGGGGGTACTGTCACGCCCTGACCCGAGATCTGCACCTTGGTCCGATTCATATGACGAACGTAACAAAATACATGTGGATGATCTTGTTCCTGTAGTTTTTGTAAACACCCTGGTAGGCAGTGGTGGAAAAAGTACCCAACTGTCATACATGAGTAAAAGTAAAGATATCTAAATAGAAAATGACTCAAGTAAAAGTCACCCAGTAAAATTCTACTTGAGTAAAAGTCTAAAAGTATTTGGTTGAAAAATATACTTTAGTATCAAAAGAAAAAGTATAAATAATTTCAAATTCCTTATATTAAGCAAACCAGATGGCACCATTTTCTTGTTTTTTATTTATTTACGGAAAGCCACGGGCACACTCCAACATTCAGACATCGTTTACAAACGAAGCATGTGGGTTTACTGAGTCCACCAGATCAGAGGCAGTAGGGATGACCAGGGATGTTCGGTTGATAAGTGTGTGAATTGGACTAATTTCCTGTCCAGCTAAGCATTCAAAATGTAACGAGTACTTTTGGGTGTCGAGGAAAATGTATAGAGTAAAAGTACAATATTTTCTTAAAGGAATGTAGTGAAGTAAAAGTCGGCAAAAATATAAATAATAAAGTAAAGAACAGATAACCAAAAAAACTACTTAAGTAGTACTTTAAAGTATTTTTACTTAAGTACTTTACAACACTGCTGGTAGGTTGATTAATAACCTGAACCAGATTACAGGCACTGGTTACAGTGAGAAGCTTCCTCTTGAGCGAACAGCTTGATGAAAACCAGTCAATATTCAGGTCCCCAAGAAAGTAGACCTCTGTTTACGTCACATACACTATCAAGCATTTCACACATATTATTTAGATACTGACTGTTAGCACTTTGTGGCCTATAGCAACACCCGGAAAAGAAAAGGCTTTAGATGTGCCAAGTGAACCTGCAACCACAACAATTCAATAACACTTGCCAAAGATCTTCTCTAAGCATTACAGAGATATGGCTCAGCACTTGACATAAGATGTCTAAGCATTACAAAGATATGGCTCAGCAACACCTCCTCCATAAGCATTCCTGTCTCTTCTATTGATGTTATATCCTTGTATTGCTACTGCTGTATCATCAAATTAATTATCTAAGTGAGTCTCAGAAATGCCTTATAATGTATATGAATGTTATCTGACGTTAGCAAGTTATTGATTTCAGTAACCTTATTTATAATGCTGCATCTATTAATATGGGCTATTTTCAGCCTTTTCGATGGGTAGTTTATCAGAGAGACATAATATGGAAAAGAGCAAACAAAGCAAGATAAAAAAAAAATACATTCAGCAGTCCATTGATCAGTCGGTGTGTGTAAGTGTGTGTGTGTGTGTGCTGCGGGGTTTGGCCAGGGTTGGGTAGATTACTTTCTAAATGTAATCCATTACTAGTTACATGTACAAAATTGTAATCAGTAACAACTTTTGGATTACCCAAACTCAGTAACATAACCTGATTACATTCAGTTACTTTTAGATTACTTTCCCCTTCAGAGGCATTAGAAGAAGACAAAAATGTATGTTACCAATTGAACGACATCTATTGCAGGGTAAATCAATGTTAAACTTTACATAGCTGGCCATATATTTTTGTAAAATTTTACTTTACGGGTTGGTTATGTAAGCTTCTTCTAACCCATCGCTTTCTACTACATATAATAATACGATTAAATTATATCTTTACATTAACAACCAACTCTATCAGAATTCCAGTCATTCCAATAAATGTTATACCCCTTGATCTTCAAGAATAGTACTTGGAAATATGGAAGTATAGATTAACCACATTGTGTTACCTGAGCATGACCCCAAAACTAAGGACTTATTAGCCAGCCCTACTCTATTGTTTATGATTCTGTTGTCATGGAGGACTGATTGGGCTCATTGATTCCAGTTGAAAAACAAATGCTGCGCTCATGAAATGGCATGCTTTGAGCAATACTGAAAAGTACTATTTACAGTACATGTGAAAAATGTATGCCACATGCTGTATTTGCCATAGGCCCTATTTTTAACCTTTTAGTTGGTGACACTTTGATATCTTGATAATATGCAGCTGTTTAAAGGGCAAATCCACAGATGAAACAAAAATAAAACGGTCGTCTGCCTCTGTTTTGGTAAAAAGCTGAGGGATGGGACTGGAGAAAAGTAACCACTCTCAGATTAATAGACAGAGCTATCGATGCAAGGACTGACCATCCATGATATCAAAATGTTAACCATGTTATGAGGCCATATAGCCATATAGTGTTTATTTACATTTGCAATGTTTACAAACATTGGAGAAAAACCAGCTTATATTTTGGGTTCTCATGGAGTGTGAAAATGGAACTAAGCTCATGAGGCATTTATAAGTTATATTCTTCAAGAATCAATGGATATATACAGTGCCTTCGGAAAGTATTCAGACCCCATGACTTATTCCACATTTTGTTACTTTACAGCCTTATTCTAAAATGTATTAAATTCGTTTTTTTCCCCTTATCAATCTACACACAATACCCCATAATGACAAAGCAAAACCATAAAAAAAAAAAAGGGCTAATTTATTACAAATAAAAAACAAATTTACATAAGTAATTCAGACACTTATTTTGTTGAAGCAGCTTTGGTAGCGATTACATCATCACGTCTTCTTGGGTATGGCGCTAGAAGCTTGGCACACCTGTATTTTCTCCCATTCTTCTCTGCAGATCCTCTCAAGCTCTGTCAGGTTAGATTGGGAGCATTGCTGCACAGCTGTTTTCAGGTCTCTCCAGAGTTGTTCAATCAGGTTCAAGTCCGGGCTACTCAAGGACATTCAGAGACTTGACCGGAAGCCACTCCTGCATTGTCTTTGCTATGTCGTTGTCCTGTTGGAAGGTGAACATTCAACCCAAGTCTGAGGTCCTGAGCGCTCTGGAGCAGGTTTTCATCAAGGATCTCTCTGTACTTTTCTCTGTTAATCTTTGCCTCAATCCTTACTAGTCTCCCAGTCCCTGATGCTGCCACCACCATGCTTCACCGTAAGGATGGTGCCAGGTTTCCTCCAGACGTGATGCTTGGCATTCAGGCCAAAGAGTTCAATCTTGGTTTCATCAAACCAGAGAATCTTGTTTCTCATGGTCTGAGAGTCTTTAGGTGCATTTTGGCACCTCCAAGCATGCTGTCATGTGCCTTTTACTGAAGAGTGGCTTCCGTCTGGCCACTCTACCATAAAGGCCTGATTGGTGGAGTGCCTCAGAGATGGTTGTCCTTCTGGAAGGTTCTCCCATCTCCACAGAGGAACTCTACAACTCTGACAGAGTGACCATTGGATTCTTGGTCACCTCCCTGACCAAGGCCCTTCTCCCCCGATTGCTCAGGTTGCCTGGGCGGTGTCACGACTTCTGCCGAAGTCGGTTCCTCTCCTTGATCGGGCGGTGTTCGGCGGTCAACGTCACCGGTCTTCTAGCCATCGCCGATCCATTTTTCATGTTCCATTTGTTTTGTCTTGTTTTCACACTCACCTGGTTTCAATTCCCTAATTACATGTTGCATATGTTCCCTCTGTTTCCCCCATGTCCTTATCGGGAATTGGTTATTGTAAGTATGTGTGCATTGTGTGACTGGTGCGATACGGGTTTTGTGCCCATGTTGTTTTTGTATGCCGGTAGTTATGTTAATTAAACGGCTCCGGCTATTTACCAAGTTCTGCTCTCCTGCGTTTGACTTCACTGCCACCAGTTACGCAAACCTTACAGGCGGCCAGCTCTAGGAAGAGTCTTGGTGGTGATGGAGGCCGTGGTGATGGAGGCCACTTTGTTGGGGATCTTCAATGCTGCAGACATTTTTGATACCCTTCCCCAGGTCTGTGCCTCGACACAATCCTGTCTTGGAGCTCTATGGACAATTCCTTCGACCTCATGGCTTGTTTTTGCTCTGACATGCGCTGTCAACTGTGGGATCTTAAGCTGAAAGGTGTGTGCCTTTCCAAATCATGTCCAATCAATTGAATTTACCCCAGGTGGACTCCAATCAAGTTGTAGAAACATCTCAAGGATGGTCAATAGAAACAGAATGCAGCTGAGCTCAATTTCGAGTCTCATAGCAAATGGTCTGAATACCTATGTAAATAATGTTTTTATGTTTTTAATTTTATTTTTAAATTAGCAAAAATGTCTATAAATGTGTTTCGCTTTGTCATTATGGAGTATTGTGTGTAGATTGCTGAGCATTTTTTTAAAGCCATTAAAGAATAAGGCAGTAATGTAACAAAATGTGGAAAAAGTCAAGGGGTCTGAATACTTTCCCGAAGGCACTGTATATAATTTATAAGTCCGAAAATGGATGTAGCAACTACAGATTGCCCCTTTGTTTATTAAAAGTGTGTGAGTTTGATTATGTGTCCATTGATTTTCTTTTTTATCAGTATGAATTTGCTTGAGCAATAAAAGCCCTACTTTTATTCCGTAGACTGGGATCCACATTATGCAGCTGTTGCAAGAGCACATTTTTCACTGGCTGTCCACTGGTTTCAACATTTAGATTTGTGAACAGCCATCCACAACAACCACAATCCGTAAAGCACAAATAGCTAAATGACAGAGCAGCAGTGTGATTCACATCAATGCGCTATGTAGGTATCAATAATAAGTTATATCCGTATCGTCGTAGACTACACCACTGCTGTCATCCTTACCTCCAAGCATTTATTCAAGTTGGATAATATTTGATGCCGACAGCAGTCACACTATTGGAAGACATAGCTTGGACTGTAACCTACACAGGCCTATTCCTGCTCTTTTCCCACGATCCATCAAACACATTTGGTGTGTCATCATAGTGATCTCTAACTTGTGGTCAGACTCGCTCAGGTGGAACAAACTTAAACTTGCACCTTCTTTCAAAAGTATCTGTAATCTGATTACAATATTTTAGCTGGTAACGTAACAGATTACAGCTACTGTTTTTTTGTAATCCCTTATGTAATCTGTTACTCCCCAACCCTGGGCTTGGCTCTCTCATCTTTTCCAGGCTTTTGGGAGGGAGGGTGGATAATGAACCTGTCATAGCGGATGTAAGTAATGTCCCCATGCGCTCTGTCATTATTCATGTTTGGGATAAGTTCTTTCCTCTTGTAACGGCTTTCTTCCATAGGTGAAGGAGAGGACCAAAGTGCAGCGCGGCTAGTGTTCAACATGTTTAATAGAAGAACAAGTGAAACACTGCAAACAACATACAAAATAACAAAATGTGCAAAAACCGAGACAGACCTATCTGGTGCAGACAACCACAGAGACAGGAAACAAACACCCACAAAATCCCAACACAAAACAAGCCTCCTATATATGATTCTCAATCAGGGACAACGATTACCATCTGCCTCTGATTGAGAACCATATTAGGCTGGACATAGAAACATAGAAACAGACAAACTAGACACACAACATAGAATTCCCACCCAGCTCACGTCCTGACCAACACTAAACAAGCAAAACACATAATAACTCTGGTCAGGACGTTACAGTACCCCCCTCCTGAGGTGCGGACTCCGAACGCACCCTTACAACTCAAGAGGAGGGTCTGGGTGGGCATCTGTCCGCGGTGGCGGCTCCGGCGGTGGACGAGGACACCACTCCACCACTGTCTTTGTCCCCCTCCTTAGCGTCCTTTGAGTGGCGACCCTCGCCCACGACCTTAGCCTAAGAATCCTCCCCAAGGCCCCCACATGATTTTGGAGGTAGCTCAGGACAGAGAGGTAGCTCAGGACAGAGAGGTAGCTCAGGACAGAGAGGTAGCTCAGGACAGAGGGGCAACTCCGGACTAGGGGCAACTCCGGACTGAGTGGCAGCTCCGGACTGAATGGCAGCTCCGGACTGAGTGGCAGCTCCGGACTGAGTGGCAGCTCCGGACTGAGTGGCAGCTCGGACTGAGTGGCAGCTCCGGACTGTAGGGCAGCTCCGGACTGTAGGGCAGCTCCGGACTGTAGGGCAGCTCATGACCGTAGGGCAGCTCATGACCGTAGGGCAGCTCATGACCGTAGGGCAGCTCATGACCGTAGGGCAGCTCATGACCGTAGGGCAGCTCATGACCGTAGGGCAGCTCATGACCGTAGGGCAGCTCATGACTGTAGGGCAGCTCATGACTGGCTGACGGCTCTGGACGCTCATGGCTGACTGACGGCTCCGGCAGATCCTGTCTGGTTGGCGGCTCTGGCAGATCCTGTCTGGTTGGCGGCTCTGGCAGATCCTGTCTGGTTGGCGGCTCTGGCAGATCCTGTCTGGTTGGCGGCCCTGGCAGATCCTGACTGACGAATGGCTCTAGCGGCTCCTGACTGATGAACGGCTCTGACGGCTCGGGACAGACGGGCGGCTCTAACGGCTCGGGACAGACGGATAGCTTAGACGGCGCTGGGGAGACGGATGGCTCAGACGGCGCTGGGGAGACGGATGGCTCAGATGGCGCTGGGGAGACGGATGGCTCCGATGGCGCTGGGGAGACGGATGGCTCCGATGGCGCTGGGGAGACGGATGGCTCCGATGGCGCTGGGGAGACGGATGGCTCCGATGGCGCTTGGCAGATGGCCAGCTCTGACGGCGTTGGGCAGACGGACAGTTCAGACTGCGTTGGGCAGACAGGCAGTTCATGCGCCGCTGGGCAGACGGGCAGTTCAGGCACCGCTGGGCAGACGGCAGACTCTGGCCGGCTGAGACGCACTATAGGCCTGATGCGTGGTGCCGGAACTGGAGGTACCGGGCTGAGGGCACGCACCTCAGGGCGAGTGCGGGGAGGAGGAACAGGGCATGCTGGACCCTGGGAGCGCACATTAGGCCTAGTGCGTGGTGCCGGAACTGGTGGTACCGGACTGGGGACACGCATCTCAGGGCTAGTGCGGGGAGCAGCAACAGGACGCACAGGACTCTGGGGACACACAGGAGGCTTGGTGCGTGGTGTAGGCACTGGTGGTAAAGGGCTGGGGCGGGAAGGTGGCGCCGGATATACCGGACCGTGAAGGAGGACACGCGCTCTTGAGCACCGAGCCTCTCCAACCTTACCAGGTTGAATGGTCCCCGTAGCCCTGCCAGTGCGACGAGGTGGAATAGCCCGCACTGGGCTATGCAGGCGAACCGGGGACACCACCTGTAAGGCTGGTGCCATGTACTTCATGGCACCCGGCTCGATGCCCAACCTAGCCCTACCAGTGCGGCAAGGTGGAATAGCCCGCACTGGGCTAAGCACGCGTACTGGGGACACCGTGCGCTTTACCGCATAGCACGGTGTCTGACCAGTACGACGCCCTCTCACTCCACGGTAAGCCCGGGGAGTTGGCTCAGGTATCCAACCCGGCTTCGCCACACTCCCCTTTAGCCCCCCCCCCCCCCCCCCCCCAAGACATTTTTGGGTGAGCCTCTCGGGCTTCCAGCTTCTCTTACGTGCTGCCTCCTCAATCCACCTCTCCTGGGCTGTGGCTGCCTCCTTCTCCTCCTGAGAGCGGCGATTCTCTCCAACCTTTGCCCAGGGTCCTTTTCCGTTCATGATTTCCTCCCATGACCATTCCTCCTGGTACCGCTGCTGCTGTTGCTGCTGCCCGTTGCCACGCTGCTTGGTCCGGGTTTGGTGGGTGTTTCTGTAACGGCTTTCTTCCATAGGTGAAGGAGAGGACCAAAGTGCAGCGCGGCTAGTGTTCAACATGTTTAATAGAAGAACAAGTGAAACACTACAAACAACATACAAAATAACAAAATGTGCAAAAACCGAGACAGACCTATCTGGTGCAGACAACCACAGAGACAGGAAACAAACACCCACAAAATCCCAACACAAAACAAGCCTCCTATATATGATTCTCAATCAGGGACAACGATTACCATCTGCCTCTGATTGAGAACCATATTAGGCTAGACATAGAAACAGACAAACTAGACACACAACATAGAATTCCCACCCAGCTCACGTCCTGACCAACACTAAACAAGCAAAACACATAATAACTCTGGTCAGGACGTTACACCTCTTCTGGCACACAGCTTCCAGATAGTTCTCGTTGAGGAATATATATGTTCCTCTCAAGTTCTTGTCTCTTTCCAGAACAGTTACCTTGTCCTTTAACCTTAGGAACTTGACCACTATCGGCCTGGGCCTGTTACCTTTGCGCAGCTGTTGGTTTTCCAGTTCTGTGGGCGCACTCAAACTCAGTCTTCCTGTGGTCCATCTTCAGTTTCTCCGAGATAATTTCCCTCACTTTGTCCTCAGACTCCGTCCAGGTCTCATGTGGAGATTCTGCAATTCCGTTCACAACCATGTTCTTCCTCCTTGACTGTCCCTCGAGATAATCTGATTTCTCCGTCATTGTTATCATGGATTCACATACAGAACTGAAGTCCTCTCTCAATGACTCATCTTGCCGTTCTCCTGTTTAAACTTATCGAGCTGACCCTGTGAGAACTGCAAACTGTTCTTCAGGTCCTGGACCTCTGGTCAGGTCGTCCATTATTGTATTGGTTGACTCCACCAGTATTTGTACAAAACACATGAAGCTATTTAAAAAGAAAATGTTTTATTTATTTTTATCCCATTTTCTCCCCAATTTTCGTGGTATCCAATCGCTAGTAATTACTACCTTGTCTCATCGCTACAACTCCCGTACGGGCTCGGGAGAGACGAAGGTCGAAAGTCATGCGTCCTCCGAAGCACAACCCAACCAGCCGTACTGCTTCTTAACATAGCGCTCCTCCAACCCGGAAGCCAGCCGCACCAATGTGTCGGAGGAAACACCGTGTACCTGGCCCCCTTGGTTGGCGCTCACTGCGCCCGGCCCGCCACAGGAGTCGCTGGAGCGCGATGAGACAAGGATATCCCTACCGGCCAAACCCTCCCTACCCCGGACGACGCTATGCCAATTGTGCGTCGCCCCACGGACCTCCCGGTCGCGGCCGGCTGCGACAGAGCACAATAAGCTATTTTTGTTAGTTTAAAAGATCCTTCATCTGTGATGGAGCGACACCACTTTTCTTTGTCATGGTAGTAACATAGGTTACTCTGTTACTCTGCGCAATTCCAGACAGGGCAGATCGCAGGGAATATCCCAGCCACAATGGCTAACCTCGTTGCGGGCTGTGTTCAAGCACTCAAGAAAACCTTGCTAGCTTGCAGCTAGGCTAGCTGCTACGCCAAACAGCTCCTCAGACCGGGCCTTGGTCGGCAGGATCACTGGACAGATAGTAGCAGGCCCAGTAACTGATGCCAATTGCATCGCTGGATCCAAACTCAAAAGGTAGCTAGCTACTAAGAAACTTCTCAATAGCCTTTCAAACTTTCCAAAACAACAAACCAAGCTCTACCTCATTCCGCGTTCAACAGGAAGTGATGTGTACAGGTGTGCTGGGGCTAGCAGTATTTAAACTCCCATGGTCCCATCAAAAGAACAATGTCTCTGAAGGAAGATACACTTTATTGTCTCACACAGAGGACAGGTATTTAACGTTTGATTTGATTTAGTAAATTTATTCTTTAACTTAGATTTTTGTTTGAGATGGAGATTTGAATTTAACACATCAATTATTAATTTGTAGTCAAACTGTAATTAAGTCCAGACTAAGACAGTGGAATAGATGATCCAAGCAGAAGATACACCACCTTCAAATATTGATATTTGGTTGCGTTGACACCCAAACATAATTCAGTATCACTTTTGACATACAATAAATAGCCTATTAAATTGTAGACAAGTTAACAAATTAAATGTTGGATTCCAACTCAACCAAAAGTAAATGTTATGGAATTGGATAAAGCCAGTGGCTCAGATGGAACTATGCAAGCAGTAGATACATCTCCTTTAAATGTTAATATTTGGTTGCATTGTCAACCAAACACAATTCAATCTTACTTTTGTAATACAGTAAATATACTGAAGTTAAGGCTATCTTACAAACCAATGTAATATTTAACCTTAAAATGCGTAACATCCTTGGCCACATTTTGAGGTTACTGTAACTATCCATTTCTTCTTATGCAATCATATATAGCGTGCATGTTCATGATAGCATAGGGGGGCATCTCGGATGGTTGAGGGGCAGCTCTCGGGGAACTGTGGGGGGATCTTTGAGGGCTGGTGGCCTGGCGGTTGGGAGTTTGGGCCGGTGGCTGATAGGTCGCTGGTTCAGTTCCCCGTTTTTGACCTTGCGAGAGATCTGTTCACGTGCCCTTGGGCAGGGCGTTGACCCTGGTTGCTCCTGTGTGTCGCTCTGGATGGGAGTCTGTTAGATGACTGAATGTAATGTAAATATTGAGCGGCTTCACTGCAAGTAGATTGTATGTTTTAAAATTCGATTAAAAAAAAGACAGATTGCATAGGATAGGTCGTTGCAGGTCTGTGGACATCTTCACAATTGCTGTAATAATCTGTGCAGAATCTTGAACGGCCTTGATCATTTACACCATGTACTTTTAACGTAATTTCAACTGCAATCCAGGTCATTTGGTTCTGCTATTAGATGAAGCACAGTTATAACACATTAATCTGTTGTATTAATAAACAAAATATCTGACATTGTATTCCCATTTGAACTTTGCTGTGTTTTAGATGGTTGAACGGGCAGTGATAAACATTTGGCTGACAACTAAACCAAAAACCAGACATTGTTTTTCCAGTGGAATTTGGATGTGCTTTCAGATGGTTGAAAGCATAGTGATAACACATTGGGAATTATTTTTGAGTGGGTGAATAAAGGTTCAACGTCTCAACCAAATATCACCCAACTATCCACGTTGAAATTAGGTGGTGTGCCCAGTGGGATGTAATCACGTACCTGCCTTAGATTGGTCCTGAAGATATTTTGAGTGATTTTATCAGGCTTTATTGGCTCCAATCAAGGGGAATTCATTAAAACGTTCAGTAGTTCCAGAAGTATATTTTGATTGCATGAAGTATTCTATCCCAAACAGATCCACAACATCAAACAACATGGGCTGTGTCACGGCTGTTTAAAGAAGAGGACCAAGGTGCAGCGTGGTAAGCGTACATGTTCCTTTATTAAACAAGACGCCGAACAAAACAATAAACACTACAAACAAACAGTGAAGCTCAAAGGCTTTGTGCCCTAAACAAAGTCAACTTCCCACAAAGACAGGTGGAAAAAAGGGATACCTAAGTATGGTTCTCAATCAGAGACAACGATAGACAGCTGCCTCTGATTGAGAACCACACCCGGCCAAACACAAAGAAATACACAACATAGAACATAGAATACCCACCCCAACTCACGCCCTGACCAAACCAAAATGGAAACATATAAAAGGATCTCTAAGGTCAGGGCGTGACAGGCTGCCCTTCTACCTTTGTCTGCTATTTACATTGACATTTTAGTAATTTAGCAGACACGCTTTTTCCATAGCTACTTAAAGTTAGTGCATTCATCTTAAAGCTGCAATATGTAACTTTTTGGGCAACCCAACCAAACTCACAAAGAAATGTGAGTTATAGATTTGTCATTTGCTTTGAAATCAAGTCTAAGAAGCTGTAGATCTGTTCTATGTGTGCTATTTCTATGCATCCCATTCCTAAGCATTGTTTTTTGCAGTCTTTTACTTTTGGTTTGTACATCAGCTTAAAACAGCAGAAATATATATTTTTGGTTATGGAAAATATATTACACAGCGGTTTAGATGACACAATGATTCTGTACACTATACCTACTTGTTTTGTCTTGTAAACTGAAATTAGGCCAACTATTAGAATTTAACAACCAGGAAATGGTGGAGCAATTTCTGTATAGTGCACCTTTTAAAATAACTAGGTGGGACAAACACATATCAGTCATAGCTATTACATTTTTCATTAAAGTAGCTATCAGCAAAGTCAGAGCTAGTAGAATGTAATTGATTTTGTTTGTTGGGAGGGAAACATTCTTAGAATGAATGGTCTTATTTGACAGTAAAGCAATTACAGTATACATGGGAACCCTCTGAAAACAGTTTTTCTATCATTGTGAAATATAATGGCTTTTAAAGAGGAGATGGAAAAGTATTTAAACTATTTTCCGCCATGAACTGGCATCAGAAACACCATTTCGGTTAGATAATGTCAGGCCTTGGGTCAAAGAAAAAACTGCTGCTCAGTCCTTTAATAAGTGCAAACATGTTCTCTTTTGAGTTTTTCTCTTCAATCAAAGCTTTGTAATTAAGAAACCTGAACAAGTGGATCTGTGTGGCTAGACGGTAATGATCAACATGCCTTCATGTCCAGTGTGTGGGTTTGTACTCTTGGGTGAGTAAAAGTTCCATATCCCTCAAACTTCTACAGTAGCTTATTGCCTCCTGTCTCTGAGTGCTACTCGGTCAATCCACGAAAAGAGTGCCTTTTGTGCACAAATATTGAATTTTAAAAGTCTGTATATTAAATAAAGTGCCCTTTAGTATAAACCCCATGAAAAACGTTATGAATTAGATTTTTTTTATATGACTAAAGACAAGTGCCAAAATGCAGCATTTTAACATGTTTCTCTGTACACCCTCTGTGACTTCTAGGAAGATTTTAACCCACTTATCTAACATTTCTTCAAGTTTTCTCCATCCTTGTAAATACGTAGGTATTCTGTTGCTTTGACGAAGTCATATCAGAAGATTATATATTTCATGTGATAAGTGATTCATACCTGATAGTGATGCATGTGTCCCTCATTAGAAGGTCAACCTTGTTACGTGAACTGAACTCTGAACCAATTTTAATATGGTTAAACTATTTATTTTTAAGTATTTTCTTCTAAAGAAACATTGAACACCTAATAGCTGAATCATAGTGTAAAAGCAGGTGAGCTCTGTAACAATTCCAGTGGTGGAAATAAGAGTCAGGTGCAGAGAGCAGGAATCTCTTCAACGAGTAGAATTTATTTCCTTACAGTAATCACCTACAAACCGGTGACGCCACACTAAACACTGGGCGCGTAAAGAGAAATGTCCAAAGTGAATTGAATCACAAAAATCCACAAATACACACCACAAACACGAAACAGAAAAACAAGCCCGCACAAAAGGGAGCGGGCAAACTGGGTTTAAATAACCCCTAATCTAAACACACAACAGGTGAAACAAATTAGACCAACTAAAAGGAAAACAGAAAAGGGGATCGGTGGCAGCTAGTAGACCGGAGACGACGACCGCCGAGCGCCGCCCGAACGGGAAGAGGCACCATCCTCGGCGGGACTCGTAACAGTACCCCCCTCCCGACGCGCGGCTCCCGCAGCGCGCCGACTCCGGCCTCGAGGACGACCCGGAGGGCGAGGAGCAGGGCGCTCCGGATGGAGGCGGTGAAAGTCCCTCAAAAGGGACGGATCCAAGATGTCCCCCACCGGTACCCAGCATCTCTCCTCCGGACCGTACCCCTCCCAGTCCACGAGGTACTGCAGGCTTCTCACCCGGCGTCTTGAGTCCAGAATGGCTCTTATCCTATACGCCGGGGACCCCTCGATGTCGAGAGGGGGAGGAGGGACCTCCGGTACCTCACCTTCCTGCAGGGGACCAGCTACCACCGGCCTGAGGAGAGACACATGAAACGAGGGGTTAATACGATAGTAAGAGGGAAGTTGTAACCTATAACACACCTCGTTTATCCTCCTCAGGACTTTAAATGGCCCCACACACTGAGGCCCCAGCTTCCGGCAGGGCAGGCGGAGGGGCAGGTTTCGGGCCGAGAGCCAGACCCTGTCCCCTGGTGCAAACACAGGGGCCTCACTGCGGTGGCGGTCAGCGCTCCTCTTCTGCCGTTCACTGGCCTGCTTGAGAGAGTCCTGGACCGCTCGCCAGGTCTCTCTAGAGCGCTGTACCCATTCCTCCACCGCAGGAGCTTCAGTCTGGCTCTGGTGCCACGGAGCCAGGACCGGCTGGTACCCCAGTACACACTCGAAGGGCGACATGTTCGTAGATGAGTGGCGGAGTGAGTTCTGGGCCAACTCCGCCCACGGGACGTACCTCGCCCATTCTCCTGGCCGGTCCTGGCAATACGACCTCAGAAACCTACCCACCTCCTGGTTCACTCTCTCCACCTGCCCATTACTTTCGGGGTGATACCCAGAGGTGAGGCTGACCGAGACCCCCAGACGCTCCATAAACGCCCTCCATACCCGGGACGTGAACTGGGGACCTCGATCAGATACGATATCCTCCGGCACCCCATAATGCCGGAAGACGTGGGTAAATAGAGCCTCCGCAGTCTGTAGGGCCGTAGGGAGACCAGGCAATGGGAGGAGACGACAGGACTTAGAGAACCGATCCACAACGACCAAAATGGTAGTGTTCCCCTGAGATGGAGGAAGATCCGTCAAAAAATCTACTGATAGATGAGACCATGGCCGTTGTGGAACCGGAAGGGGTTGTAACTTCCCCCTCGGTAGGTGCCTAGGAGCCTTACTCTGAGCGCATACCGAGCAGGAGGAGACATAGAGTCTCACGTCCTTAGCCAAGGTGGGCCACCAGTATTTCCCTCTAAGACCACGCACTGTCCTCTCCACCCCCGGATGACCCGAAGCAGGTATTGAGTGAGCCCACCAAATCAATCGATCACGAACACCAAGCGGTACGTACCTACGGCCAGTCGGACACTGGGACGGCGCAGGTTCTACCCTCAACGCCCGCTCGATGTCCGCGTCCACCTCCCATACCACCGGAGCCACCAGACAAGAGGCGGGAAGGATGGGAGTCGGATCGATGGGCCGGTCATCCGTGTCATAGAGACGAGACAGCGCGTCGGCCTTTGTGTTGAGGGGACCTGGTCGGTAAGAGATCGTAAATCTAAAACGAGTAAAGAACATGGCCCACCTCGCCTGACGCGGATTCAATCTCCTCGCCTCTCGGATATACTCCAGATTGCGATGGTCAGTCCAGATGAGAAAAGGGTACTTAGCCCCCTCAAGCCAGTGTCTCCACACCTTCAGGGCTTTTACCATAGCTAGTAACTCCCTGTCCCCCACATCATAGTTCCGCTCCGCCGGACCCAACTTCTTAGAAAAGAAAGCACAGGGACGGAGCTTCGGTGGCGTGCCCGAGCGCTGTGATAGCACGGCTCCAACACCAGCCTCGGACGCATCCACCTCCACTATGAACGCTAATGAAGGGTCCGGATGCGCCAACACCGGAGCCTCAGTGAAACGTACCTTCAACTGGTTAAAAGCTCCCTCAGCCTCGGCCGACCACTGTAGACGCACCGGCCCTCCCTTTAGCAGTGAGGTAATGGGTGCCGCCACTTGGCCAAAACCCCGGATAAACCTCCGGTAGTAATTGGCAAACCCTAAAAACCGCTGCACCTCCTTTACCGTGGTTGGAGTCGGCCAATTACGCACGGCGTTAACGCGGTCACTCTCCATCACCACCCCTGAGGTGGAAATGCGATAACCCAGGAAGGAAACGGCTTGTTTGGAGAACACACATTTCTCAGCCTTGACGTATAGGTCATGCTCCAGCAGCCTCCCAAGGACCCTGCGCACCAGGGAAACATGCGCGGCGCGTGTAGCAGAATAGATCAGGATGTCATCAATATACACTACCACACCCTGCCCGTGCATGTCCCTGAGAATCTCATCTACAAAGGATTGGAAAACGGCTGGAGCATTCTTTAACCCATACGGCATGACGAGGTACTCATAGTGGCCTGATGTGGTACTAAACGCTGTTTTCCACTCGTCTCCCTCCCGAATACGCACCAGATTACACGCGCTCCTAAGATCCAGTTTTGTGAAAAAACGTGCTCCGTGGAATGATTCCACCGCCGTAGCGATGAGAGGTAGCGGATAACTAAATCCCACTGTGATTGAATTTAGACCTCGATAATCAATGCACGGACGCAGACCTCCCTCCTTCTTTCTCACAAAAAAGAAACTCGAGGAGACGGGTGACATGGAGGGCCGAATGAACCCCTGTCTCAGAGCTTCCGTGACATATGTCTCCATAGCCAACGTCTCCTCCTGTGACAAGGGGTACACATGACTCCTGGGAAGTGCAGCGTTCACCTGGAGGTTTATCACGCAATCCCACCGTCGATGAGGTGGTAATTTAGTCGCTTTCTTTTTACTAAAAGCGATAGCCAAATCGGCATATTCTGGGGGAATACGCACAGTGGAAACCTGGTCTGGACTCTCCACCGAGGTGGCACCGATGGAAACTCCCACACACCTACCTGAACACTCCTCTGACCACCCCTGAAGAGCTCCCTGTCTCCAGGAAATGAGGGGATTGTGATTGGCTAGCCAAGGAACCCCCAACACCACTGGAAACCCAGGTGAATCAATAAGGTAGAAACTAATCTGCTCCCTATGATCCCCCTTTGTTACCATGTCCAGCGGAATCGTGGCCTCCCTGATCAGCCCTGACCCTAGCGGTCGGCTATCTAAGGAGTGCACAGGGAAAGGAGGGTCTATCTGCACCAACGGAATACCCAACTTACGGGCTAGACCGCGATCCATAAAACTCCCAGCTGCGCCTGAGTCTACGAGCGCCTTATGCTGGAGAGAAGGGAAAAACGCAGGGAAAAAAATAACCAAAAACATGTGACCGACAGGAAGCTCTGGGTGAGTCTTGTGCCTACTCACCTGGGGTGATCGAGGAGTATTCCGCCTGCCATCTCCACTCCCAGAGGCGCTCCTCCAACACCGGTCTGAAGTGTGTCCTCTCCTGCCACAATAGGTGCAAGAAAAGCCACCTCCTCTGGCCCCCCTAGATGCAGCCCCTCCCAACTCCATCGGGGTTGAAGCGGGAGGACTGGGAGGTGGAACTGACAGGACCCCCTCTGAACGCCCGCGGGCAGCTAGCAGGTTGTCCAGTCGTATAGACATGTCAATTAACTCATCGAGAGAGAGCGTAGTGTCTCGACAAGCTAGCTCCCGACGGACGTCCTCCCGAAGGCTACATCGATAATGGTCCATCAGGGCCCTGTCATTCCACCCCGCGCCAGCAGCCAAGGTCCGGAACTCCAAAGCGAAGTCTTGCGCACTCCTCGTCTCCTGTCTGAGGTGGAACAGTCGCTCACCCACCGCTCGGCCCTCCTGAGGGTGGTCAAATACGGCCCGAAAGCGGCGAGTGAACTCTGGGTAGTTGTCTCGAACCGAGTCTGGGCCGTTCCAGACCGCATTAGCCCATTCCAGGGCTCTACCCGTCAGACAGGAGATGAGGAGGCTAACACTCTCCTCTCCAGAGGGAGTCGGACGAACAGTGGCCAAGTAGAGCTCCAACTGGAGCAAAAACCCCTGGCACCCAGCCACCGCTCCATCGTACTCCCTTGGGAGCGCAAGACGCAATGCACCCGAACCTGATGCTGACGTTGATGGAGAAGGTTGCGCCGTCTGGGAAGGAGCTGGGGTTGTAGTCGGGATACCACTCCTCTCCCATCGTTCCATCCTTTCCATCATCATGTCCATTGCCGTCCCTATCCGATGGAGAACGGCGGTGTGATGATGGACGCGCTCCTCCATCGATGGGAGAGGGGTGATTGCTGCTTCTGCTGACTCCATATTGTGGTGCGGGCTTCTGTAACAATTCCAGTGGTGGAAATAAGAGTCAGGTGCAGAGAGCAGGAATCTCTTCAACGAGTAGAATTTATTTCCTTACAGTAATCACCTACAAACCTGTGACGCCACACTAAACACTGGGCGCGTAAAGAGAAATGTCCAAAGTGAATTGAATCACAAAAATCCACAAATACACACCACAAACACGAAACAGAAAAACAAGCCCGCACAAAAGGGAGCGGGCAAACTGGGTTTAAATAACCCTTAATCTAAACACACAACAGGTGAAACAAATTAGACCAACTAAAAGGAAAACAGAAAAGGGGATCGGTGGCAGCTAGTAGACCGGAGACGACGACCGCCGAGCGCCGCCCGAACGGGAAGAGGCACCATCCTCGGCGGGACTCGTAACAAGCTCGTTCTACTCTTTTTGGCCATTTCCTGGTGTTTTGTGGTGGAAAACTGAGCGGGTCGAGCATAACACGTCAAACCTGTTACCCATAGATAGACAGACTATTAAACACAACCAGCTTCCATTAAGGGAAAGGGAAAAGGGAATACCTAGTCAGTTGTACAACAGAATGCATTACCCCGGTCACAAGGGGATTTAAGATGAAATCGTCAACCCTGTTTTGGTCAACTCTGTTACTTTATGCGACACTTAATAGGCACTTACTATAGTTGTATTTGTATTTAACCTCTTGCGATGGGAAAACATGTTATTTATTAAGTGGAACATGCAGCCCATTCTCTAATGGAATACGTCTGGAGTTGCAGATTCTGAAGGTAACAGATTCAATTTGGACCTGGCGAAATGTGGAAGCTATTTGTGGTTTGCATGTTTTATCACAATATTGTTTTGAACATTCATTTTGGACTGATGTCCAACTGAGAATTCTACTTAATGCGATGTCAATAAGCGCTAAATAAGATTTATGCAAAAGTTCATTGCAATGCTGTTCAAAAGGAAGCAAATAATTAGAAGGAAAACCTTGTGTCATCATTTTGATGTCGCCAGATTGATTTTAGATGCAGTATAACATTAGTTAGTTAGCTAAAATTGAGGGGAGGACACCTGGATTTTAGCAAGCTAACGTTAGCTAGAAATGCTATTTTTTATGAACTTTGCTAGCCAATGACAACATTGCCATCTGTCTAAAGTCAATTTTACAACATGATTATTCTGGCAAAGTTGTTTACTACTAAACATTTGACTACTTTAGCAATGTCATCGTACTTCCAGGCACTGTAGTGTAATTTAGACTAAACAGTTGTTAGTCACCAACAAGAATGACTGGGTTATCATGACTTTAGGGCACTATTGCGCTGGCGGAAGTGGGCGGCTTGGAGAACATTCATGACAATGACATGACACGATCAAATGACGGAGGTGCAACCTATAAATACTGTTCACTAGGGGCAAGTTCGCACCTATTACCATCTAGTAGGCTTGCGGCTTCGAAGGATGTTGTGTATGGGAGATGGGGGATTTGCATTTAAGCCGCAGACCCCGGCTCTGAGGGTTGTGTGCTCAATCCCAGTGCTAGGTACTCGTTTTTTAAAGCTTTTCCCAAACCTTAACCCTGAACTTAACCAATTGGAATTAATGCCTAAACTTAAGTTTAACCTTAACCCTAACGTTAACCATAAGTTTTAGTTTTGTGGAGTTTGACTGACAGGTAAGATATGGCCCCACATGGCGTAATTAAAATGTCAAGCCATGGCGTAATTCTGTTGCTGTAGTTACGCCACGGGTTGGCATTTTATTTTGAGATTGGGTTGTGAACACGGGATCTTTATGACTGAATGTAAGAATTTGGTGAAATAAAATGTTTCTTTGGACAAAGTTACACTACCCAAAACGTACTAAATTGGTGGAATGCAGTGCAGGTGTGCTGGGGCTAGCAGTTTTTAAACTCTCCGATGGTCCCATCTGAACATCAATGTCTCTAAAGGAGGATGCACTTTATTGTCGCACATAGTACAGGCTATACACAGGTCTGGGATAAATAAAAAAGCAACAGCTTCTTTAAGGAATGTCTTTGTTGCCAGTAGAGGCCTTTGCCCATTTTCAATCTGAAATTAAAACATTCAAGAAATCTGAAACCTGGGCAGTATTCGGCTGCAGTAATGCCTCTCTTTGGTGTGACTCCCAAATGGAACCCTATTCCCTATGCACTACTTTTGACCGGTGCATTACATAGGGAATAGTGCACTACATAGGGAATAGGATGCCATTTGGGATGGAGAATCTGGCAATCTCTACACAGATTGATGCTGGAAATGAACAGAGAATGAATTTCTGAAGAGTTTATTGATCTACAACTCTACATGGATTCAACATATTTCTTAAGTATTTTTTCTTGATCTTGCAATAATACAAGTCAGAAGTTTACTTATAATATCTCACATCCATATCTCACAAGCCAATATGGCATTGTTGGAACACTGGTTTTAGTGGCAACAATATTCCATGAAGAGCTGCTGCTAAGAATGGGACAGACTACCCCCAGTCTGTCTCTGTCCTCTGTCAGCTCACTCGTCCTCATCTCAATCCTTTTAGTGGTTAACACAAAATCTTTCCTTCCGTCTTTTCCACATTCAACTATAGAAATGGTATAAAATCTATTGCTTCAGTAAAAGGCTGAGTTCAAAGATGGAAGCGGGAGTGCATGAAAGCATTGTATACTGCATCCGTTTCATCACTGGAAGACAGTGTACTCTCCTACAGGCTTTTAAAAAGCACTCATCTGAAAGTCCAAACAGAGAGGAAAGTTGTACGACAGAACAGCACCAATAATACTGACAATCAGTACCTTCCCACTGTGCAAGAACTGGTTGAATCAATATTGTTTCCACGTTATTTCAACCCAAAAAAATCTATGTGATGACGTTGAATCAACGTGGAAAACTGATTGGATTTGCAAAAAAGTAATCAATGTAAGGGCTTTTTTTCTTTTTTTAACCTTAATCCAATGACATGGTGACCTTTTTTGTTGATTTCACATTGAATTCACACTAGTTTAACTGACGTCTATGCCCAGTGGGTTATTCCTAATCGCCCATGTGATGCTGTATGTATTATATCACTTACATGTGTCTTGTATTTTGTTACATTTACCTTTCTTCATTGTATGATTTTACTATCCTGTTTGATTCCAAACCTAACTAAACACAGAACCTCAAACAAGCACAGTCTTGATGATAGAATAGATACTTTAACAGTATTCATTCTGTGAGTCTAAATCTATATGAAAGATTTAGCTTACAGTTCTGACTTGAATTCCACAGTATGGTGGTTTATGTAACAAGCACTTACCAAGTGGAAATATTTTCATTTTCAGTCAAGAGGACTTAGTGGGTAGTGTGAGATTGTTCACAGATCCCTGCTATGTAGTAGCGGTGCGAGGGTAAAACCACTGGGGAAGCCAATCTAGCAAAAAAAGCCACATTACAACCTATGTGTTGTGATAATTGCGTTGTCTGCCCTATAATCCTGTTAGTTCATATGACTGGGAATACAGATATGCATTTGTTGTTCACAGATACCTTAAAATAAGGTAGGGGCGTGGATCAGAAAACCAGTCAGTATCTGGTGAGACCACCATTTGCCTCATGCCGCATGACACATCTCCTTCGAATAGAGTTGATAAAGCTGTTGATTTTGGCCTGTGGATGTTGTCCCACTCCTCTTCAATGGCTTTGAGAAGTTGCTGGATATTGGCGGGAACTGGAAAACGCTGTCGTATACGTTGATCCAGAGCATCCCAAACATGCTCAATGGGTGAGATTTTTAGCTTCCAGGAATTGTGTACAGATCCTTGTAACATGAGGCCGTGCATTATCATGCTGAAACATGAGGTGATGGCGGCGGATGAATGGCACGACAATGGGTCTCAGGATCTCGTCACGGTATCTTTGTGCATTCAAATTGCCATCAATGAAATGTAATTGTGTTTCGTTGTCCATAGCTTATGCCTGCCCATACCATATACCGCCACCATGGGGCACTCTGTTCACAACGTTCGCCCACACGACGCAATACATGCCGTCCGCCATCTGCCCGGTTGTCAAGCCCTGACCATAGAGAGCCTTTTTATTCTCTATTTTGGTTAGGTCAGGGTGTGACTAGGGTGGGTAATCTAGGTTGTTTTATTTCTATGTTGGCCTGGTATGGTTCCCAATCAGAGGAAGCTGTTTATCGTTGTCTCTGATTGGGGATCATATTTAGGCAGCCATTTCCCCTTTGTGTTTTGTGTACACCTGTACAGTTGAAACCGGGATTAATCCATGAAAAGCACACTTCTCCAGTGGTGTAAAGTATTTAATAAGTAAAAATACTTGAAAGTACTACTTAAGTAGTTGTTTGAGGTATCTGTACTTGACCTTGCTATTTATATTTTTGACAACTTTGACTTTTACTTCACTACATTCCTAAAGAAAATAATGTTATTTTTACACTATACATTTTCCCTGGCACCCAAGTATTTGTTACGTTTTCATTGCTTAGCAGGACAGGAAAATGGTCCAATTCACACACTTATCAAGAGAACATCCCTGGTCATCACTACTGGCGGACTCACTAAACACATGCTTCGCTTGTAAATGATGTTTGTGTTGAAGTGTGACCCTGGCTATCCGTAAATTAAAAGAAGAAAATGGTGCCGTCTGGTTTGCTTAATATAAGGAATTTGAAACGATTTATACTTTTACTTTTTAAACTTAAGTATACTTTAGCAATTACATTTTCTTTTGATACTTAAGTATATTTAAAACCAAATACTTTTAGACTTTTACTCAAGTAGTATTTTACTGGATAACTTTTACTTTAGTCATTTTCTATGAAGGTATCTTTGCTTTTACTCAAGTATGACAACTGAGTACTTTTTCCACCACTGCATTTCTCCAACGTGCCAGTGGACATCAAAAGTGAGCGTTTGCCCACTGAAGTCGGTCAACACCTTGGTAAGGACGACGAGCACGCAGAATAGCTTCCCTGAGACGGTTTCTTAGTTTTTGCAGAAATTTCTCAGTTGTGCAAACCACAGTTACATGGTTGGTCTCAGATGATCCCGCAGGTGAAGAAGCTGGATGGGGAGGTCCTGGGCTGGCGGGTTACACATGGTCTGTGGTTGTGAGGCCGGTTAGACATACTGCCAAATTCTCTAAAAAGACGGAGGTGGCTTATGGTAGAGAAATGAACATTCAATTATCTGGCAACAACTCTGGTGGACATTCCTGCAATCAGCATGCCAATTGCACTCTCCCTCAAAACATAAGACATCTGTGGCATTGTGTTGTGTGAGAAAACTGCACATTTTAGAGTGGCCTTTTGTTGTCCCCAGCACAAGGTGCACCTGTGTAATGGTCATGCTGTTTTATCAGCTTCTTGATATGCACACCTGTCAGGTGGATGGATTATCTTAGCAAAGGAAAAAAGCTCACTAACAGGGATATAAACACATTTGTTAAGAAAATTTGAGAGAAATACGATTTTTGTGCATATGGAAAATGTCTGGTAAGTTTTATTTCAGCTTATGAAACACGGGACCATCAGACTCTTGCGAATTGAAGGAAAATGATGAAAAACAGAGAGACGAAAGATAAATATTATTACTTTTTTTCTTTGTACAGTTTTTGGTGAAGCCTGGCTTCCCTTGGCATTCATGAATACACACCACTGCTGCTATGATCTGGTAAAATAGCTGCATGGCAGTGGAGGCTGGTGGGAAGAGCTATAGGAGGACGAACTCATTGTAATGGCTGGGATGGAATCGATAGAACGGAGACAAGCAGGGTTTCCATATTTTTTTATATGTTTGATACAGTTCCATTTATTCCATTCTAGCCATTTACAATGAGACCCTCTTCCTATAGCGCCTCCCACCAGCCTCCTTTGCTGCATGAGAACATTTTTCTGCAGATTTTGAAATCAAGGTGAGTGTGTGATGGCTTCAAGAGTATGATATTAGGTGTAAGTAAATTGTTTTTTATGACAAATTGGGGACCCCACCATGTAAAATATTTATTCTGCCACCCAGCTTTTGCATGCCCACTCAACTCATCTGTGTCTAAAACAGAGATAATGTGGGAGTTAGGTTTATGAGAGAACTCTGTAACTACAGGAATAATGGCAAGGCTAAACCGATTACCCTATCGGAGACGTGAGCACCGCTCAGCCAGGTCCAGCAAAGACTGGGGAAATGACTCTGTAGCTCAAAACCAGCGAGTCACACCATAAACCCTCGTGTCAAGAAGCTATGTTATGTTATAGCCAGCCTTTGTGTTTCAACCACTGCCAGTCACATCTGTGGTAGAAAGAGACATAACAACCAAGGTCTCAACAGCATTCCATCTTTGTTTTCAGAGAAACGATATATTGCAGCTATGTCTGCAATCTTCTTGTTAATTAAGGGGAAAACGTGCTCGATATAACAATGTACCAAGAACATGAAAAAATACGAATGAAGAGGCGCTGGACAGTTCTCTTCTTGACAGTCAAGGGGTTTGTGATATGACGTAGTATTCTGGTCTTTATTCATGGTTTGTTTGTCAATGCATGTTTCTGCCTTGCACGTTTTGTGCCATACTATTTTTCCATGGCATACCATTTATATAGCAAATAGCCTTTAGCTATTCCCAAGTGGAATGTGAGATAAACAGTTTGCTATCAAATAGTTTGGATTTGGGATTTATAGGTAGCTAATGAAGTTATGCCCAGTTAGTTAAGCAGTATGAATGAAGTGATACTGTAATTAGATTTGATGATATTTCTCCTAAGAGTTCAAAAGATGGTGATTTCTTTATGTAAAAAAATATATTTCACCTACCAAGCACTGGGTGTGGACTGTACCCAAGGGTAAGAAAAAGCGCAGCCTAGTGTAAAATGTTAGACACAAAGGTGCCCACAAGTCAAGAACATTCAGTTTACTGTATCTATGGTTCTCATCATTCCTACAGGAATGACCAACACAATCTCACGCAATTTGTGCAAATATGTACAAAAAGTATTTCAGCAGATTTTGTGAGTTTGTGTGGCTTAATTTGTGTAAAAATACACACATTTCTTTGCGACTTAATTTGTAGGAAAAAACAAATTTTTGTGCGACTTCATTCATACGAAAATACATTTTTGGGGGGCAAACTTCGGAACATTCTTTTGAAAGTTATTGGAACAATGCATTTTGGGCAAAGGTGTTCTACACTGCCTTTTTTTGTGTCCCACATTTATTTTTGTATATATATATATATATACGTATATACACACTACCGTTCAAAAGTTTGGGGTCACTTAGAAATGTCCTTGTTTTCCATGAAAACATACATGAAATTAGTTACAAAATGAACAGGAAATATAGTCAAGACGTTGACAAGATTATAAATAATGATTTATAATTGAAATAATAATTTTGTCCTTCAAATCCTCCAATTGCAGCAATTACAGCCTTGCAGACCTTTGGCATTCTAGTTGTCAATTTGTTGAGGTAATCTGAAGAGATTTTACCCCATGCTTCCTGAAGCACCTCCCACCAGTTGGATTGATACGTACCATACGGTCAAGCTGCTCCCACAACAACTCAATAGGGTTGAGATCCGGTGACTGTGCTGGCCACTCCATTATAGACAGAATACCAGCTGATTGCTTCTTCCTTAAACAGTTCTTGAATAGTTTGGAGCTGTGCTTTGGGTCACTGTCCTGTTGTAGGAGGAAATTGGCTCCAATTAAGCACCGTCCACAGGGTATGGCATGGTGTTGCAAAATGGAGTGTTAGCCTTCTTTCTTCAAGACCCCTTTTACCCTGTACAAATCTCACTCTTTACCACCACCAAAGCACCCCCAGACCATCACATCGCCTCCACCATGCTTGACAGATGGCATCAAGCAGCATTTTTTCATTTTTTCTGCATCTCACGAATGTTCTTCTTTGTGATCCGAACACCTCAAACTTATATTTGTCTGTCCATAACACTTTTTTCCAATCTTCCTCTGTCCAGTGTCTGTGTTCTTTTGCCCATCTTAATATTTTATTTGTATTGGCCAGTCTGAGATATGGCTTTTTCTTTGCAACTGCCTAGAAGGCCAGCATCCCGGAGTCCCCTCTTCACTGTTGACGTTGAGACTGGTGTTTCGCGGGTACTATTTAATGAAGCTGCCAGTTAAGGACTTGTGAGGCTCTAATGTACTTATTCTCTTGCTCAGTTGTGCATTGGGGCCTCCCAGTCCTCTTTCTATTCTGGTTAGAGACAGTTTGCGCTGTTCTGTGAAGGGAGTAGTACACAACGTTGTACGAGATCTTCAGTTTCTTGGCAATTTCTTGCATGGAATAGCCTTCATTTCTCAGAACAAGAATAGGCTGACGGGTTTCAGAAGAAAGTTCTTTGTTTCTGGCTGTCACGACTTCTGCCGAAGTCGTTGCCTCTCCTTGTTCGGGCGGTGTTCGGCGGTCGACGTCACCGGTCTTCTAGCCAACATCGATCCATTTTTCATTTTCCATTGGTTTTGTCTTGTCTTCCCACACACCTGTTTTCAATCCCATCCATTACCTCTTGTGTATTTAACCCTCTGTTTCCCCTCATGTCTTTGTCAGAGATTGTTTTATGTCAACTGTTGTTTCTTGGTGTATAGGTGCGCGACGGGTCCTCGTACCCATGTTTATTTTATGTAAGTACATTTTCGTGTTTTTTAGCATGTTAAGTGGACATTTATTAGAAGTCTCCATTTACACTCAGTTTAACTCTCCTGCGCCTGACTTCCCTGCCACCTATACACACGGCTCTGACACTGGCCATTTTGAGCCTGTAATCAAACCCACAAATGCTGATGCTCCAGATACTCAACTAGTCTAAAGAAGTCCAGTTTTATTGCTTCTTTAATCAGGACAACAGTTTTCAGTTGTGCTAACATAATTGCAATAGGGTTTTCTAATGATCAATTAGCCTTTTAAAATGATAAACTTGGATTAGCTAACACAACGTGCCATTGGAACACAGGAGTGATGGTTGCTGATAATGGGCCTCTGTACGCCAAATGTAGATATTCCATTAACAATCAGCCGTTTCCAGCTACAATAGTCATTTACAACATTACAATGTCTACACTGTATTTCTGATCAATTTGATGTTATTTTAATGGGCAAAAAATATGCTTTTCTTTCAAAAAGAAGGACATTTTTAAGTGACCCCAAACTTTTGAACGGTAGAGTATATTAAAAAAAGTGTTAACAACCAAATATTGTTAATAAACCAGGTTGTCACCAAAATACTTATATTTAAAAAATATATATATATTAGCGCTAATGCTGTTTTTTATGCTTTTTTTTCACTTAATACTTTGGGATACTGGTCCTATGTCAGATTTTATGAGGGTTGCCAGATTGGAATAAAATGCTGTATTTGTCTGTTTTTTGTGGTATCGATGAAGGTATTTGATTGGGGAATGGGGATACATTTTCATGACGGGAAATTAATTAATCAATAAATGTGGGGAAACAGAAGATCTGTTTGGTTTCAATTCCCCCGCTGCAACTGAATGGTATTTGGAACTATAACGAGTCTGAAATATGATCAGTTAAGCCATATCAATCCAGTTAAACAGGCTAATGTAAATAATAAATTATGTTGGCTTCCACCTACAGTATGGCACTTCCAAGGCCGTTTCATGATGATTATTATGTTGTGTCAATCATGTTATATACTTAGGCAATTGTAACAACTAACAAGGCATAGCCAGCATTTTAGGCCTACTGCCTCTGCCCAGAGGCCTACTAGGTTTTCATGGCAACGGCCATTAGAGTTCACTTTGCCACGTATCAGCCCTGGTTAGAGTCCCTGTTGCAGTGTTCACTTTCTTCTGCTACATTGGTGGCAGGATTGGGATCACGTCCAGCCCAAGTCTAGTTCTGTGATCTAGTGGTGGGAAGCATTCTGGTTTTCAACATTGTGTTGGGTGTAAATCCATTGATATATCTAGTGAACAATGGATAAGCAACAATGGGTGTAATGGATAGAAGTGATCACTACAGGTGTGATCAAGCCTTACATCAAAGTTGCCTGAAGCTGAATGGAAAGTGCTATGCTCTGACCAGTTATTCAGAAGAAAATCCTCTGTGACTGTCTAATTTACATAAGTTAACTTACCAATGTGGCCCCAAAACAAACACATTCTACACATTTACAAACTACCTGTTTAACGTGTTATTATAACCATGGTGTTATTTTGTTATAGAAGCTTAAATATCTAATAACCTGACAATGATCCACATCATATAAGTAAACAACTAATGTAAGTGTAATGCAGCAAAACACAACTATCCCTTTTTTTAGGATGCAAACCAGTAATATGAATCACTGTTGAACCAACCTGTTCTGATCTAATGAGATGGATGTAGGATTTTCTACGGCCTAGAAACGAGGCCTTTCCCAGTCAAGAAGGACGAAGCTAGACTGATTCTCATTGGTTCTCATTGGCGAAGACTGTACTCAAGTTAGGGGTTATTATTATAGGGCTGTGAAACCAACAGCCAAATGGCCTCAGACTGAGCATTTCTCACTGGAAATTGCTGCTGATATTGAAAATAGTTTAGGATTAGGGTATTGAATTCATTTCAGACTCTCCTATCCCACTATTCCCAACATGTTATACCCCATAGGTTGTAAATAAACTAATTTTTTAACTGATATAACTTTGTTATTATTAACATTATTTTAGGGCTGTGAAACTCATGGCTGAATGGCTTCAGACTGAGTAATTCTCACCATTTATTTACGGAGAGAAAATCCCGTTTTATAACAGGTAGTGTCCATTTATTTACAGTAGTGTGTTGATTAAGTAATGCTTTCTTCAGTGGAAATACAGAATATGTATAAAAATGCCAAATATATCCAAAAACTAAATCTATTTTATCATTACTGAGATATGCAAACTACAAACATTTAGTGAGTTAATGATAATGAATATATATGACAACTAGATACATAAGTCAAGAGTTGGCTATAACATGAGTACAAACAAAGTGAGTGTGTGTAAGTGTTTGTGTCACGCCCTGACCTTAGTTCCTTTTTTATGTCTCTATTTTGGTTTGGTCAGGGCGTGAGTTGGGGTGGGCATTCTATGTTTTTTTCCTATGTTTTCTTTTCTATGTGTTTGGCCTGGTATGGTTCCCAATCAGAGGCAGCTGTCTATCGTTGTCTCTGATTGAGAACCATACTTAGGTATCCTTTTTCCACCTGGTGTTTGTGGGTAGTTGTTTTCTGTTTTGTGTGTTCACACCTGACAGGACTGTTTCGGTTCGTTCATTCTCTTTATTATTTTGTTTAGTGTTCTGTTGTATTTAATAAACATGGACACTTACAACGCTGCGTTTTGGTCCACTCCTTCTTCCCAGGACGATCGTTACAGTTTGTGTGTGTGTATTATGGTGTGTATTATAATTTCCCATCCTAAAAATGTATCCCTATTCGCCAATCAAATACCTTCATCGATACCACAAAAGAAAGACAGATACAGCTTTTTTCTCCAATCTGGCAACCCTCATAAAATTTGACATAGCCTTGTATTAAATGCATTATGAAAGAAATGGTGTAATGTACACGAAATAGTGGAGCCTTGTATTAAATGCATTATGAAGAAAATTGTGTAGGCCTACTGTTGCCTACACTAAAAAAAGACATGTATCCCAAAGTATTAAGTGAAAACAAGCATAGAAAACATTATAGGCATTAATAACAACCAACCCATTAATTTGGGGCGGCAGGTAGCCTAGTGGTTAGAGAGTTGGGCCAGTAACCGAAAGGTTGCTGGATGTAATCTTCGAGCAGACAAGGTAAAAATCTATCGTTCTGCCCCAGAACAAGGCAGTTAAGCCACTGTTCCCTTGTAGGCCCTCATTGTAAATAAGAATTTGTTCTTAACTGACTTGCCTAGTTAAATAAAGGTTAAATGTAAAAAATAAAAAAAATACATATTAAATAAGAAAAATATATAACTGTGTAATTATTTGGGTGACAACCTGGTTGATTGTCACGCTCGTCATAATAACTGGACCAAAGCGCAGCGTGATCTGGGTTCCACATCTTTTCATTACTATGTGAAACTCACAGGAAAACTAAATAATAAACAAACAAACGATACGTGAAGAAAATGCAGTGCTCACAGGCACTACACAAAAACAAGATCCGACAAAGCACAATGGGGAAATGGCTGCCTAAATATGATCCCCATATGACCCATACCAGGCCAACATAGAAATCTGTATTCACCTAGATAACCCACCCTAGTCACACCCCGACCTAACCAACACAGAGAATAAAAAGCTCTCTATTGTCAGGGTGTGACATTGATGAACAATATTGGGTTGTTAACAAAAAAATGTATGCATATATAAATCAATGTGGGACACATTGTGGGACACACAAAAAAGTGAGTCTGAAATGAATTAAATACCCTAATCCTAGAACAGCTCTAACTTTAAAGAGATTGTTCCAAAGTTTGCCCCCCAAAAATGTATTTTCACATGAATGAAGTTGCACAAAAATGTTTGTCTTTTCACACGAATGAAGCCACACAAAAACAGGTCAAAATGTTGGTGAAGAGATTTGTAAACAACTTTACAAGTGAACAAGTTAATCAGTTTCTCCTGGGTCAACATCTTAATATATAAACAAATTCTAACATTCTGTCCAAACAAATAAAACACCAGACCATTGCATACAATTAATTTTGTGTTGTGGAATTGTATTATACAAATGAAATGGAACCTTGAGCGAGACTGTTGCAAAGAAAGCATCAACCTTTTTTTTCTTAAAAGAGATATTTTAAATTGCGGTCTGAAAATTGGATATTGATTTAGCACAAGTCTGGTGAAGTGCACTCTCCTCTCTACTGAAACCTTGGAAAAAGTACTATTGTACATTTGTCCTTATGAGATAGACATTGGCGACCTTGAACTTTACAAACTACAACAATACAGACATGTGTATTCTCTAAAATCGTATTTAGTTTAAACAAGGCCTATGAAGATCTAGTGTTAGAATAGTGAAATAAATAATAATTGTACATTCTTCATTTCACCCACCATTTCTGCTCTCAGAGTCATAACATTAAGAATGCATTAGAGTGCACAAGACATGTAAAACAAAATCTCACACATGAAAAGATAACCAACCTTGATTTAATCCAATGAAAATGAAAAGTCACATTTATATTTATTTATGAATTTGCATGCAGCTGGCAATAGTTTCAGGATAATGGTGAATACGCAGCAAGCTATTGCTTGGTGTAAATTGGAGTGGAGTGAGGACCATTCATCTGTAATTGCAGGAATATCATCTAAAGAATATTTGAGTCCCTCTTTTCTTTTTGTATGTGGAAATACACTGTTTGGATCATCAGTGATAGAAAATCACCATTGTTAAGTTGAACGAAAGCCTAATTGGCAATGGCTCTACAACACACTGCCTGATGGGCATTAAGTGTAACATGAGCTGGTATGTAAATAAGTTAAGTTGGGGGAAGGGTGTGACATTTCAATGCCAACCCACTGGGCAAAAACTGGTTGAATCAATGTTATTTACACGTCATTTCAACAAAGAAAATCAATGTGATGACGTTGAATGAACGTGAAAACCTGAATGGATTTGAAAAAAGTAATTAACGTAAGGGAATTTCGTCATTTTTTCCCACCCAACTTTTCACCTAAATCCAGCTGCTTGTTAGTGGACAATGTTTGTGGAAAAATGTAAACATTGAAGCTTCACTTAGGTGCATGCGGAATGGTCAAGATCTTGCCTGTGCCCTGTGAACACATTTTCGGTATATTGTAGGTCAGTGTCATTTGGAAATAAAATGAAAACTTTGGGGCCAAAGGAGAGAACCATAAGCCTGATGGCCTTTCTTTCATAAGATATGCTGTACATTATAGCCAGATCTATTATCTCTGTCCTTTAGTCTGTTCTAGTGCACCAACGACAGCTATTTGTCCAGGTTTCTATTTGTCCAGGTTTCTCCATTTTTATTAAAACTTGTTTCTAACCTTGGGTTAATATATCATTGAGGTTCAATATTAGCTATTGTCAATGTCAGCAGCAATTTCCAGTGGTCCTAATGTTTTGTACACTCAGTGCAGTCGCCAATGGGTCTTAATCCCTGTATAAAAAAGAGCATGCGATCCCTTCTTAATCAACAGCGCCATCTGCAGGCTGCTATATTCTATCCATATTTTTGTTCAGCTTAGAAGGCCATTTGATTATTTTATCCAAAGGGATTCAATCAATTGCACATAGTAAGTTTCCAGATAACGCTTTCAGAAGTGTGTTTGATTTACACAGCAATTGTAATGGGTGACACTTGAAATGGTTCTGTAAAAAAAAAGGGAAAGTCTATGCCTTTCAATACGGAAGGGCACATAGGCCTACTCCAGAGTGACCTCAAAATAAACACAAACTATTTTCAGACCCAGTGCTGTAATAGGGACATTAACAAAATGACAGATTTGTTGATCACTGCATCTCCACCAAATATTATAATACGACCCCTTTTCATGTGTCTCTACTGTGCCTACTGTGCAGTGCGACTAACCTGCAGTGCACAGAAGTTCCACTCGGATGAGCTATAGTTCCACTATTAAATTTATGGACCAAAGATCAACATTAAAGACACAATATGTAAGATTGCCTGCTGGTTAAGCAAAAGAAAAAAAAGAAAAAAAGAAAACGAAGATACATCAAAGTGATAAAATACATGACTAATAAACAATAGACCACAACATTAAGGCAGTCTGACCAGAGCCTCGAGTCTGCCTATCTTGATGCTTCCTCCCTTTTTAACTCATCATTACATAATCTGGTCACTGTACCACATTATGTGCCTGTGGTCTCAGCACTTAGTTCCAGCCTAGCTAGTGATTAACTCTGCTCGATTTGATCTCTGCTGGTAGTAAGCCTGAGCTCCAGCTGCATTTGCCATGATCAAACCCATAAAAGTTTATGGTTCAGGACATGTGTGATATGAGCCCATGTGATTGTGGAAGTGTTTAATGGAGCTCAGATGTGGACGTGTTAACATGGGTTTGTTGCAGCTAGCAGCAGGCCCAGGCCTAGGGGAGTCCCACAGCCTCTCCTCACCATCTCCCCTGAGAGGCCAGTACTGTGACTGTGTGCTAGTGTGACAGCGTATAACTTCTCTGTCTTTGGCAAGAGAGCAGCAGGGGGACAATTTGGAGATGGCCCTTACAGTAAAGTAGTCCTACTTTACAGTAAAGACATTGGTCAAGAAGATCTTGTTGATCAACCAATAGCATGAATGTTCTATTCACATTTTTCAAAAAACAAGGAATATAAAAAATAGATTTCCCTAAAGCGAAATAACACCAGTCAATCAAAAGTGGATTTGAATGTTTAGGATAAAGATGCTTAGAGACAGAGCAAAAGAGAATAATGTATACTATTTGATTAGAACAACTTGATCTAATCAACACATTAACAGGGGTCTTTCATACCTCAATGCCCTATGGACCTTATGTTAAACCAAAAAACACCTTACCTAAGTGATAGTATTGCTGTCATTAAATAGGCTAGAATACGTAGGGTAGCAAACTGGCAATTGATTGCAGAATAGTGTATGTAAGAAGTAAGCCTAGTATTAACGATCATAGGCCTATACCTTTCAGCCCGGGTGGGCAGTTGAACTCAACAATTATTTTGATTAATTGTGTTGCGTGTCTACTTTTCTCCGCTGCTCAGCAGTTATCCCCCTCTCCCCAACGACACGGAGGCGGTCAGACTGGTTGGTCGACCCGACCACTTGGTGACGCCTGTGGATGAAACACGGAAGAGTTCATTCAAGGAATGAATATACTGTGGAGAAGCAGGCAGGATAGAAACAGACAGAGCGCGTCGGGATCCTTTCTATTACGGCAAAACTTCCTAAAGAAAATGATCCCATGAAAACGAAACAAATGTGTCTCCATATGCGCCTTCGTTGCGTTACTGTGGATAAAAGCTGAGATGTCTGTAAAGAAGAAAGTTAATGGATTCTTTGTCGTTTGGTCTATACTTTCCGCGGTCGGTGAAAAACTCGGTAAGCAAACTAACCGTTGTTAAAGCAACAGTGATTTACACGATTACCCAATACTTTTTGTACTACAACCGATGAGATTTAACAGATCTAGTTACCTTATATTCGATTTGAAATAAAATAAAATTCACCATGGTTCTGATCGTTTTACTTTGTACTAAACTTCATTCACTTTTGGTGTGCCTGATCCACATGGCAGATCAAGGGTTAATAACACTGTGTGGCATGTTCAACAAGCCTCGAATGTTAAGTAGCCTACGTGTGTGATAACTGGGTTGCCAACAGTCAAATGTAACAATAGTGTGTGGCATATAACTACAAGTATCTTATGCATCATACATTTGTTACATTAGATCATTGTTAGGCCACATTAAGTTACGATCAATCATGCAAAACGTTGAGAACTCTGACTCAAATGTAACCAGTCATGTTTTAAGTTGTCTTTCAAACATTACTCCTTGAGCTGTACTTATTAGATGAGGAATGTGCAATGGTTAACCATTAAGGCCTGTTGACTTTAGTTTAAAAATGCACTCTTATAGATTCATTGATCTCCACACTCTGCTTAAATATTTCAACCTTTCTACTGAGCAGAGACAGTTTGTTTCAACGTTTCCTCAGCAAATCCCCTACTTGTATGAGATTGTCAGCAGGCTTCCATAATATACAATATTCAAATGTGTTGTCAGTTAGGATGTCTTTGAACTATCATGTTGTTGACATGTAGGGCAACATACTATACCCGTCAATTGTAATCTAACAATCCTTGAGAAGAGACAGTAGGTGACTTTAACCAGTGACAAACCTGCCAAAAGGAACTGACTGGAGCTGGGTTCATACTAGCTATGATCGTCCTCTCACACCACAGTGACAGCATGGCTCGATTTTGTACTCATGTAACCTTCTAACCATGTAGGCTCATAGTAGGCTACGTGCCATTGGAAGCATCTCAATTGCGTACTCCTCGCATCCTCTCGCCTCCTTCTCAAAACCCATTGGAGGAAAAGGACCTCTGGCTTTCTCATCCAATGGGTTTTGAGGAGGCGAGGGTAGAGGACGCGAGGAGTATGCAATTGAGATTCTCCCTTACAAGTGGGGTCATCTTTTTGTGCCTGTGCTACTGTGGTATTGTCTCTCATTACCAAGGAGGCACCACTGGCTGCTGGCTCTTGAACAATGAACTGTAATGCCCCGCATGCCTTAGCACTCACAAGCAGTCAGTTTAGGAGACAGCTAAATCTCTCTGGCTGCCTTTGGGATTCTAATGTCGATCCATGCAGTGAGCAGTTTTAGTCCGATGCATATTATAGTCCAACACAGAGTTGGGGAAGAATTGATTCCGGTCATTGTTTGATGGTGTTTTCCCCCACCGCCTCCACCTGGCATTAGGTTGAGCCTCCCTGTTTGTCACATTGTCTACTTCCACGGCTCCCCCTCTGAGTGTTTGAGGTGAATATCTCATGTTTGTCCCGAGGGCAGTAGTCAGCCAGGTGATCAGGAGAGACAATGAGAGATGCGCTGGCATTTTACATTGAAATTGCATCATTATATTGTCTGCTACTACTCTATTTTTCACGAGTTTTTGTTGGTGTTTATCAGTATGCCTGGAGGGAAATAAGGATCCACGCCGTTTAGGTGGAATTAGCATAGGCGGCGCATCTATAAGGCTAAGCTTCCCCTAAAGTAAATTGAAATGCACAAGTTAGATAGCCTAATCCTGTCTATACAGTAATTAATAAAATGAAGGGCCTCCTGAGTGGCGCGGTGGTCTAAGGTACTGCATCGCAGTGCCACTAGAGAACCTGGTTAGAGTCCAGGCTCTGTCACAGCTGGCTGTGACCGGGAGAACCATGGGGGGGGGGGGGGTGCACAATTGGGTCCGGGTTATGGGAGGGTTTGGCCGGCAGGGATGTTCCTGTCCCATTGCACACTAGCGACTGCTGTGGCGGGCCAGGCGCAATGCACGCTGACACGGTAGTCAGGTGTACGGTGCTTCCTCATACACATTGGTGCGGCTGGCTTCCGGGTTAAGCGGGCATTGTGTCAAGAAGCAGTGCGGCTCGGTTGGGTTGTGTTTCGGAGGACGCACAGCTCTCGACCTTCGCCCCTTCCGAGTCCGTACGGGAGTTGCAACGATGGAACAGGACTGTAACTACCAATTGGATATCACAAAATTGGGGAGGAAAAGGGGTAAAATAATCAATAAAATGATTTAATCAACAATTATTATTATTTTTTATGATATTAAATGCTACTACACCAGAAAGCATAATTTGGATGATCATTAGCTTCTCGAGAGACAAAAGAAGCTTGTTTTTATTGTTTTAAATCGCATAGCCTGTGCGAGGGGCCTGCAATTTGGCCAGCGCTGCGTGGCAAATAGCAAAGAGATGGTTGTTGAGTTGAGAATGTCAGTGAAACAGAGGCCCAGCCAGGAATATCGCAATATTTCTAAATACAATCGCTGGAAAACATAGTTTGGAGTTCAAATGTCAGAGGAAGGCCCAAAGCCTGTTCCCAATTTTCCCACGCATAATAGAGAAACGTGATCATATACAAATGTAAGCAAGGTTTGAAATTATTATGTTCTAGTCAAATATATCTGTTTGGGCTTCCAAATGAGAGCGACTTTAACAGTGTTACGTCATATTGGCTGGATTTCTGCCTGTTTGAATGCCAATAACTCAGATACACATGAGAACATGAAATGATCCAGGGAATCGATAGAACGCCACTCAGAGATGCACAAAAACAATGTACCATTCAAAATGGGTGAACCTTTCTTTTGAATGTTTCCAACATTTTCGGATTAATAAAGCACCTATTGAGTTAGAACCATGGAGAGTTACCGGAAGTTGCAAGGAAAACAGGAGCTGCCTGCACTATTCCAGCACCATTTCAATGTTTCAACATCATCAAATCACCTATGCTTAGTCTAATACCATGACAACTACACTGAACAAAAATGTAAACGCAACAATTTCAAAGATTTTACTGAGTTACAGTTCATATAAGGAAATCAGTCAATTGAAATAAATTCATTAGGCCCTGATCTATGGATTTCACATGACTAGGAATACAGATATGCATCTACTTGTCACAGATACCTTTAAAAAAAGGATAGGGGCATGGATCAGAACCAGTCAGTATCTGGTGTGACCACCATTTGCCTCATACAGTGTGACAAATTTCCTACATTTCCTTCACGTAGAGTTGATCAGGCTGTTGAATGTGGACGGTGGAATGTTGTCCCACTCCTCCTCGATGGCTGTGCGAAGTTGCTGGATTTTGGCGGGAACTGGAACACGCTGTCGTACATGTTGAGCGAGAGCATCCCAAACATGCTCAATGGGTGAGTATACAGGCCATGGAATATCTGGGACATTTTCAGCTTCCAGGAATTGTGTACAGATCCTTGCGACATGATGCTGTGCATTATCATGCTGAAACATGAAGTGATGGCGGTGGATGAATGGCACAATAATGGGTCTCAAGATCTCGTCACGGTATCTCTGTGCATTGACATTGCCATCGATAAAATGCAATTGTGTTTGTTTGTCTGTAGTTTATGCCTGCCCATACCATAACCCCACTGTCACCATGGGGCACTCTGTTCAAAACGTTAACATCAGCGAACCGCTCACCCCCACACGACGCCACACACATTGTCTGCCGTCTGCCCGGTACAGTTGAACCGGGATTCATCCGTGAAGAGCACACTTCTCCAGCGTGCCAGTGGCCATCGAAGGTGAACATTTGCCCACTAAAGTCGGTTACGACGCCGAACTGCATTCAGGTCAAGACCCTGGTGAGGACGATGAGCACTCAGAGCTTCCCTGAGACTGTTTCTGACAGTTTGTGCAGAAACTCTGGTTGTGCAAACTCAGTTTCATCAGCTGTCCAGGTGGCTAGTCTCAGACGATCCCGCAGGTGAAGAAGCCGGATATTGAGGTCTTAAGCTGGTGTGGTTATATGTGGTCTGCAGTTGAGGCCGTTTGGACCTACTACCAAATTCTCTAAAAAGATGTTGGAAATTAAAATTAAATGATCTGGCAGCAGCTCTGTTGGGCATTCCTGCAGTCAGCATGCCAACTGCACACTCCCCCAAACCTTAACATCAGTGGCATTGTGCTGTGACAAAACTGCAGTGTGTTTCCCAGAGTCTGTTCTGGACTTTGTTTTGTACAACGCCACTCGTCACTACAAAACAACTTCAATGAGTTTTGGGCTAAAGTATGTAGCGAACGACAGAGCAGCTGAAGAATTTAGTCAGTGTGAGTCGTCAAGCTAGCTATAGGCACTGCATAGACAAATGTTGCCTTGCTATGAGTGAGAAATCTCAGGAGCATCAAAAAAGACAGACTGAAACCACCAACACAGGCACCCCATATCTGAGAGGATCGGAAAATGTCTAGGTCATGTTTGCTGGGGATGCTGTCAAGTATTAAAAAAGAAAAAAGTACTTCTGGAATAACTGTAAAAAAAATAATAATAATAAAAATTAAAAAAAACGACCAAAAAGTTCTACCTTAAACATACAGTAGACAGAGAGGTTGATTGTTAGTGTCCAAAACAAACCACTACATGAAAATACTCTTGAGCTGATGTTACAGGGCTCACTCTGCCCTTCTCTGTTTACACACCTATGGTCAGTAATGCTCTGTGGCATAGGTGTAGTCTATTTCCTCCTTTACCATTGTGGTAATGATGTCACCGCTCCTTCGCCTTCTCCGAGGTGGGTAGCTGCATCCTGTTTTTAAAATGTCCCGCTGTGCTGTTCGCCCAGCCTCACACCTGGACCTAGTTCAGCCTCGGACCACAAAGGCCACTGTGTGTGCCTGCCGCTCCATGGCTTGGGACTGGCCAGACAAGCCAAAGCTCCCATCTTGTTTTTTAATAGCCTCATTTGTCCACGGGCCTGCTAATTTTGCCGAAATGTTTATCCATTCAATTTGATTTACCTTCCTTGGAAAGAATCTAACTTTAGAGATTCTTATCCACAAGTCAGTGGTTTTTAATACATGTTTATTCCTATACAAAATGCTCCACCATCACTCAGAACCTACCATTGATGTCTGGACAGTGTTTATGTGCCACATATATCTGAGTTTAAGGGCCCAGTCCATAAACAAACCCTTTGCCCCTACCTCCTGGCCACTGGTGTGGTTGTGAGGCCGGTTGGACATACTGCCAAATTCTCTAAAACGACGTTGGAGGCGGCTTTTGGTAGAGAAATGAACATTAAATTATCTGGCAACAGCTCTTGTGGACATTCCTGCAGTGAGCATGCCAATTGTACGCTACCTCAAAACTTGAGACATCTGTGGCATTGTGTTGTGACAAAGCTGCACATTTTAGAGTGGCCTTTTATTGTCCTCAGCACAAGGTGCACCTGTGTAATGGTCATGCTGTTTAATCAGCTTCTTGATATGCCACACCTGTCAGGTGGATGGATTATCTTGGCAAAGGAGAAATGCTCACTAACAGGGATGTACAAAACATTTGAGACAAATAAGCTTTTCGTGCGTATGGAACATTTCTGAGATCTTTTATGTCAGCTCATGAAACATGGGACCAACACTTAACATGTTGCGTTTTTATATTTCAGTATAAATCTGAATGAAATAGATAGGTATGATTTGAAGAATTCAATAGGTAGCCTATATCAATATTGTAATTTAGTAGCTCAACCTTGCCTTTGATAAGAGGTTTAATTTTCACCATATTGCTAAGCAATAATGTCCTATCTACATGAAGTCGCAAGGGATTAGAGACTAGGACTGGGTCAAGGTCGGTGGGAAGCAGTCTGGTGACTGGTCTCTGTGGGACACAGCTGCCATGAGGCCCATGCAGGCCTGTTAGTGCTGTCACAGGTGTTAATGCCACACCCTGGGGGACAGTGGATTAACCTCCCTGTAAACAGGGGCCACTGTGTCACCAGGGCTCCAAGGCGTGGGATCCACTGACACACACACACACACACACACACACACACACACACACACACACACACACACACACACACACACACACACACACACACACACACACACATGGCCAAAGGGCAGCCCCACACCTGCAGGAGTCTGGCCCCAGCAGCTGAGTGTCTCAGACAGACACCCCACCTCTTCTTTCACCCAATGGGGATCTCCAGGGAGAGAGAATTGCCTTTCTTGGAGATTGTGTGTCAGTGTTATGCTGTGCGTTCCTAAGCAGAAATGCAGCAGGTATTTCTGTGAAGTAATTCCTGTTTGTTTTGACTTGTTGTTCTAAGGAGAAGATGTTGGCTCATGAGACATTGGTTCATTATGACTCAATGTGATTGATGTAATTAGGACTGACTTCAAATAGCTCTCATTAGGCGTTGTATTTGACTGACACAATGCAACATTTACAGTATGTTTGGCATGTCTTGACTTGTCTCCCTCCCACAATGTTTACTTACCATGAGTGATTCCTTTTGTATGTACTGGCATGTTCTCTTATTAGACCTGCTGCTGAAATTAGTAATGTTGGCTAGCAGACTGACAAATGTCTTCTTTACTGGTTGCTTGGCCTGGTTGTAAAGTGAAAGTTGAGCCTTAAATGTACAATGTTGATTGTCTTACAAAGATGTTCTTATTTGCCTTCCAGATGAGAGAGCACTTTGCATCTTATTGGTCTCTCTCCACCTAGCTCCACCGTCACACATTCCTCATATCATGGTCTAACAAGTCTTAAACGATGTAACTGAAATACAACACCAAAGTAGAGACAGAACTTCATCCTAATCTAACTCGACTTCTCCCCTATGGTTTTGTCCAGATGACGGTTGTGGCCACTCAGTGCTGGGCCCAGAGAGCGGTGTCCTCTCCTCTAAGAGCTACCCGGGCACCTACCCCAACAATACCTGGTGTGAGTGGAAGATCCAGGTGCCAGAGGGTAACAGCCTAGTCATCAGGTTTGGTGACCTCGACGTGGAGGCACGGGACTGCCAGTCGGACTACGTCAAGGTCCTCAAGGGAGGCTACGGGGGAGAACATGGTGAGTCTGAGTCAACCATCTTGACCTTGGCTATTGTCTCTCTGGGTCTATGAGTTGATGTATGACCTAGCTAGCTAGCTGTGGTAGTGGTGTTTCTACACAGAACAGTCTTCACAACGTTCCTTCCCCACAGATGAAAAGCACATGTCAGACTGCGCTTCTCTAATAACTTAGCCAAGGACAGAGTTCTTGTGGGGGATTTGACTATATATAGAGTGCTGGAGGAGGGAGCGGATGTCTCTGTGAGGCTGTTCTCAACTACAACAAAGAGGAAGGTGTGGAGGATCCTGCTGGTCTGAGAATTCAAGCCCACCGAGTATTCTATTAGTCTCTCTGTTACCTTGATCTCTGGGCTTTTGATAGGGTTTGAATATACAGTACCAGTCAAAAGTTTGGACACAGCTACTCGTTCAACGGTTTTTCGTTATTTTGACTATTTTCTACATTGTAGAATAATAGTGAAGACATCAAAACTATCAATTAACACATTTGGAATCATGTAGTAACCAAAAAAGTGTTCAAGAAATCTAAACATATTTTATATTTGAGATTCTTCAAAGTAGCCACCCTTTGCCTCGATGACAGCTTTGCACACTCTTGACATTCTTTCAACCAGCTTCATGAGGTAGTCACCTGGAATGCTTTTCCAACAGTCTTGAAGGAGTTCCCACATATGGTGAGCACTTGTCTGCTTTTCCTTCGCTCTGTGGTCCAACTCGTCCCAAAACATTTAAATTGGGTTGCGGTCGGGTGATTGTGGAGGCCAGGTCATCTGATGCAGCACTCCTTCACTCTCATCTTGGTCAAATAGCTCTTACACAGCCTGGAGTTGTGTTTATGGTCATTGGCCCGTTGAAAATCAAATGATAGTCCCACTAAGCGCAAACCAGATGGGATGGCGTATCGCTGCAGAATGCTGTGGTAGCAATGCTGGTTAAGTGTGCCTTGAATTCTAAATAAATCACAGACAGTGTCACCAGCAAAATACCCCCACCTCTATGCTTCATGGTGGGAACTACACATGCAGAGATCATCCGTTCACCTACTCTGCGTCTCACAAAGACACAGCGGTTGGAACCAAGAATGATTCACGCAGTCTCTGAACAGTTGATGTGGAGATGTCTGTTACTTGAACTTTGAAGCATTTATTTGGGCTGCAATCTGAGGTGCAGTTAAATCGCAATTTTCTGAGGCTGGTAACTCGAATGAACTTATCCTCTGCTGCAGAGGTAACTCTGGGTGTTCCATTCCTGTGGCGATCCTCGTGAGAGCCAGTTTCATCATAGCGCTTGAGGGTTTTTGCGACTGCACTTGAAGAAACTTTCAAAGTTCTTGACATTTTCTGGATTGACTGACCTTCAAGTCATGAACTGTCGTTTCTCGTTTCGCTTCATTTTTATTGCTGTTGTTGCCATAATATGGACTAACCGAGAATAAGTGCTCAGGGCTTTGCAGCAGATATGTAGAATGTTTGACTTGAATAAACAGGCCTTACAAATAGTGTGCTCTTAACTGACTCATACAGTAAGACATTGTGACCCTTAACCCTCCATGTAATCTTCCTTCAAATTTCTTTACATTGATTGACATACATTTGTTAGAAATCAATCAATTTGTATTGAACAAATTTTAAGGAAACAGTGACACAAGTGTGTACAACATGTGAGACGCCACCGCCACCTCACCTGACAACTAGTCACAGTATATCTGACAAGCAATAAAACGTCTGTCGGCTGTTAGCGGAGCGGAGCCCCACACAGAAGCATTTGTCATGCAGCACTGTGCCAGGAAGTCTCTCCTTCAGCCTGCCACTGCGAGTAAGAATGAGTAGGCTGGGGAGAAGAGCTGAGTATGGACTGAGGGTAATGTTGAGCTGCCAGATCCGTCTTAATGTAGTGAATGATTATCATGCCCATGTTGTAACTCACCCACGGCTGAGGTTACCAGTACAGAGGCCAGGGTGTCAAGGGCCCTTGGAAATCTCAGTGGTGAAACACTGCATGCCTTGGCTTCTCCCCTCAACAGCTTCCTGGTGGAAGTATTCCATTACCGACCAGGTTTCACAACGTGTGTTGCTCATAAATATCCATAGAAATTAGTGTTGTTTACAGTATCCCTTTCCCAGTCATACTTTTCTAACAGGAAATCGTGTCCTGACCTTGAAAGTGGTATTTTCACAGTTCTTTGAAACTTCTTCTTATATGACCCTTCTAATGTTCCGTAGGACAATAGGATTGAGGAATGTATTTGTTCATCATTAAATCCCTCAGTGTTGTTGACGTGTAGTACAGTGAGTCGGTGGATATAGTGATTTCCACCCAGAGGCTGTGGCTTCCATGGCGCTGACTGGTGGAGGCATCGTGTATCATCATGGCCGTCAGGTGAAAGCAAAGCCACAAAGGCCATGGAGACCAAGAACAACCAGCACTGGCTGAGTTCCATCTCATTGGAAAGGGCCCTGGGCACTAGGTTGGCCTGGGCATCTCTCTCTCCCATCTTTGTCTGCCCTGCAAATTATTTACAGTGAGATTCCTGTCGTTGACAAAAGGAAGCTTTTTTCCCTCCTGTGTGAAAGGGAGAGAGGAAGAGCGGTTTAGATGACATGATGTGGCTTGTTGGGGCTGAAAATAGAGCGCCTGTTGGTGAGGTCTGGAGGGACAAACCGTCCCGGTGGGAAGGGGGACCCTGTAGATAGTAGGTCAGACCCTGTCTGTGACCTCAGATATGGTGTCGGTCGGTGTTTTCCAATAATATGCCATTGTTTTTCTCTATTTTGGTGCCTCTGTTACCTTCTAATGCCTTGATTCCTTCTGAAATGCACAACCTAATTTACCTCCAACATTGGTAAAAGAGTTGAGTAGAAAGACAATTAAAATGACTGAAAATGTACTGTATGAATTCAGTGTTTTGTTAGTTGTTCTGGATCTTGTCTAGTCCTATATGATCAGGACTATTTTCTAAGAAAGAGAACATTAAACCTGTGTATGTACCGAAATGTGTACATTTTGATTAAGTTATAAGTTATGTTATTTTAGATACTTCTGTCAAATGTGTCTCACATGAGTGAGAGGATCAAGTCTGTGTCAGTGCAGCCCCCTTTATAGTGCTAAGAGCAAAGTGCCTGCTCCACTTATTCATTCATTGCAAGAGCTGTCTGGGCTGTTGTTAGCTCCCCAGTCCACAACAGGAGGTTCGTGGCACCTTAAATGGGGAGGACAGGCTCGTGATAATGGCTGGAGCGGAATAAGTGGAATGGTCTCAAATACATCAAACACATGGTGTGTAAATAGCCTTTGCACCACGTCTGTGGCTAGCTATTTGAAACTTGTGAAAGAAAATACATGAATGTGCCACAAAACAATAATTAGGCTAAGTTACCACTTACGTTACATAGGACGTGTAAATTCACGCCCAGGAGACGATAAAGAAGCATCCTGAAAATACATTTTACTGCAACCAACCACGGCGCACAAAATGTACACTGGTACCGAGGAGCAGACAGCCAGGAGACTGACAAACCAGAAGTTTCTCTGTCATCGCTCACTTATCAAAAGATGACACGGCATATCGTTCATTCTAGCGGGAGAGGGCTATACAGACTTTTCTGACTAGCGAACTAGCGTACTTTTAAATGAGAAGCAGCCTAGTTCATTTATGAAGTGTAAAAAGTAGCCGGCCGAAAATGAGTCTGTTACCGGCTGTTTAGCCGAGGGCCGGCACTTAGGGAAAACACTGGTGGCACCGTCTTGTGTTGGTAATTTGGAATAGGAAATAAGGTCACATTGCTGTCAAAATGTAGATTAATGCAGGTCAATGGTTGTTTTGATAAAGCTGCCATTCTCTCCTGTTGCAGTGTATGGGACATTCTGTGGCAGCCTGAAGTCCTACCCCAGCGAGATGCACACAGACTCCAATGAGGTCATCGTACAGTTCCGCAGCGGGCGTCACATCTCCGGCCGAGGGTTTCTTCTCTCCTACTTCACCGGGGACAACAGAGGTGTGAAGCTCTTCCTCCTACACTAACAGTTATGCTGTTTTAATATTGAACACCTGAGTCTGAATGTTGCACCTGTGTCCTGTTCCGTCCCTCTTGGTTGGCGGACAGACAGTGCTCCCGGTAAACCAATCAGCTTTGCCACATGCCATGGCTTGCCTTTCCTCTTCGTTTCTCTGCGCGGGGTGAACCCGGAGCTGTTTGGGGCTGTTTCTACAGGCATCGTTTTCAAACACAGCGTAGACTCTGTTAGTCAGGCCATGTTGAATAAGAGGCACATTTCACACAGTATGCTGATCCAGGAGATTGTAGGTGTCAGTTTGCAAACTGGTTTTGATGGATATCCCTATTTCCACCGTTGTTGTTAACCGAAGCATAATGTAGATAGAGGACTGTTGGTTGATAACATGCTGACCAAACCGTCTCCGTGCGTGTGTCCGCGTGTGCCATCGTGCGCATGTTGATTTTTGTCTTTCCCCACCAGACACGTTTATGACACTCAGGTTAAAATACAAATACCAATACCAAAACCAACCGAGGAGACAGGTCGAAACACATATGAACCATTTAGCTAGCTTGCTGTTGCCAGCTGATTTGTCCTGGGAGATAAACATTAGGTTGTTATTTTACCTGAAATGTATATGGTCCATTTTCTTTGTTGCTATATCTTTGTAGACTTTTGACCCATTTTGAGTTATACAAAATTGTGTGTTCTCTACTCCGACAATTAATCCACATATAAAAAGGGGAAACCTAGTCTCTCCTCGTTGATCCTTCTTCTGTGGATTTTATATGGCAGTTGGCAACCAACTTTAAGGTGTGTTACCGCCACCAACTGGACATGAGCGTGGACTTTTTTCATCTTTCAATCACCTACGTGGGCATATGCTCTTCAAAACCAATGAGGGGATGCAAGAAGTTGCAATTTGTAAGTCGCTCTGGATAAGAGCATCTGCTAAATGACTTAAATGTAAATGTAAGTGGGACTTGAAGCGCATCGTGTCTAAAATAGAAGTTCTATTTTTGGGCCTGGCTATGCAGACGCGTGCGAGCAGTTTGGATGAAATGATTGAATAATATGTAGGTTTATTTTGCAACGCTTGCAACATGGCCGGTTTGGTCAGCATGTAAGAGCGGTGTGTACATGAATCTTTATCCCAGAGGGAGTGAAGGAACCAGGGTCTTCATCCTGTTGTTCTAATAGTGTCCTGTTATGGTCCTCTCTGCTCTACGTAGCTGGTTTCCTCTGTCTGCTCTACTCTGAAGCCACTGGTCAGATTATATTTTTAGCTCTCATTGTATCTCTTCCCTCTCCTGTTTTTTTCACCTCAGATCTGCTGACATGTTTAGACAAAGGCAGCCATTTCTCCGACTTAAAGTACAGGTAAGGGTGTTTCGAATGTAGGGGTGTGTGTCTACGACCAGTCAGATGTCTTCCTTTGTGTCCTTGATGAACTGTAATGGCAATAGATTACTAAATTGATAATGGACCTTAATGGAAAATATTACCCCTTGTTACCCATCAGCTAGTCAAAGATGGGCTTCTCATTTCCTCAATATTCTGAAATATTTATACAATTTAGATTCAAGTATCTTATACAATACGTCTCCATTAAGTCAATTTTGTCCACTTACGGTGTTGTGATGTTGGTGTCTCTGGTGTGAAGAGATCTCTCACTGAACTGTGTCTATTGTTGTCTACCCTCACAGGAAGTACTGTCCGGCAGGATGCAAAGCAGTGGCGGGCGACATATCCGGGGATATTTCCCAGGGTTACAGACATGTAAGTAAAATTCTACTACTGTCCTCAAGGGTAGCCTACTGCATGCTTTTTACTGTATGTTCCCAGGTTTCAAAAAGCAGACAAATGCTGTTTGCTCTCTGCCTCCTCCTTGGGGAAAGTGTTACCACAGACATTGGTTTGGGGATTCGAGGCATCGTTGTGTCCTTCGAAGCCTTGGCAGCAGTGTGGCCCTGACATGTTCTAGTCCCCTGAAGCAGCCAGCCAGCCAGCCATGCACTTGTTTGTTTACTCTTGATTACATTAGCCTGTCCTGTCTTAAGTCAGAGGAAATAAACTGTTCAGAGGCCCCACTTAGACCACCACCGTCCTCTGTCCACAGGTGCTTAGAGTAGTAGTAGGTTTACTGTATGGGCCCTTGTTAGCCAGAGAAACAGACACACCAAAAGCTGGATATGAGGAGTTGGCCCCAGGCTAACCGGTTGTTGCTGTTGCTTTTGTCTGGCTCCTGCTGTGCAAGTGGTTGTGATTTGTTGGGACACTGCTGTATTGCCTGAGGGTGCTTGTTGTGTCATTTCTACCTCAGGGTTCATAGTGGGAGTAGGGGGTGTGGACTGGGTGTGGACTGGGCCCTTTGTTCCCCTGATAAACCCCCACCCTCCCTCAACGCACACACACACACACACACACACACACACACACACACACACACACACACACACACACACACACACACACACACACACACACTGGTTGTGGAGGTATACTGGATGGGTAATCTGTTTATGTAACTGCAGTGCATTTTTCCTCGGCAGCAGAGCTGGGTTTTGCTGTTTAGTAGGTTGCATCCCAGGTCAGTCGAACCACAGAAGCAAGGCAACTGTAAAACCAAACAAAAAGTGTTTGTGTCTAACTGGCTTAGAGGTCTTGTACTGTAGAACGCTTTGGGCTCCTTTAGAGCTAGAGATTAGCTATATAGTAATAGCTATATAGTAATACCATAAGATGTGTAATACTGAGGTAAACAGCCAAACACATACAGACTAAGCACTTAAGAACTAAGCGCTGTGACAAAGTTCTGGTCACTGATGTCCAGAGTCACGTCAGAACCATAGTTTTACCAGCCCTCCCACCTATGGGCTCAAGACATATAAAATCAATTATGATCTCTATGGGGCTCCGGATACCTTTCATGTGGGCCTCCTGGAGGGGATCAACCCAGTTGTGGTCCTCCTGCCATGTCCACCCCTGCCTTGGCTGGTGTATCTAAAAAGAGAGGGGCTTTTCAGACCAGAGGCTTTCTCGGGCTCCTGAGGGTCAGCTCTCTCTTGGGCGTGATCAGGGCTATTGAGTGGCCAGCGGTCAGTGTGACAATGTGACAGACAGCTTCAGGCTTAGGAAGCCCAGCAGGGAGCTCAAGCCCCACAATAATAGGCTGCTTGAGAACAACAACGACGTTCCACCGTCTGCTGCTGAGAAGAAGCACGAGGGGTCGAGGGCTGAGGGACTGAACCATAGAACTCTTCTCCAGAGCGATCGATTAGTCCACGTTGGCTATTGTATAGGGAGGGTTTGGTGGAGGGCCTAGATTATGAGATAAACAACTTCTGTTCAACAGGCTTTGTCTGTCCACTGCACCCATTCAATAGACACGCTCATTAGCATTTAGACTAACACAATGTGTTCCGGGCAGTTTGTTGTATTAATGGTTCCTCAGAGTATATTTGGTATAACCATTCACATTGTTTTGATACACTGCATATAGTTAATTAACGTGGTTATCATACCATATGTCGCCGTTCCGTGTTAAGAAGCACTGTAGTAAATGAATCATTTAGCAATATATTCTGTTTGTTGAAAGGTCATTTGTCTCTCTAGTTAGTGAATATGACCCTTGGGCATTGACAGCAGGGAAGTAAGTAACTGTTGATGGTTCCTCTCCTACTGTGTGGTATTAACCCCCCCCCCCCCCCCCCCCCCCCTGCTAAAATGGTAAATGCTTCTCTGAAATACAGTAGTCAGCAGAGGTATAGACAAGAAGGTTAACCGAGGCAGGACACATGGCCAGTCTCAGTTAGAACCAGACAGTCCTTGGCTGAAGTGTTAAATCCATTATCTAGTCTATTATGCCCCTCCTAGTACCAGCAGCAGCCTTGAACTCAGCCTTGCTCCATCACCAGTCCATGATTAGTCTCTAGACATAACTGACTGGGGCCATGATCTAATATACAAACTACCAGAGCCTATCCATCTGCTCTATCGGCAGACAGACGGACAGGCAGCAGGGCAGCGTTATCTGTATTTACGGTGTCTTGCCCTGCAGTATATAAAAGATCAGGGTTATACTCATGAGGCAGTTAAATCTGTCCCCAGAGCAGCTGTTATTCCAGATAAGAGACTCTGTAAAGCAGGTCCTCAGGGTCCCAGCCACTGGTCCCGTTATGGGAGCAGCAGCCCTCCCTCCCATCCCTCCCACCCAGCATGGAATATGTGCTCAGTGGTCACCTATAACACCTAGTTGCCAGACCAGCCTGTCTGGAATCTAGCCTGTCTGTACTGGCTTTTTACATGGAAAGGGAGGAAATTGCTGCAGGCTGAAATGAGCCGAAACGGATTTTAGCACAGAGCTTTCACCTTGTCCCCATGTTAAAGTTAGTTAGTATATATATTTATTTTAACATTTGAATAGCAATATGTTTTCAGTAATTCATTTTTTTGTCTGTATTAATGTGTTTAAGTGCTTGTTTCAATTGATCCTTGATGGACATTTTTAAAGCGCTCCAGTGATTGCCATGTTAATTGTCATGAATTGTAAATCATCAATCCTCTCTTTTTGGAGAAAATGTCTGTTTTATACTCTTATCTCTGAGGTCATTCCTACCTGTCCCAGTCCTTCATTTCAGCAGCAGGGTGGGTCATTCACTGAGAGGTAGGCAGCTAGCTATTCCAGGGCTATGTTCTGTGACAAGGTACTGCTTTTCTAAGTAACTCACCACCGAGAAATATGTTTGACATTCCTCCTATAGCTACAATTACCGTCATTGTCACCCCTGAGTGCAATCACAATGTGTCTTTTTTCCATGCTTAAGTTAAGTGTGGTGTGATTGATAATGCATGGACCTTAAATAAGATTAGAGTCGACTGTGGCTCCATGTCATGAGATTGCCTCTTTCATTTGTGTTGAGATGCCTGTGCTCCCATTGCTGACACAGGTGAATGATGGGGAGCGGCATTGCGTACATGCCATCTATCATGGGGCGGGGCCAGTCCCTGTAAAGGGGAACCTCAGATGGAGGGATGGTGCATTGTAATGAACAAAGATGCACTGATGGAAGCCGTAGTGCAAGCTTTTTCACTTAGGGAGTCCATGTTTAAATTTGTATGTTTCGTGGCCTACACTGTCTTGATGAAATGGTTTTTGCCATATGTAGTATTTCTGTGTGGTAGTGGGTTTTTGGCTAGCTCACGGTCAGACTTTCATTACCAGTGTGCGAAGTTTCACTCTTCTCCCAGCCTCACTGCGTTTAGTCGTGGTTATCTGTGCTGACTGTCTGTGTCATATCTCTCTGCTTTCAGACATCTGTGCTGTGTAAGGCTGCGGTCCATGCCGGGGTTATCCTGGATGAGTTAGGAGGCTGGGTATCCGTGGAGACCCAAAAAGGCCTGAGTCACTACCCCGCCACCAGAGCCAATGGGATCCAGTCCAAAGAGTGAGTACTGCGGAATGACAAGCCATGATTAAGAGTGTAGGCAGTACGACAGCAGTAGATGTGAATGTCAGGCATCATATGTTGCCCTTAACAGCACTAAAGGCTACTACTAAGGCTGCGCTTTAGATAGGCAGCCCAATTCTGATCTCTGAAAAAGATCGGATGTGAAAAGATCTGATGTGATTGGTCAAAAATGATCAGAATTGGGCTGCCTGTGTAAATGCAGCGTAAGCAGAGGTACTAATTAGCGTCCAAAAACATTACCTACTGGCTTAGGATAGCTCGTAAGATTCTGAAAGAAGTGGTTGCATGATGGGACACCATGTTCTCTGTCATCTCTGCTATGAGTGTTAAATAAATGGCACCAGCCGACCTTGAATAGTTTACCTCAGTCAAAACAGGATTCATCAGGCAGGGCTAGCGGGCTAGCATTCCTGCACTGTTTCAGCGATAAGATTAGCCAGCTCCTCGCTAATGTCAGAGACACTCAGTCTGGCCTATGGCATTCACAGAGATGTATGGTGGAGGTCTGAGGTGGCCGAGGAGAGAATAATTCTGGCCATCACTCAAGCTGTCCGTAATATATTCAGTGGGTGACAGGTTTCTGTCATTTAGAAGTAATGCATGCAAAGATTACCTGAAAATTCATGGATATCACAAATAGGCTTCAGAGCCCTAAGGCCTATAGCTATGTGAATGCATTAAAGCTATATTGGCAATTCAAATGGAGACATTTTGAAATGTGTGTGTTAGGTTTTCACGAACCGTTGAACGCTGCTCATCAAGCAGTCACTTTCTTAATGCTTCGTTAGATTCACTGGCTAACATGCACAGCTGAAATGAATATACACCTCCTTATAGACCTTGAGTATTTGTGGATTTCCCTTGAAAAGTGCTATGTCATCAAATCTACATAAAGCACAGAGCTGCTCCGTTGTAAATGTACAACCTCAGCCTAATACAAGGCTAATTCTCCAAATGCTTGGCCTTTGCTAAAAGGAGTGAATACCTGGGTTGTCAGAACCCACTGTTAATACCTGTTGTCAGAACCCACTGTTAACTGCAACACTCCAACAGTATGTAAGGTGGTATGAATGAAATGCAGAAAGTGTTGGACGCTGTCAAGCCAAGTTTGACATTTTCCCGTTGGATTGTGCTGGATTTGGACTAGAAATGTGGAAAGAAAACATCGCATTCACTCAAGCCCCATCCCACCTCCAGAAGATGTAAGTCTCTGTCTCTGGAAGAAAATATCAATATCTTGTTTGTAATATGAAATTGGATGATGTCAAATCACGATGGATACCTGTGTGGTGTTCGTACTGTATCCACGTTGTAGCAGGATCAGTTACATTTTGACTGAGATACTTCGATTATTTTGACACTCGGGTGAAGTTTAGGACCCACATTTAAAGCGTTTTCTCTTTTTGTAGTTTGACACACCTCTGTAATCGTCCCAAAATATAATTGAGCCACCATATCTGCTTTTTTGAACTGTTCAGAGACATCAGATTCAGGAAGCTGGTGAAAATGACAGGATATTGAGTGATGACTGAGAAAGATAATTCTTCCGACTAGCCCCCTTTAATTCACACCACCCCCGGTGTCTTAATGTATTCAGGTTAATCCCCCAGTTACAGGCAGCGAGGAGAGAAGAGACTCCACAGAGCGTGTAGGAGGGCAGGGGAAACAAGGCACTGGGTCCTGGGGGAAGGCTGATTTGGGAAGAGAACTGGGTGGGGTGACAATCTGGGGATGCTCCTTTGTGGCCACAATGGGTGTTCCTCCACAATGGCAGGCCCTCAATGTATCATTGTAATGGTTGAAGCTAACAGTCCGCCATTGATGGAAATCTTATTTTTCTTCTTCCAGCGGTTCTTTGTCCGATGCTCTCTTCACGTTCGTCACTAATGGTAAGATTTGTTTTGTTCTCAATCGCTACTGATTTTATGCTCTTAAGTGTTTGTATCTCAAACAAAATGTGCTGATTTTATCAGGCAGAAATTTGTCAAAGCCTCCCTACAGCTTACTAAATGAAAAATTGTACGCTGGCATTTCGGACAATTTGCTGATAGGTGTTGAAAAAGGACATAATTCACAGTCAATAAGTGCTAAATGGCAAGGAAAAATGAAAGTTAGCGTAGTCGCATCTTATCTTGGGAAGCATGGGAACCCCTTATCTCCTGTCTGTTTATTTTAATACGGCTGTTTGCAATCTGGCACAGTTTCATCCAGTCAGTCAACTCTGCCTGTGGAGATAGATAGCCAGAGCCTATCTATCTATCTCACAGCAGGCAGGCAGGCCTCCAGGGAACACCCACAAATAATCACATTCACATCATCCCAGAGACCCTGGACCCACTCCAATTTGCATACCGCCCCAACAGATCCACAGAGGATGCAATATATATATTTTTTCTCCACGTTGCCATCTCCCACCTGGACAAGAGGAACACCTATGTGAAAATGCTGTTAATTGACTACAGCTCAGCGTTCAAACAGTGCCCTCCAAGCTCATCACTAAGCTAAGGACACTGGGACTGAACACTTCCCTATTCAACTGGATCCTGGACTTTCTGACAGGCTGCCCCCGAGTGTTGAGGGTCGGCAACAACCCATCCGCCACGCTAACCCTCAACACTAGGGCCCCTCAGTGGTGCGTGCTTAGTCCCCTCCTGTACTCCCTGTTCACCCACGACTAAGTGGCTGCGCATGACTCCAACACCATCATTAAATTTGCTGACGACACGACAGTGGTAGGCCGGATCACCGACGATGATGAGACAGCCTATAGGGAGGGGACCTGGCCGTGTGGTGCCAGGACAACAACCTCTCCCCTCAACATCAGCAAGACAAAGGAGCTGATCGTGGACTACAGGAAACAAATCAAATCAAATTGTATTTGTCACATAGTGTAGTGTAGCGAGTGTAGCGAAATGCTTGTGCTTCTAGTTCCGACAATGCGGTAATAACCAACGAGTAATCTAACATAACAATTACACAACTACTACCTTATACACACAAGTGTAAAGGGATAAAGAATATGTACATTAAGATATGAATGAGGGATGGTACAGAACGGCATAGGCAAGATGCAGTAGATGGCATAGAGTACAGTATATACATATGAGATGAGTTATGTAGGGTATATAAACATAAGTGGCATAGTTTAAAGTGGCTAGTGATACATGTATTACATAAAGATGGCAAGATGCAGTAGATGATATAGAGTACAGTATATACATATGAGATGAGTAATGTAGGGTATGTAAACATTATTTTAGTGGCATTGTTTAAAGTGGCTAGTGATATATTTTTACATACATTTCCATCAATTCCCATTATTAAAGTGGCTGGAGTTGAGTCAGTATGTTGGCAGCAGCCACTAAATGTTAGCGGTGGCTGTTTAACAGTCTGATGGCCTTGAGATAGAAGCTGTTTTTCAGTCTCTCGGTCCCTGCTTTGATGCACCTGTACTGACCTCGCCTTCTGGATGATAGCGGGGTGAACAGGCAGTGGCTCGGGTGGTTGTTGTCCTTGATGATCTTTATAGCCTTCCTGTGACATCGGGTGGTGTAGGTGTCCAGGAGGGCAGGTAGTTTGCTCCCGGTGATGCGTTGTGCAGACCTCACTACCCTCTGGAGAGCCTTACGGTTGTGGGCGGAGCAGTTGCCGTACCAGGCGGTGATACAGCCCGACAGGATGCTCTCGATTGTGCATCTGTAGAAGTTTGTGAGTGCTTTTGGTGACAAGCCGAATTTCTTCTGCCGCCTGAGGTTGAAGAGGCGCTGCTGCGCCTTCTTCACAACGCTATCTGTGTGGGTGGACCAATTCAGTTTGTCCATGATGTGTACGCCGAGGAACTTAAAACTTACTACCCTCTCCACTACTGTCCCGTCGATGTGGATAGGGGGGTGCTCCCTCAGTCATTTCCTTTGTTTTGTTGACGTTGAGTGTGAGGTTATTTTCCTGACACCACACTCCGAGGGCCCTCACCTCCTCCCTGTAGGCCGTCTCGTCGTTGTTGGTAATCAAGCCTACCACTGTAGTGTCGTCCGCAAACTTGATGATTGAGTTGGAGGCGTGCATGGGCACGCAATCGTGGGTGAACAGGGAGTACAGGAGAGGGCTCAGAACGCACCCTTGTGGGGCCCCAGTGTTGAGGATCAGCGGGGTGGAGATGTTGTTACCTACCCTCACCACCTGGGGGCGGCCTGTCAGGAAGTCCAGTACCCAGTTGCACAGGGCGGGGTCGAGACCCAGGGTCTCGAGCTTGATGACGAGTTTGGAGGGTACTATGGTGTTAAATGCTGAGCTGTAGTCGATGAACAGCATTCTCACATAGGTATTCCTCTTGTCCAGATGGGTTAGGGCAGTGTGCAGTGTGGTTGCGATTGCGTCGTCTGTGGACCTATTGGGTCGGTAAGCAAATTGGAGTGGGTCTAGGGTGTCAGGTAGGGTGGAGGTGATATGGTCCTTGACTAGTCTCTCAAAGCACTTCATGATGACGGAAGTGAGTGCTACGGGGCGGTAGTCGTTTAGCTCAGTTACCTTAGCTTTCTTGGGAACAGGAACAAGCATGTGGGAAGCATGTGGGAACAGCAGACTGGGATAAGGATTGATTGAATATGTCCGTAAACACACCAGCCAGCTGGTCTGCGCATGCTCTGAGGACGCGGCTGGGAATGCCGTCTGGGCCTGCAGCCTTGCGAGGGTTAACACGTTTAAATGTTTTACTCACCTCGGCTGCAGTGAAAGAGAGCCCGCAGGTTTTGGTAGCGGGCCGTGTCAGTGGCACTGTATTGTCCTCAAAGCCAAAAAAGTTATTTAGTCTGTCTGGGAGCAAGACATCCTGGTCTGCGACGGGGCTGGTTTTCTTTTTGTAATCCGTGATTGACTGTAGACCCTGCTACATACCTCTTGTGTCTGAGTTGTTGAATTGCGACTCTACTTTGTCTCTATACTGGCACTTAGCTTGTTTGAGTGCCTTGCGGAGGGAATAGCTACACTGTTTGTATTCAGTCATGTTTCCGGTCACCTTTCCCTGGTTCAAAGCAATGGTTCGCGCTTTCAGTTTCGCGCGAATGCTGCCATCAATTCATGGTTTTTGGTTTGGGAATGTATGCGTCGCAGAAGTTAGAATAACAAAGATCTAGGGTTTTACCAGCCCTGGTAGCACAATCGATATGCTGATAGAATTTAGGGAGTTTTGTTTTCAGATTAGCCTTGTTAAAATCAACCAGCGAAGATGAATGCAGCCTCAGGATGTGTGGTTTCTAGTTTACATAGTCAGATAAAGTTCGTTCAGGGCCATTGATGTGTCTGCTTGGGGGGGGAATATATACGGCTGTGATTATAATCAAAGAGAATTCCCTTGGCAGATAATGCGGTCGACATTTGATTGTGAGGAATTCTAAATCAGGTGAACAGAATGACTTGAGTTCCTGTATGTTGTTATGATCACACCACGTCTCGTTAATCATAAGGCATACCCCCCCCCCCCCCCCCCCCCCCGCCCCTCTTCTTACCAGAAAGATGTTTGTTTCTGTCTGCGCGATGCGTGAAGAAACCAGCTGGCTGCACCGACTCCGTTAGCGTCTCTCGAGTGAGCCATGTTTCCGTGAAGTAAAGAGCGTTACAGTCTCTGATATCTCTCTGGAATGCTACCCTTGCTCGGATTTCATCAACCTTGTTGTCAAGAGACTGGACATTGGCGAGTAGTATGCCAGGGAGTGGAGCGCGGTGTGCCCTTCTCCGGAGCCTGACCAGAAGACCGCTTCGTTTGCCCCTTTTACGGCGTCGTTGTTTAGGGTCGCCGGCTGGGATTTGATCCATTGTACTGGGTGGAAGGCAAAACACAGGATCCGCTTCGGGAGAGTCATATTCCTGGTCGCAATGATATGGAGTTGACGTTGCTCTTATATTTAGTAGTTCCTCCCGACTGTATGTAGTGAAACCTAAGATTACCTGGGGTACCAATGTAAGAAATAACACGTGAAAAAACAAAATACTGCATAGTTTCCTAGGAACGAGAAGCGAGGCGGCCATCTCTGTCGGTGCCGGAAACAGGGCTGAAGCACGCCCCCCATAGGCTGCATCATCGTCATCTTCAAGTTCCTCTGTGTCCACATCGGTAAGGATCTATCATGGTCCACACACCGATACAGTCGGGAAGAGGGCATGACAACGCTTCTTCCCCCTTAGGAGGCTGAAAAGATTTGGCATGGGCCCTCAGATCCTCAAAGTTCTACAGCTGCAATATTGAGAGCATCTTGACTGGTTGCATCGCTGCTTGGTATGGCAACTGCTTGGCATCCGGCTGCAAGGCGCTACAGAGGGTAGTGCGTACGACCCAGTACTTCACTGGGGCCGAGCACACTGCCATCCAGGACCTCTATACCAGGCGGAGTCAGAGGACCCTGAACAGCTTCTACCCCCAAGCCATTAGACTGCTAAATAGTTAGTTAAATAGTTAACCAAATAGCTACATGGACTATCTGCATCCTTTTTGCACAAACTCTTTTGACTCCTCGCGTATGCTGCTTCTACTATTATCTATTTACTCCTAGTTATATGTACATATCTACCGCAATTACTTGTACCTCTGCACACCGACTCGGTACTGGTAACCTGTGTATATAACCAAGTTATTATTTTGTATCTCTGCACATCGACTCGGTACTGGTACCCATATAGCCAAGTTATTACCTCGTATCTCTGCACATCGACTCGGTACTGGTACCCAGTGTATATAGCCAAGTTATCGTTACTCATTGTGTGTTTGTTTTTATTATTACTACAATTCTACTATTTCTCTTTGCATTGCTGGAAGGGGCCTGTCAGCATTTGACTGTTAGTTTACACCTGTTGTTTACGAAGCACGTGACGAGTAAGATTTGATTTGAAATAAACCGTTGGTGTTTAGTATAGAGAGCAGAAGTATTAATTCAGACACGTGATGATACAACTGCAGATTGGCTGCATGTATTAGTCAAATTTACGCTCAGTAACTGGACAACGGTACCGATTTTGAAGAACTTGTGATGTGAAACATTTCCAATTTAGTTATGTTTCTTGTGGACTATTGGCCTTAATATGTGATCATTCGTTTATTGCCTCGAGGACTGCTCCCTTTAACAAATCAATCTTTGAGTGGAGAGATCTCTCCGATTGACTTAGACAGCATCAATGTTCACATGACACGTTGACAAATGTCCTGACACTGACAAATGATGCCATGACATACTTTCCCTAGTCTGGAAGCTTCATGACCTCGTCAACAACGTCGATGTCCTGCACTTTTAGTCAAGACTAGCTCCTTATTGACTGTCCTCTGTCCACACTCTCATTATGTTGGAATGGTGATGAGTACAGGAGTCATAGCTGCCGTAGGGTCCTAGTGCAGAAGGGTTTAGTTTGTTGAAGAGTTGACAGTGCTTTAGTCATAGTTGTTACATAGGGTTTTAGTTAGTTGTGGAGTTGACAGGGCTTTTAGTCAGACTAGGTGCTCCTGTGACTGTTCTGACAGGATGTCTCCCCTCAGAAAGAAGTGGGCTTCAGAAAAGCTGGGCTCAGATTCCCCTAATGCTCCACTGCCTTTGTGCTCTTTATTTTTTACAACATGTGACTCCAGTTAAGAGTACAGAGGCAGATTTTTAAGACGTGTACATTTTCCTGTTGAGTCAGTGCTCACCACGAGTGGCTGTGTTATTGGTTCCACATGCGTTTTATGTTAGTTAAGAGAAACAATATACAGTCCCCCTCCTTTGAATTTGGTTTTAACCTTCGTCACTTATAATCCATAATAAACCAGAAAAACTAAAACAAGCAGTCATGTTGGAGGGAGACAGAGGAAATAGTGGGAATATTTTCGTTAAGTTTAATGTTATTGACTTTTTCCTCTTCCTTTGTTGTTTTCTAGACTGTAAGAACCAGTCAGTGCTGCGGACTGTGTCTGTGAGTGCCAGTTCGTGGTGGCAGAGGGCAGGGGAGATGGGTCATCAGTCTGACTGGGCGCCCAACAGCTCCCAGGCTGACCCAGGATCAGGGAGCCGCTCCTGGGCTGCAGACCAGAACGACAGCCTGCAGTGGCTCCAGCTGGACCTGGGGGAGAAGAAGAGGATCACAGGTGAGATAAGAGTGCTACTCAGGGAAATCTCCTTTCCAACATGACTCATCCAAAACGCCTCTCTAAATCACTCTTAACAATAGAAGATAAGTAGCACTCTGTTTTATTTCTCAGGGTTTATTCATTTATTTGGATCCCCATATTGGCTCCACACCCTATAGAGCATGTCTTGCTTGCCCAGCATGCCTTTGGGTTACCAGGCGACGCTTAAGTTTTTTTTGTTGTTGGAATTTTGAGATTTGGTTGTAGCCTACTGGTACATATTTCCACCGTTGCCACGCTCTCTGTCCTGATGAATGGCAATCCCTTCTTACTGGGCCTGCTCCGTGCTCAGCATACTGTAACCGTTAACCGTAATGAAGTAGGAGCCCTGGTGTTCTTGGCCAAGTCATAAAGGATCAATGGCAGAGCTTTGCTGTAGAGTTCCTCCCTCCGTGGCATCAATTTAAAAACAGGCCTTCAGTTTTAACTCTCTCCTGCCTGGCTGCCCTAAGGCGCAACACGAACACATCTGTCGGAAAAATGGGGTCTGTCTCGTGATTTAACTCTGGAGGGCTCACCACTGCCAAATTGTGGCACATGTGCACCACACACACACACACACACACACACACACACACACACACACACACACACACACACACACACACACACAGCGTTAGAGAATGCCCCTCTGTATTGCTCCTCTACAAACAAGAGTGAGACTTACGAAGGCTGGTTTAAATATAGGACCATGCCGGACACGAGAGTTTATTTTGAGCGTCGTGTATGTAGTCAGTAAGTCACCAGTTAATTTCATGCTGCTTTACAACACATTGGGTTCCAGTCAATAAAGAATGTGTGCTTTGTCTGCCGTTTCCGAAATTCAGATTTAAGGAGAACGTTGAATTGATTGGAATGCGAGCTATTGAAAATGGAAGCACTTTTATAGTAGAATTGTTGTTGTGCAACAACAATAAGATTCTATAGTCTGAGGAATACAACCCTTTCTTTCCTAGACGGTCATGCTTCTCTGATAATCATATTATGGATTGGATTGGATTTCTGTTGTCAGAATATGTTCCGGGATTCTTCTGATGGCATTGAGGAGTACACCACATCAGTAACTGGCTTCATCAATAAGTGCATCGACGACGACGTCCCCACAGTGACCGTACGTACATACCCCAACCAGAAGCCATGGATTACAGGCAACGTCCGCACTGAGCTGCCACTTTTAAGGAGCGGGACTCTAACCCGGAAGCCTATATGAATCCCACTATGCCCTCTGACGAACCATCAAAAAGGCAAAGCGTCAATACAGGACAAAGATCAAATCGTACTGCACCGGCTCCGACGCTCGTCAGATGTGGCAGGGCTTGCAAACTATTACAGACAACAAAGGGAAGCACAGCCACGAGCTGCCCAGTGACACGAACCTACCAGACGAGCTAAATTACTTTTATGCTCGTTTCGAGGCAAGTAACACTGAAACATGCATGAGAGCACCAGCTGTTCCGAACGACTGTGTGATCACGCTCTCCGTAGCCGATGTAAGACCTTTAAACAGGTCACAAGGCCGCAGGGCCAGACGGATTACCAGGACGTGTATTCCGAGCATGCGCTGACCAACGGGCAAGTGTCTTCATTGACATTTTCAACCTGTCCCTGACGGAGTCTGTAATACCAACATGTTTCAAGCAGACCACCATAGTCCAGGTGCCTAAGGTAACCTGCCTAAATGACTACCGAGCCGTAGCACTCACGTCTGTAGCCATGAAGTGCTTTTAAAGGCTGGTCATGGCTCACATCAACACCATTATCCTAGACCCACTCCAATTTGCATACCACCCCAACAGATCCACAGATGATGCAATCTCTATTGTACTCCACACTGCCCTTTCCCACCTATGTGAGAATGCTATTCATTGACAACAGCTCAGCGTTCAACACCATAGTGCCCTCAAAGCTCATTAATAAGCTAAGGACCCTGGGACTAAACACCTCCCTCTGCAACTGGATCCTGGACTTCCTGACGGGTTGCCCCCAGGTGGTAAAGGTAGGGAACAACACATCCGCCACGCTGATCCTCAACATGCGGGCCCCTCAGGGGTGCGTGCTCAGTCCCCTCCAGTACTCCATGTTCACTCATGACTGCATGGCCAGGCAAGACTCCAACCCCATCATCAAGTTTGACACAACAGTGGTGGCCTGATCACCGACAACAATGAGACAGAATATAGGGAGGTCAGAGACCTGACTGTTTGGTGACATGACAACAACCGGTCCCTCAACGTGATCGAGACAAAGGAGATGATTGTGGACTACAGGAAAAGGAGGACCGAGTACGCCCCCATTCTCATCGACGGGGCTGCTCGGCCTCCGACCGCAAGGCACCTCAGAGGCTAGTGCGTACGGCCCAGTACATCACTGGGGCCCAGCTTCCTGCCGTCCAGGACCTCTATACCAGGTGATGTCAGAGGAAGGCCCTAAAACTTGTCAGACTCTAGCCACCCTAGTCATAGACTGTTGTCTCTGCTACCGCACAGCAAGCTGTACCGGTGTGCCAAGTCTAGGTCCAAAAGGCTTCTTAACAGCTTCTACCCCCAAGCCACAAGACTCCTGAACAGCTAATCGAAGGGCTACCCAGGCCCCTCTTTTACAATTCTGCTACTCTGTTTATTATCTATGCATTGTCACTTTAACTCTACCTACATGTACATATGACCTCAACTAAACGGTGTCCCCGCACATTGACTCTGTACTGGTACCCCCTGTATATACCCTCACTTGTTATTTAACTGCTGCTGTTTATTTATTTTCTACTTATCTATTTTTTTAACTTAATTTTATTTATTTTCTTAAACAACAATGCTTTAAGAAGTTAAGGGCTTGTAAGTAAGCATTTCACTGTATTCTGTGCATGTGACAAATAAAATTTGATATAACAATTATGAATTGGAAACTCTTACACTCAAAGTACACCAAAAGTACAATTTCAACCATGAGCCAAAAATCCAGTAGTTAATTTCAATACCTTGAGATTCTGTATTGGAATTATGACAGTAATTTCCTATAATGATAGTTGTGCTGCGTCTCCATATAACCCACAATGCCGTGTGTAATGTGGAGTAATGACATGTTGCGGGTCGCCTGTCTGCCGCCATATTGTTCTGGCCCAGTGCCAGGTGCTCATTTGCCACAAAAATGCTCAATCATACTGTCCGGGAGCTGCAAATGACTGTGAAGGTTTCCACGTGGTGGTGCAGTGATTGTTCTGCTCTCTGAGGTGATGTCTCCTGTCCCTGTTCCAGTACATTCCAGGACTGACCAATGGGTGACATCACTGCCCCGGAGACGGAGAGAAAAAATTAAAGGGGGGAGGTGAAACATGCTGAACAATAGAAAGAAAATGCGACATTTTGACTGGAGTTTCATGCGCTCTGTTTTTGTTTTACAGGAATTATCACGACTGGCTCTACAATGTTGAACTATGACTACTATGTGATGAGCTTCGTGATCGATCACAAGGAAAGTCGTCGGTGGAGGACCTACACACAGAACAACAGAACACAAAACATGGTGAGTATTCCAAACCCAGTTATCTGATATCTCACTTCCATATTCAATTGCCTGTTATGTCTATTGTTCCATAATGAACTGTCTTTATACATTATTGTACAACAACAGACATTCCTATATGCATAATCAATGTCTTCTGTTACCATGAGTCACAAGAATGCCTGCCGGTCCCTCTGACCCTCTCCTCTCTGTCTCTCTCTCCCTTTGTCTCCCCCTTTCTCCCGGTCAGATATTTGAGGGGAACCAGGACAGTCTGCATCAGACCAGGAACACCTTCCACCCTCCAATCATAGCCCGCTATTTGCGCATCATACCTCACACCTGGCACCAGAGGATTGCCATGAGGGTAGAGCTGCTGGGCTGTAACTATGTCAGAGGTACAAATCCTAACCGTATCTAACCTGACTACAGCAGAAATATATCAGTCTGGTTGAGTGGGTCTGGCTGCAGGACCAGATGGTGTTATCAGTGAGTCAGTAATTGCGATTGATGACTGCCTTTTAGAGAAGCTTTGGTGAGGAGGATCAGTTCCTGTAGGGAACTGACCTATTGTTTTACAGTACATTTACAATAAAGTGGGGAAGTAGGATAGATCTGTAATTTTGCTGAATGTTATTGGCACACCTGTTGATCGTTCAACGCTCACTCTCTCTCACTCGCTACCACTCCTCTACTCTGCTCCCTTTCCCTCTTTACCCTCAGTGAACATGTCATCCCAGGTCACCCTGGAGACGGTACCCACCAAACCCAAGCCTCCGGTGGGGGACGAGGAGATCACTGAGCCGGTGCCCTCCCAGGCAGACCTAGGTACCCATCTCATTAAAACACTGCTTCCACCAGATGTTTGTTTGTGTAATAGCTGGCTAACATGCTCTCTCCTCTCTATTCACAGTCAAGCTGGCCATCATCATCGTACCCACAGTCTTATCTGTGGTGCTCATTGGGATTTGTCTATTCAAGATGCTGCAGAAGTAAGTGGCTGGTTCATGTCATTTGAATAGATAATGTAATGCTTTTAGAGACTGTAGTGTAAGGTTGTGTAAGAAGAGCTTGCACCTTAATGACTCATAGGTTTCCTGTCCCCATGACAACGTGACTGACGAGCTCAGAGTGGCCTGACCTTATATGGCCCCATAGCAGCGGGTTCTCCCTACCTTGTGCCTACTCTCTATACTATGTCTGTTAATTATGTGTGGGAGATGTCGTCTGCCTGCCTGTGTGTCTGTGTCAGTATGGATGTGCCTGAGGAGGAGATCTTTTCAGGAAAAGAAAGAGGGAAGGAGATGGAATAGATTTGATCGAGGGAGAGATGTATGGGACAATGAGGGCCAGGGAGATTCCTAGAACGGTCCTTTTGAAATGGCTGCCTGTCTGTTGCTCAGCTAACACAACAGGCCTGACCACCAACACAACCACAGTCATTCGTGTCAGTGAGAGAACACTGGAGGAGGATGCACAACACATGTGGATGTATACCATTCATCTTTTTACTGTCAACCTTTGTTGTCTTTTGTTATGTGGAGGTGGAAGATAGAGGGGCTTAAAGGCATCCTCAAGCTTCCCAGCCAAAACAGTTCGGAGGAGTTTGCACTTATATTCTGATGACATTTTGTGAAATGTTTGTTTGGTCGGCTGTTCGGGCACTTTGTCTTTGTCTGTGATTGGTCGACAGTAGGGATTATAGGGCCTTCTTAGTGGCACAGCGGTCTAAGGTACCGCAGTGCTGGAGGCATCACTACAGATCCGGGTTCGATCCCGGGCTGTGTCGCAGCCGGCCGCAACCGGGAGACCCATGAGGCGGCGCACAATTGGCCAAGCATCGTCCGGGTTAGGGGAGGGTTTGGCCGGCCGGGATGTCCTTGTCCCATACTGCTCTAGCGACTCCTTGTGGAGGCCGGCGCATGCATACTGACTTTGGTCTCCAGCTGTACGGTGTTTCCTCTGACACATTGGTGCGGCTGGCTTCCGGGTAAAGCGAGCAGTGTGTCAAGAAGCAGTGTGGCTTGGCGGGGTCGTGTTTCGGAGGACGCGTGGCTCTCAACCTTTGCCTCTCCCAAGTCTGTCCGGGAGTTGAAGTGATGGGGCAAGACTGTAACTGCCAATTTGGATATCACAAAATTGGGGAGAAAAAGGGGTAAAAAGTGCACACAAAAAACAAAAACAGTAGGGATTATTTAATAAAGTCTTTGTTGCCATTCAATGAGAGACGACTGGTTTTCATGCAGTTTTTTTTCATTAAGAAATAATGAACCAAACAACTTGGTTAGATGAAAAATTACGCGTACGCGACTAAGATCTCTGCGAAAATGTCAAAATGAATGACAGATTCCTTGAGTCTTCGTTCAGACAATATTTTGGGGAATATTCACAGGTGGAAACTTTCCGTGGGAATATATGGGAATTAATGGAAATGTAATATTAATACCATTTAAATGTAGATGTTTTTTGCATTGGATATATTTACCATATATGGAGACAGAAACAGAAACCTTTTACCTTATCATAAGTAGACGTAATTGCAAATTATTAAAATCCTTCCAATAGAAAACAATATATTTAGTTACGAATTGAACTTTAATTAAATGAGTTGACTCGTTGTCAGGCTCAAAAAGCCTCAAATATGCCTGGATGGCCACCAGTTTTTCAACCCTAGTATTGGTCAGCCTGTTGTGTGTGTGTGTGTGTTCCCAAACAAGGACCAATTGCGCTCTGAGGCGGCTGATGTTTGTGGGATTTGGAGGATGATTGAGGCGACAGGGGAAAGAGCCTCAGATCCACAAAGTCCCTTCCACCAGGTGGCTGATGAGATATGTTGGCAAGACTTCCATATTGCATCTCCATCCAAAAGCCCCTGCTTGGAAGTGTACTTTGCCAGACTGCCAAGAACCTTGCCCTCATCCACGCCAAGGTGGCGAGACACGGTAGTGATGACACCATTGGCCTTGTTGATCTCTGCACCAGACAGGATGCTCTTGCCAGCATACTTGTGGTCCAACATGTACGCTGCAGCGATACACGCTGGGCTTCAGGCAGAAGTCTTCAGCTTTTTGATGTATTTCAGAACTGCAGTGTCCTCTGCTTGGAGCAACAGTGAAGTGGGCAGGGTAGTACGGATCTCTTCTCTTACATCTGCAAGCAGAGTCTGAACATCAGACAGGATGGCATTGTCTCCTTCAATCCGTGCAATGGCTACTGCTATAGGTTTCAAGCTGCTTACCTCTCTCCCAAAATACATAATCCAGGAGAATCCTCTTGATGTGGCTGCCTATATCAGCAGACTGCGATATGGCCATTTCTTGGAGAGACTCCTTCCCCTCCAGGAGATTGTCAAACATGATGACAACACCACCAGAACGGGTGTTGCTCGGCAGCTTCAATGTGGTGCTCTTATTCTTCTCACTTTGCTTGGTGAAGTAGATTGCTGCTATAACTTGATGACCCTTCATATACCTAACCATTTTCCTTGGCTCTCTTCTAGAGTGTATCCATTGTTTTCAGTGCCATGATGTCCTTGAGGAGCAGATTCAATGCATGAGCAGCACAGCCAATGGGTATGATGTGAGGGTAGGACTCCTCCACTAGATCAAGCAGCCTTCATGTTCGCAGCATTGTCTGTCACCAGTGCAAATACTTTCTGTTGTCTAAGGTCATTGATGACTGCCTTCAGCTCATCTGCAATGTAGAGACCGGTGTGTCTGTGGTCCCTTGTGTCTGTGCTCTTGTAGAATACTGGTTGAGGGGTGGAGATAATGTAGTTAATTATTCCTTGCCCATGAACATTCAACCTCCCTGTAATGTAGAGACTGGTGTGTCTGTTGTCCCTTGTGTCTTTGCTCTTGTAGAATACTGGTTGAGGGGTGGAGATGATGTAGCTAATTATTCCTTGCCCATGAACATTCAACCTCCCATCAGAGATGATTGCAATACAGTGCTTTCTCTATGATTTGCTTGACCTTCACTTGAACTCTGAACTCAGCATCCAGCAAATGAGTAGATAAAGCATGTCTGTTTGGAGCGGTGATAAATAGTTAAATAGTTAAGCAGTTAGAATAAACAACTCCTGTGTGAGATAAATGTTTTTAAATTATACATTTATGGAAACAGGTGAATTAACACTCCTCAGTTAGCAGGCTCAAGTGAGCTAAAATCATCAAATCAAGTTTATTTTATATAGCCCTTCGTACATTATTTAATATCTCGAAGTGCTGTACAGAAACCCTGCCTAAAACCCCAAACAGCAAGCAATGCAGGTGTAGAAGCACGCCGGCTAGGAAAAACTCCCTAGAAAGGCCAAAACCTAGGAAGAACCCTAGAGAGGAACCAGGCTATGAGGGGTGGCCAGTCCTCTTGGCTGTGCCGGGTGGAGATTATAACAGAACATGGCCAAGATGTTCAAATGTTCATAAATGACCAGCATGGTCAAATAATAATCAGGAGTAAATGTCAGATTGCTTTTCATAGCCGATCATTAAGAGTATCTCTACCGCTCCTGCGGTCTCTAGAGAGTTGAAAACAGCGGGTCTGGGACAGGTAGCACGTCCGGTGGACAGGTCAGGGTTCCATAGCCGCAGGCAGAACAGTTGAAACTGGAACAGCAGCAAGGCCAGGTGGACTGGGGACAGCAAGGAGTCATCATGCCCGGTAGTCCTGACGCATGGTCCTAGGGCTCAGGTCCTCCGAGAGAGAGAAAGAAAGAGAGGAGAGAATTAGAGAGAGCATACTTAGATTCATACAGGACACCGGATAAGACAGGAGAAGTACTCCAGATATAACCAACTGACCCTAGCCCCCCGACACATAAACTACTGCAGCATAAATACTGGAGGTTGAGACAGGAGGGGTCAGGAGACACTGTGGCCCCATCCGATGATACCCCCGGACAGGGCCAAACAGGAAGGACATAACCCCACCCACTTTGCCAAAGCACAGCCCCCACACCACTAGAGGGATATCTTCAAACACCAACTTACCATCCTGAGACAAGGCCGAGTATAGCCTACAAAGATCTCCACCACAGCACAAACCAAGGGGGGGGGGCGCCAACCCAGACAGGAAGATCATGTCAGTAACTCAACCCACTCAAGTGACGCACCCCTCCTAGCGACGGCATGAAAGAGCACCAGTAAGCCAGTGACTCAGCCCCTGTAATAGGGTTAGAGGCAGAGAATCCCAGTGGAGAGAGGGGAACCGGCCAGGCAGAGACAGCAAGGGCGGTTCGTTGCTCCAGAGCCTTTCCGTTCACCTTCACACTCCTGGGCCAGACTACACTCAATCATGTGACATACTGAAGAGATGAGTCTTCAGTAAAGACTTTAAAGGTTGAGACCGAGTCTGCGTCTCTCACATGGGTAGGCAGACTATTCCATAAAAATGGAGATCTATAGGAGAAAGCCCTGCCTCCAGGTGTTTGCTTAGAAATTCTAGGGACAATTAGGAGGCCTGCGTCTTGTACGTGTAGGTATGTACGGCAGGACCAACTCGGAAAGATAGGTAGGAGCAAGCCCATGTAACGCTTTATAGGTTAACAGTAAAACTTTGAAATCAGCCCTTGCCTTAACAGGAAGCCAGTGTAGGGAAGCTAGCACTGGAGTAATATGATCAAATTTCTTGGTTCTAGTCAGGATTCTAGCAGCCGTATTTAGCTCTAACTGAAGTTTTTTAGTGCTTTATCCGGGTAGCCGGAAAGTATCAAAGGCAGCACTAAGGTCTAGTAGCACGAGGACAGATGCCATTAAAATGTAATTTACCACCTTCACAAGTGCAGTCTCAGTGCTATGATGGGGTCTAAAACCAGACTGAAGCATTTCGTATACATTGTTTGTCTTCAGGAAGGCAGTGAGTTGCTGCGCAACAGCTTTTTCTAAAATGTTTGAGAGGAATGGAAGATTCGATATCGGACGATTTTTGTTTTTTTCTTTTTTTCTGGGTCAAGGTTTGGCTTTTTCAAGAGAGGCTTTATTACTGCCACTTTTAGTGAGTTTGGTACACATCCGGTGGATAGAGAGCCGTTTATTATGTTCAACATAGGAGGGCCAAGCACATGAAGCAGCTCTTTAAGTAGTTTAGTTGGAATAGGATCCAGTATGCAGCTTGAAGGTTTAGAGGCCATGATTATTTTCATCATTGTGTCAAGAGATATAGTACTAAAACACTTAAGTGTCTCTCTTGATCCTAGGTCCTGGCAGAGTTGTGCAGACTCAGGACAGCTAAGCTTTGGAGGAATACGCAGATTTAAAGAGGAGTCCGTAATTTGCTTTCTAATGATCATGATCTTTTCCTCAAAGAAGTTAATGAATTTATTACTGTTGAAGTGAAAACCATCCTCACTTGGGGAATGCTGCTTTTTAGTTAGCTTTGCAACAGTATCAAAAATACATTTTGGATTGTTCTTATTTTTCTCAATTAAGTTTTCAATTTAAATTATTGTACAAAATTCTTGCAACTAATAGAATGTTATATATATGGGGGATACAATCTTCCCAGCTCTGTAGATTCTGCTGTGAGGAGGCAGAGTCATTAGACCATTTATTTTGGTATTGTCCGCATGTAGCTCGTTTTTGGTCACAGGTCCAGGAATGGTTGAAGAATTGCAACATTTGCGTAGAACTAACGCTACAGATAGCAATACTGGGGGATTTGAAAAGCCATAGTCAATCAATCAATAATATAATAATTATTTTAGCAAAAATGTTTATTTTTAATTTACAATCCGTGGAAGCTATGAGAATAGGAAGATTCAAATCTTTTGTGAAGCATCACAGCACAGTTGAAAAATATATGGCAAATAAAAATCCGAAATGGATGATGTTGGAAGATAGATGGGAAAGGTTGAGTGGAGCTGAAGGGTGGGACTAATAACAAGATAAACAATGTAGGGCATACGGGATCTGTGACATGTGTATAGGTGCGGAGCTATTGTGAAATAGCACAGTTACAAGTGGAAATCAAACTGGATGGACAACAGAAATAGAGGAAGGACTAAGAACAAACAAGAGAGAACTATTATAACGTAGACTGTGTCTGTAAAATGTGTATAAGATGTATAAATTGGAGGTAAAAACAGAAATGTTTATCAGTTTACTCCAATTGGGGGATCGGTGGTAGGGTTTGCGGGGAATAATAATAAAGGTATACTCTTTAAAAAAGTATGTATGTCTATGTAGGTATGTGTATGTATATATGTGTATATGTATGCATACGTGAATGGATATATATATATTTACCCCCAAAAATATGGGGGATTGGAAATGATGCAGACAATTACATTGGAAGCAACATTCTTTCCGCAATATTAAGCTGATCCACCCCCCCATAAAAAAATAAAAATAAAAAAAAAAAGTTGGAAAAGTAGGATGATCGAGCAGCAGTGAGGCAGTGCAGCTCTTCGATACTGCACGGTACTGTCTTTCCAAGCTAGTCGGAAGACCAGTTTGGTGTGGCACCATTTCCGTTCCAATTTTCTGGAAGCATGCTTCAGAGCTCAGGTATTTTCTGTATACCAGGGAGGTAGTTTCTTATGACAAATGTTTTTAGTTTTTAGGGGTGCAACTGCATCTAGGGTATTGCGCAAGGTTAAATTGAGTTCCTCAGTTAGGTGGTTAACTGATTTTTGTCCTCTGACGTCCTTGGGTAGGCAGAAGGAGTCTGGAAGGGCATCAAGAAATCTTTGTGTTGTCTGAGAATTTATAGCACGACTTTTGATGCTCCTTGGTTGGGGTCTGAGCAGATTATTTGTTGCGATTGCAAACGTAATAAAATGGTGGTCCGATAGTCCAGGATTATGAGGAAAAACATTCAGATCCACAACATTTATTCCATGGGACAAAACTAGGTCCAGAGTATGACTGTGGCAGTGAGTAGGTCCAGAGACATGATGGACAAAACCCACTGAGTCGATGATGGCTCCAAAAGCCTTTTGGAGTGGGTCTGTGGACTTTTCCATATGAATATTAAAATCAACAAAAATTTGAATATTATCTGCTATGACTACAAGGTCCGATAGGAATTCAGGGAACTCAGTGAGGAACGCTGTATATGGCCCAGGAGGCCTGTAAACAGTAGCTATAAAAAGTGATTGAGTAGGCTGCATAGATTTCATGACTAGAAGCTCAAAAAACGAAAACGTAATTTTTCTTTTTTGTAAATTGAAATTTGCTATCGTAAATGTTAGCAACACCTCCGCCTTTGCGGGATGCACGGGGGATATGGTCACTAGTGTAACCAGGAGGTGAGGCCTCATTTAACACAGTAAATTCATCAGGCTTAAGCCATGTTTCAGTCAGGCCAATCACATCAAGATTATGATCAGTGATTAGTTCATTGACTATAACTGCCTTTGAAGTGAGGGATCTAACATTAAGTAGCCCTATTTTGAGATGTGAGGTATCACGATCTCTTTCAATAATGGCAGGAATGGAGGAGGTCTTTATCCTAGTGAGATTGCTAAGGCGGACACCGCCATGTTTAGTTTTGCCCAACCTAAGTCGAGGCACAGACACAGTCTTAATGGGGATAGCTGAGCTGACTACACTGACTATGCTAATGGAAGACTCCACTAAGCTGGCAGGTTGGCTAACAGCCTGCTGCCTGGCCTGCACCCTATTTCATTGTGGAGCTAGCGGAGTTAGAGCCCTGTCTATGTTGGTAGATAAGATGAGAGCACCCCTCCAGCTAGGATGGAGTCCGTCACTCCTCAGCAGGCCAGGCTTGGTCCTGTTTGTGGGTGAGTCCCAGAAAGAGGGCCAATTATCTACAAATTCTATCTTTTGGGAGGGGCAGAAAACAGTTTTCAACCAGCGATTGAGTTGTGAGACTCTGCTGTAGAGCTAATCATTCCCCCTAACTGGGAGGGGGCCAGAGACAATTACTCGATGCCGACACATCTTTCTAGCTGATTTACACGCTGAAGCTATGTTGCGCTTGGTGACCTCTGACTGTTTCATCCTAACATCGTTGGTGCCGACGTGGATAACAATATCTCTATACTCTCTACACTCGCCAGTTTTAGCTTTAGCCAGCACCATCTTCAGATTAGCCTTAACGTCGGTAGCCCTGCCCCCTGGTAAACAGTGTATGATCGCTGGGTGATTCGTTTTAAGTCTAATACTGCGGGTAATGGAGTCGCCAATGACTAGGGTTTTCAATTTGTCAGAGCTAATGGTGGGAAGCTTCGGGAGGAGTAGAGACAAGAGAAGACTCGGCCTCAGACTCCGACTCGCTACTTAATGGGGAAAACCGGTAGAAAGTTTCTGTCGGCTGAATGAGCGACACCAGTTGAGCATTCCAACAGCATTTCCCTCCAGAAGCCATGAGAAAGTTGTCCGGCTGCGGGGATTGTGCGGGGGGGATTTATACTACTATCTGTACTTACTGGTGGCACAGACGCTGTTTCATCCTTTCCTACACTGAAATTACCCTCGCCTAACGATTGCGTCTGAAGCTGGGCTTGCAGGACAGCTATCCTCGACGTAAGGCAATAGTTCTCCTGTATATTATAAGTACAGCGACTGCAATTAGAAGGCATCATGTTAATGTTACTACTTAGCTTCGGCTGGTGAAGGTGCTGACGAACCATGTCCAGATAAAGCGTCCAGAGTGAAAAAGTTGAATGAGGGAAAAAAGTTGTGAGTGAAAAACTAAAAATATAAACGGTAATTAAAAAGTAAAAAGTAAAAACCGTAAAGCTGTCAGCTAGCAAAGTAAGGTTTGCAACAAAATTCACAGCAACACGTCTAAAAACCCACATGGTATCAAAAACAAACTAGTTAGAAATGATTTAAACATTTTGCTGTAGGCTACTATTTACTAGTTAACTAAAAAACATGTATGTCATATGAAATATTCACTCCACTCAGTTTTGTAATCAAATTTACCAGAAAGCATGTAGTCCTTTGCTCAGACAGTGTAGTAGTGTGGGCTCAATTGCATCTCATTAGTGTGAAAGATCTTGAGAATCAGCTGTACATGTGATGGCAGAATGCACTGTGCATAGAGACGGTTGCAATTCCATTGAATTGGGGATAGTTTAACCAAAATATGCCACAAGACCTAGAATTTCCTTGTATATCCCACAAAAAAAAAATCGCTGTCATAAGCTAACTTATTTGATGGATTTTAAGCAAAATTCCTGGGCTTAACTTCACATGGAAAATTTGCAGCCCTAAGTACTATTGAAGCTTTTTTTCTCGTTTTTCAAGCGAAGGTCTTTTCAACGGAGTATGCGAGCACACTCGTTTAGCTGAAGCATGCTAATCCGTTACGGGGTCATCTGTCAGTGTCAGAAGATGTGGCCAGCTGAGCAAAAGGGAGAGGGGGGAAAAAGGAAGAGAAAAGAGGGGTGCTCAGCAGAGCCAGGCAGCTGTGTTTAGGGGACACCTCACCCCCCCCCTGCCTCATCTCCCCCCAGGAGGTTATCAGAGGAATGGGGTGAGGGAGCACCACTGTCCTCCCTGTAACTGGAGTTCACAAAGGCATTTGTCTTTCTGTCACAGGAAGAAGACAAAAGAGAACTCGTACGGATCTTCAGATGCCCAGAAACCAGGTCAGTGAACATTTTACATTGTAAAAGATGTCATTCATATAACTGCACATCAAAATTGAATCATTTCTTTTGTGAGAAACAGAACATGTATGGTGAAGATGAGCCCTAGAAATAATCCATGTTGTTATAGTGATACCCAGTCAGTGGACAGGTTACATATCATTCTTTATTATGGCTGCTTTAATGAAACTGCCAGAGTCCATTTGTTGATCTGTGACAACATGTCTGTGCTGTGTAGTGGGGGGTTGTGGTTAGTGAAAATTCAGTCAGGCCTGGGCTTGCATCTGGGGCTTATATCTGTGCTCTCTCTCCATGCTAGAGTCCTGTCATTATATCTGTCTGTCTGTGGAGTTGTCTTTTTACTGCCTGTCGGCCCTCAGGTTGCTGGAAGCAGATCAAGCAGCCGTTTGCCAGGCACCAGTCCACAGAGTTCACCATCAGCTACAGCTCAGAGAAAGACCCAATACAGAAACTAGACCTGGTCACCAGCACCATGGCAGGTGAGGACACATGCACTCACTGAGACGTACGTCCATACGTCCATACTCCCACACTTCCAATCATCACAACTCAAGAGACTGAGGCACCCATGGAAGTGAATATAGAACCGTTCTGTGGAGGCACCACTAGGGCTGTGGCGGTCACGAAATTTTGTCAGCCGGTGATTGTCAAACAAATAACTGCCGGTCCCATGGTAATTTACCATGAATTAACATGAACACTTTTAGCATCTCCTGTCTTCCACACATAGCCTACAAGCCACTGATGCAGACCTTTGGAACATATACATTTTAAGAAATCCAGTCTTATAAATCCATGTAATGTAGCCTACACCTTCACAATAAATCCATTATTTATTTTAGACAGGTCTAAAGAAACATCATATGAAGAAAATGTAGTCTATTTCAGAATAACAGAATAGCAAACTCTGAGTTGTCTTTATGTTAGGTCCTGATCTGGCTATGCCATATGGCTGTGGATAACACTAGTTCATTTAGTAGACAAGATTAGCTTAGAATACCGTGGCATTATTTTATATTATTTTACAAAGCTGAATAAAATAGAAAGGATATTTTCTCCAAACGATTTGGAGTGTGCACATGCGGCTATTCTGTGTTGAGCGTTTAACAAAGACATACGTACTCCTATATGCTTAATATAGATTAATTAATGTAACTTTAATTGTTCTACAAACGTTAGGATATATGTTTTGATTTTTAATACATTGTATGGCTGTATGATGCAACTCCAATGATTTGAAAAAAGTCGCATTAAAGGCATGAGCTCTGCTTTGTTTTTTGCGCAGGCTGTACACACTTCATCATTCTCTCATTCACAATTTAACATGCACTTGATAATGCCTCGAATTTCCCACTGGCATCCTGTTTGTGTAGCTGTAATGCCCCCTAAAAATCCATACATTTTGTGACTGTTGTACACTGGGGATAAACATAATAATTAGAATTCCCTTCTCCCTGGGTGCTGCATGCTCCGAAGCACCTCTTACTCACATGGCTCTCAATCACGTGATCCGGTCTTTCTCACAGGCTACAAGTGAAGACCGACACATTGGAGACGTAACTGCTCACACTCTTATCCAATTCCAAGGTGCATATTACAGATATTGGAAGAACTGTCCACATTTACTTTGTCAGCCTACTAGATGAGTAGGCCTAACAAACAGCAAAAGCACTAGCCAATGTCAATCTACTATCCCCCATAGTACAAAAGTTGACCTATTCTGTGCGAGATATAAATATTCCAAACATAGTCTGGGACAGTTGTGGGATCTGATAGGTCCCAAATGAAGAGAACCACTAGCATCAAAAATACTTTTTTACACAATGAGGCTAACGCAACAGATCAGAACGTTTAGCTTAAAATGTTGATAAACTATTAGGCTATTTCTTCACATTATAAGCGCAGCAATGCGCACATGGCAGTAGGCTATAAGCGCAAATGTTCCACTAGCGGAAAACACAATTATCAAAAGTGAGCCCAAATGCGATTATGCTTTTATTTGAAGGTGCATTTTTATGGTGAACATTTTCTTCCCCAAACTTGAAACTCATGCACTGCTTATGTATGCCAGTTAGGCAATAATGTGCTTCATTTAAAAAAGTTATTTGGCCACTTTAGTTGTGATACAAACCTTATTAAAACATGGGTGAGTTGCAAAAAAGACTTTGTTTCTTATGCTGGTGATAATAGATCATTCACAAGTGATAAGCTAGTATTCTCACCCATCAGACTATTCTTCGTTTAATCTTGTCTTTACATATACTAAATAATATATGTGTGAAATTTGTTTTGATTTAGAATGAACCATTTATCATGCACCTGTCTCGAAAACCGGCCAAAATCTCATATCCCGACAAACTCAGCAAAAAAGAAATGTCCTCTCACTGTCAACTGCGTTTATTTTCAGCAAACTTAACATGTGTAAATATTTGTATGAACATAACAAGATTCAACAACTGAGACATAAACTGAACAAGTTCCACAGACATATGACTAACATAAATAGAATAATGTGTCCCTGAACAAAGGGGGGGTCAAAATCAAAAGTAACAGTCAGTATCTGGTGTGGCCACCAGGTGCATTAAGTACTGCAGAGCATCTCCTCCTCATGGACTGCACCAGATTTGCCAGTTCTTGCTGTGGGATGTTACCCCACTCTTCCACCAAGGCACCTGCAAGTTCCCAGACATTTCTGGAGGGAATGGCCCTAGCTCTCACCCTCTGATCCAACAGGTCCCAGACGTGCTCAATGGGATGGAGATCCGGGCTCTTCGTTGGCCATGGAAGAACACTGACATTCCTGTCTTGCAGAAAATCACGCACAGAATGAGCAGTATGGCTGGTGGCATTGTCATGCTGGAGGGTCATGTCAAGATGAGCTTGCAGGAATGGTACCACATGAGGGAGGAGGATGTCTTCCCTGTAATGCACAGCGTTGAGATTGCCTGCAATGAAAACAAGCTCAGTCCGATGATGCTGTGACATACCGCCCCAGACAATGACGGACGGACCCTCCACCTCCAAATCGATCCCTCTCCAGAATACATGCCTCGGTGTAACGCTCATCCCTTCCCAAACGCAAATCTGACCATCACCCCTGGTGAGACAAAACCGTGAATCGTCAGTGAAGAGCATTTCTTGCCAGTCCTGTCTGGTCCAGCGTTGGTGGGTTTGTGCCCATAGGCAACGTTGTTGCCGGTGATGTCTAGTGAGGACCTGCCTTACAACAGGCACCACTAACCTCTTTTACAAGCCCAGCCTATTGCGGACAGTCTGAGCACTGATGCAGGGATTGTGCATTCCTGGTGTAACTCAGGCAGTTGTTGTTGCCATCCTGTACTTGTTCCGCAGGTGTGATGTTCGGATGTACCGATCCTGTGCAGGTGTTATTACACGTGGTCTGCCACTGCGAGGACGATCAGCTGTCCGTCCTGTCTACCTGTAGCGCTGTCTTAGGCGTCTCACAGTACGGTCATTGCAATTTATTGCCCTGGCCACATCTTCAGTCCTCATGCCTCCCTGCAGCATGCCTAAGGCACGTTCACGCAGATGAGCAGGGTTCCTGGGCATCTTTCTTTTGGTGTTTTTCAGAGTCCGTAGAAAGGCCTCTTTTGTGATCTTAATTGCCTACCGTCTGTAAGCTGTTAGTGTCTTAACTACCGTTCCACAGGTGCATGTTCGTTAATTGTTTATGGTTCATTGAACAAGCATGGGAAACGGTGTTTAAACCCTTTACAATGAAGATCTGTGAAGTTATTCGGATTTTAACAAATTATCTTTGAAAGACAGGGTTTTGAAAAATGGACGTTTCTTTTTTTGCTGAGTTTAGGTCATTTCATATCCCGATAAAGATACATATCACGATATTGCACGTTTTCTGTCAATTCAATGAATAAATAGTTTATATAAAATGACCACATGTAAAGGCCTATTTCTTATTACATTTTGAATTTTACTCAACAAATAAAAGGTTATTTCTCCTCTTATTTAGAACTTTTGTGCAAATTTTCTATTAAGCATGTAACAAAATATAAAATACTAATGTATAAAAAGGTAAATAGAAAACACTTCAACTATAGTTGCAAAGAAAATATAGGCCTAAAATATATATATATAATTTATTTATTTTGGGGGGCCTGCCCGCTTTGCATGTTATTTTTGTTATTAATACATGTCACAAATCACCAACTCACGAAACCTCCGTTTCTCGACCGTGTAAATTGGGGCCATGTCTTTGCAGATGTAAGTTGTAACGGCAGCTGTTATCTCCTTCCATCTTTGTGATTCTTTGCCATATGGTTTCCCGCTTGCCAAAGCCTCTTGCAACGTCTGAGTTGGGGGTTTGTTTTTGAGCCCTCGACTGTACTTTTGGGTCTCATCCGTAGACTCTCTCCGTAATGTTTCACATGATTCTTGCATAGGTGGTAAAAGAGGTTAGTGGTGTTTGAGCCTGTTGTCGGGGACCAGCCTGTGGCATATTTTGCAGAGGACTGTTTTCTGGTCAGTGTCAGACTTTTCATACCCAAACCACATCCATGCGACCGAAGTAGCCCCTCTTTTAGGTACGAGCTCCGTGTCTCTGTGTTCTATGTCACGTTCACTCTCCTCCATGTTTGTTTGTGTTGCAATTTTCTTTCACACGGCACGTGCGTCGTCCAATTGAATAAAAATATTGCTGTATAGAGTGATTTGCGACACAATGAAATAAATGAGAGCATAATATGAAACGATAAAAGTTTTTTTATCGTCACACAATATACATCGTCATATCGCCCAGCCCTACTTAATATTAGGAAAAGCCTATAGAAAGCTGATGAGATTCTCCTCTTTTTAGTAGAGGCCATCACTCAGTAGAGGCCATCACTTTTCTCACCCAATTGCATAGTCTATAGAAATGGTTTACAACATGAACTCATGGGCTCTCATGAAGTGTTTGATTTAGATTTTCGATTACATTTGCATTGATGTCAGAGAGATTAGAGGGACAATAGAGTGCTGAGTACCAGTTAGCAAGTTTGGAAGGCTACTAATGACCATCAGCAGTATCAGAGCTTGAAGAAGCCCAATCACCGTGACTAAATGATCCCATGGAATTTGACTCCCTTCATGATTTGTGACTGCCGGTGTGGTGGTAATACAGTCACCGTAACAGCCCTAGGCACCACCACCTGCTATTGAACTTCCATCTTCCTTCACGAGAGGCTGGGTTACTTGTATTGATCCATAATTACTCCATCACCCAGGCAGTGTGTGGTGGTAAACTCTGAAAGTCAAGCTCTCCACTCTTTACAGACAACCCCATTCACAGTAACTGTGACCCTTCTTGCGCACACAATTATCTGCTTTACAGTTCTCTGCTCACTCCATGGCCAAGGTAATCTAGAACTCATTGTAAGCTCCTGGCTCAGTGTGTGAACCGACCATACAAAGTAAGAAGACATCACACAATGGCCTGAAAAGCCAGTTGACGATCCTCTCTTCTCTGGCTCTTATTAGTAATTACATGTAATTCTGGGTAAGCTGGAGAGGTTTGATCATTATAGCTGGAGCCAGTAGGAGGCTAGCCAGTGTAATCCTTGACTTTGGAAAGTCCTCTAGTAGTCTGCTGAATAGTTCCTGACAGGCTGAGAGGCAGCCAGATGAGTAATGGTCTACTGCTACTGTTAATAATCCACAGCTTCCCTTCAGGGCACCAATTATTGATGATTCACATACTCTGCCAGGGTTGAATATTCTATATTTAGATAGATCACATGCTCCCTGTACACTGTAAACCTGCTACCTGTATATGTAGAGAAATCAAAGAGATAATGTTCGTGTTGAAAAAGTGGTGTCCTTTTGATCTATAACAGAGTGATGTAATTCATTATAACTGAGTGAAAACAATTTTAAGTTGGTGTTTTAATATGCTCATTCCAAAACAGATTGTCACGTTTGATCACCGGGGCACTGGTAATAAAGTTGGTAGTATTCAGTTCTGTTCTTAAGTGGCCTGTGTCCTTGTCCTCCAGAGTACCAGCAGCCTCTGATGATTGGGGTTGGCACAGTGGCCAGGAAGGGCTCTACGTTCCGGCCTATGGACATGGAGACCAAGGAGGATCCTAGCAACCCCTCCACCCACTACGACTACCTGCACACAGCCAACCAGTATGCCCTGCCTCTCACCAACCAGGAGCCAGAGTACGCCACGCCCATCATTGAGCATCACACCTTCCACAAGGACGGGTTCCTGCCCGACCCGGCTAGTTACAGCGTCCCAGGTGTGGTCCTCAGCAAGACCCCATCCTTTAAAACCCTGGACAGGAAGGCAGGGGTGGGCTCCTCCGGTGGCTACCAGATGCCCCAGCTCAAAATAGACCGGGGACACAGTAACTCTGAGGGGGTCTACGACAGCCCCAAGGTGAACAAGCCTGTGTGCCAGAGCAGTGGCCTCTCAGACTACCAGAGGCCCCAGGCCAAGCCGGCCGTGCTGGAAACCTACTCCACCCCCAGGGACTGTGTGAGGGTGGCCCCCACCAAGGGCCACAGGCCGGACCATAGACCAGACCCTGAGGGCAGTTCTGGAGGAACCTGAAGATGAAACATGTCTGGGACTACAGGACTAAACTGTCAAACTGTGATTTTGATCAGTTCACGGCCGTTTTAGATTGAGCTTACTGTAGCAAACACAACCGGTAAATTATTTCTCAACTGACTTTCGGGAATGTGGGAGACGACAGTGTTTGTGTTTGTTTGTATCGGAGGCTGTGCTGACAGACATTTTGTGAATAAGAAAATACAGATGGTTACTTTAACTGTCCTATTTTTTTAAGGGGTGGGGTGATTTATTAAAAAGCAAATGGTGATGGAGACAGGAAATGTCCTGAAAAATGGGAAAATACCTCTCCTCATTCTCAACTGTGACTGATGCTTGTGACTGTAACATACATTAAGAAATAATGTGACTTCGTTCCTTAACTGTACAGTATATTTTGAGGTCATGATAAAGCTTTCAGAATCTCTCGGTCTGAGGTTAAGCTGCTTTCAGCAGGGAAGCATAGAGGAAGCAGAGTGCTTTATTAAATGAAGCAGCACCCCAGTTAGTGGTAGATTTGTCCCCAGCGGGTCCTACTATAGGATGTTTTACAAAGTCAGTTAGTGCTCTTAACAAATAATTGTAAGTACACACTGTGAATGAAGTGACTGAAAGGACTAGTGTCACCGCATGGGGTCCCCCACAATGGGGGCTTTGTCACCATGTTGCAGGGGGCTCTGAAGCCGACGGCTGCATTGCTGCTCTGTATCAGTCTGGAGGCAGGTCTGGTCAGTGTGATCAGAGAGCCAATGAAAAGGCAACGACAGAGTGTTTACAGTTAGTCTGGCGTATTGAGAAACGTCCAGCTGGGGATTTAGGAGAGTAAACTGGACTACAACACATCACAAAGCTGTGTTTCTAGATGCTCTGTTTAACTGGACAAGGTGAAGAACTACTATACAGGCCAGTTCCATTTAAATTGATCTTGAATACAAAGCCATGTTGAATGGTACCGATACTACAGTCTAGTCGATTGTGTATAGGTGTGTACATACAAGTGCATAGTTTGAAAATGTATATTGCCAAGAGGAAAGAAAAAAGAAATGGAAAAATGCTGTCGACTGTATTTAAAGCACCTGTGAGTGTGGTGTTGCTGCTGTGTACTGAAGACAGAACTTAGGATTGAGCTAAGAACTCTTTCATTTCTGTGAAATCTTTTGGGGAAATCTTTTCAGCTGGGTTGTATGTACATGTACTGCGAGAGGTTATTCTCTACAGACTCTCTCTGTGATGTCACTCTCTTTCAAAGCGTTCTGTGTGTCTACTGCATGTTGGCTGTAAACTGAGCCCTGAATAAAAACACCAGCAGTTGACTTCTTCATGTCAAGGTCTCTTTACTATGTGAAAATGTGTTTCTCAGCAGCCGTAGCCTCGGCCCTAGGATGCCCGGCATTCCAGTCCCAGCGCCCAAAGAAGCAGGAAGTTACAGGATCCCCCACCTCCACTCGGCCTGTGTCTGTCTGTGAAGGAATGTGGCAGTTTGGTGTCAGTCGTGGGGAAGCAGCTGATGATCAGCGACACTGCTGCTGCCCAGTCCTCCCAGCTATGGGCCCAACCGAGGGGAGAGAGCTGGGTGGTATGACGGCCTCTCTGAGGACCCTGATAACACGTCACTGGTCTCTTCAGAAGCGGGGGGTAGGGTGATGGTCTGATGGAGATAGACTAGGCTTGAGTAGAGCCTGTTTTGTGGCTGTGATCAGAGTGTGTGTGTGTGTCTGCCAGTGGCCTCGGCTTGGTCGTTCACACAGGGGTGTGGAACACTGTTTACACCTCCAGCCTCCAACCCAAAGCTACATGAAAGCTCAGACTCAGAGTAGCTCTCTGTGAACACACTGCTCCTAGCTACTCACCTTATCCCCTCAAATTCCAGTCATGTCTCTTCTTGCAGACTGCTGACTTTGTTCATATGAGCTTGAAGATTATGGCCTTTTCTCAATTGCATACTACTCAAGTCCTCAAAACCAATTCGATGAGAAAGCCTGATGTCCCTCCCCTCTGACCCAATGGGTTTTGAGATGAAAGAATGTGAGGAGTATACAATTGATTGAAGGCCCATCTGTTTTGTACTGTGCCTCCCATCGAAACGGCTTAAAAGTTATTAAACCTTATTTAAAAGTATTTGGCAAATCTTTTTTTTATACCATAACTAAGATCAGCAGTTGTAATCAACTTTTAATTAGCAACATTTTTACTATGCTTGTTACTGAATAATTGCCATGAATGTTGCCACTGAATGTTGCCATAATTACCACTGAATAATCACTGAATAATTCCCATGAATGTTGCCATTTTCATGTATGGATAAACTCACTGTACCGACTGGTTCTACAGTTTACATCGCCCCCTGGTGTCCATTGTGGTTCACTGAACAAAAGCAATATTATAGTAACAATAATAAACAGATCAGAAAAAATTACTTCCACTTTATCATTCTGTTCCTCATTCAAACATTTGGATCTTCACATTTCAACCTAGTGAAGATTGAATCCTTCAAGAGATCTGAGCCCTGACGGCTGGGCGGGCTATCCACAGACCACATTGGGCAAATACATTTGTTTATTTAACGTTGTTATACATTACGTACAGATATTTCAGAGACCCCTTTTAAAATAAAATAACATTAAGAAAACAAGGTCGGGTAAAAAACTGTGTACAAAAAGGGAGCCTTTGTTCCTTCAGGCGAAATCACTGGCAACAAGCGGACAGATGAACATTCTTCATGGCATGACATGCAGCGCCAGTGTTGGGATGACGCCTCGGTCTCAAGTGCCGCTCTGTCATTTCACTAACGTTAAGCAGGGAACTGTCCATGGCTTGGACACATCCTTCATTTGCGTTAGATCAAAGCGCAATTTACATCCAAAACCGGACCTGCAGTTTAGCCTCACTGATAAGAAATGGCCATGAATGAAATCAACATTAGTACACAAGGCTGCAGATTGTCATGACCCCCCCCCCCCCCCCCCACAATCACTCCATGGGGGTACATTTGTATTAAGTAGAGATGCTACTACAGTAGCTAAATTCCAATATTATTTACAGAAATGCACCGATTTCTTATTTTAAAATAGCTAATACATTAATATAGCATATACAGATTTATTTCTATAGTCTAAGATGATAGGTTGTGAATTTGAATAAATGGATCGTGCATAAAAACATTCTATTGCTATTAACCTTTGCATATACAGAATATAAATATACAGAAACCTTTTGGTTGTGTAAAATGAATTGAATAAAGATGGAAAACAAACCCCCATCACTCAGATAAGGTTACCAACCTATGACAGACTGTACATAGATTTGTTTTCTATTGTGTTATTGACTGTACATTTGTTTATGCGTAACTGTTGTTTTTGTCACAGGGCTTTGCTTTATCTTGGCACGGTCGCAGTTGTAAATGAGAACTTGTTCTCAACTGGCCTACCTGGTTAAATAAAAGGTGAAATAAATACATTTGAAAAAGATATCAGAACACGGAGCAGCAGACACACTGTTGTCAGTCATCTCTGGGTCCGAACGAGTCTGAGACACAGCTTGACTGCCACTGATACCACAAGACCACAGCACACCAGCAGTAGAGAAGGGTGGGAAAACCAACCAGCGATGGACTTTTGGGAGATGCATACAAAAGGCAAGATATGTACTTTGTTAAAAGGGACTAGAACAAAGGAGAAATCCTAGTTGAGTTTAAGAGGGGAAAAATAAAGACATTGCACTTTAATTTCTGTCAACGTGACAATAACTGAAAAGACAAGATTTGGCCCTCCAATCCAGTGTCTCCCTATTCTGTCCTTTTGAGTTGTCCCCCTGACCGCTCACTTCCTCTTACAGGCGACTCAATTTGCAGTGCTTTATACACACACTAATCATATCATTGTCGGTGTAATGTTGAAGATATAGCCCAACTTTGCAAACACTAGTCAGTTAAACACCATTAACTATGATAATGCCCTTTTAGTATAAGACCGGTTTGAAAAGATCACCTGACATTTCAGGCAGTTTTGGTGTGATGGAGTTTTTGCCTGCCTGGTGACATCACCAGGTGGTAAATTTGTTAATAGACCAATAAGAGAGAGTTCCAAACGTCTCTGCCAATAACAGCTAGTTTTCCCCTCACTCAAACCACTCAGACAGTTCTAGCAAAAATCTTGCTTGAGAAACTGCTCTTGCTAAGGAGCAATTTGCTTCTATTTAACCATTTTAATTGACAATAAATCACAGTAAGGTACCTAATTGCTACTCAGAATTGATTTTATATTGAGATTTTTTAACTGGTGCACTGGGTCATTAAAGAAAAACATTGTGTAATGAGTCCTCAGAGGACTAAAAAACAGATGTATCCAGCGTTTAAACACTGAACTATGGTGACATTCTGTGATACCATTAATCAAACACAGATGGAACACCCTCAAAGTTGATATAGTTAGAATTCTTTCCCTGTACATTCTGTTTTGACATAAAGTAGGTGAATGTAGCTCTCTCATATTCTGAACAAAGGACTAGGCCTACTGGTAGGTGGATCTTAGAGCGGTGCAGGTTTGACGTGGGATTCAACATCGATATCATAATCAGTGGTAGAAGATGAACATTCAAGTTGAGAGAAAAACCCTCATCTACAGTAGCTACATGTGGAAGATAAAAATAAAAGCCAACATTTATGAAGGGAGAAGATCTTTCTCTGCCTTGTAAAATAGTATCCAGCACGGCAGTCCCAGTAAGGTAGTGTAGTCAGTGTGGGGGCAAAAAGGATCAGTAACTATACACAAACAGAGAAATATACCACTCAGTTGAGGGATATACCATCCATCGATTCTACTATCTTCTCCAAACTAGACCCACATCCTCTCCTCAATATCGGGTCTCATCTCATTGGCTCCTCACCACTGCACGAAGATAGTGACGTGAATTCAACAGAGCTCCGAGTGCGTTTCCATAACAACTTAATGATGAGTCAACTCTATCCCCACATATATCCTCCGGGGGAGTCTGGTGCAGTCCAGTCTCTCAAATCTCATACAGTATAGTACACAAACACACATGCACTTCAGTCTTTCAGCTCCCCCCCCATCCCTCCCTCCCTCCCTCTATGACGAGCTCTCTCCGGACTCAGCAGCCTTAGACAGGGTCTCCTCCGATGGTGTCTCACTGGAGATCCCGGTGTCTCCGTTCTCCGGGCTGTCACTCACTGACATCTTCTCCAGAGCTGCAGCACAGAGAGAGAGAGAGAGACGGACATGAATACACTCTCTCTTTACTGGAGCATCTACCGTCACATTCTGTGGGCATTTCAGGTGGATGAAACGCTACATTTTCAGTTCATTCACATATGCTCATATGGCATTTTGGCACTTTTTAAAGTCCATTTTCACATTAACACAAAGACTCCCATTTGTATAAAGCAAGCGAAATGTGAAGACAACACTTTAAAATGCACGTACACTAAAATGAAGCCATACTACTATGAAAACAATGTGTTTGTTTTCTATGAATAATGAGGTACAGCAGACATAACTTACCTTGTAGCGATGCGGCGTCTGCCGTGCCGTTGTTCCTGCTGGCGGCTGACCCCTCCTCCAGCTCATCTAGGTAGAGCCGGTAGCGATGGCCGCCGTCATCCTCATACTCCACGTTCTCATCGTCAGAGTCCACCTCCGGGGCTACGTACACAACCTCAAACTCTATCTCTCCCCTCTGGAGACACACACACACACACACACACACACACACACACACACACACACACACACACACCACAGAGAGTGAGACAAAACTTAACAAGAGCTTACTTAGTTCATTTGTTGGTTTGCTGAGGCATGATTAACTGTTTTCCCCACCAATGCACAGCAGCAGTCCCGCAGGCTAAATTGACTAACCCCAGCATGAACCTTCATGAACCTCCGGTTGTAGGCTGACTGAGGTCACCACTGCTGTTTTAGAGAGAGGAGAGATGACTGACTCTCAGTAAAAGCTTAACCCCCAGGCTAACCACTAAATGGTCACACAGACTCACACAAAAAGGTGTCACCAACTCAATAAAGGATTTTGAAATCCCAAAAGGAATGTCTTAGCTTTTTACAATGGTTTTACTTAGCCTGGTCCCTTGGTGTACATGTACCAATGCTTCAATGCAGTCATTATGTCATACATGTATAGCATGACAACAAACATAACAAAGCAAACATATCTGGACCAGCAGGCTACGTTTGCCTGAATTCAAGATGCGAGCACTCAGCCCTTCTCTCTCCCAGGAGCCGAGTCTGACCTGTTGTGAGAGGATGGTGACGGCTTCCTTGTGTTTGGCGTCCCTCAGGTTGATGCTGTTGACCGCCAGGATGGCATCGCCCACATGGAGCCCCCCACAGCGCTCCGCAGGCTGGGTAGGATGGATCTCCGAGATCAGGATGGGCACCCCGTGTTCCTTACCACCCTGTCCATCCGGAAATAAGACACACACACATATTAAGGTATGGACCATGACAGATGAGCAACACACTACGGGTTAAGACATAGCATTTAACACTTTCTTGTTTGGGCTAAATTGGTGGAGGTTACCGTGATTGAAATTCCAAGTCCCTCGTGATCTTCTTTGGCCAGCACTACTTTACGAATAGGACCAACTCCTTGGGTCTTCTTCAGTACATCGGTTTCCTGAGGGAGAGATCGAACAGGCAAATAAATAGTGAAAAGCAAACAGTAAAAATACCTTAACTACAATTAAGATCAATCCCCTAGCGATGGCTCTGATGTCCACTCACATGCCCTACTGGAGACGGTAGGGGTTTCTTGGGATCGTTGCGCCCCCTGCAGGCTCGGATGACTGTCTTGTGGCGGTGGAGGTGGATCTCAGCCTCCAGCTGGTTCCATAGTTTGTCATGAGCGGGCCCCTTCATGTCCCGACCCAGTAACTGGATCTGCTGAACTCTGGAGACAATGGACCCAAAGACAACCAGTTACCAATGCCAGCATTATTGGTTTCAGGTAGTCCCTCCCTATTTCAAATCTGGGAATTTGGAGGGGAAGATCCTATTTGCGTTATGTCAAGATTAGAGTTGGAGCTGGAGTTAGGGTTGGAGCTGGAGTTAGGGTTGGAGCTGGAGTTAGGGTTGGAGCTGGAGTTAGGGTTGGAGCTGGAGTTAGGGTTGGAGCTGGAGTTAGGGTTGGAGCTGGAGTTAGGGTTGGAGCTGGAGTTAGGGTTGGAGCTGGAGTTAGGGTTGGAGCTGGAGTTAGGGTTGGAGCTGGAGTTAGGGTTGGAGCTGGAGTTAGGGTTGGAGCTGGAGTTAGGGTTGGAGCTGGAGTTAGGGTTGGAGCTGGAGTTAGGGTTACCTTCCAGCCAGCTCTTTGTCCAGGTACTTGGCTGCCAGTCTGGCCCCGTAGACCTCAGCCTGCAGTACGGCGATGTGCCTGCGGAGGGCCTCATTCTCCTTCTTATGCAGCTTGACCTCTGCCTCCAACTTCACTTCCTTCACCTTCTCCTTCTTGTTGGCCTGCAGCTCCCTCTCCTGTCACACACACACACAAAGAGAAATGGTTGAGTTAAACTCTACAGAGAAAGATAGAGTGCAAGTGCTTTACTCCTATCAGCTTTGGCACTTTGCTGTACAGAGACCCATCCCTGCTCCACTGAGGAGTCAGAGAGAATGGGCCATGACTGGAGGTTGGAGCAGTCTCCTCTGATCAACATTAGAGGAAGCGCAGTTGACAGGCACTGCAGCCGGCCCGCACGGCAGGGAGCAGGAAAAGAGCAGTCCACTGCTGCATCCTCACAGGCTGGGCTGCAGCCACAAAGACCATGTCACAGACAAACATGGATACAGTACACAGTATCGGTGAAGCAGAAATGAAATATCTACTTGACAACATACACACAAACAAGATAGGTGACTGTGGGTTTGGCTGTCATAAGTTCAAAGCATTGACACTTCTGCTGATTAAGAATGAACAACACGCAAACTGGGTTACTCACACACACACACATCCTGGAAATCATTGACTTCCCTTTGTGCTTTTTTGACTATTGAAACAAAACACGTTCCAAGTATCAAAACATGCACATTCCAATCAAATGGGGCAACACGGACATACATGAATAGGCAATAACAGACAATGCAACAAAGCTACAATAATTCCAGATCTGTTGTCACTGTCAGTCATTGCTAGCATGAGCCCCATAGACAGCCTGTTGGACTTGTTGATGAACTGTTGTTAGCAAGAGCAGGAAAAGACAGACCTTGAGGGTGGGATGAGTACAGACACAGACACACACCTATCCCCAACCAAAAACCCAGACACACAGAGGACATGCACACACTTACCATCTCCTCCACTGAGGGAACAGGCTTAAGGTGAGAAGAACAGAGAAGGGGTAAGAGGTTAGAAAAATCACAGCCAAGCAGTGGGGAAGAATGTGACCATTTACCACTTTACAGGCCCATTGGAACCTTAGCAGGTATACCAGATTCAGGTACAGTAACGCATCAACAAAGGTAAAAAAAGGTATTTGTATTTCTTCCAAAGAATGTCCAAGACGCATACAGGTAGTTTTATTCTCGGACGGAACTGCGACATAAGAAACCTTGAAACCACAGTAGGAATCACGAAGTAGAAACTAGAGCGAGAGTAGTGTGGGTGTGAGGGTGTGTGGTCGGTGCCCTACCATCCTGTCTTTGATGGAGTCCGAGTCCACGGTCTGTCCAGCCTTGGCGTGGAGCTGCAGCTGCATGGCATGGAGCTGGAGGAGCTGGTCGTGGACCTCCCTCTCCACCACCACCTTCTCTGCCTGCACGTCAGTCAGCTCCGATCGCAGGCCAACCAGCTGAGCCTGGAGGAGAGAGGGAGAGAGTCAGACAGACAGAGTTACATAATTGTACGCTTCTTCAGACTTCCTAGATTCTTAGGAACCCTCATCATCATGTATGTTTAGTCAAGTCAAGTGTACCAGGCCCAAATCATTATCCCAGCACCGATCAAATTCCATTTTTCCCGTTTTACATTTCCACTCTGTTCTCTATCAGATTTTTCAATACTATTTTTCTTAGAAAGCAGGCTCCTTGTTATTCAAGCCTGAATGAATTGTGCCAAAATGAATTGGCCTACAGAGCTTGCGCTGAAGGTTGTCTATTGTACACAACAAAACCCTGGGGAAAAAAATATAATTTGTGCTCGTCTCTGGATCTTATTCAGCTTGGCAACATGGGAAGCAGAGTTGAGTGCAGAGAACAATTCATCTATTTATTTATGCCATTGAACTAGGGCCACTTGCATGTCACAGCTGAAGGAATGAATTGATCCACAGTATGCTTTGAATAAGGTTAGGATTCACTCCACCTATGATGATGAAAGAGGAGTGTGATTATATCATACGAATCTGAGTACTAAACTACCTGTCTCCTAAATGATTTATCAATCATCATCCTCAGACAGAGACTCATCTATCATTGCAGTAATCAGGCAGGCCTTCATTATGATAGAGACCCAGTCTAAATCAAACAGGCCGAGAATATTCTATAGTACAACCCACCATTTAAGACAGTTTAGCCTGTATTTACTCCTCAAATGTAGGGTAGTAGGGGGAAAAAGTTTCAATAATTCAGGACATTAGGAGTGTGTGTGTCTGTTTGCTGACCACTTTGGCCTCTATTCAGACTGAGGCAGCCCACATGTCTGGACACACAGGTGGCTGTATGCTACATCAGGAGAAACATTAGCCTACACAGTGCAGCTGCTGGCATCGCACGCCAAACCAACCGACAAAATACAAAGACACATACAGACACGGACATACACACGCATGCAAGCAGACAAATGCACACACACACACGTCAAAAAGGGGCAGGACTTCCTGATGTGACACAGAGTGTTGGGCAAGTGTGGAATGTGTGTCTCGTGGTTGGAGTCTCTATATCCTTGCTCCTAAACAATGTGCTCTCTAAGCATGAAGGAAGGAAAAGACAGGCGTCCGGCTGACCTCTTCCTGATAAACTATGCCTGAGTAACAGTCCGGAGACGAGGCTGATGAAGTCTTAATAGCTGAGCAATCACTTTTTGATGTTCGGTAATCAATAACAGTCTAGTAGGGCAGGCCTATATAGGGCTGTTGCGGTGACCGTATTACCGCCGCATCGGTCACGAGTCACGAGTCATGACGGCAGTCAAATTCCACGTGACCGTATAGTCACGGTGATTAGGCTTCTCCAAGCTCTGATGCTGCTGGTCATTAGTAGCCTACCAAACTTGCTAACTGCCTGGTACTCAGCACTCTATTGTCCCTCTAATCACTGACGACAATGCAAATTTATTTGGAAATTTAATCAAAAAATTCATGAAAACCCATGAGCTCATGCTGCGCAACATTTCAATAGGCTATGCAATTGCGTGAGAAAACAGAGTGATGGCCTCTACTAAAAAGAGGAGAATCGCACCAGCTTTCTATAGGCTAGGCCTACTATATTTATTTCTCAACTTCCCTAATATTAAGCACTTTGCTTATATTTACAACAGGAGTATAGCCTACCTGCCTGGCATGAAAATAAACCACGGGGAAAAGTGTCCTCCATTCGCTATTTAAGTGCATAGATGACATCAATTTTTTCCCGATGCCCCTGTTTCGATACAAGTGCATGATAATGGTCCATTCTAAATCAAAACAAATGTCACACATACAGTACCAGTCAAACGGTTGGACACACCTACTCATTCCAGGGTTTTTCTTTATTATTTTCTACATTGTAGAATAATAGTGAAGACATCAAAACTATAAAATAACAGATGGAATCATGTAGTAACCAAAAGAATGTAGTAAACAAATATTTATTTCTCGCACAGAATAGGTCGACTTTTGTACTCTGGAGGATAGTAGATTGACATAGGCTAGTGCTTTTGCTGTCCATTATGCCTACTCATCTTGTTGGCTGACGAAAAGTAAATGTGGACGTTCTTCCAATATCTTCAGTATTGATTTACAAGCAGTAATAAGAGCTCTATGGTAGTCAGAAATTGCTGGGAAAGTCTTGTTGACAGAGTCAACTACACTCCTGATCAAACATTCATTAATGTGAGCATGGTGAGGTCATATGTGGAGTAAGGGTTAGGATGATCCTTCATTTTGTTTCTCTCATCAATAGATTTGGCAACGTGGAGGGGCACTCAAATCGTGTGTGTGTGATGCCTGATTAGCTATGTCAATTAGCTATTTCAATTGACAGTCAGCTGGATGGGCAGAGACGCACTGTCATGGAAAGTGACATTCTGACAGCTATTTAATAATTAATACATAACCAGCATACCCTTACATACCAGATGATCATACACATACTTTTTAACATTGATATAAGAAAAGCTTGTGCTCACCTCGACTTTGTGATTAAGTTGAAAAATCGTCTGGGCTTTGTGGCACAGCTGAGCAAAACAGGAGCTGAGACTTGTCATCTTTTGACGACCCTCGTAGGTGATGTCAGCTTGATCTGGATCGATTTCTCCCAGTAGTAAATCGACGTCAACAAACGCCTTGTCAAACTCCTTCTCAAGAACCTCAAGCCACCGAAACATGGACATCCCCGTGCCTGGACTGACCAGGGCAGTGCCCTGGGCTGACGGAGAGACACCGACCGAGGCAGACATTTCAACAGTGCAGGCTAAAGGCTTTAGCTAAATCTAGCTGGCTAACCTAGCCGCTTCTTTTCACAAATAAAAACAGCGCTTTGCCTTTGTACGTTTACTGAATCGTAATACTTGAGTTACACCGTACTCTAAATGCCCAAATCATACGAAACAGTTACGTTTCAGAAAAGACTAGCTAAATTGAATGAACTTCGTTCTTTCCCAACCCCTAATCATATCAGGAAATCCGAAATCGGATATGGATCATAGTTATCAGAGATGAAACAGGAAGCGAGACATTTCACTCGCTCCTTTTTTCTGGTTCATATACAAATCAATGAACTAAGCGGACCAGACCCAGCTGCTAATGCATTGGTGCCTATGGGAGAAACACCCCTTAAGCAGACCGGAACTGTGACAATTCTTTTCAATTGTAAATGGCCTGAGTGGGACATCTTTATTTATCCGCCACATTTTAAAGCTATTAATCGACTACAACAGTCTGCCACACAGCAGAGAAAAATATATCGATAGCAGAGATAGTCGATCTCTGTTGAGCTTTGGGACAGTTTACTGCGAAGAGGCGAAGCTGAGTAAAAGCAGAGTTGGAATTCCAGTGTTGGTAGAAGAAAACGTCACAGCTGTATCAAGTAAAGAAAAGACAAACGCAGCGGTTCATAGATGTGAGCACCTGTGTTATGAGAGTACGAAGTGACGTATTGGAAAGTTAAAGGAGCATGGAGATGTCTTAAAGAGAAAAGGGGAGTCAGGAGAAGCTATGGATGAGTTCTCTACCCTTACAAAAAATATTACAGCTTTGAAAGTGCAGTAACTACAGTTGACTGTGGTATTTTGGACGCAGTAATTGCAGAATAACTGCAGTGAACGGCACTCTTATTGCAGTTACACTGCAGAATTACTGCATAAAAGTATTTTGGATGCAGTATTTGCAGCTATACTGCACTCTGACTGCAATCCTTTTTCGTAAGGGCATGTTTGAGATGACAAGGGTGTTTGAGATGACAAGGGTGTTTGAGATGTCAAGGGTGTTGGAGGGCTGCAGGCGGACTGCTCCTCGAGGGTGTGTTATGTGATATTTAAGCACGCGCCGGACAGTGTGTTGGAAGCTGTGTTAGGGTTGTTTAATATGGTGTGGAGGACTGGGGTGGTACCTGCTGGGTGGAAACGTGCTGTGGTGTTGCCGTTTGTAAAACCAGGTAAAGATGCCGCTAGGGCGTGCAGTTATAAGCCTATCGCGCAGACATCCAACATGTGTGACTTGACAGAAAAGATGATAGTGAGTAGGATGATGTACTGTATCTCTTGGAAGTTAAGGGTTTGATGAGCGTAGCACAGAGTTGGTTCAGGAGAGGGAGGTCTGCCATGGATGCCCTGATGACAGTTAGCACAGACATAGCCAAGGCCCTGACAATAAAAGAGGTGATGAGTGTTGTGTATTTTGACATTGAGAAAGCTTTCAATACCATGTGGAGGGAAGGGTTGTTGATCAAGTTCGATCGAGTCATACGGGTGAAGGTGGGGTCAGAATTGTCAGTGTGGTTTTAAGTGGGCAATGTTTCTTCTCAGCAAAGTGTAGTTAGTCCGGTGTTGTTAACCCTGATGATAGATGACATATTTAAAGCTGCAATCTGTCCAAATTCACATAGAAATGTGAGTTATAGATCTGTCATTCTCATAGAAAGCAAGTCTAAAATGCGGTAGATCTGTTCCATGTGCACTATTTCTATGCTGCCTGTTTGTAATTTAAATTTTTGCATCTTTTACCTTCACTTTTATACACCAGCTTCAAACAGCTGAAAATACAATATTTTTGGTTATGGAAAATATATTTCACAGTGGTTTAGATGGTAAAACGATTCTTTACATTGACAGCTTTTTTTGTCACAAACTGAAATTAGGCTAACTATTTGAATTTTGGCAACCAGGAAATGGCAGTGATTTCTCTGCAAATTGCATCTTTCAGGAGGCTGATCCACCTCTATGCAGACGACACCATTCTGTATACTTCCGGCCCTTCCTTGGACACTGTGCTATCTAACCTCCAAACGAGCTTCAATGCCATACAACACTCCTTCCGTGGCCTCCAACTGCTCTTAAACGCTAGTAAAACCAAATGCATGCTTTTCAACCGTTCGCTGCCTGCACCCGCACGCCCGACTAGCATCACCACCCTGGACGGTTCCGACCTAGAATATGTGGACATCTATAAGTACCTAGGTGTCTGGCTAGACTGCAAACTCTCCTTCCAGACTCATATCAAACATCTCCAATCCAAAATCAAATCTAGAGTCGGCTTTCTATTCCGCAACAAAGCCTCCTTCACTCACGCCGCCAAACTTACCCTAGTAAAACTGACTATCCTACCGATCCTCGACTTCGGCGATGTCATCTACAAAATAGCTTCCAATACTCTACTCAGCAAACTGGATGCAGTTTATCACAGTGCCATCCGTTTTGTTACTAAAGCACCTTATACGACCCACCACTGCGACCTGTATGCCCTAGTCGGCTGGCCCTCGCTACATGTTCGTCGTCAGACCCACTGGCTCCAGGTCATCTACAAGGCTATGCTAGGTAAAGTGCCGCCTTATCTCAGTTCACTGGTCACGATGGCTACACCCACCCGTAGCACGCGCTCCAGCAGGTGTATCTCACTGATCATCCCTAAAGCCAAAACCTCATTTGGACGCCTTTCCTTCCAGTTCTCTGCTGCCTGCGACTGGAACGAATTGCAAAAATCTCTGAAGTTGGAGACTTTTATCTCCCTCAACAACTTTAAAAATCTGCTATCCGAGCAGCTAACCGATCGCTGCAGCTGTACATAGTCCATCTGTAAACTACCCACCCAATTTACCTACCTCACCCCCCATACTGCTTTTATTTATTTTATTTTCTGCTCTTTTGCACACCAGTATCTCTTCTTGCACATGATCATCTGATGATTTATCACTCCAGTGTTAATCTGCTAAATTGTAATTACTCGATTTATTGCCTACCTCATGCCTTTTGCACACATTGTATATAGATTCTCTTTTTTTCTACCATGTTATTGACTTGTTTATTGTTTACTCCATGTGTAACTCTGTGTTGTTGTCTGTTCACACTGCTATGCTTTATCTTGGCCAGGTCGCAGTTGCAAATGAGAACTTGTTCTCAACTAGCCTACCTGGTTAAATAAAGGTGAAATAAAAAATAAATAAAAAAAAACAGGGAGTAGGCGTGGCTTTGTATGCCGATGAGTATGGAAGAGAGGTGGGAATGTCAAATGTGTGATGAGGAAGATGCAAGAAGCTGTGAGAGTTGTGGAAGATTGGTCTCTAACATGGGGGGTTTAGCATGTCTGTGGCCAAGTCCTGTTTTATGGTGTATTCGAGGAGGAAGGTTAATGATTTTAGGCTGCAAATATATGGTGCCTGAGTATAAGTATTTAGGTATGGGGTTTAATGAGAGGCTTATATGGAAGGGACATGTTGAGTATATTGAAATTAAGTGTAGGAAGGTGCTGAACCTCACGAAAGCAGTAGCAGGGTATGATTGGGGGTTGGATACACCAACACTGTTGTATATGTATCAGGCATTGATCAGGTCATCTTTGGATAATGGGTGCTTTGTATATGGATTGGCAGCCAAAACAGTACTACGGCACCTGGATAGGATACCATCAAGGGTCCTTAGACTGTGCGAAGGTGCCTTCGGGACGACACCTGTTGAGGCATTGTAGGTGGATAGTGGGGAACTGCCACTGAGGATAAGTCAGGACAAACTTGCATTAGCCTACTGGGTGAGGTTGAAAGGGAGTTCAGAAGGACATCTTACTGGTAGAATATGGACTGGGGGAGAGAGAGATAGGGCTGGCAATTGCATTGGGGAACGTTCCTCCATGGATGTTTCTAATGTACAGGCTAATGTAAATAATAAATTATGTCGGCTTCCACCTATAGTATGGCACTTCCAAGGCCGTTTCATGATGATTATTATGTTGTGTCAATCATGTTATATGCTTAGACTATTGTAACAACTAACAAGGCATAGCCAGCATTTTAGGCCTACTGCCTCTGCCCAGAGGCCTACTAAGTTTTCATGGCAACGGCCATTAGAGTTCACTTTGCCATGTATCAGCCCTGGTTAGAGTCCCTGTTGCAGCATTCACTTTCTTCTGCTACATTGGTGGCAGCATTGGGATCACGTCCAGCCCAAGTCTAGTTCTGTGTTCTAGTGGTGGGAAGCATTCTGGTTTTCAACATTGTGTTGGGTGTAAATCCATTGATATATCTAGTGAACAATGGATAAGCAACAATGGGTGTAACGGATAGAAGTGATCACTACAGGTGTGATCAAGCCTTACATCAAAGTTGCCTGAAGCTGAATGGAAAGTGCTATGCTCTGACCAGTTATTCAGAAGAAAATCCTCTGTGACTGTCTAATTTACATAAGTTAACTTACCAATGTGGCCCCAAAGCAAACACATTCTACACATTTACAAACTACCTGTTTAACGTGTTATTATAACCATGGTGTTATTTTGTTATAGAAGCTTAAATATCTAATAACCTGACAATGATCCACATCATATAAGTAAACAAATAATGTAAGTGTAATGCAGCAAAACACAACTATCCCTTTTTTTAGGATGCAAACCAGTAATATGAATCACTGTTGAACCAACCTGTTCTGATCTAATGAGATGGATGGAGGATTTTCTACGGCCTAGAAACGAGGCCTTTCCCAGTCAAGAAGGACGAAGCTAGACTGATTCTCATTGGTTCTCATTGGCGAAGACTGTACTCAAGTTAGGGGCTATATGTCAGACTATCCTATACAACTTTTTCCAACATCTTCTACCCAATAAGTTGTAAATAAACCCTTTTTAAGGTGATATAACATGTACAGTTGAAGTCGGAAGTTTACATACACCTTAGCCAAATACATTTAAACTCAGTTTTTCCACATTTCCTGACATTTAATCCTAGTAAAAATTCCCTGTCTTAGGTCAGTTAGGATCACCACTTTATTTTAAGAATGTGAAATGTCACAATATTAGTAGAGAGAATGATTTATTTCAGCTTTTATTTATTTCATCACATTCCCAGTGGGTCAGAAGTTTACATGCACTCAATTAGTATTTGGTAGCATTGCCTTTAAATTGTTTAACTTGGGTCAAACGTTTCAGGTAACCTTCCACAAGCTTCCCACAATAAGTTGGGTGAATTTTGGCCCATTCCTCCTGACAGAGCTGGTGTAACTGAGTCAGGTTTGTAGGCCTTGCTCGCACACGCTTTTTCAGTTTTGCCCACAAATGTTCTGTATGATTGAGGTCAGGGCTTTGTCACGATCGTGTTGACATGAACGAGAGGACCAAGGCGCAACATGATTTGAATACATCTTCTTTTTAATAACAACGACGAAGATGAACACGACACACTATTACAACACTAACGAAAAACAACAAACGATCGTGAAAACTTCAAACGTAAGTGCACACACAAACTACTTACGTCGAACTATACATATACACAAACAATGACCCACAAACAGCTAAAGCCTATGGCAGCCTTAAATATGGCTCCCAATTAGAGACAACCGAAATCAGCTGTCTCTAATTGAGAACCCATTCCGGCCACCATAGACTTTCCTAGAACTACACCCAACATAGACACAGCTAGACACATACACTCAACACAAAACCATAAACTACAACAAACACCCCCTCTACCATATAATACCCCAAAATACACACATACCCCATGTCACACCCTGACCTAACTAAAATAATAAATAAAACAAATAATACTAAGGCCAGGGCGTGACATAACCCCCCCCTTAAGGTGCGAACTCCGGACGCACCAGCACATAGTCTAGGGGAGGGTCTGGGTGGGCTTCCTTCCACGGCGGCGGCTCCGGCACTGGTCGTGGTCCCCACCCCACCATAGTCATAAGGGGCAGCACCGGGATAAGGGGCAGCACCGGGATAAGGGCCAGCACCGGGATAAGGGGCAGCACCGGGATAAGGGGCAGCACCAGGATAAGGGGCAGCACCAGGATAAGGGGCAGCACCAGGATAAGGGGCAGCACCAGGATAAGGGGCAACACCAGGATAATGGGCAGATCCTGGCTGGATGACGGCTCCGGCGGATCCTGGTTGGACGGCTCATGGCTGGCTGACAGATCTGGCTGCTCATGGCTAGCTGACGGATCCGGACGCTCATGGCTGGCAGACGGATCTGGACGCTCATGGCTGGCTGACAGCTCTGGCAGATCCTGTCTGGTTGGCGGCTCTGGCAGATCCTGTCTGGTTGGCGGCTCTGGCAGATCCTGTCTGGTTGGCGGCTCTGGCAGATCCTGACTGACGAATGGCTCTAGCGGCTCCTGACTGACTAATGGCTCTGACGGCTCGGGACAAACGGGCGGCTCTAATGGCTCTGGACAGACGGATGGCTCAGACGGCACTGGGCAGACGGATGGCTCAGATGGCGCTGGGGAGACGGATGGCTCAGACGGCGCTGGGGAGACGGATGGCTCAGACGGCGCTGGGGAGACGGATGGCTCAGACGGCGCTGGGGAGACGGATGGCTCTGGCCGGATGAGGCGCACTGTAGGCCTGGTGCGTGGTGCCGGAATTGGAGGCACCGGGCTAAAGGCACGCACTTTCAGGCTAGTGCGGGGAGAAGGAACAGGGCATACTGGACCCTGGGGACGCACATTAGGCCTAGTGCGTGGGGCCGGAACTGGTGGTACCGGACTGGGGACACGCATCTCAGGGCTAATGCGGGGAGCAGCAACAGGATGCACAGGACTCTGGAGACGCACAAGAGGCTTAGTGCGTGGCGCCGGAAATACCGGACCGTGCAGGCGTACTGGTTCCCTTGAACACCGAGCCTGCCCAACCTTACCTGGTTGAATGCTCCCCGTCGCCCGACCAGTGCGGGAAGGTGGAATAACCCGCACCGGGCTATGTAGGCGAACCGGGGACACCATGCGTAAGGCTGGTGCCATGTATACCGGCCCGAGGAGACGCACTGGAGACCAGACGCGTTGAGCCGGTATCATGGCACCTGGCTCAATGCCCAATCTAGCCCTACCAGTGCGGGAAGGTGGAATAACCCGCACTGGGCTATGAACACGTACAGGAGACACCGTGCGCTCTACTGCGTAACACGGTGTCCGCCCGTACTCCCGCTCTCCACGGTTAGCCTGGGAAGTGGGCGCAGGTCTCCTACCTGCCCTCGGCCCACTACCTCTTAGCCACCCCCCAGGAAAAATTTTGGGCTGACTCACAGGCTTCCTACCGCTTCGTCGTGCTGCCTCCATTCGCCGGTATCCCTCCTCACACTGCGCCAGAGAATCCCAGGCTGGCTCCGGCACTCGCCCTGGGTCGATCTCCTCCCACGTAGTGTAGTCCAGATTACGCTCCCATTTCCATTCCTCTTTGTGCTGCTCCTGTTGCCGCTGGTCATGTTGCTTGATCCGATATTGGTGGGTCATTCTGTCACGATCGTGTTGACATGAACGAGAGGACCAAGGCGCAACATGATTTGAATACATCTTCTTTTTAATAACAACGACGAAGATGAACACGACACACTATTACAACACTAACGAAAAACAACAAACGATCGTGAAAACTTCAAACGTAAGTGCACACACAAACTACTTACGTCGAACTATACATATACACAAACAATGACCCACAAACAGCTAAAGCCTATGGCAGCCTTAAATATGGCTCCCAATTAGAGACAACCGAAATCAGCTGTCTCTAATTGAGAACCCATTCCGGCCACCATAGACTTTCCTAGAACTACACCCAACATAGACACAGCTAGACACATACACTCAACACAAAACCATAAACTACAACAAACACCCCCTCTACCATATAATACCCCAAAATACACACATACCCCATGTCACACCCTGACCTAACTAAAATAATAAATAAAACAAATAATACTAAGGCCAGGGCGTGACAGGCTTTGTGATGGCCACTCCAATACCTTGACTTTGTTATCCTTAAGCCAACTTTGGAAGTATGCTTGGGGTCATTGTCCATTTGGAAGATCCATTTGCGACCCAGTTTTAACTTCCTGACTGATGTCTTGAGATGTTGCTTCAATATACCCACATAATGTTTCTTCCTCATGATGCCATCTATTTTGTGAAGTGCACCAGTCCCTCCTGTAGCAAAGCACCCCCACAACATGATGCTGCCACCCCGTGCTTCACAGTTGGGATGGTGTTCTTCGGCTTGCAAGCCTCCCCCTTTTAATTTTTCCTCCAAACATAGTGATGGTCATTATGGCCGAACAGGTCTATTTTTGTTTCATCACACCAGAGGACATTTCTCCAAAAAGTATGATCTTTGTCCTCATGTGCAGTTGCAAACCGTAGTCTAGATTTTTTATGGCGGTTTTGGAGCAGTGGCTTCTTCCTTGCTGGGCGGCCTTTCAGGTTATGTCGCTATAAGACTCGTTTTACTGTGGATATAGATACTTTTGAACCTGTTTCCTCCAGCATCTTCATAAGGTCCTTTTCTGTTGTTCTGGGATTGATTTGCACTTTTCGCATCTCTAGGAGACAGAACACGTCTCCTTCCTGAGCGGTATGACGGCTGCGTAGTCCCATGGTGTTTATAATTGCTTACTATTGTTTGTACAGATGAACATGGTACCTTCAGGCATTTGGAAATTGCTCCCAAGGATGAACCAGACTTGTGGAGGTCTACAATTTTTTTCTGAGGTCTTGGCTGATTTCTTTTGATTTTCGCATGATGTCAAGCAAAGAGGCATTGAGTTTAAAGGTAGGCCTTGAACATTTTCCACAGGTACACCTCCAATTGACTCAAATGATGTCAATTAGCCTATCAGAATCCTCTAAAGCCATGACATCATTTTCTGGAATTTTCCAATCTGTTTAAAGGCAGAGTCAACTTAGTGTCATGCACAAAGTAGATGTCCTAACCGACTTGCCAAAACTATAGTTTGTTAACAAGAAAATTGTGGAGTGGTTGAAAAAACGAGTTTTAATGACTCCAATGTAAACTTCCAACTTCAACTGTATACTACCACGGGTGAAACCATGTCTTCGTCTAATACAGCTGTATTGACCCTCTGGGAAGAAAAAACTTTGTTTCACAGTGTCCGTTGAGTTCTTACTCTAATAACATAACCTAACATAAGGAAGTTACTTTTAGCTGTGTAGCCTATATAAAAAAAAACATTGAACTGCTGTATTAATAGCTACTGCATTATACATTAGTAAATAGGTATAAGTAGAGTACACAGACAGACTTGCACTTCTAGGGTTCTAGACCTGCACATTAGCCTTAGGTTGTATGTGATTTGGTAGACAACACTGGGGAGTTTTTGCCGTTTGATGAGTTCATTGGTAAATTTCAGGTTAAAATTACTCAGAGAGTATTTGAAGGTTTGCAAAGCAATTCCACTTCCTTTACTAGGACTTATTAAGAACACTTTGTTATATTATGAGGTTGTTCTCTCTTTTCTAAGTTTACAAATTAATGACTTGAATCTTTTGGGGGAAAAAATGCAGCAATAAGTGGATACAATTGGCAGTTAATGAAGAAGGAATTTTTGGTGATTATAATTCAATATATTGCTATGGAAGTGACCAACCCATGCTATGGTCAAAAGCGACTACCTTTTACCTTACTTGTCCAGTTATCCCAAAAGTTAAAGAAACTTATTTTAAAATATTTTCTTACATCTACCATGTTAATGATTTAGTGTTCTATTATTTCGCTTCGTGTTCTATTATTTCATTTTTTTAACCGTTATATTCACAATAATGTCCCTGTATTGATGTGTAATATTGTTATTATTGTTCCAATAAAAACTTTAAAAATCTAGGTTGCGACAGAAAGTACAACTCTAGATCTCGCGTGATTTCATGTTTGCTGAATCGTCCAATCAGTGAGCTCGACTAAGCTACGTGTATCTCCGGGTTCAGAGGGTAATGGTTGGATGAAGATGGCAGCCGGCAAACGGAGGTGTTGGGAGTAAGCGAAATGGCTCACAGAACTCGACTAGTGTATAGCCATCATTACTAGACTTGAAATGCAGAGCTATATGAATTTCTGATAATTATTCTATTTTGACATTTTGTCGAGGAGGGCTGCATAATGGTTCTCGTGTACGAGTTCGTGTGGCGGGTTCTGCATGTCCTTCTCCACATTCATAGAACGCTTATCACTTTGTTCCGAATCCGCCTTCGCAATTGGAATGGGCAGCTATGGTCACGAGCCTTAGCAGCGCTTCTTGTGCCGATAGCTCTCTCGTTTCCCAAACAGAAAAAGCTCGTTCCTGCACCCGGTAAACGCGTTGGTCGTCGGTATCGCTGGGGGGCGGATGGGAAATCTCTGGAGAAGCTGCCTGACCATATAGGCTTGTTGATAGCGGAAGAGGAGCCGAGATACACAGACATTGCCAACCTTGTCGTGTGGTGCATGGCAGTCGGCATATCTTATATCAGTGTGTACGATAATCACGGTAAGATATCATTTGATTATAAAATGTGTTCATTATTTTTTATTCACACCAGGAAGTGCTAAATACAACATCAGCAGACAGTCACATGCATTTTTCTATTTTGGTGCTTAGTAATCTTTGATAACTTATCTAAAAAAAAAAAATCTGATAGTAAATGGCTTTATCCGGCCTTCCATTTCAGAAGTCTACAACAACCCACTTCTGCCATATATGCTTAGTAATGTATCATTACATAAATGATTTCAGACAGAGAAGCCTCAATAGGCTTTCAAGGTTTGCCCAATGGCTTTTTCACCTAATTCGTTATTTGAGCCTACAGGGAATTGTCTTAACTGAAAGGTTACACACAGACACACACACACACACTGTATTGCTATTCCTGTTTCACCACAGCCACTCCTACTGGGTCATTGGCTAGTTGTTGGAAAATATTGTTGAATCCTTCTTGATGGCCGTCTAAGTGTTTGGTGGTGTGGCGCTGTTCCTCAATGTCTGCTGACTTATGCCATCAGTCTCTCACAGCCAAATCTGTCATATGACACATTATTTGCCTCTAATGACTAGCCTTACTTGCTATATCATGATGTTAATTTCAGATCTCAGCTCTAAAAGACAGCAAATGATTTCTCTCTAATTTTTCTTGTTTCAAAGTTGTTGAGATTGGGTGTACCCCCCTGTATGATATAGGCTATTGGATTGCTCACATATCCCTTTTTGGTTCCCAGGTGTGTTCAGGAGGAACAACTCCAGGCTGATGGAGGAGATCCTGAAGCAGCAGCAGGAGCTCCTGGGTCTGGAAGGCTCCAAGCAGCACTCTGTAGAGTTCCTCAACAATGGCACTGACAAACAGGACAATCAAGGTGAGACACCAGGAGCCGTATGTGTCAAGCTTCCCAGGTTAGGTGTGCTGGTCTAAAGAGCTGAGCCCTATACTACGTATTTTGTTTAAGGAGTTAGTGAGATAACTTTGAACTCAGGACAACTGGTACCATGAAAGTAGCTCACATTTTAGCCAGGTACATTTTAAGGCAACAAATCCTTAAGAACTAACCTGCTCCCGGGCAGGCTAAGGGTTTTTTCTCATTAATGAAAGTTGGAGAGGCAGCGTTAAAGTACACTTTTCAATTCACATTAGCAACGGAACATCATGTGCCACAAGATGGTTCGGCTCTTGGCAACGGGCCGTAAATATCCCAATGAAATATCCCAGTATAGCCACTAGCCAGCGTGTGGATGGATACAAACCCCATTACACTCTTGAATAATGCAACGATTCACAAACGTGCAGACCATAAAGGTTACATTTCTTCGTCTGTAGGCTACACTAATTCTATTTTAGTCTCAAGACAAAACACAAAGTTGCTAACAGCATGTCTTCATCAAGCAACATCAAAAATGAACAATTAAGCCTACAACCCCTCTCATATGAGTTCAAAAGTACTGTAGGCCTACCATAGAACAAAAGTCAGGCATCATTTTTTTAATCAATATGGAAATCATTTAGCCTACATGTGGTAAAAGAAAATTGGGACTGAACACGTGGGTATAATATACAGTACCAGTCAAAAGTTTGGACACACCTACTCATTCAAGGGTTTTTCTTTGTTTTTACTATTTTCTATATTGTAGAATAATAGTGAATAGATCAAAACTTTGATATAACACATATGGAATCATGTAGTAAACAAAAAAGTGTTAAACAAATTCTTCAAAGTATCCTTTGAAGCCTTTGCCTTGATGACAGCTTTGAAGCCTTTGCCTTGATGACAGCTTTGAAGCCTTTGACGCCTTTGCCTTGATGACAGCTTTGCACACTCTTTGCATTCTCTCAACCAACTTCGAGATAGTCACCTGGAATGCATTTCAAGTAACAGGTGTGCCTTGTTCATTTGTTGAATTTCTTTCCTTCTTAATGCGTTTGAGCCAATCAGTTGTGCTGTGACAAGGCAGGGTGGTATACAAAAAATTGCCCTATTTGGTAAAATACCAAATCCATATTATGGCAAGAACAGCTCAAATAAGCGAAGAGAAATGGCAGTCCTTTACTTTAAGACATTGTCGTAGCGCTGTATTGATTTGCCAGCCGCGACTGGGAGACCCATGGGGCTGCGCACAGTTGGCCCTGCGTCGTCCGGGATAGGGGAGGGTTTGGCCGGCAGGGATGTCCTTGTCCCATCGCTCGCTAGCGATTCCTGTGGCGGGCCAGGCACAGTGCACGCTGACACGGTCGCCAGATGCACAGTGTTTCCTCCGACACATTGGTGCGGCTGTCTTCCGGGTTAAGTGGGCATTGTGTCAAGAAGCAGTGCGGTTGGGTTGTGTTTCGGAGGACGCACGGCTCTCGACCTTTGCCTCTCCTGAGTCCGTACGGGAGTTACAGCGATGAGACAAGACTGTAACTACCAATTGGATACCACGAAATTGGGGAGAAAACGGGGTATTCTTTTTTGTAAATAAATATCTAAAAATTCAACCAAAGGGTTCCCTTAGATCATGAGAAAAGGCTGCACTTGACCGTTGCACTTGAATCATTCCCATGGTGAAGGGCTAAGCCCGCTACGCGATGAAACCACACACTATTGCAGAAATTTTGATGTTACCGGCCGCAATTGATATGGTGAAAACAATGTGTTGGGAGGCACAGAAACTCTATTCAATACCTTTGTCAGATAACACTGATAAATGAAGAATTGATGCTATAGCTAGCATTATCAAGAGGAAACTGACTGAACGACTAAAACTCCCCATCTTATGCTCTCCAAATGGACACTAGCTGTGAAGGCCGAGATGCCCATGCATTGACTTTTGTTTGCTGCTTCCTCGAATGGTGGGCTTTTGCACAGATGAGGCGACATCTGTCACAGGACGCCGGGCAGGCCTTTGCAATGTAGTTATGAATGTGTCCCTCTGCCATATGAACGCATTGTATGATACACCCACTGAACTATAATGGATACACCGAGAGCAATTGGCTGCAAAAGAGCTGAGCGCAGAACTCTGAGATATGTAGCAGGTAACTTTGATTGTAAACTACATCACGCACGCCTGTTTGCAAAACTGTGGAGATAAGGGCTGACCCCATTTAGTCGATTGTTTTGTCAATAGGCTGTTGGTCTACTGAGATTTCTTTAGTCGAGCAGCAGCAAAAAATATTTAATAATCATGGTGTACAAGACAACTGTCTGATTCACGCCTGTTTGAGTGGACTGATCCATTGTGGAGGCAGTGGGGATGGCACAGCCAATCACGAAGACCTGCTGCTGAAATTGTATATGGTTATATTACGTAGGAACAATGGTGCAACACTAATAAACATATTATTTTATAATAGATGCGCCATCTGCCGCATTGGATAGCGGTCGCTGTCTGCGGTTCTGAAACACATCAGTTCACTGTTGAATTGGTGCCTTTTCCTAGACCATATTGCTATGGTCATAATAGCAAAGTTAAGCAGCATATTGCTGCTGAGAACAATGCTGTGGAGGTAGCAGCAGAGTTAGGAGACGAGAAAACAGCCTTTGCCTTATTGTCTAAGAAAAGTGAGGAGAGAGGAAACCCCAACTTAATGAGGTCTATAATCAACAGCCTAACTGTTAATCATCCATATAAACACAGCAAAAAAAGAAATGTCCCTTTTTCAGGACCCTGTCTTTCAAAGATAATTCATAAAAATCCAAATAACTTCACAGATCTTCATTGTAAAGGGCTTAAACACTCTTTCCCATGCTTGTGCAATGAACCATAAACAATTAAATGAACATGCACCTGTGGAACAGTCGTTAAGACACTAACAGCTTACAGACGGTTGGCAATTAAGGTCACAGTTAAGAAAACTTAGGACACTAAAGAGGCCTTTCTACTGACTCTGAAAAACACCAAAAGAAAGATGCCCAGGGTCCCTGCTCATCTGCGTGAACGTGCCTTAGGCATGCTGCAAGGAGGCATGTGGACTGCAGATGTGGCCAGGGCAATAAATTGCAATGTCCGTACTGTGAGATGCCTAAGACGGCGCCACAGGGAGACAGGACGGACAGCTGATCGCCCTCGCAGTGGCAGACCACGTGTAACAACACCTGCACAGGATCGGTACATCCGAAAATCACACCTGCGGAACAGGTACAGGATGGCAACAACAACTGCCTGAGTTACACCAGGAACGCACAATCCCTGCATCAGTGCTCAGACTGTCCGCAATAGGCTGAGCGAGGCTGGACTGAGGGCTTGTAGCTTGTTGTAAGGCAGGTCCTCACTAGACATCACCGGCAACTACGTTGCCTATGGGCACAAACCCACCGTCGCTGGACCAGACGGGACTGGCAAAAAGTGCTCTTCACTGACGAGTCGCGGTCTTGTCTCACCAGGGGTGAAGGTCGGATTCGCGTTTATCGTCAAAGGAATGAGCGCTACCCCGAGGCCTGTACTCTAGAGCGGGATCGATTTGGAGGTGGAGGGTCCGTCATGGTCTGGGGCGGTGTGTCACAGCATCATCGGACTGCGCTTGTTGTCATTTCAGGCAATCTCAATGCTGTGCGTTACAGGGAAGACATCCTCATGTGGTACCCATCCTGCAGGCTCATCCTGATATGACCCTCCAGCATGACAATGCCACCAGCCATTCTGCTCGTTCTGTGTGTGATTTCCTGCTAGACAGGAATGTCAGTGTTCTGCCATGGCCAACGAAGAGCCCGGATCTCAATCCCATTGAGCATGTCTCGGACCTGTTGTATCGGAGGGTGAGGGCTAGGGAAATTCCCCCCAGAAATGTCCGGGAACTTGCAGGTGCCTGGTGGAAGAGTGGGGTAACGTTCCACAGGAAGAACTGGCAAATGTGGTGCAGTCCATGAGGAGGAGATGCACTGCAGTACTTAATGCAGCTGGTGGCCACACCAGATACAGACTTTTGATTTTGACCCCCCCCTTTGTTCAGGGACACATTATTCTATGTCTGTTTGTTACATGTCTGTGGATCTTGCTCAGTTTGTCTGTTGTTGAATCTTCTGTTCATACAAATACTTACACATTTTTTTTTTACCGTTATTTTACCAGGTAAGTTGACTGAGAACACGTTCTCATTTGCAGCAACGACCTGGGGAATAGTTACAGGGGAGAGGAGGGGGATGAATGAGCCAATTGTAAACTGGGGATTATTAGGTGACCATGATGGTTTGAGGGCCAGATTGGGAATTTAGCCAGGACACCGGGGTTAACACCCCTACTCTTACGATAAGTGCCATGGGATCTTTAATGACCTCAGAGAGTCAGGACACCCGTTTAACGTCCCATCCGAAAGACGGCACCCTACACAGGGCAGTGTCCCCAATCACTGCCCTGGGGCATTGGGATATTTTTTAGACCAGAGGAAAGAGTGCCTCCTACTGGCCCTCCAACACCACTTCCAGCAGCATCTGGTGACTGACCAGGACCAACCCTGCTTAGCTTCAGAAGCAAGCCAGCAGTGGTATGCAGGGTGGTATGCTGCTGGCACATGTTAAGTTTGCTGAAAATAAACGCAGTTGACAGTGAGAGGACGTTTCTTTTTTTGCTGAGTTTATCTACAGAACTAAGACAGATCCTGCTTCTGTTTGAGTGTTTGTTTAATAGCCTACTGATTTCGTGAATTCGGCTGTTTGCTATGCTGTAATAAAGGCTTCACTTTTTTTATTAGACCAGCCTCTGGTATTATTTATTATTTATTTAGTGTTTACACTGTTCCAAGTTGTCCAAAATTATATTTATAATAATAATTACGCTCCTTTTTCTTGATATCCTTATTGTTATTATTGTTATGATGATCATTATTATAATAAGTAATGTCATTATCATTAGTAGGCTTCGTATTGCACCCTTGTATAACCACCATTTTAGTTTTTAAACAAAATAACAATGCGACCCTTGAATAATTAGTGTAAATTATAAATAGACCATTCCATTTTGGAAATTGGTTTTAGTCTTTGCTCTAATAAAGACAAAACAAAAACATTACAATACTCTCTGGCATGCTTATAATTGTAATGTTGTTTGCATTGTTCCAAATGGTCAAAAATGATTTTGTAATCTAACAGCACCTGTTTGGCACACACAATATGCACGCAGCGCTTGCTCCTTACCTTATTTTTCGTAATCTCCACTATTTTCCACAACTAGTCAAATTTATTCCATTCTGACTTCCCCTTTCCCTCCTGACCAACCAGTAAACATTCCTCAGTTTTGAGGTTATTTGTCACATCCTCTGCAACCACTTTGCTGTCACATGCGTTACTGTGTTTTTAGTGTGTTATACATTTACATTTAAATCATTTAGCAGACGCTCTTATCCAGAGCGACTTACAAATTGGTGCATTCACCTTAAGATATCCAGTGGAACAGCCACTTTACAATAGTGCATCTAAATCTTTTAAAGGGGGGGGGGGGGGGGGTCAGAAGGTTTATAATCAATTTATTGATGTGATTATGATATGCTATAGGTCAGACCTTATAGGTTACTTGCATGAGATGCATACGTGTCACGTAAAGAGAGCAAGGGTTGAGGGAATACGGAAACTTATTCAGCTTCAGCAAAACGAACAACGCGTTAAATACTGTTGATGTTATGTGGTGGTTGCTACAGCAGGGAGGAGAGGGAGACAACGGGTGCGAGTAGGGCTGGCACTTACACCATTTAGTCGACAGGTCGATTGTTTGGTCGACAAAGTTATTATTTTTTGTCGAGCAGTGACAAATATATTTGTTAAAATATGGCACATAAGACACCCGTCTGAGTGGACTAATCCATTACGGAGGCCCCGGGGGTGGCACACCAGTATCACTAGTAGTATATTTACTGTTAATTCCCATAATTTCTAATCTACAATGTTTGTTTGGTTACGGTAATTTCTGTTAATATATTCAATATATTATTATTACAGTCTTACTGTTGTCATTGTAGGAGTGGACACGTTGTTTGCGGAGTGCACAACCTAGGCTACACTTGTGAGAAAAATGTTTGGTTTATTTCATTCCGCGTACGAGTTGTCAATGTATTCATTGACCAGAGTGCTCCAAACAAAAGACAATATTGAGTATGGACACGCACCTGATTACGCATATAGAAGTAGGACTAGTCTACCTGGTTTTCACATTCTGTGATATGATACTATATCTGATATGTCTTAACTCACCATCCCTGTGGAGCTTCTCAAAGTATAGTTTTCTTTGCCTCAAACAGCAGGTAAACGAAGTCTGTTTTTACATCCATTGAGAATGACAATAGTTCCGCAATGTTGCCTATTTGAAGCTCTTTCCCTTCCGATTACCGCTCAGCATGAAAGGGGGGGAAAATGTAATGCACTGATCCAGTGGAAACATAATCAAATAGGCCTACATGATTACTTCTTATTCCTTGGGCATATAGCCTACATCTGTGTCTGTCCGTAGCTCACTGGCTGGGAAACTCTGAGGGCCCAGAATATTTTATCCAATGCTGCAAGTTTGCTAGCACGAGCTTCCCCTGGACCAAGTTAATACAATAGTTTCAAGTTCCTTGCAGACAGGCCATGCGTAGCCAACGTGATTTATAGGATATACATTTTTATCAGGAAATTTTCTATCTGCGATTCGGCAATATTTTTATTTGTTGGCCTAATGTAGGCTATTTTTACATATATGCAATGGCAATAGAAGTTACTTTCAGATTTATCATTTTCATTTAGATAGTGTTGATTAACCACATGACATAGATTTTTAGATAAGACTTTATTATATATGAAATTTAACTGTTCCACGAAAATGTGCATATGAAAATCATAACTGCCACGCAGATAAGTAGAAATGGTACAGTAACTTGGCACTCCAAATGCAAAAGGATGCCGACCGCTGGTGTAGCCTTTTACCGGCAACATCAGGAGCGTTTTGGCAGAATATGTGAAGGCCAGCAGCAGCGGGAGGAGGAAGAGGGTCGGGAACAGGTTTTTGTTCTTCTGGTGAGGCTATATTGATCTCTGGCTCCCCTGGCTCCCCCTTTAGTAATTTGTGTCTTCACAAATGCTTAAAACCTCTTAAGGATCGGCCCCATTTTTTCAATTTTCGCCTAAAATGACATACCCAAATCTAACTGCCTGTTGTTCAGAACCTGAAACAAGGATATGCATATCCTTGATACCATTTGAAAGGAAATACTTTGAAGTTTGTGGAAATGTGAAGTTAATGTAGGATAATATAACACATTAGATCTGGTAAAAAAAAACTTGGAGCTATTTATTTTCATGAACTGAAGTTAAATTTCAATAGGCGAACAACAAGTGGCTACCTAGCTAATACTTACTCACAAGGATTCCTAAATCATTGCCAAGAATAGTGAAAATGACTGCAGTTTCTACTGGTCATTCATTTCAGGCTGGTTGTATTGGTGCTAGCTAGCTACCAAGCTAAAGCTAAAATAATGCTTTATTATTGTAAGCCCATCGTTCGTGGCTGGTGTTTGCTTGTTTGCAGTCTTTTTTTGTACAGCTTTGACAGTGCTGATAGTAGTGGTGGCGCTTGGCTTGCAAATTATTTCCATTAACTTGGCTTTAATGGATTTCTCCTTTGAGTTGTCTTGCTGAAATGTTCTTACTCTTTCAAATGACTGCTCAACTTGTTGACTGTTCGATCCACACAGTAGACATTGTGGGCTAGGTTAGGAATGCTGAGTTGCAGGTGTAGCGCAACGTTTTACGTGGCGTCATTATGTCATGTACCTATGTTATATAGGTATGCACGTCAACTTTGAGTTTTTCACATCGCCGTTAAACTAGACATCGGGTTGATACCGATGTTGGTATTTTTAGCTAATGTCGTCCGATTCCGATATGCTCACCGATTTTTTTTTTTTTTTACATTTTTTTTTTATCGTGCATCCCTAGTTTAAATAGTCATTTTAAAATGCCTATCACGTTACACATTTAGTAATGACAAAATGCATTTGAAACGTCACGCACACCAAAACTTGTGTATGACTTTATTTTGGATAAAGACAGGAGTGGTGGAGAAAAGGCTCTTGTGCATTGATAAGCACATAAAGACTGCATTAATGATGAGTAATAAATGAAGGACATCACTTCATCAAGCCTATTTAACACCATAGCCTGGAAAAACTGGAAGGCCTACAACAGAGAAGCATTCAGAACTCTGCCATGTGTAGGCTATTTGGTTGTGAATAACCATTATGAATAAATAATCAATTAAATTCTATTGGATACAACACTTTGGGTTGAGTTTAGATTGCAAGGCATCATTGGGAGTGCAATTTTCACAATTCATCACTTATTGAATGAAGTTTGAAACTGATTATAAATACCATAGTTTATCATTTTATTTAGATGGATTCCAGTTCCACCAGCCTTTTGTTTATATTTTCTGTGGCGTTTGTTTATTTTCTGTGGCCTTTGTTTATTAAAGGGCATGTGGACTGCAGCCAGCCTGTATGGGCTAATTTAAGATGCATTGTGCGGTTTTACTCTCCATCTGCTTTTGGCACAACACCTTTATCCCCTGAGCAAGTCAATCTGTTATGGCATACAGTCAGAATTAGACCATATGGAGTTGTGCAGGAACACAACACAGAAGAATTCTCTTCACCAAAGGAAATTGGGCGGCAGGTAGCCTAGCAAACCCGAAAAGTTCTCAGCCAACTAGCTGAAAAATCTGTCGATGTGCCTTTGAGCAAGACACTTAACCCTATGGATAAGAGTGTATGCTAAAATGTAAAAAAAATAATTCCTGTTCAAATACCCTATAATTCACTTAAATAACTTATGAATTATATGATCCTGTTCGTAATTGTGATTCCTGTTCTTCGTTGTTTTGTAATCCAACAATCACCTGTTTATGAATGCAATATTCAAGCGTAACAGCAGGATTGTGAAGCAGGATTTCCGAGTTACCACCCACTGACCTTTAGTCAGACACGTTTACCATTGATTGGTATTATTACTGTGTGTGGGTGTGTGATAGTGTTTGTGCCTGAGTACCGGTATTTGTGTTTTGTGGGGCTTATTATGACCGTATTCCTGTGTGTGTGTCCACAGTGCTGCCGTGTCAGGCAGTGGTGAAGGTGCTGTCTCCAGACGATGGGAAGCTGAGGATCGTCCAGGCAGCACAGCAGCTGTGTAGCGCTGTGGAACAGATGGAGAAGACATCCAAAGACATCAACGTCACTGTGCTTGACTCTCTACTCAGAGGTGAGGAGGTCCCTCCCCCATGACCAGGAGGAGGACAGGACATTGGTTCTCGCTGTTGTCCTTAGTGCTGTTATTTATGGGCAGTGGACAATACCTTTTATTTCATTGTTTTATCTTATCAGGTTAAACCCCACAGACATTCTATTGATCATAGACTGTAAATCTGCTAGTAAATCTGTGCCATACTATTACAAGCTGGAGTGAAGCTTAGCTCACCAACTCTCCTTTGGCATGATGTTGAGAGTAGCAATTTCACTCTATTTGAAGCTCAGCAAGGATGGTGTAAAGGGAATGAGTAAAGGTCAAGGATCCCCCTGTTAGACAAGCCTTCCACAGTGTTTGATCAAAAGATGAAGGAAACATGAAGCACTGGGAATCTGTGCCAGAGAGAGCTCTTCTCTCAGTGGGTTATTTTCCCTGAGCCCTCTGCCCACCCCAGCTCTGCTCGTCGTTAGTCCCTGGCTAAGACTGATCACCCTCACCCGCTGTAAATCACGTCACGAGTACTTCAGTGGAACACATCTATGTGTACTCGCTCAGTAGAAGGTGATGGATGAGACCCGAGGCAGGAATATGAACAAACTGATGAGAAAGATGGTCTCCAGACAGAATATAAACTACAGAGGATAGCAGAGTTCACTTCAGTGAAGTTATGGTGTGTTTACCTCAGGCCCAGTAAGTGCAGCTGCTCGTCAGTACAATCAGATGTCAGAGACCCGCTCGCTGTCAGGATCCAGGGGGGCACAGCGAAAGGGACTCTCTAATCATCTCACTATCTAAGGGGCTTGGCAAGCTGCTGCTGCTGTTCTCTAAGGCTGCGTTTACACAGGCAGCCCAGTTCTGATTATTTTGCCAAACTATTGGCAGAAGATCTGATTGATCAAAATACCAATTAGTAGCAAAAAGATCAGAATTGTGATGCCTGTGTACATGCAGCCTAACATTCAAGAAGAAATGGAACTGTCACTTTAGATCTCTAGGTTCTCTCAATCTTTTCAACAGTCCTTATGCTTTAGCAACCTCCTAAATATGTCAAAAAAGAATAATTTCCTGATATTTTTCTTATATCTCTCAGATAAAGGACAAACACTTCAAAACAAAATATGTTTTTCCATGTATGAATCTGTTTTTCAATGCATTACTATGGACTAATATCAGTTAGGCCCAAATCATGGTTTGATCTAATGTTTCCTATATTTTTAAAGGTGTCTATCATACTTCTTTTTTTTTACCCATCTACACACATTACCCCATAATGGCAAAGTGAAAACACGTTTGCAAATGTATGTTTATTTTTTTATACAGAAATATGGTCTCATTTATATAAGTATTCACACCCCTGAGTCAATACTTTGTAGAAGTATCTTTGGCAGCAATTACAGCTGTGAGTCTTTCTGGGTATGTGCTCAAGAACTTTCCACACCTGGTTTGTGTAATATTTGCCCATTTTATTGTTTTCTAAATTCTTCAAGCTCTGTCAAATTGGTCGTTGATCATTGCTAGACAACCATTTTCAAGTCAAAACTGTAAGTCGGCCACTCAGGAAGATTCACTGTCTTCTTGGTAAGCAACTCCAGTGTAGATTTGGACTTGTTTTTGTTATGCTGAAAGGCGAATTCATCTCCCAGTGTCTGGTGGAAATTGTTTTACTCCTGAACTTTTTAAGGCTTGACATAAAGGGGTTGAATACTTATTGACTCAAGACATTTCAGCTTTTCATTTTTAATTCGTTTGTACAAATTCTGAAAACAGAATTCCACTATGATATTATGTGTTTAGGCCAGTGACCAAAAAATCTCAATGATTTTTTTTTATTTATTCAGGCTGTAACACAACAAAATGTGGAAAAAAGTCAAGTGGTGTGAATACTTTCTGAAGTCACCTATACTTCCATTCATCAAGTCTTGTGAGGCTTGGGGGCGTCCTAGAGCAAAACAATCAACATGCTCTTGAGAGGCCAAACCGTTAGGACGCTTCAGACAGAAGTTGGCAGATCGGTGGTACCGACTTCAGATGAGTCCCGTGTGGCTTGTGGGGGTCTTGGAGCAAAACAACTGACATGTTCGTGAGTCATCTTTCCATAGAGTGGTCATATTAGCTTGTAGGCCAAACCGCTCAGACGGTACAGACGTTTTCGGGAGAAGACAAACACCGCTGTAGCTCGGCCACCTTCCACCGCAGATGCGGAAGTCCGCCATGTAGAGAAATCGTATGTCTAGCTTCAACAGGCAGATTTGGATGGATTTTCTTTATTATGCTCATTTGATTTCCGCGGGACCACAAAAAATGACTTGAGGGTTAAATGCTCCGCAGAGGACACTTTTATGAGATTTCCATTGATTGTGTTTTTCATTGACCTCTGTCCATGCTATCTCGGTTTGTGCAGAGTCGAAGACTACACCAGATCCTGACCTGGTTCTGAAGTTCGGCCCAATAGAAAGCACCCTGGGGTTCCTGCCCTGGCACATCAGACTGACAGAGTTCATGTGAGTATTGCGTGTGTTAAATGAGGCTGCCTTACTCATGTGCAGAAGACATTCTGGGATAGCCGCTGCTCTGTAGAGCTGGACAGGAATGACAGAGGAAGTGTGTGCTTATGCTTTACATCCTGAGTAGAATGGATATGGGCCTGTTGTGTTCATCTGTGCAGAATAACTGGTAAACCGGTCTCTGCTGCCTCAGTTACCTCCCGGCTTGAACGATTGGCAAGACTTTTAAAAATGCCTCTGTGCAACTTTGTATAAGTAGTAGGGCTATTTTAAGGATCATGGAAATACTGAGAGTTAATGTTGCAGTTCAGCCTACATAAGAGGTGTAATTAGACTTTACCAGATGATGATGCATCACTAACAATGCTATTTTTCAGACTTGTCATTGTTTGGGAGTCATGAAGTTCAGTCAGAATGGCCCACATCATTGAATGTTATCAGTGTTTACAAAGCAACATTTTATTTGACAGATACTGTATTTGTAAGGACTTTTACCTTCACCAAACACTAGATGGCGGTATAGTAATGTAACTGCTTTGACGGTAGCTCAAGCAGCAGCTTTTGCTAATCACAGATTTTTTTATGACTGCCGTCGTAAAGTACATAATTGTATTTACTGTGAGCCTTTACTAATGTAACATGACATTTCTGTTGATCCCTTATTGCTTGGTATCTATTTTAACAACGTTATTTAGCATTATTTTTTGTTAAAATGGCGCCGGAAGAATTGGCAGCAGTTTTACGGGTGCCTTGTGCTTCACCTAACACATTTTTTGCACTATTGGTTAGAGCCTGTAAGTAAGCATTTCACTGTAAGGTGTGATGTATTCGACGCACATGACAAATAAACTTTGCTTTGAGAAACTGCTGCCATCTGAAGTAGGCTAGAGGTGTCTCTCTAGTATATATCTCTGACATCCTCCCTCTCTCCTGCAGCTCCTTACCCTCCCATGTGGATGTCTCCTATGAGGACTTATTCAGTGCCCTTCAGCACTATGCCTCCTGTGAGCAGCGGCTGGGGAAGTGAGTGATTGGCCAGGCCCCCTTCAGAGGAAGGGGAATGACATGGGTGGGGTAGGAGCTGCCCTAGCCCCTCCTCCTCCCGGGTCTCTGTTTACAGTGCAGGCGCTAGAGAACAAGCAGACAGCGTACCGCCACATCGAATCGCATCTCAACCACCACTCACTCATTGCTTTTCTGCGCATCTGGAACGCACAAGGTTCGCCAGGCCACCTCTGTGAGGCATGCTGGGTAGTACGGGCCCTGTCAAGGTAGCGTCACGCACTGAACATCTACCCCCGCATCAGTCGGATTAACGAGGAACCAACATCACCTGAAGGACATGGTTAGCAGTATAGTCTAAATCTAGTTTAGCTTCGCTCTTCTCTCTCTCTCTCTGTTTGTTCTAGATCTTGCACCTGCTGTGCCCCTGAGGTATGCCCTCCTTGAGGGTTTGAATGGAAATGAACTTTATGTAGGTGTGCTTCAAGTGTAGCGCTTGATCAACGTGGTACGAGAGGTTTTGGAACGAGAGCTCTGTAATCCGTGACTATACTCTGCACATGGTGTGAAGGATGACTGACTACATGGTTGTACTTTTAAGTCTTTATTCCAAGTTACTATTGGTGGACTGTGTCTGCTTGTGTACGTGTGTGAAGCTCAGCCAGCAAGTCACACTTAACCTACACTAAGTCCAATCTTTGCAATCCAGTGGGAAGAAAGAGAAAGCAGTTGTCTGTATACAATGTCCCCCATGACCATCACTACTCTTTCTATTGCTCCGTCCATAACGTGAAAATGATTGCATATTGAACGGCCCCGTAAGAATCCTCAGTGCTGCCTTCGGTTGTTCATCCATGTGAAGATCGACTAACTATTGTATTAAAGTGTTGTTCTGTTATTTCCTTATCTCATTAACTCTTTTAAAACCCAGGTTCAGTATTTTCTTTCTCTTTGGTTAGGTGGCATACAGTAGTATTTTCACCATCATGCTAACTGTTAATACCAATGGGACTAAAACTCCCAATCCTTCACTAGCTAATGTGCCAGTGGTTGGGTTGTCATTGGAAGGTTTGGTGGGTTGCTCCACATGGAGCTTGTCGGTTTAAATGATCAATAAATGTTACTGAAAACCCCATATATACAGTACCTGCTTTGATTGGATTTTTTTAAAGACAGACTGACAATGTCTTGTGAATAATCTTCCTTTGAGATAAATGGAACGGATGTAAATGGTTGATTTTATAGTTGTGTTGTATGACCTAATTTTCTACATGTAATGTGTGGTGAACAAGTGTTGTATCCCTAGTACTGTATGCACCAAGAGGTGTCAAGCGCCTGGTGGCTTTTAAACCTCAAATGATCAACTATTGAACAATTGAGAGTCAAGCTATAGTCACCTTGGATTTGTTAGCTGAAAGCTGTGTGACTTGGTAGGGACTCCGATGCAGGTTTCTAGTCCTTCTCAATTGATATGCAGCAATCATCCAAATGCATGAAAGACTACACCATCATTCAAGGGGAAAGCAACTTGAAACGCTTCATAACTGTCGAAGGTGTGCAGGAGAGCTGCATCTCCCTGGATGCTGTGTTTTTAGATCAAACACACTGGCCTACGCAGCTGAGAGCAGCTCCAACCACTACTCCACTCCCTTTCAGATGCAGCACTACACATCTAAACATCCCCTTCGAATTGAAGATGCTTGTGTTTTAGAGGGTTTGCGATGTCAGCTGTTTCGACATGATATTTTCTATGCATTGCAAAATGTATTCAACCGTACTGCAAAAGGACAAGGGAAGGTCCCTGTTACCTACTGTCATCTGCATAGCTGTACTCTGTCACATACTTGCAGGTGCAGCAAAATTCTTGTATTTTTTGCTACAGCAGTGCATTAATAATACCTAGTAATACAAACAATGCACACAATTCAAAATGTCATTAAATATCAGAATGAGCCATGTCAGAGTCCAGAATACATATATACTGAGTGTACAAGACATTATGAATACCTTCCTAATATTGAGTTGCACCCACTTTTTCCCCTCAGAACAGCCTCAAGTTGTTGGGGCATGGAGTGTTCCACAGGGATGCTGGCCCATGTTGACTCCAATTCTTTCCACAGTGTCAAGTTGGTTGGATGTCCTTTGAATGGTGGACCATTCTTGATACACATGGGAAAATGTGACAAACCCAGCAGCATTGCAGTTCTTGACACACTCAAACCAGTGCGCCTGGCATAGCTCATTCAAAGGCACTAAAATATTTTGTCTTGCACATTCACTCTCTGAATGGCACACATACACAATCCATGTCTCAATTGTCTCGAGGCTTAAAATCCTTATTTAGCTTGTCTCCTCCCCTTCATCTACACTGATTAAAGTGGATTTAACTGGTGACATCAGTAAGGGATCATGGCTTTCACCTGGTCAGTCTGTCATGGAAAGAGCAGGTGTTCCTAATGTTTTGTACCGCTTCTGAAACTTGCTTTCAATGAGTGACAGATCTATAACTGGTTGCATATTGCAGCTTTAAGAACACTTGTTATTGCCATGACATCTTGTCAAAGCTATGATTCCTTATTGATGCCCCTTGTTAAATCCACTTCAATCAGTGTAGATGTATGGGAGGAGACTGTTTTTAAAGAAGGATTTTTAAGCCTTGAAACAATTGAGGCATGGATTGTGTATGTGTGCTATTCAGATGTTGAATGGTCAAGATGGAAATTGCAAGTGCCTTTGAACGGGGTACGGTAGTAGGTGCCAGGCGCACCGGTTTGTGTCGAGCTGCAACACTGCTGGGGTTTTTATGCTTAAAAGGTTTTCCATGTGTATGAATGGTCCACCACCCAAAGGACATCCAGACAACTTCAAACAACTGTGGGAAGCATTGGTGTCAACATGGGCCAGCATCCCTGTGGAATGCTTTCTAAGGTGCAAGGTAGAGTACCGGGTGGTAGCTGGCTAGTAAACAATAATTAAAGTTCAGGGTACTGGTTGGAGGCTGGCTAGTGGTGACTGTTTAACAGTCTGATGGCCTGGAGATAGAAGCTGTTTCTCAGTCTCTTAGTACAGCTGCATCAAAGCAGTGACCGTCTCCAAGTTGGTAGCGGGGTGAACAGGCTGTGGCTTGGGTGGCTGAGGTTTTTGATGATCTTCTTGGCCTTCCTGTGCCACCGATGATGCCTTGGGCTGACCACACCACCCTCTGGAGAGCCCTGCAGTTGCTGACGGTGCATTTGCCGTACCAGGCGGTGATACAGCCGGACAGGATGCTCCCCATTGTGCATCTGTAGAAGTTTGTGATTTCTTCAGCCTTCTGAGGTTGAAGAGGCACTGTTGTCTTCAGTGATGTGCATGCCGAGGAACTTGAAGCATTTGACTGTCTCCACTGTAGCCCTGTCAATGGGGCGTGCTCTCTCTACTGTCTCCTGTTGTCCACGATCAGCTCCTTAGTTTTGTTGACATTGAGGGTGATTTTATTTTCCTGGCACAGAAAAATAAAACTCCGCCAGGGCTCTCACCTCCTTCCTGTAGGCTGTCTCGTCATTTTTTCTAATCAGCCCTACCACTGTTGTGTCCTCGGCGAACTTGATGATTGAGTTGGAGACATGCGTGGCCACGCAGTTATGGGTGAACAGGGAGTACACAAGGGGGCTGAGCACACACCCCTGTGGTGCCCCCATGTTGAGGATCAGCATGGCGGAGATGTTGCCTACCTTCACCGCTTGGGATCAGCCCGTCAGGAAGTCCAGGACACAGGTGCACAGGGAGGGGTTCAGACCCAGGGCACTGAGCTTAGAGGGCACAATGGTGTTAAAGGCTGAGCTGTAGTTTATTAACCGCATTCTCACATAGGTATTTCTCAGTCCAGGTGGGATTGTACATTGTAATGACGATTGCGTCGTCCATTGATCTGTTGGTGCGTTATGCGAATTGTAGCCGGTCTAGGTTGTTGCGTAAGGTGGCGGTGCAGCCTGGTCTCATAGACTAGACATAACATAGTAAATGTAAATCCGGGACACTCAGATTTTACTGAACAAAAATATAAACGCCACATGTAAAGTGTTGATCCCATTTTTCATGAGCTGAAATAAAAGATCACAAAATTGTCCATATGCACAAAAGCTTATTTCTCTCAAATGTTGTGCAGACATTTGTTTACATCCCTGTTAGTGAGTATTTTCTCCTTTGCCAAGATAATCCATCCACCTGACAGGTGTGGCATATCAGGAAGTTGATTAAACAGCATGATCATTACACAGATGCTGGGGACCATTCAATTAAAGGACACTCTAAAATGTGCAGTTTTGTCACACAACACAATGCTACAGATGTCTCAAGTGTTGAGGGAGCGTGCAATTGGCTTGCTGACTGCAGGACTGTCCACCAGAGCTGTTGCCAGCAAATTTAACGTTAATTTCTCTACCATAAGCCCATCTGTGTGCTCGACGTCCTCACCAGGGTCTTGACCTGACTGCAGTTCAACGTCGTAACCGGCTTCAGACATTTGTGAGAATACCAATTTTCGGGATGACTCATGGTCTGACAAATACCGCTCTAGCTCTGCCACCTTTCACCGCAGATGCGGAAAAAAACATATCTCTAGCTTAAATTGACGGATTTTGATGGACTTTTTGTTGTAACTTACATTGATGCAGCCGGTGCCCTTAGGGGGTTTTAACTATCCTCCCAAAGCACTTCATGATGAAAGAAGTGAATGCTACGGTGCGATAGTCATTAAGTTCAGTTACCTTCGCTTTCTTGGGTACATGAACAATGGTGGACATCTTGAAGCAAGTGGGGACAACAGACTGGGATATGGAGAGATTGAATTTGTCTTTAAACACTCCAGTCTGCTGGTCTGCACAAGCTCTGATGACGCAGCTTGGGAAGCCAAGCTGACTATATTCCCCTACCCATTCTAGAACCAACCTTCTGGAATATCAATGACTGCAGTAGTCGTGAGTGCTAGATTCACATTTGTTTGATTTTGTTACGCAATACCATTGTGGGGCCACTGAACAGAAAGAGTCTTATATGAGATGTTAACATAGTTTGTACAGTTATGATGTATAGGCAGAATGACAAAAGCATATTTTCATTACTCTTTCCTTCCCAATAACCTATTTATAGTTCTCCCTGCTGATTGATCAACAAGGGGATGGCAGAAAGTATTGGTGGCTCCCCGTATTCTGGCCTAGCATCTAACTGTAATTAGAGCCGTGAAATGAAAACAATAATGAAGATGTGACCTTGTAGGAGGCTTGTACTTCATTTGTGAATGTTTATTTTCATTTTCAGTCTGGTGCAGGGGGAAATAACACAGACAGACAGACAGACAGACAGACAGACAGACAGACAGACAGACTTTCTATTTGTAAACAGTGCCAAAGCCACTATGAGCTGGGGTAAGGGCTGGTAGGGGTTTTCATTTTTTTTAATAATGTTTCCTGTATAGTGCTGAAATAACCATGGCAACCACATTGTTAATCTGTGTATGATTGTAAATAATATGTAAAACAGTCTTTATTGATCCATAAAAATGATCTTGAAACAAATAACCTGTGTACCTATTTTAAATGAAGATGGAACATTAAAATGAAAACTGATTATAAACTGAACTGCTGTTCTTATATGTTCACTTCTATAGTTTCATCCTCATAAGATCAATGGCAACAACATAGAGCGTTGGGCCAGTAACCAAAAGGTTGCTGGATCGAATCCCCGAGCTGACAAGGTAAAAATCTGTCATTCTGCCAGTTAACCCACTGTTCCTAGGCCGTCATTGTAAATAAGAATTTGTTCTTTAAAAAAAATATATATATTTCACCTTTATTTAACCAGGTAGGCAAGTTGAGAACACGTTCTCATTTACATTTGCGACCTGGCCAAGATAAAGCAAAGCAGTTCGACACACAACAACACAGAGTTACACATGGAGTAAAACAAACATACAGTAGAATAATAAGTCTATATACAATGTGAGCAAGTGAGGTGAGATAAGGGAGGTGAAGGCAAAAAAAAAGGCCATGGTGGTGAAGTAAATACAATATAGCAAGTAAAACACTGGAATGGTTGATTTGCAGTGGAAGAATGTGCAAAGTAGAAATAGAAATAATGGGGTGCAAAGGAGCAAAATAAATAAATACAGTAGGGAAAGAGGGAGTTGTTTGGGCTAAATTATAGATGGGCTATGTACAGGTGCAGTAATCTATGAGCTGCTCTGTAGGCTGGTGCTTAAAGCTAGTGGGGGAGATAAGTGTTTCCAGTTTCAGAGATTTTTGTAGTTCGTTCCAGTCATTGGCAGCAGAGAACTGGAAGGAGAGGCGGCCAAAGGAAGAGTTGGTTTTGGGGGTGACCAGAGAGATATACCTGCTGGAGCGCGTGCTACAGGTGGGTGCTGCTATGGTGATGAGCGAGCTGAGATAAGGGGGGACTTTACCTAGCAGGGTCTTGTAGATGACCTGGAGCCAATGGGTTTGGCGACGAGTATGAAGCGTTCTGTTCTTCACTGATGTGCATTGTTAAATAAAAAATGAACATACCTTGGTCTACTACAGTACACAGTATTCCTTTTTTAGGACCTGTGGCAGTCCCCCAATGTGACTTGATTCAGTATTGACAGTAAACTGCAGTAAATACCCATTGGGGTTAATTTGACATATCACAGGATGTTGGCACTATGAATAGTAACAGATCAATCGATTTAATAGAGCAAAGCCCAACCTCGGTGTCAGTAAATCTACATGAATTAGTCCCAGCACATTGATTCAGAATAAGATCCTAAAGCCCAAGGCTAAATCATCATTTCAGATCCCTTTATGAGCACACGAGCCAAGTCAGGACACGTTAGGGAAGACATATATACATCCACGGACTTTGTTTTCTTAAGACCCGCTAGTTGCCTCTTTTATTGATTTGAGTGCTGTAGCCTGCTATATTTAGTGCAGACACTTGAGTTGCTATTTCTTTCCTTTCAGGGTGTTTGTCTGTAGCTGGGGAAGCCATGCTACACTAACACACTCCAGCTAAGATGAATGTCCCCCTGATGGATCATTACACCACACCGGGTTTGAAATTGGAAATAGGGTTTGGCTACTGATACCCTTTCAGACAGAGCCACAATTATCTGACAGTGACTGATACATGTGCGTGCTTATTCCTCTAATAACGACATCTCTCTCTCTCTCTCTCTGTCCCAAAGGTTAGAACACATCTCTCTCTCTCTCTCTGTCCCAAAGGTTAGGATACATCTCTCTCTCTCTCTCTGTCCCAAAGGTTAGGATACATCTCTCTCTCTCTCTCTCTGTCCCAAAGGTTAGGATACATCTCTCTCTCTCTCTCTGTCCCAAAGGTTAGGATACATCTCTCTCTCTCTCTCTCTGTCCCAAAGGTTAGGATACATCTCTCTCTCTCTCTCTGTCCCAAAGGTTAGGATACATCTCTCTCTCTCTCTCTGTCCCAAAGGTTAGGATACATCTCTCTCTCTCTGTCCCAAAGGTTAGGATACATCTCTCTCTCTCTCTCTGTCCCAAAGGTTAGGATACATCTCTCTCTCTCTCTCTGTCCCAAAGGTTAGGATACATCTCTCTCTCTCTCTCTGTCCCAAAGGTTAGGATACATCTCTCTCTCTCTCTCTGTCCCAAAGGTTAGGATACATCTCTCTCTCTCTCTCTGTCCCAAAGGTTAGGATACATCTCTCTCTCTCTCTCTGTCCCAAAGGTTAGGATACATCTCTCTCTCTCTCTCGGTCCCAAAGGTTAGGATACATCTCTCTCTCTCTCTCTGTCCCAAAGGTTAGGATACATCTCTCTCTCTCTCTCTGTCCCAAAGGTTAGGATACATCTCTCTCTCTCTCTCTGTCCCAAAGGTTAGGATACATCTCTCTCTCTCTGTCCCAAAGGTTAGGATACATCTCTCTCTCTCTCTCTCTGTCCCAAAGGTTAGGATACATCTCTCTCTCTCTCTCTGTCCCAAAGGTTAGGATACATCTCTCTCTCTCTCTCTCTGTCCCAAAGGTTAGGATACATCTCTCTCTCTCTCTCTGTCCCAAAGGTTAGGATACATCTCTCTCTCTCTGTCCCAAAGGTTAGGATACATCTCTCTCTCTCTCTGTCCCAAAGGTTAGGATACATCTCTCTCTCTCTCTCTGTCCCAAAGGTTAGGATACATCTCTCCCTCTCTGTCCCAAAGGTTAGGATACATCTCTCTCTCTCTCTCTGTCCCAAAGGTTAGGATACATCTCTCTCTCTCTCTCTGTCCCAAAGGTTAGGATACATCTCTCTCTCTCTCTCTGTCCCAAAGGTTAGGATACATCTCTCTCTCTCTCTCTGTCCCAAAGGTTAGGATACATCTCTCTCTCTCTCTCGGTCCCAAAGGTTAGGATACATCTCTCTCTCTCTCTCTCTCTCTCTGTCCCAAAGGTTAGGATACATCTCTCTCTCTCTCTCTGTCCCAAAGGTTAGGATACATCTCTCTCTCTCTCTCTGTCCCAAAGGTTAGGATACATCTCTCTCTCTCTGTCCCAAAGGTTAGGATACATCTATCTCTCTCTCTCTGTCCCAAAGGTTAGGATACAAGAGTGTGGGCAGGTACCAGCCATCTCTGAGGATTCCCTCCTGAATTGAAAGGGATCCTTGAGTAGAGCAGCCACACAGAGACCAGAGAGAGAGAAAGAGAGGTTGCCTGTGCATCTGGATGTGTTGTGTGTGTGTGTGGCAGAAATACTACAGCTCCCCCTGATCATCAAATGTTTCCATGACAACTCCGAAAGGTGAGAGCCTGAATGTTGGGTGCATGAAAATGTTTCCCAGCACCTTTTCAACTTCCAGCCGATGAATGATTAGAGTAGTGTCTGGAAACATGTAATTGTAACCCTAATTATTATCTATCACCTCCGAAGGACCCGTGGGTTCGATGATAATGAGTCGGGTTACAATAAAGTTATTTTCTACAGTTTATTCCTTTCAAGTAGCAGCAGCACGAACTTTAGCGGCACAAAAGGTTACATCTCCATCATTTCACTTCTCTGTCACACATCTCTCCTGTGATTCCTCCTTACACGCAGGTGAGTCTGGGAAGGATATTTTCCGAATAATAGTCCCAGCATAAAATCGCAAGGACAATGCAATATAAAAGTCACATACACATGACATATTTCTGATGATAAAATATATTACATTCCAAAACCATGGCTGCATAATTGTAGGAAGCAGACGTTCCCAACATGTACCAACAAATGTACATAAACCACATCTGAATGACTAGATAATAATGTAATATGTAGCCTAATTAAAGTGTGTATTATCAGATCATAGTTGGAGTATTGTAACTGGCCTCGGTCCAAACAGTATGATGGATTCATTAGATCCACAGGTATATTGTTGGGAGCAACACGGGGCAATACATTGACAAGGTACATCCTTGACTGCATCTTTCTCTTGTTGTAATAACAATCTGCTAACGGGTGTTCGGGTTTGAGAAGGACAATGGAAGTGTGAGTCATCAGGTCAACCCTAAACAAGACTATGATTAATAACAATAAGATGACTTCTTTCTCTTAGTCACACCATGAAATAGAATTAAACTTAATTTGCTTACATTCTGAGAAATGACTGTTTTCAGCACTGACACCAAACTAGAGGAAGGAGAACACCCGGCATAGTTAAATATAGACAAACATAAAGTAATGTAAGCCCGTCTGTATACTATGGCCCAGCGAGTACTCCCCATATTAAGAATGCAAGTCCAAAGCTGTTCCATTGTCTCTGTAAGCTCTCACACCACCCAGCCTCTCACGAGTATCAGCGGTCTAGGACGGGCTAAATCCATAGCTGCTAACAGCTAGCCTGAGCTTAGTCTCTGCTCCAGTTGTCCTCAGCTAATTCAATCAAGTTTTTAATTCTGTGACCCGAGGTCTCCAACAGTCACTATTGACCATATCTCTTCTGGAAGTCTGAGGAAAGTAATAATTCACACAAAGAGCTTATTGGGATTGCTGAAAGTTAAGTTTGGCTGGGAGACATTTTTGGTATTTCTCTTTTATTCATTGTGACGCTGAGTTGTCATGATGCTTCAGCAAATGTACATTATACCAGGCGCGTTGGTAGACACAATGTAAGTAACCAAATTAATGTCCCTCTATCTGTCCTGAATGCCTCTGTTGATCCTACAGCTATTATATACAGTAATCATGTGCCTATGAACCAGATTTATACTGTTAGCACTGTGGTATGCCCTAGTAGGAAGTCCACTGTGTGCAGCTCACCTTGCACTAACATAAATAAAATGAGAATATCTACTTCCGCAAAGCTTCCCAGTAAAGCAATGAAAACAAGTAAGCATCCCAGAAGAAAAGGGCTAAAAATAGCACACATATGTAGCTTAAGAAACAAGGTTCATGAAGTAAATAATTTGCTAGTAACAGATGACATTCATATTCTGACTATCTCTGAAACTCACTTAGATAATACCTTTGATGACACAGATGTAGCAATACAAGGTTATAACATTTACAGAAAATACAGAAATGCCAATGGTGTAGGTGTTGCTGTTTATATTCAGAACCACATTCCTGTAAAGCTTAGAGAGGATCTAATGTTAAATACTGTTGAAGTAATATGGCAACAGGTTCCTCTGCCTCACCTAAAGCCCATTATTATGGGAAGCTGCTATAGACCACCAAGTGCTAACAGTCAGTATCTGGATAACATGTGTGAAATGCTTGATAATGTTTGTGATATCAACAGAGAGGTATATTTTATGGGTGATTTAAATATTGACTGGCTTTCATCAAGCTGCCCACTCAAGAAAAAGCTTCAATCTGTAACCAGTGCCTGCAACCTGGTTCAGGCTATCAGCCAACCTACCAGGGTAGTTACAAACAGCACAGGAATGAAATCATCAACATCTATTGATCACATCTTTACTAATGCTGCAGACATTTGCATTAAAGCAGTATCCTTATCCATTGAATGCAGTGATCACAATACAGTGGCCATATCTAGGAAAACCAAAGTTCCAAAGGCTTGGCCTAATATAGTGTATAAGAGGTCATACAATAAGTTTTGTAGTGATTCCTATGTTGATGTAAAGAATATTTGTTGGTCTGTGGTGTGTAATGAGGAGCCAACAGATGCTGCACTTAACACATTTATGTAATTGCTTATTCCAGTTACTAATAAGCATGTACCCATTAAGAAAATGACTGTAAAAACTGTTAAATCCCTGTGGATTGATGAGGAATTGAAAAATTGCATGGTTGAGAGGGATGAGGCAAAAGAATAGCAAATAAGTCTGGCTGCACAACCGATGGGCAAACGTATTGAAAATTGAGAAATCATCTGAATAAAAAGAAGAAACTATACTATGAAACAGAGATAAATTATAAAGAATTATAGTAAAAAGCTCAGCTCCATCATTCAGTGAATCAGATGGTTCATTCATCACAAAACCGACTGATATTGTCAACAACTTTAATTATTTTTTAACTGACAAGACTAGCAAATTTAGCCATGACATGCCAGCAACACACCCTGACATTACACATCCAAGTATATCTGACCAAATTAAGAAATACAAGCATTGTAATTTTGAATTCCGTAAAGTGAATGTGGAAGAGGTGAAAAAATGATTGTTATCTATCAACAATGACAAGCCTTCGGGGTCTGACAACTTGGATGGAAAATTACAGAGGATAATTAATAGCAGACGATATTGCCACTCCTATTTGCCATATTTTCAATTTAAGCCTACTAGAAAGTGTGTGCCCCCAGGCCTGGTGGGAAGCAAAAGTCATTCCGCTACCTAAGAATAGTAAAGCCTCCTTCACTGTCTCAAAATAGGGAGGCAAGACAACGAGGTTCTAGCTTCAGCACGTTTACTAGCCTAGTCTGCGTGACCTAAGTCATTTTTAGGTTACTGATACCCACAAGGGCCATCCGACTACATCTTCCCCTCACCAATGAACAAAAATTCAACATTCATAACCACTGAAGCATAACTGAAATGCAATTTGAAAAACCAGTATTATTCACTTTAACATGCTACTTCACATCCTGAAGCTGTATGAAAGCATTAAATTACACAGTCTGAACTCCTATGCATTAACTTAGGTACAGTCTCTTTTTGCTGGGTATGGTCCCCAACAGTATGTATTATATTCACATAACATAATCTTTCAGCCACTTTGGTGGCTTCACATCCCTTTTTGGGCGAGCTTGTGGCTCTGTGAGCCTTTTCTCTCCTCCCCCCTCTTTTTATGCGTTGTCTGTGGTCTCCTCAGCCTGTGTGGCTGTTAGATCTGGAAGAGCTCTGTGTTTTGAGCCTGTGTCCACCACATAGGAGCGTGGGGCATCCGCTTTCCTCAGCACTACTGCTAGTCCCCTGACTGTTTTTACAGCTCTCTCTGCCTCACCATTACTCTGTGCATGGTAGGGGCTACTGGTCACCTGTGTGAAGTCATATTCTGCAGCAAAAGCAGGAAGGGAGCTTGCAGAGAACTGGGGAGCGTTATCTGTAACCAGGACCTCAGCAACCTCTTGCTTGGAAAAAATGGACGTTAATCCATTGATGTCACCAGCTGATGTGGTTATGGGTGTCTTTGCTATTTCAATGTATCTTGAATTGTAGTCTACCACTAGCAGACAAGTGTAATTTTTCCAAAAGAACATATCTGCCTCTACCTTTTGCCATGGACTTTTTGGCAGCTCAGTTGCCATCATTAATTCAGGATGACAAGGTTGACATTTTGCACACACCTCACACTGGGCCACCAGCTTGGCAATCTGAGTACTCAGACCAAGCCACCACACCGAATGTTGAACCCTCAGTATTCATTTGGTTATCCCCATGTGTCCCTCATGCACTCTGTCTTGCATTTCTGGTTGTAGTCTCTATGATAACTATACCTTGTCCTTTCATGAGTAGGTGTCCATTACAGTGGAAGTCACTTTGGTGCACCCAATAGGGGCTTCAGCAGCTGAGGCAGTTCCTGCTGCCTGGGCCATCCCTTTTTGCACTGCTGTACTATCTGTCTGCAGATGGGGTCTCACTGTTGCTCCTCTGCAATCTGCTGCAGTTTGGTCTGACATGCAGGTAGGCTGTCTCTTACTGCATTGATGGACACCTGTACCTCCCCCTCTAGACATTGCTCCTCTTCTGTTAATGGACGTTTAATTGGGGCCCTGGAGAGTGCGTCTGCTGTGATCAGTGCCTTCCCTGGCACATACACCATCTTGTAGGTGAACCTCAGTAATCGGAGGCGGAAGCGCAGAACTCTGGGAGGCAAGTCATCCAGTGCTTTTGTCCCTAACAGAGCCAACAGTGGTTTGTGGTCAGTCTCTGCTGTAAGCTGAAGGCCAATTAGGTATTGGCTGAGCCTTTCACATGCCCATGTGATAGCCAACGCCTCCTTCTCCACTTGTGCATACCTTTGCTCTGTGTTTGATAAGCTTTGTGAGATGTATGCTATTGGACGCCACTCCATATTGTCCTGCATCTGTGTGAGGACTGCCCATAGAGGTGATGATGTATCTGCTGATACCTTTGTCTTAGCGTTGGGGCGGTACTGGGCCAGCACTCTCTGTGAGGCCAGGTCTCCTTTGATTTTGTCCAATGCCACTTTTTGCATGTGACCCCATGACCAGTCATTGTCTTTGGCTAGTAAGTCTCTCAGGGGTTTGGTTGTATCTGAAAACTGTGGGAGGAACTTACCCACATATGTGGCCATGCCTAAGAAGATCCTGACTTCAACCATCTTCTGTGATGGCGATGATCTTCTCCGGGTCCGGCTCTATTCCAGCTGCACTGATTTTGTGTCCCAAGAACAAGACCTCTGACTGTGCAAAGGTGCATTTTTCATTGAGTGTCATGCCAGTCTCCTGCAGTCTGGTCAGAACTGCTGTGAGCCTTACATTATGTTTTGCTCTGTCCCGTCCGCACATGAGCACGTCGTCCGCGTGGACTATGACGCCACTTAGCCCATCCAACAGCTGAGACATGCGTGTTTGGAAATGCTCAGGACCGGAAGCAATTGCAAATGGCAAAACGTTAAACTGTGTTATAAACGTTGTGAGCGACCTACTCTCTGGTGACAGGGGCATCTGCCAGAAACCTGAGCGGGCATCCAGCTTTGTGAAGACTTCCAACTGAGCCAGCGACTGCTCCACTGATGGTAAGATGTGTTTCTCTCTGCAGAATTCCTCATTCAAGTTAGTTATGTCTGCACAGATCCTTACTTATGTCCCCATTGGCTTTTGGGACCACCACCGTACCTGCACACCAGTCAGTGGGACTCTCTGTTTTAGACACAGGCCAGATTTCTTCCATCCTCCCCAACTTTTCCTTTATTTTGGCCAATAAAGGGATAGGCACACGGCGAGGGGTGGTAAGGGCATAGGCACCGCATCCTCTTTCAGGCAGATTTTGTAGTCACCTTCTAGCCTTCCTAGGCCAGAAAACACTTTTGGGAATGTCCTTTTGAAAACCTCCCCTGGGTCCTCCAGTTCGCTCACTCTCTCAATGAATTGCAATGCTTCAATTGCTGGCAGCCCCAGCAACGGTCTGGTAAGAGAGTCAATGAAGAAGACAAGCTGGATGGCACTTTTGTCTTTACTCTCCAGTTTACTCACCAACTGCCCTACCACTGGTAATATCTTTTTAATGGGCCGGTACAGTTTTTTGTTTGTAGAGAGAAAAGGGCCATCTCTACTATAGCCTAGTGTCGGATTGCTGTCACTGCTTCCCCTGTGTCTAGTTTAAACGACTAAACTTCCCCATTGAGTTTTATATCTGAGTGCCAGCCAGCATTGTTTTCCCTTAATTCTCCCAGAAAGATGCTGTCCTGCTGTAGCTGCTGTTCCTCCTCTGAGACCTCATGCATTTGCTTTGATCGACAGGCAGCTCAAAAGTGTCCTCTCCTGTGACATTTCCTGCATTCCGCATCCTTTGCTGGGCAATCTTTCCAGCTGTGGAAAGGTGATTTCCCACATTTGCGACAAACACTTAAACTAGCTATCACTGTCTGTGATTGTTTTCTCCACGTCTGGCTCTGTTCTGCGTTCCCCTCTGTTTTTTTAGCTCGGTATGAAAACACATTTATTTCCTCACTCTCTTCGCTCTGCAAGGAGCTGCTGCGGCGCAGCATCGTCTGCTGTCTTTTTACTGTCTCACTCTGCTTAACCTGATTTACAACTCTGGACCAGATAAGCTGGGAATCCAACTGTAACTTTTCAGAATGTGAGATATTTCTTATTCCCACTACGATCCGATCTCGGATCAGCTCTTCCGTGAGGACGCCAAACTGACAGTGTTCTGCTACCTTGTGAACAGCTGTGATAAAACTGTCGGTGGTTTCACCCTGCTCCTGTTTGCGCACATTAAACCTAGCTCTCTCAAATATAATATTGTGTCTCCCTCATTTTCAAGCAGATTTAAGTCAAAACTGTAGCTAGGCCACTCAGGAACATTCAATGTCGTCTTGGTAAGCAACTCCGGTGTATATTTGGCCTTGTGTTTTAGGTTATTGTCCTGCTGAAAGGTGAATTTGTCTCCCAGCGTCTGTTGGAAAGTAGACTGAACCAGGTTTTCCTCTAGGATTTTGCCTGTGCTTAGCTCTATTTTGTTTCTTTTTATCATAAAAAACCACCCTAGTCCTTGCCGGTGACAATCATACCCATAACATGATGCAGCCACCACCATGCTTGAAAATATGAAGAGTGGTACTCAGTGATGTCTTGGGTTGGATTTGCCCCAAACATAACATTTTGTATTCAGGACATGAAGTTCATTTCATTATTACATTTTTTATGCAGTTTTACTTTAGTGCCTTATTGCAAACAGGATGCATGTTTTGGAATATTTGTATTCTGTACAGGCTTTCCTCTTTTCACTCTGTCAATTAGGTTAGTATTGTGGAGTAACTACAACATTGTTTATCCATCCTCGGTTTTCTCCTATCACAGCTATTAAACTCTGTAACGGTTTTAAAGTTACCATTGGCCTCAATGTGAATCCCTGAGCGGTTTTCTTCCTTTCTGGCAACTGAGTTAGGAAGGATGCCTGTAACTTTGTAGTGACTGGGTGTATTGATACACCATCCAAAGTGTAATTAATAACTTGACCATGCTTTTCATTTTTCTCTACCAATAGGTACCCTACTTTGAAAGGCATTTGAAAACTTCTCTGGTCTTTGTGGTTCAATCTGTTTTTGAGATTCACTGCTCGACTAAGGGACCTTATAGATAATTGTGTGTGGGGGGGACAGAGACAAGGTAGTAATTAAAAAATCATGTTAACCACTATTATTGCACACAGAGTGAGTGCATCCACCTATTATTGCCACACTCTGATCTGTTTCACCTGTCTCTGTGATTGTCTCCACCCCCTCCAGGTGTCGCCCATCTTCCCCATTATCCCCTGTGTATTTATACCTGTGTTCTCTGTTTGTCTGTTGCCAGTTCGTTTTGTTTCGTCAAGCCTACCAGCGTTTTTCCCTCTGCTCCTGTCTCTCGATCGTTCCTGTTTCCTAGTTTTCCCGGTGTTGACCATTCTGCCTGCCCTGACCCTGAGCCTGCCTGCCATCCTGTACCTTTGCCCCACCTATCTGGATTACTGGTCTCTACCTGCCCTTGACCTGCCTTTTGCCTGCCCCTGTTCGATTAATAAACTGTTGTTACTTTGACATTGTCTGCATCTGGGTCTTACCTGAAACGTGATAATTATGTGACTTGTTAAGTACATTTTTAATCCTGAACTTATTTAGGCTCGCCATATCAAATGGGTTGAGTACTTATTGACTCACGACATTTCACCTTTTATTTTGTCATTCATTTGTAAAATTTCAAAAAACATTATTCCACGTTGACATTATGAGGTATTGTGTGTAGGCCAGTGACACAAAATCTTAATTTATTCTGTTTTAAATTCAGGCTGTAACACAACAAAATGTGGAAAAAGTAAAGGGGTGTGAATACTATCTGAAGGTACTGTATTTGAAAATGGCACATTTCTATAAAAACAAGATAGAGGAAGATTTGTTTCCAGTGACATCAACCAATTAGTAGGCAATTCCTACTCATAATTGGTTAAAATCACATGATGCACTCCGATGATGTCATTAAAAAAACGTATCTTCCTTTGTCTTTTTTCCACAAAAGATAGAAACGTGCCATTTTCACATATGTAGATGTTGGGGTGGTACTGGAGATTATGGAAATTAGGTTGAATTATAATTTAAAAAAAATAAGAGGCTGTAGTTCCTCTGACGAGGTGTAGTATGGCCATTTGAATTACAATAATGACTAATGTCTCCGATGATTCAACACAGTCTCCCTAGATTCTCATACACTGTGCTGCTGCAGAATTACATGGCATCTCTCTATATCTGAGAGAAGAGACCCTTTCATCCCATTGCTGTTCAGATTGCATTTCATAATTCATGGAACATGGAGTTTAATCTTTAACTTCCTGTTAAAGATGCTGTTTATCTCCCTGCAAATAGTGTGATTGTTGAGTACAGTTCACGAGTGACTCCGACTCATGGGCTTTCAACAAGAAGGCTGACAGCTCCAAATAAAGCCTGTCTTGACCGCCTGAGAATATTTCCCTGTGTGGGAAGAGACAAGCAGAGAGAGAAAAAAGGACTAGGTTTATGTTGAGGTTCTTTCTGACGATAGGAAGCAGAGCTCAGCTCTCTTAGTTACAAACTCTCGGACAGCTTTCCTTGACATCTGATCTTGCGACAGCTAGCCTTGGACCTCTGGCTTCAGGCTTCGAGACAGGATTTCAAAGATTGGCCACACGAGACTATGTGATAGCTAACTTGACTTCAAGTTAGCGAGATATAGCGAGGTATAGTGAATTTAGTAGACATATTCATAGGCACTAGAAACATTGCTATAATTCAACTGATATGGGTGATGACAATTATTTAAATGAATATACAAATAGTTCCTTCTTATTTGACATTAAAATAATCACTAGGCCCTGCAGAATATTTATAGTACAGACCCTTTTGAAACTGAAAAAGTAAAAACCTTTTAATAGTATTACTGAAATGTGACATTGTCATTTCCATACGCTATTATTTTTGCCCATTTACACATGCATTGCTTATCTGTTATAACCACACACCAGACTATTAGTAGGAACTATTTACACAGTGCACAATTATCTGCCTTCTGGAGGCTATTTACATTGCTGTTACATTCCAGTTAGGTCTAAATCCGTGGATTTATTCCTCAGGTTCGACACACTGGTTCAACCCCACTACCTGTGGTGAAAGCACTCCCCCTGTTGGCTAATAAAAGTACGTTTCATCCAAAACGAGTCGCCTCTCAGAATCACCGCACAGTTCGGAGAAGGCATTAAGAAAATGCACGCTGACGAACAGGGGTACCTCTGCAAACATTTTCACTAAGGAACAGGTGCATCTTGCACGAGCCCCCCGCGCGCCAAAGGCTGTGGGGCCAAAACACATTCCTCACTGTGGAAATACATCAATATCGTCAGCATCACCTTCACCTGTGTGAATTATGGAATGCTGAGGTTATCCATCGCGCGTCCGGAGAATTGGATCTCGACCCTCGTGGAGTAGCCCGAGCCTACGTCATCTCCTTGCACGGAGCAGAATGCGCCCTGGTTTCTGATTGTTAAATGTTTAGTTCAGAGATGATTTCCTCACAGCAGAATCATGTTGTCACCACTATTGAGACTATGCCTCCTGAAACTATCACGTCATCGCCGACCATGGTTCAAAGGATAAGAAAAGTGTTTAGCAGGTAAGGATGAGAAATGTTATGCTACTGCAGATTTTACTGGACCACATTTGATTAAAAGAAATGCATACTATTCAAGTTTTTAATTCGACATCAGAATCACTTGACATAGCCTATGATTGTTGATTCATTCGGTTCTTTTGTAAAGCACCACTTGCCAAGGTTTAAAATTCAGTGCACGTCAATCAAAACGTCATCATCTTCTGAAACAGCAGAGCATTGGTCAGAGAAAGAAAACACATTTCAGCATAGTGTGTGAATAAATACAGTTTTATAATACAATATCATTTTTCAATCTATATTGAAATATTGTTTTTGGCTATGTGTTTTTTATATTTGTACGGAAACAATAGCGTTGGTGCCTGAAAATTCAGCATCATCAGCCACCTGCATAAATCACAATTACCTAGCTCATTTATTATTGTCTGTCCTCATAATGATGGATAATGTGCTTGTTATAGCCTATGGAATGTTTTTTATTTTCATCCTGCTTGTTTCATGCGTTTAAAGGGTGTTACCTTTTCTCTCAAATGATGTCCAAAAGGCTAAAACCAACATTCCAGACTCTTGGGGGTTCCAATTAACAATTGTAGGCTATTCACGGGTCAGACAATAATAGTGATTAAGCTACTAGTCTCTGCAAATTCTTTATTAAGAGTGATCATCAGAGTAATGCCCAGTGGATGGTCTTTGTTCTGTTGTGTGTATCCCCCCATCCACGGTGAGTTCTTATTCTTGTGCCCGTGGGGGTCTTTCAGCAAAGCCTATTCAAGTGTTCTAGTAATAAACCTGTTGGAGACTCATAGGTTGAAAATAATGGTTTACTTGATTCATCCACACCCCTAGACAGAATTCGACTAGACATTCATTACCACAACCCAGGACCAGAGTGTCTTATGTGACTAAATGAATACTTTCTGTTGCTTGCTTTTATTCCACTCTCCTAAACGTTGGTTTGGATCAACGCTGTGTGTGTGTGTGTTTGCCAGTGCCATATCACCTTAAGAAGTGTGTGTGGGTGTACACTCTAGACTCGAGCAAGTGTAGGTTTCCTCTCTCGCGGAATGTGTGTGGCGTGTGCTTGTGTATCTGCTTGTTGTGTGTACCTCTGAGCCTCAGACAGGGGTGATGGAGGTCCAGCTGTGACAGTGAGAGGGCACAGTGAAGGATGACAGCTGGTGGTCTTGTCTTGGTCAGCCTGCTCTCTCCTCTCCTTGCCATCTGCTGGCCCTTTCATCCCTTGGACTCCCATTTACCCAGAGAACAATGTCCCGCGAGGTGTAATCTGTGCAGGCCCAGATCGGGTTGCTCACTGTGCTGCTCTGGGGCTATTGTTGTCCTGGAAGGAGAGAATTCCACTCTCCCGGTGAAAGTGATCTCTTACCGGGGCTGTTGCCAAGGGCTGCACAAAGAATCAAGCTTTAAGGCTTCTCTTACCAGCTGGAAGTTACTGTACTGAGCTGTCCAAGAGTACAATAGCTCTATGCTTATGTAACAGTATAACTTTAAACCGTCCCCTCGCCCCGAAACGGGCGCGAACCAGGGACCTTCTGCACACATCAACAACAGTCACCCACGAAGCATCGTTACCCATCGCTCCACAAAAGCCACGGCTCTTGCAGAGCAAGGGGAAACCCTACTTCAGGTCTCAGAGCAAGTGACGTAACCGATTGAAATGCTATTAGCGCGTACCCGCTAACTAGCTAGCCATTTCACATCCGTTACACTCACCCCCCTTTCAACCTCCTCCTTTTCCGCAGCAACCAGTGATCCGGGTCAACAGCATCAATGTAACAGTATAACTTTAAACCGTCCCCTCGCCCCGACACGGGCGCGAACCAGGGACCTTCTGCACTCAACAACAACAGTCACCCATGAAGCGTCGTTACCCATCGCTCCACAAAAGCCGCGGCTCTTTGCCGAGCAAGGGGAAACCCTACTTCAGGTCTCAGAGCAAGTGACGTAACCGATTGAAATGCTATTAGCGCGTACCCGCTAACTAGCTAGCCATTTCACATCCGTTACACTTAGAGATATGAAAAAAGCCATCCCTGACATATAGTTCAAGTTTAAGTTTTATTTGTCAGATGCACAACAAGTACAGTGAAATGCTTAACTCGCAAGCCATACCCAACAGTGCAGTACTTAATATCAAAAAAGTATAATTGATATGAGAAAAAAGGGAAAAAATTTAAATAAGAAAGAGAGGAAGCTATTTTCAGGATCAGTACTAATTGTACAATGTGCAGGGATACTAGAGTATTTGAGGTAGAAATGTACATATAGGCAGGGATTAGGAGAAAGTGACTGGTAGCAGGATAAAAAATATATTAAAAAATATATAATAATAATAATAGTAAACTGTGTGTGTGTGTGTGTGTGTGTATATATACAGTGGGCCAAAAATGTATTTAGTCAGCCACCAATTGTGCAAGTTCTCCCACTTAAAAAGATGAGAGAGGCCTGTAATTTCCATCATAAGTACACTTCAACTATGACAGACAAAATGAGAAAAAAAAGCCAGAAAATCACATTGTAGGATTTTAATGAATTTATTTAGCAAATTATGGTGGAAAATAAGCATTTGAACACCTACAAACAAGGAAGATTTCTGGCTCTCACAGACCTGTAACTTCTTCTTTAAGAGGCTCCTCTGTCCTCCACTCGTTACCTGTATTAATGGCACCTGTTTGAACTTGTTATCAGTATAAAAAACACCTGTCCACAACCTCAAACAGTCACACTCCAAACTCCACTATGGCCAAGACCAAAGAGCTGTCAAAGGACACCAGAAACAAAATTGTAGACCTGCACCAGGCTGGGAAGACTGAATCTGCAATAGGTAAGCAGCTTGGTTTGAAGAAATCAACTGTGGGAGCAATTATTAGGAAATGGAAGACATACAAGACCACTGATAATCTCCCTCGATCTGGGGCTCTACGCAAGATCTCACCCCGTGGGGTCAAAATGATCACAAGAACGGTGAGCAAAAATCCCAGAACCACACGGGGGGACCTAGTGAATGACCTGCAGAGAGCTGGGACCAAAGTAACAAAGCCTACCATCAGTAACACACTACGCCGCCAGGGACTCAAATCCTGCAGTGCCAGACGTGTCTCCCTGCTTAAGCCAGTACATGTCCAGGCCCGTCTGAAGTTTGCTAGAGAGCATTTGGATGATCCAGAAGAAGATTGGGAGAATGTCATATGGTCAGATGAAACCAAAATATAACTTTTTGGTAAAAACTCAACTCGTCGTGTTTGGAGGACAAAGAATGCTGAGTTGCATCCAAAGAACACCATACCTACTGTGTGATCTGTGTAAAGGAAAGAATGAATGGGGCCATGTATCGTGAGATTTTGAGTGAAAACCTCCTTCCATCAGCAAGGGCATTGAAGATGAAACGTGGCTAGGTCTTTCAGCATGACAATGATCCCAAACACACCGCCCGGGCAACGAAGGAGGGGCTTCGTAAGAAGCATTTCAAGGTCCTGGAGTGGCCTAGCCAGTCTCCAGATCTCAACCGCCTGGAGGGAGTTGAAAGTCTGCCCCAAAACATCACTGCTCTAGAGGAGATCTGCATGGAGAAATGGGCCAAAATACCAGCAACAGTGTGTGAAAACCTTGTGAAGACTTACAGAAAACGTTTGACCTCTGTCATTGCCAACAAAGGGTATATAACAAAGTATTGAGAAACTTTTGTTATTGACCAAATACTTATTTTCCACCATAATTTGCAAATAAATTCATTAAAAATCCTACAATGTGATTTTCTGGATTTTTTTTCTCGTTTTGTCTGTCATAGTTGAAGTGTACCTATGATGAAAATTACAGGCCTCTCTCATCTTTTTAAGTGGGAGAACTTGCACAATTGGTGGCTGACTAAATACTTTTTTGCCCCACTGTATATATATATATATATATAGTACCAGTCAAACGTTTTGGACACATCTACTCATTCCAGGGTTTTTAAAATAATATTTACTATTTTCTACATTGTAGAATAATGGTGAAGACATCAACACTTTGAAATAACACATATGGAATCATGTAGTAACCAGAAAAGTGTTAATCTTATCAAAATATATTTGAGATTCTTCAAAGTAGCCACCCGTTGCCTTGATGACAGCTGTGCACACTCTTGCTATTCTCTCAACTAGCTTCATGAGGTAGTCACCTGGAATGCATTTAAATTAACAGGTGCACCTTGTTAAAGGTTAATTTGTAGAATTTCTTTCCTTCTTAATTAATGCATTTGAGCCAATCAGTTGTGTTATGACAAGGTAGTGGTGGTATATAGAAGATAGCCCTATTTGGTAAAAGACCAAAGCTGTGTTTGAATACCCATTCTAACATACTGTATACTACATACTTCATGAGTATAAACGACATACTATATACTAATAGTTCATTTTAGTATACTGTAAATGAGCAGTATGCCTTTAGTTGAGCGTACTAGCTCTTCGCCTGTCTACCGGAAGTTGATGCTGTTGCTAGGCAACCTCTTGCTAGCTAGTTAGCATAACAATTGACTAGTTATACATTTTACAACCTCGGGTGGGTTCTTAAATTCAATCTGGAGTGCCAGAGTGTGCTCGTAAATTCAGAGTGTTGTTAGATTGTTTGTTTGTAAATTCAGAGCGTTTTGCTCTCGGAGCGCACACTGGATGCTCGGGCTGAGGATTAGGGTTGATTTGAGCGTACGGCAGTCAAGAACCCAAGCTAACGTTGGCTATCTTGCTAGCTACTTCCAGAGACAAATGAGACCACTGACCATTTTAATTGCCCTAGCAGAGCTGGTTAGGCAGTTCATGTTATCCAGAGCGTTGGTGACTGTAACTGTGCTGCTGGCAACAATTTAATTACGCTTTTTTGCCAACGTTTACTGACACCGGCCATATTCAATGGGTGTTGAGCACTTGTAAATTAATTATTCTGCGCTCTGGTACACTCAGACAAGAGTGCTCTGAAATCGGAGTAGATAGCCAGAGCCAATTAATAAAAGCACCCGAATGTCCATTGACTATACCATTTAGCTAAGCTAAGAATGACAGGAATAATCAAGTCAATAAACGTTGTGTAGTTAGTTAGATAGCATATAGTTAATATTCTGGCAAGTTTGATGTATAATTAGCCAACTAAAATTAGGTAGCTAGCTAACAACATACCGGTACATACTGCTGTAATGGTACGCTATGTGGTTCGTAAGGACAGCGTAGGTAACAAATTGCCAGCCAATATAGCGTGTGTGGTAACTTATTTGAAAAGTCATTACTTTATTACATTGCTCAACATTTTCTTAACATTTGTCATAATTAGTTAAAGCAATGAATTTGTGTCCACTCTCGTTGTACTTTGACTGCATATTTTCTGCAATTTTCTTCAAATCTGGAAATGATGTGAAGCCTCCAATGAAGCCTCCGACGAACCATTAAACAGGCAAAGCGTCAATACAGTGGTGGCCAAAAGTTTTGAGAATGACACAAATATGAATTTTCACAAAGTTTGCTACTTCAGTGTCTTTAGATATTTTTGTCAGATGTTACTATGGAATACTGAAGTATAATTACAAGCATTTCATAAATGTCAAAGGTTTTTATTGATAATTACATGAAGTTGATGCAAAGAGTCAATATTTGCAGTGTTGACCCTTCTTTTTCAAGACCTCTGCAATCAGCCCTAGTATGCTGTCATTTAACTTCTGGGCCACATCCTGACTGATGCCAGCCCATTCTTGCATAATCAATGCTTGGAGTTTGTCAGAATTTGTGGGTGTTTGTTTGTCCACCCGCCTCTTGATGATTGACCACAAGTTTTCAATGGGATTAAGGTCTGGGGAGTTTCCTGGCCATGGACCCAAAATATTGACGTTTTGTTCCCAGAGCCACTTAGTTATCACTTTTGCCTTATGGCAAGGTGCTCCATCAGGATTGAAAAGGCATTGTTCATCACCAAACTGTTCCTGGATAGTTGGGAGAAGTTGCTCTCAGAGGATGTGTTGGTACCATTGTGTTGGTACCATTCTATTCATGGCTGTGTTCTTAGGCAAAATTGTGAGTGAGCCCACTCCCTTGGCTGAGAAACAACCCCACACATGAATAGTCTCAGGATGCTTTACTGTTGGCATGACACAAGACTGATGGTAGCGCTCACCTTGTCTTCTCCGGAAAAACTTTTTTCCGGACGTCCCAAACAATCGGAAAGGGGATTCATCAGAGAAAAGGACTTTACCCCAGTCCTCAGCAGTCCAATCCCTGTACCTTTTGCTCATACCTTTTGCTCACCTTCTGGAGAGAAGTGGTTTCTTTGCTGCCCTTCTTGACACCAGGCCATCCTCCAAAAGTCTTCGCCTCACTATGCGTGCAGATGCACTCACACCTGCCTGCTGCCATTCCTGAGCAAGCTTTTACTGGTAGTGCCCCGATCCCCCAGCTGAATCAACTTTAAGAGACAGTCCTGACGCTTGCTGGACTTTCTTGGGCGCCCTGAAGCCTTCTTCACAACAATTGAACCACTCTCCTTGAAGTTCTTGATGATCCGATAAATGGTTGATTTAGGTGCAATCTTACTGGCAGCAATATCCTTGCCGTGGAAGCCCTTTTTGTGCAAAGCAATGATGACGGCACGTGTTTCCGTGCAGGTAACCATGGTTGACTGAGGAAGAACAATGTTTCCAAGCACCACCCTCCTTTCGAAGCTTCCAGTCTGTTATTCGAACTCAATCAGCATAACAGAGTGATCTCCAGCCTTGTCCTTGTCAACATTCACACCTGTGTCAAGGAGAGAATCACTGACATGATGTCAGCTGGTCCTTTTGTGGCAGGGCTGAAATGCAGTGGAAATGTTTTTGGGGATTCAGTTCATTTGCATGGCAAAGAGGGACTTTGCAAGTCATTGCAATTAATCTGATCACTCTTCATAACATTCTGGAGTATATGCAAATTGCCATCTGTCACGTTCCTGACCTATTTCTGTTAGTTTGTTGTATGTGTTAGTTGGTCAGGACGTGAGTTTGGGTGGGCATTCTATGTTTTCTGTTTCTATGTTGGTTTAAGGGTTGCCTGGTATGGCTCTCAATTAGAGGCATGTGTTTGGCGTTTCCTCTAATTGAGAGTCATATTTAGGTAGGTTGTTTCACAGTGTTCGTTGTGGGTGGTTGTCTCCTGTGTCAGTGTTTGTCGCACCATACGGGACTGTTCGGTTTGTTTGTTCGTTCTTTTTGTGTAGTCTATTTTCCCTGTTCGTGCGTTCTTCGTCTTATATTGTAAGTTCGTATGTTCAGGTTTGTCTACGTTATTTTGTTAATTATTCAAGTGTTTTCTTTTCGTGTTTTTTCCGTCTTGTTTAATTAAAATATGTCATTTCACAACGCTGCGCCTTGGTTCAATCACTACTCCTCCTTTTCGGTTGAAGAGGAGGAGGAACACCGTAACACCATCATACAAACTGAGGCAGCAGACTTTGAAAATTAATATTTGTGTCATTCTCAAAACTTTTGGCCACGACTGTAGAGGAGTAAGATCGAATCGTACTACACTGGCTCTGACGCTCGTCGGATGTGACAGGGCCTGTAAACTATTACAGACTACAAAAGGAAGCACAGCCGAAAGGTGCCCAGTGACACGAGCCTACCAGACGAGCTAAATAATTTCTATGCTCGATTCGAGTCAAGTAACACTGAAACATGCATGAGAGCATCAGCTGTTCCATACGACTGTGTGATCACGCTCTCTGTAGCCGATGTAAGTAAGACCTTTAAACAGGTCAACGTTCACAAGGTCGCAGGGCCAGACGGATTACCAGGACGTGTACTCCGAGCATGCGCTCTCACCACCTGGCAAATGTCTTCACTGACATTTTCAACCTCTCCCTGTCTGAGTCTGTAATACCAACATGTTTCAAGCAGACCACCATAGTCCCTGTGCCCAAGAACACTAAGGTAACCTGCCTAACCTGTGATCAAGACAAATGAGATGATCGTGGACTACAGGAAAAGGAGAACCGAGCAAGCCCCCATTCTCATCGACAGGGCTGTAGTGGAGCAGGTTAGAGATTGAAGTTCCTTAGCGTCCACATCACCAACAAACTAACATGGTCCAAGCACACCAAAACAGTCGTGAAGAGGGCACAACAAAACCTATTCCCCGAAAGGAGACTGAAAAGTTTTGGCATGCTTCCTCAGATCCTCAAAAGATTTGTCAGCTGCACCATCGAGAGCATCCTGATGGGTTGCATCCCTGCCTGGTATGGCAACTGCTCGGCCTCCGACCACAAGGCACTACAGAGGGTAGTGCGTACGGCCCAGTACCTCACTGGGGCCAAGCTTCTTGCCATCCAGGACCTCTATACCAGGCGGTGTCAGAGGAAGGCACTAAAAATCGTCAAAGACTCCAGCCACCCTAGTCATAGACTGTTCCCCTGCTACCACACGGCAAGCATTACCGGAGTGCCAAGTCTAGGTCGAAGAGGCTCCTAAATAGCTTCGACCCCCAAGCCATAAGACTCCTGAACAGCTAATCAAATGGCTACCCAGACTATTTGCATTCTTTACTTCTGCTCTTTAATAATTTGTTAATCTTATCTCCTTACTTTTATTTTTTGTATTTTCTTAAAACTGCATTGTTGGTGAAGGGCTTGTAAGGAAGCATTTCACTGTAAAGTCTACACCTGTTGAATTCAGCGCATGTGACAAATAACATTTGATTTGATTTTGATTTGAAGCCACACCCATTTCCTGAAGAATTGCATTATGGGCCCTAAAGTATGGAAATAGTGTCCTCTGTGTGTATACTTCATAATTTGGCGAATTTAGAATGACATCCGGGAACTTTTGGCATACTAACTATATCCATACAATGACCAATAAGCATACTATATGCTCAATTCACGTCACAAATAGTACAGTTAGTGCGGTTAGTATGAGTATTAGAACACAGCTCTAGTCCATATTATGGCAAGGACAGCTCAAATAAGCAAAGAGAAACGACAGTCCATCATTACTTTAAGACATGAAGGTCAGTCAATCCGGAAAATTTCAAGAATTTTTAAAGTTTCTTCAAGTTCAGTAGCAAAAACGATCAAGTGCTATGATGAAACTGGCTATCATGAGGACCGCCACAAGGAAGGAAGACCCAGAGTTACCTCTGCTGCAGAGGATAAGGTCATTAGCATTAGCTGCACCTCAGATTGCAGACCAAATAAATGCTTCACAGAGTTCAAGTAACAGACACATCTCAACATCAACTGTTCAGGCCTGCGTGAATCAGGCCTTCATGGTCGAATTGCTGCAAAGAAACCACTACTAAAGGACACCAATAAGAAGAAGAGACTTGCTTGGGCCAAGAAACACGAGCAATGGACATTAGATGGGTGGAAATCTGTCCTTTGGTATGATGAGTCCAAATTTGAGATTTTTGGTTCCTACCACCGTATCTTTGTGAGACGCAGAGTAGGTGAAATTTTTGCACATTTATTAAAAACAAAAAACAAAAATACCTTATTTACATAAGTATTCAAACCCTTTGCTATAAGACTCGAAATTGAGCTCAGGTGCATCCTGTTTCCATTGATCATCCTTGAGATGTTTCTGTAACTTGATTGGAGTCCACCTGTGGTAAATACATTTTTTGCCTTTATGGTAGAGTGTCAGACGGAAGCCACTCCTCAGTAAAAGGCACATGACAGCCCGCTTGGAGTTTACCAAAAGGCACCTAAAGACTCTCAGACCATGAGAAACAAGATTCTCAGGTTTGATGAAACCAAGATTGAACTCTTTGGCCTGAAGGCCAAGCGTCACGTCTGGAGGAAACCTGGCACATTCCCTACGGTGAAGCATGGTGGTGGCAGCATCATGCTATGGGGATATTTTTCAGCGAGAGGGACTGGGAGACTAGTGAGGATCGAGGCAAAGATGAATGGAGCAAAGTACAGAGAGATCCTTGATGAAAACCTGCTCCAGAGCGCTCAGGACCTCAGACTAGAACGAAAGTTCACCTTCCAACAGGACAACGACCCTAAGCACACAGCCAAAACAACGCAGGAGTGGCTTTGGGACAAGTCTTTGAATGTCCTTGAGTGGCCCAGCCAGAGCCTGGACTTGAACCTGATCGAACATCTCTGGAGACACCTGAAAATAGCTGTACAGCAACGCTCCCCATCCAACCTGACAGAGCTTGAGAGGATCGGGAGAAACTCTCCAAATACAAGTGTGCCAAGCTTGTAGCGTCATACCCAAGAAGACTTGAGGCTGTAATCGCTGCCGAAGGTGCTTCAACAAAGTACTGAGTAAAGCAATCTTTGTCCCCATGTGCAGTTGCAAACCGTAGTCTGGCTTTTTTATGACGGTTTTGGAGCAGTGGCTTCTTCCTTGCTGAGCGGCCTTTCAGGTTATGTCGATTTAGGACTCGTTTTACTGTGGATATAGATACTTTTGCACCTGTTTCTTCCAGCATCTTCACAAGGTCTTTTGCTGTTGTTCTGAGATTGATTTGCACTTTTCGCACCAATGTACGTTCATCTCTAGGAGACAGAACGCGTGTCCTTCCTGAGCGGTATGACGGCTGAGTGGTCCCATGGTGTTTATACTTGCGTACTATTGTTTGTACAGATGAACGTGGTACCTTCAGGCGTTTTGAAATTGCTCATAAGGATGAACAAGACTTGTGGAGGTCTGCAATTTTCTTTCTGAGTTCTTGGCTCATTTCTGATTTCTTTTGATTTTCCCATGATGTCAAGCAAAGAGGCACTGAGTTTGAAGGTAGACCTTGAAATACATCCACAGGTACTCCTCCAATTGACTCAAATTATGTCAATTAGCCTATCAGAAGCTTCTAAAGCCATGACATAATCTTCTGAAATCTTCCAAGCTGTTTAAAGGCACAGTCAACTTAGTGTATGTAAACTTCTGACCCACTGGAATTGTGATACAGTGAAGTATAAGTGAAATAATCTGTCTGTAAACAATTGTTGGAAAAATGACTTGTGTCATGCACAAAGTAGATGTCCTAACCGACTTTCCAAAACTATAGTTTGTTATCAAGAAATTTGTGGAGTGGTTGAAAAACAAGTTTTAATGACTCCAACTTAAATGTGTGTAAACTTCCAACTTCAACTGTACAAAGAAATGTCAATAGAAGACAGGTAAAACGAAACAAAGTTCAGTCATTCCAGCTTCAGTTTGGAGTGATTGTGTTAGCTGTGTTGTTGGCTAGCTCCTCTGTCCTGAGTAGTGAGCACATTTTCTATGCCAGGTGAAATCACGCATCATTAGCACATTGTTATGGATGTATCCAAATAAATGTCCCTAGAAAACAGCTTAAACAAATGCAAATGCAACTACTTTGTTGTAATTCTGACTGCACTGTTTGACGTGACTGTGAGAAGGCCATAGTTGGCTAGCTAGCAAGCAAGGGATAAGAACGTTGCCAGCCAGTATGGTAATAGAAGATTTAGAACAAACGACTGGGTCGCACCCATAGATACAGAACAAAAAAACATAACGACTGGTTCACGTCTCTGGCAACCCGAACCGATAGAACGAACGGCCAGCCGGCTTGGGTATGACCCTAGATTTGTGTCGGAACTATATCGTGTGGAAGGATGAACTAATATGAATGAATGAATCAAAATAATGTTTTTAATTAAAATATGTCAATCATTATTTGAATCATGTTGGTAACCCGTTGCATAAAAGTGATAATGCCCTCGGAGCCGGTGTTTGGAGGATATATTGGCACGGTTGGCCGCCCCTCGAACTCGTCTTGGGCCTAACAACACCCGTGCAAAAATATCCTCCAAACACTGTCTTCGAAGGCATTATCACTTAAAGGGGGTCTGCTTCTCTACTTGATAGACTCACTGATGAAGAGACATGTTAGGGGTTTTGCATAATCATCTCTCTAACGTTTTAGCTATAGGCTAATGGCAGCATCAGGACCTATTTGTTTTGGTAAGGCTAAAAGGTTACTGCGAATCAACATTTGAATAGCTTCGTAAACTGCAGTATATACATTATGTAAATGCACACTCTATCCTAACTGGAAATGGTGGACAATTACAAACGATTCCAGTTCATGAACTGCTTTGCCCTTTATGGACTGAGCTATTTTATTGCTTTGCAGCGTGCTACAGATCAACTTGAGGGAACTCAACACAACAACAGAGAACCGTAGAGTATCACCAAACTTTGCCATTGATTTCTTTCTCCACTTTATGCTGACGAAGCAAATCTTTGGCTCGGTGGTATTTACCCAGAGCAATGTGTTTACGGGAATTATCCATCCGTCTTCACACAGCTTTTGAGCTTTTCCTTGCTGCCTGTCACACTGTTTCTATTTTCCATTAAATATTACAAGAACTGTAATAACATTCATTCCATGGTGTGTTGAAAGATGGATGAAAAGGGACATGTCCTCTGAATCCATTAGCTTTAGTGTTATTTTCATCCATCCCAGCCTGGCTTCAGGCCATAAACCAGAGGGATTTTAGCAGCGCAATTATGTTTCACTATAGAAAATGGAGGCTCTGTCCTGTTCACTGAGCTCTTTTATTTCAATTACCAACCCGGTTGGGTTCTCTCACCTCATAATGAGATGTATTACTTTGACTGTTTTGCGGTGGCGCAACAGGGCAATGTATATATCTGTTATTAAAATACTTTAGGCTGTGATCGATAAAACGCAGGATTGACAGAGCGGTCTCATTCTCGGTTATAATACAGATTAATACAAGAACTTCCCTCCAAATTTCATCGTACCCTTAGATAATGTCTACTAAGATGTACCACAAGCTTCCACGTACTTTGATAAAAAACAAATGATATTATGGAGATCTAATCAACGTGTTATGTGTTCATTGGGAAGCTATCCTTAAAGAAGTAAAGAGGATATAAATAGTAAGCACAGATTCTGCCAGGCTGAGGGTCTCTTTCTCTCATTAGTTGTTTTCGTTCGACCTTGTGCAAGTCAAGCACGTAGAGCATGTTTACTTGGAAAGGGAGATTCATCTTTTCAACTCCTGAAAATAGCTCATCTGCTGCTAATATAAATACAATACAATTGGACTTTCTCGGTTCCAACATTGCAAAAGAAACGGCTAATGATAGAAATTAATGGTGGCTTTTAAAATGTAGTAGACAGGTTATTTTCATATCTTTTAAACCAATGCCTTTTGGCAGGGTGTGAAGTGTGATTTGGGCTCCAATAGGAGGGGTTCAGTGCCAGGCAACCTGGGGTATAATACATGGAATTTGGGCGGCTGTCTGAGGAAACGGCAGGCGGAGAGCATTGTTCTGGGCATCCAAGACATTCATGTCCAGTGGGTCACACAGCGCAACCGAAGGTATTTATAACTAACCCAAGATAGTTAATCTGTGTCGTTTACAGTGGGAGCAAATGAAGCATAGTGGGCAGAACAAGCTAGTGAGATCCTATTGGTTGTTGTAGTATGTGTTTGCTTATTTCTGTGAAGTGAGCGTCTCTGTAAACTGAATTTGACCTTGCACTCCTAAACAACGCAAATGTAAAAACTTTGACAAAGCGTCAAGTCTATAAAACTTAGTGCACTGTGTTCGTAACAGATTCTAGTTTTGGGGACACCGATTATTTGGGGGATCAGTTGTTTAATTGATGAGAAAATTAGCAGAATGTCGGCCCAGTTTCACCTAGTTCCATCCTCTCCCACTACCCGCGACTGGACTTCCTCTCACTACCATATTTGGTGGTGAGAAAACATTCTAAACTGATGCTTCAGCTTTATAGCCCATGTGACGTTTCTGGTTTACCCCTTCTGTCTGTGGCGCAACTTTGTTCCCCTTTCCTACGGCAGCATGAATAGGCAATGAACAGCTGAAGGGAACCCTAGAATCTATCTGCCCACTTAAGATGGAAAGTGAAGACTGGTGCTTGGTTTAATCAATGACTTTTAAAGACAAAATGGGAATTCAGTTGGTACTGTTAATTTGAAATGAATTAAGATACATCGATTTGAAATAGTTTGACAACATTTTGTGAAATATTTGAAATACTCAACTCAACATGATATCCATAGACAGTCATACAGAGCTTGGTCTAACAAACCAATTCTACTCACTGTCTCTGAAAACAATACTAAAGCTCTTTGCTGAGCCATGGTTGAATGCCACTTGCAGTTTTGGAGTTTAATTTCAGAATGTAATTCAAATGTGAGTCAAACCACAGAGCCTTACATGGCTCATCAGAAACCAAAGTTCGCACTCTGGAGAAGCACTGTGTTGTCATATTAAATCCTATAGAGTCAGACAAACTGTTCGCTGAGAAAAAGTTTCAGCTGAAAATAGGGCACGCAGTCCCAGCAGGGCTAACTCCTGGCAAGTTTCATAGATGGACAATGTCCTGTTTGTGTTTGATACCGGCAAATGCCGCATTATATCACTGTGTAGTCTACCCACTTCACTGCTCATTTTGCAGTTAAATGTCATTATTCACAGGCTAATACACTCTTTCAAAGAAAGTATGACTAAAGGAAAAGACTGTCACATCTATGAGGTCCATGGTCTCATCACTGCCAGGTTGGTAATAAATGAATGATGCTGTCTTTTCCATCTGCATCTGTCTCTGAAATTAACCATGGCCGTGTCCCAAATCTGTCTTGCCTACAAAACAACATATTGCTTACTAATAGTACTACATACTATTTAGAGCGTACTGTTAAGTTAAAACATATGCAGTAAGCAACAAATATCAACAAAAACTTTATCCATAAATTAAATGAGTATGCCATCCTGATATTTAAAGCATTCTATATTTTCTAAGCTGTACATACTATAAAATGTTCTATTTCGTTTACCACAAAAGCCTACTATTTAGAACACAAGTCTAGGTATTCAGACATGGACCATGTTTTGTCAGCCATGCCACTATACAATCAAATTCAATCAATCAAATGTATTTATAAAGCCCTTCTTACATCAGCTGATGTCACAAATTGCTGTGCAGAAACCCAGCCCAAAACCCCAAACAGCAAACAATGCAGGTGTAGAAGCACAACAGTTAATTGACAGTATATCTCTTCAATATATCCCACACTGTGTATTTCAACATTTGTATCACTTAGTATCTGACTAACTCAAACTATAGTAGCATAGCATTGTTAAAGGTTATGGAAGAGGCCATAGTTGGTCCCAACCATTGTCACAACCATGACACCTGTATATAGGTTAAATCCATTTGAATTCAGTCACTTTTTGACAGCATCCCTTTTTGATTTAAACAAAACTTTTCGGACATGTTTGCCAATGGAAGAAGAGGTCAGAAAGTGACTTCTTGGACCTGAATGGAAAAACATTCAGGAGATAAAGGTGTTCAAAGTTGACCCATTTTGCATACCCCACCACACCATGAGACATCCATGTCTCCATTTCGAAAATATAAATGGTTGAGTTTGATATCACTTAAACACTTACAAACAGGGTTGTAAAACTATTGTATAATTTCTTGAAATATTTCTTAATAAAAATTAAGATTCGTTTTGACCTTTTTAACATCAATTATCTAAAAACGCATACACTTTTTTCATATTCACATATGTTATAACTTAGACTGTATTTCACATCATCTGAGTTTTTTTGTGTTGTGCCCGTCATCAGTTTAGACACAACCTGCTCTTGAATATTGAATACGGGGTGGGTGTCATGTTTTGGCTGTACTTAAAAGGGAATCAAATTGAAATTTCAACTTTCAAATGGTACCACAAAAATGGTTAGAGATTAGATCATGGTTACACATCAGAGAATGTTGACTTGAATGGAAATATCTATTATTTTCAATTATCCTGTCAAACCTCTATAGGAAACCTATTGAAATGATAGAAATATAGACAATGAATATACATTCAATTGTGGATGGACAACATGCTCTTGAATACAGGGTGGGTGTCATTTCAATCATATAAATTGAATTCATAGAATGGACCTATCCCTTCAGACCATTGCAATTTAGCTTGTACACCATTGAAATTGAAATCAAATTAAAAAAATTACTTCTAGAAATATCGGTCCATCCACCATTGAATGTCTATTCTATATCTATATTTCTATGACCTCCAACCATCTTTGTGGTACCATTTGAAATTGAAATTTCAAGTACATTTTAGTACATTTATCATCCAAAACATGACACCTAACCTGTATTCAAGAGAATGTTGTGTCTCAACCGCTGGCCGGAACAACATAAAAACCTCAGATGATGTAAAATAGGGTCTAAGCTACAACCTTGTTTGTAACCTTTTAATGATATCAATCTTTATATTTTCCAGTGATGAAGACATGGATGTCTCATGGTATGGTGGGGTATGCAAAATAAGTCAACTTTGGACACCTTTATCTCAAATATGTATGGAAGGTTTTGTTCAAATCAAAAGAGGTGCTGTCAAAAAGTGATTGAAATCAAATGGATTTACCCTATAGCCTGGTGCCATTCTTAGGTTACTGACCTAAACCAACAGGTTGGTCCAACAGGCTAGTAGCCTACATTTACCATGTTAGTGTATTCCAAAGCTCACCAAGAAGCTTGATGGTAGGCCGCTAATGCAGCTATTTTACAATGCAAGTGGAACATTTATCCAAGGTTGTTTTGAAGTGGTAATATTCTGCTAATCAGACGTTGCAGTGCATTTCAACACTGCTGGATCTGATGCCTCGCAGATAGCTTGGGGCTATGGCTCAGTGAACTGATGCTTTTTCCCCAGTGTGGTAGTTGTGCTTTGGTCTGTTTCGCACCAATGGAATCAGAACATCTCTCAATGTGGAAATTCAGCGCCTGCACATTTAAAAAGCATTCCTACAGGCAACTCTTTTTAAGAATATTATTGCTTTATTTCTCATGCTCCAAAAACTATAGCAGGCGATGGCAAACAGATTTTCTAACTGAAGGTTCATGCTTGTCTTGGAAGTATACCAGTACGGTACCTGCTTCAGGATCTTACCAACACACAGCATTTTCTCATCATGTTTGAAAGTGAGGGAGATAAGAGAGACTAAGAGAAATAACATGGGCTTTTTTTCTCGTCTGCTGTCATCTGAATTTGAGATAGACAGTCCTCCCCAGTGTATTCATGCTGGCAGCCACTGAGAGAGAGAGAGAGAGAGAGAGAGAGCGAGAGAAAGAGAGAGAGAGAGAGAGAGAGAGAGAGAGTGTTAAAGAGTTAAAGGGTTAAAATGGCTGGATCATTCGTGCCCGTCTTGCTGTGGATTCTGGGGGATTGACTCTCAGGATTTTTCATTTCCTGCTTCCACTCAGTCTGGGATGATGTGGCGTAGCTTAGAGTGTACGCCAGGGAGATTTGAGTTGATTTATTCTTGCACACAGATAAAACTGAAGAAATGCAGAATTGACATTACTAAGAATTGCAAAGCAGTCATTTAAAATAATTTCAGTGCCATCAGTCAGTGCATAAGGCTGAACATGGGAATCACGAAGGGGTGGTAAAGACCACTCGCCATCATGGAGGTGTTCTGTCAGTTCCTGTGTTGTGTTGATGTGTGTTGGCACAGTACAGTATGTTGCTAGAGAACACTGTTCCTGGAAATAAGGTTTCATATCTCTGTCACTGAAGGAAATATGAGGGCACTTCTGTGTCAGTTCCTAGGCTTGTAGCATTAAGGAACTCCTGCAGCAAATTCAATCTCGATCAGGAACGTTGAATGTTTTGAGGAAAATGCTATAGGAAATGTGGCTGCCTGAGGATTGAGTAGGGCCATTATTTTGAAAAATGAAAAAATGTTACTGTGACTCCTGAGGAATAGTGGGGAAAGTGTTGAGGTGGGACACAATAACTAGGTCTCCTCCATCTTTACAATCTGCTGCACCAACAACGGAGAGCAGTCATTCATTTCTAGAAGATAGTACATGTAGTTTCATACTATCGAACCTCATTGACAGAGATTTGTAAGTAAACAAAATGATATGCTCAGAGACATTTATTTAATGCACAGATTTAATGTTGACTGTCATATTTTATTGATGATAGGTTAGTATTGATCTAACCGCCTGTGATTGCTCACTTTGAGCACGTGCCAAATGGAATTGGCAACAACATGCAATGTGCCAGTGCAGCTGCACCACAGACTGTAAATCCATACCAGCCAGCATATAGAGAAACCCGGAGATGGACATTTGTCAGAGTGAAACCTCAGACTGCACAGATTCATCATGTCATATGCACTATTAAACCTTAAGTGCCAGACCTCACATGACACACTGTTATCTAGTGGTGGAGAAGAACTTTCGACTAACTGCTGAGGAAGCTTGTTAATTACTTCACTTCCATGTTTGATATTCCCATCCTACCAGGCTGAAGTGTTTTTGAAAAGCAGAGTGACTACTCAGACAGCCAAACCAGGCCTCCCACAGTCCCCCAGGACCCAGGGAGTTTAGCAGGCTCAGCCGAGCACACTGCCCCACTGATGAATAGGAATCTATGGGCGAGAAAGCTGAGAGTGCTGGGTAGAATCCCTGACTGTCTGGATGTAGCTAATTAGCTAGTGGCGCTAGCCTTGAACTGGATGAATAAGCTCTGCTGATTGGCTGTGTGTTAGCTAGTTGGGTCTGGGACGCTCCTGAGTGTGGTGTTTCATTACACCACACCACAGCGCTCCCCAACTGATGAGGCTGGGCTTAGTGAAGTACTGTAGGTCAGGTCTGCGGAGCAGCCAGTCAGCCAGCCACCATGGACCCAGTCAGTCCATTCCACAAGACACTGGCGGAATAGCCCTCATCGGAACAGACAGGGAGAGACAAGGGGAGGAAGAGGGGAAGAGATGGACAGAGGCCTGACCAAGAAGGAAACTGAGAGAGAGGAAAGATTGCTAGAAGAAGAGGGATGTTGAGAGGGGGAGGAAAAGATGGAGGGACAAACGGGCAGAGAGAGAAAAAGATGTCGACTTTTGAGAAGAAATGGAGAGAGAACATGGCATTATCTTTCTTCTGCGTCTCAATAAGGACTTGTTCCATACAATTTTCCTCACACATAGGAGATGAATGGCCATGTGTGTGAGAAAGTGATCCCCCCCCCCCCAAATACTGGTGCACTCTTCCAGGGGTCATGAATGCGGAACAAAGAGGGATTCTGTGGGCCGCAATGATGAGATCACACACAGGACACACCAGCTCTGTCCCTGACGGTTATTCTTAGGGCACTGTGAGGCGACTGAGTCACAGGGCCTCAGGCCTAGAATATAGTCTGCAGCAGTACAGAGGGCTGTGTAGCCTGCTTCTGTCTGTCGGTTGGTCTATTAAACTTTGTCTGTCTGTTTGTCTGTTAGTCAGGCAGAAGAGAAGGTATCTAGAATTGGCAAATGGCAATGAGGAGATACGAGAAATGGAAGGATTCTCTCCACTGATAAGAAATCCGTCCTCAAATAAATCACTGCGCAATGTTCTTGAATATCGCAGGCCACTAGTGTTTCACCTTATATTCAGTGTGATATTAAAAATAAACGTATCTCTTCCATTGGCAGTTTTGTGTGTTTGAAACATTGTGGATTCAAACCCAGTAACTGGGGTAATTTGTCATACTCTGCCTAGCTTTTAAATTCAATCTTTGACACATAGCATTGTCTTAAAGACGAACTGTAAGTGATGACTAAATCATGACTCTGGGTTATTTTTACCATTATCATGCTATCTTTTTTCAGAGCCTCTCTCACGTACCACTGAGATGTGGAAAGCCCTGCTGTGTTATGTGAATTTATTTCTTATAATGACATCCTATGGGAGCCATTATTCTGGCTATTTTAGGGTAACGAATGTTTGGAAGGGAACATTGCCTTGCTTATTTCAGACCGTCACATGCTTATACACTGCAACACGAAGTTTGATAGCGATTCCAGCCCGGTTGATGACAATGCATTGCATTAGGAGGGAACTTCCACATGCTGGTTCATTCCTGACCTTTGTGTGCTGGTATCTCACCGATTCACAACTCGATAGCAATCACTGTTGTTGACAATGCAATGTATTAGGAAGGACGCACAGTACATTTGTGTCGTGTCATTTTCTTGGAACTGGTAGTGTTGTTTGTGCGGCAGAGTCTATTGATTACCTGCGAAACGATTGCCTCGGCCTCTTTATTCATTCCCTTTTGAGTGTGAAGGATTTTGAGGTGACGTGAAGTTATCCCAGGATGGCAAACCAATACCCAGCTCATTAACATACAACATTTTCTCTGAGGGTGACTTCAAAGGCTTTTCACCCACTCTACAGCCGGGGATGTTACTGTTGGTGTGTTGCTTTTGGATATCAACGTACGGGAGATGAATTTTGATCACCATATGGGTCTAGAGAAGAAGGGAACGTGGAATGTGCTCTGCTCTCACCCAAGCTGTCGGTGTTGTCTTCCATACTCTTCTACTGTAAGCAGCCATTAGCTAAAACATTAAGTGTCTTGCTGTGGAAAAGTCTACAAGACATGCTCTTTTGCTTGTATTGTTTTCATTTTTGTAGGAGCACTTATCCCATCACACTGAAGTACTGTATCAATAGTTTCACTAGGTTTTCATGACCTTTACCGTGTATCATGAATACCATGTACTCACAGGAGCCTAGTAGCCAAGATGTAGCTGAATCGCAAAATAATCAGCAGTGTGACCATCTGTGACACATGACTGGCAGTTGAATATGCTAGAAATATGCACCATTATAAACCTGCCCACCTGCTGTGGCTGGCTGCTGTGTCTGCTCTTGGAACAGTGATGTATTGCAGGACTCAAGGAGCTGCCAGTGCGTGGATTAAATACGCATCTCCTAAAGTAGGTAGAAAGATGAAAGATGAAGGTCTCTGTGCAACACTGGCGCCACTCGCCTGCCCATGTCTGACAGGAGGCCACGAGGACGACTGACTGCTGGGACAGTGGAGGAGTGCTGAGTGCTGCTGACTTTCTGTTTGACTCAGTCCGACGGAAGAAAAACTAACATAATCCTACTGTCACGTTCTGACCTTAGTTCCTTTTTTGGCTTTATTTTAGTTTGGTAGGGCGTGAGTTGGGGTGGCCATTCTATGTTGTTTTTCTATGTTTTGTTCTGTAGGTAATTTTCTATGTGTTTGGCCTAGTATGGTTCTCAATCAGAGGCAGGTGTCAGTCGTTGTCTCTGATTGGGAGCCATATTTAGGTAGCCTGTTTTCTATTGTGTTTTGTGGGTGATTGTTTCCTGTTTTGTGTTTGCACCTTTCGGGACTGTTACGATTTTCGTTTGTATCATTCACTTTGTTATTTTTGTATTTTTTTAGTGTTCAGTTTTAATAAATTAAAATGGACACTTACCACACTGCGTATTGGTCCGATCCTTCATACTCCTCGTCTGAAGAGAAGTAAAATTGTTACACCTACAACTCTGAGGCCCCAAGGCCTGTCTGTGAAAACCTCGGAGGGGAGAGACTGCATACATACAGTACCAGTCAAAAGTTCTGACATACCTATTGATTCAAGGGTTTTTCTTTATTTTTACTATTCTTCAAAGTAGCCACCCTTTGCCTTGATGACAGCTTTGCACACTTTTGGCATTCTCTCAACCAGCTTCACCTGGAATGCTTTTCCAACAGTCTTGAAGGAGTTCCCACATATGCTGAGCACTTATTGGCTGCTTTTCCTTCACTCTGCGGTCCAACTCATCCCAAACCATCTCAATTTGTTGAGATCAGGTGATTGTGGAGGCCAGGTCATCTGATGCAGCACTCCATCACTCTCCGTCTTGGTCAAATAGCCCTTACACAGCCTGGAGGTGTGTTGGGTCATTGTCCTGTTGAAAAACAAATGATAGTCCCAGTAAGTGCAAACCAGATGGGAAGGCTTATCGCTGCAGAATGCTGTGGTAGTCATGCTGGTTAAGTGTGCCTTGAATTCTAAATGCTTGTGCTTGTGACAGTGTCACAAGCAAAGCACCATCACACCTCCTCCTCAATGCTTCACGGTGGGAACCACACATGCGAAGATCATCCGTTCACCTACTCTGTGTCTCACAAAGACACAGCGGAGGTTGGAACAAAAAATCTCAAATTTGACCAAAGGACAGAACGCCCAACTGCCTAATGTCAATTGCTTGTGTTTCTTGGCCCAAGCAAGTCTCTTCTTATTATTGGTGACCTTTAGTAGCAGTTTTGACCATGAAGGCCCGATTCACACAGTCTCCTCTGAACAGTTGATGTTGAGATGTGTCTGTTACTTGAACTCTGTAAAGACTTTATTTGGGCTGAAATCTCTGAGGCTGGTAACTCTAATGAACTTATCCATGAGAGCCAGTTTCATCACAGCGCTTGATGGTTTTTGCGACTGCACTTGAAGAAACTTTCAAAGTCCTTGAATTTTTCCGGATTGACTGACCTTCATGCCTTAAAGTAATGATGGACTGTCATTTCTCTTCGGTTATTTGAGCTGTTCTTGCCATAATATGGATTTGGACTTTTACCAAATAGGGCTATCTTCTGTATACCACCCCTACCTTGTCACAACACAACTGATTGGCTCAAACGTATTAAGAAGGAAAGTAATTCCACAAATTAACTTTCATCAAGGCACACCTGTTAATTGAAATGCATTACAGGTGACTACCTCATGAAGCTGGTTGAGAGACATTTAGGCCAAAGAGTTTAATCTTGGTTTAATCAGACCAAGGAATCTTGTTTCTCATGGTCTGAGAGTCCTTCAGGTGCCTTTAGGCAAACTCCAAGTGGGCTGTCATGTGCCTTTTACTGAGGAGTGGCTTCCGTCTGGCCACACTACCATAAAGGCCTGATTGGTGGTTGTTCTTCTGCAGAGATGGTTGTCCTTCTGGAATGGTCTCCCATCTCCACAGAGGAACTCTGGAGCACTGTCAGAGTGACCATCGGATTCTTGGTCACCTCCCTGACCAAGGCCCTTCTCCCCTGATTGCTCAGTTTGGCCAGGCAGCCAGCTCTTGGACGAGTCTGGGTGGTTCCAAACTTCCTCCATTTAAGAATGATGGAGGCCACTGTGTTCTTGAATACCTTCAATGCTGCCAAATGTTTTGGTACCGTTCCCCAGATATGTGCCACGATACAATCCTGTCTTGGAGCTCTGGACATTTCCTTTGACCTCATGACTTTGTTTTTGCTCTGACATGCACTGTCAACTGTGAGACCTTATATAGACAGGTGTGTGTCATTCCAAATCATGTCCAATCAATTGGATTTACCCGAGGTGCACTCCAATCAAGTTGTAGAAACATCTCAAGGATTATCCGTGGAAACAGGATGCACCTGAGCTCAATTTCGAGTCTCATAGCAAAGGGTCTGAATACTTATGTAAATAAGGTGTTTCTGTTTTTATATTTAATACATTTGCAAATATATCTTTAAACTTGTTTTCACTTTGTCCTTATGGGTTATTGTGTGTAGATAGATTAGGATTTTTGTTTTTTAAATCCATTTTAGAGTAAGGCTGTAACGTAACAAAATGTGGAAAAATTCATGGGGTCTGAAAACTTTCCGAATGCACTGTACATACATACATACATACATACATACATATATACATACATACATACATACATACATACATACATACATACATACATACATACATACATACATGCATATGTTGTGTACAGCCATTTGTATTCACAAGTTCTAGTCGTGTTTTCGCCACCGCAAATGGCTTTGTGCTTTTAAGAACAGCTTGTCTCAGCAGTAGCTTGTTTGAACTTGCAGACAGATGAAACACTTGTTTATTGTCTTCTTTTTTATAATGGCTATCTGCTTTTTTATCTAGACAGTTCCCCTGTCACCACAAGTGGAGGAGAGGAGTTAAATATCGAAAGAACACAACAAAAACTTGGTAACTTCTTTGATGAGAAGAGAAAAAGCAATTTGTATGGTTTCCTTCAGCCAGTGTCTGGTGCTTTTGTCAGTCTTATCCTAAGTGCATTTGCTATTCCTTTTGACACGTTTAAAGCAGAACATTTTTTGCTTCAGGTGTCTGTGCATTTGTCAGCGCAAGACACATTACATCTTTGAAAGAAGAAGAAAATGTCTGTCAAACGAGCAAATAATCAGCACACGTCTCCCGCCCAAGCACAGCTCTCCAGTGCCTTTTGCTTCTACGTGCTTGCTCTTCACAGCGATAGTGAGTAATGATTATCGGTACTACAGTGTTAGATGACTTGGAGCCAAAATAATTTCCATTTGAACTATCTTGGCTGCACCTCAAACACCAAGGCTGTGGGTTTTTGTTTGTAGTTTATGTATTTTTGGGATAAATAATGCAGGTTTGGCAGTCATCGTTCGTTTTATGTCCTTAGGCAGTTTACTCACTGGGTTAACATTAGAGAGGGAAAAAGAGAGAGAGAGAGTCAATTGAAATGGAAACTGGTGTTCTTGCCTCCCGGTCCACAGCAGGACAGTTCAGGTTCTTCTGGATAGGGCTCAGAAAGCACCAGGGAACTGCATGTTAACTGCATCTATCCTACAATATCTTCTAGGTGCCTGCATACAGCACTAGAGCAGAAGCAATGGGGGAGACTGAGCTCTCTGAGATTCATCCTCCTTTGCCTGGTGTCAGGAGATGCTGTGTTTTGGCAGATGTTTCCAGCCCCTCTGTTGCTCATGCTCCCACTAAGACTTCCTGTTTATCCTCTGACCTTAATTCAGGCCACCAGCTGCCAGCACAATGCCTTCAGCCCCAAGACTCCAGCTTCTAGCTCCAAGCCTCCAGCCTCCAGCCCCCATCTTCCAGCCTCTAGCCACAAACCTCCAGCCCCAAGCCTCTAGCCCCAATCGTCCAGCTTCCCCCTCCCAGCCCCAAGCCTCTACCCTCCAACCCCCCAGCCTATCAGTCTCCCCATCTACAGCAGCACACCATTGAGACCGACACCCCTATACTACCCTGTCCTATACAAGGACGTCCCATCAGTAGACACCACTTGTGAAGCTCAGACCTGCTGACCAGTGCACCGGATTCAATGAAAGCACAGCAATGCAGTTGTAAACACCTTGCACAGTACCACAATTCCATTGGTTCCCTATAACGAAACAGAAATGAAAGGAACCTAGTGGTGCTACCACTTCCCAGGCCAGTCAAGAGGGAATGTGTCAGTGTGTGTAGGGAGTGAGACAAGCAGACAGGCAGTCAGCCGCAGCCGAGGGGAGCGGGTGTGAGAGTGTGAGAGACAGCCAAGGCACTCCAGCCCACTCCCTCTGCCCTCGCAGGGAAAGCGGATGTTTGTCTGAGGAAAACAGAGGCAATGGAGCAAACGATAAGTAATGTGAGGGAGAGAGGCAGAGACTGAGTGACCGAAATGGACCTGGCTCTTGACATCCCAGCGAACAGTAGTCCATTCTTGATGCAGGGCTAATTTCTCCCCATAAAAACTCCTGACACTTAACTTTCCTTTTACAACTTTACATTCTCACATCAAACCCCAGATGTGCTTGTCATGCTCTACTCTCATTGTCAGAGTAATCATACCTTAAACTCAATTGCCAGAACCCAGAGGACTTCAAAATGTAGCAATCTGTCTTTTCTCTCAGATAGGTATGGTATTATCGGTTTGAAATATTCATGGAGTTCGCCTGAGTACCCTTTTATTACACTGTAGGAGCACATTAATTATGCATGGCCTGGAGAGTTTCACATTGTATCCATGAACCACTGGAGTGAAGTTTCTGATATACCGTGTCTGGTAGAAAACCTCCAAAAAATTGAACCACAGGGCGATTATGAGAAACACAAATTCCTGGAGAGGGGTGAAACAGGCTCCCTGTCTCCCCTGTCCTTGGTGCTCTGGACCTGAACAAAGATCAGGATAGTATGAGGTCATCTCAGGCCAGATAAACTTGATCCTCCCCTGACAGCCAGACTCTCTTCTCTCACAGCTCTGTCCGGGGCCATGTTCTCACTCCCTGTTTGGGGAATCAATTCAGTGAAATGTGGCTCTGGTCTGATCCTGGGGTTCTGCAGTTACCAGTCAAAAGTTTGGACGCACCTGCTCATTCCAGGGTTTTTCTTAATGTTGACTATTTTCTACATTGTAGAATAATAGTGAAGACATCAAAACTATGAAATAACGCATGGAATTATGTACTAACCAAAAAAGTGTTAAACAAATCAAAATACATTTTATATTTGAGATTCTTCAAAGTATCCACCCTTTACCTTGATGACAGCTTTGCACACTCTTGGCATTCTCTCAACCAGTTTCATGAAGTAGTCACCTGGAATGCATTTTCATGTAAAAGGTGTGCCTTGTTAAAAGTTAATTTGTGTAATTTCTTTCCTTCTTAATACGTTTGAGCCAATCAGTTGTGTTGTGACAAGGTAGATAGCCCTATTTGGTAAAATACCAAGTCCATATTATGGCAAGAACAGCTCAAATAAGAATAGAGAAATGACAGTCTATGATTACTTTAAGACATGAATGTCAGTCAATTTAGAAAATGTGAAGAACTTTGAAAACTTCTTCAAGTGGAGTTGCAAAAACCATCAAGCGCTGTGATGAAACTGGCTCTCATGAGGACCGCCACAGGAAAGGAAGACCCAGAGTTATCTCTTCTGCAGAGGATAAGTTTATTAGAGTTACCAGCTTCAGAAATTGCAGCCCAAATAAATGCTTCACAGAGTTAAAGTAACAGACACATCTCAACATCAACTGTTCAGGGGAGACTGCTTGAATCAGACCTTCATGGTAGAATTGCTGCTAAGAAACCACTACTAAAGGACACCAATAAGAAGAAGAGACTTGCTTGGGCCAAGAAACACGAGCAATGGGCATTAGACCGGTGGAAATCTGTCCTTTGGTCTGATGAGTCCAAATTTGAGATTTTTTGTTCCAACCGCCGTGTCTTTGTGAGACGCAGAGTAGGTGAATGGATGATCTCTGCATGTGTGGTTCCCATCATGAAGCATGGAGTATGAGGTGTGATGGTGTGGGGGTGCTTTGCTGATGACACTGTCAGTAATTTATTTAGAATTCAAGGCATACTTAAACAGCATGGCTACCACAGCATTCTGCAGCGATGCACAATCCCATCTGGTTTGCGCTTAGTGGGACTATCATTTGTTTTTCAACAGGACAATGACCCAAAACACACCTCCAGGCTGTGTAAGGGCTATTTTACCAAGAAGGAGAGTGATGGAGTGCTGTATTAGATGACCTGGCTTCCCCAATCACCCGACCTCAACCTAATTGAGATTTAGGATGAGTTGTACCGCAGAGGGAAGGAAAAGCATTCCAGGTGAAGCTGGTTGAGAGAATGCCAAGAGTGCGCAAAGCTGACATCAAGACAAAGGGTGGCTACTTTGAAGGATTTCAAATATAAATACATTTTGATTTGTTTAACACTTTTGGTTACTACATGATTCCATATGTGTTATTTCATAGTTGTGATGTCTTCACTATTATTCTACATTGTAGAAAATAGTCAAAATAAAGAAAAACCCTGGAATGTGTAGGTGTTCTAAAACTTTTGACTTGTACTGTATTTGGTAATTACTCGTTTTTGAGAGAAGAGACATGTTCAAGAGAAGGAAAACACCCCAGAGGCAGCAGCCCTTTGTTCTCATTGACGGCTGGAGAGGTTGACGCTTTTGATCTGAACTGGGTTTCTATTGGCATGCTGTTCGCAGTCATGTTGGTCTATATAACACTGTATGCTTTAATCAAACTGCTTTTTAGCCTGAGACTGAAGACCGTACTGTAGCTGAGAGATGTATTCATTCATCTGCAAGTCATGGCACACATTGACCCCTTCTCACCCTGTCGTCCTGCGGTTCGGCTCGTACTTCAGCTACTTCATAATAGCTGCCTTGTTACTCCAGTCATTGCTATGTGGTGCAACATTGCTACCACTCTTTTCAGCGTTCACTCTTTCATTTTCTATACAGACCGTGTGATTATGGCTACACAGAACAATGAGGATTTTCTGGTCAAATGTTATGTGCTTTGTGACATCCTCCTCGGGGAGTGGGCTGAGTTCATCGACAAATGTTCCATTAAAGGGTACATGCTCATTTAATAGGAATAATTTACCTTGCTTGTGTTACCTTAGAGATCACCCCCCCCCCCCCCTCTCTTTCTTTTTGTCCCCATTCTGTTCTTTTCTGTTTTCAGATATGCTCTTCAACGTCTTTTAATAAGAACCGTGTCTTTTTGACGGCCATTCATGGTGCCGTTTGCTGTCGTTATGTATCAGTGTGCTACTGGGAGAACACGTCTGTCGATGGATGCCCTGTCTCTCTCTCTCTCTCTCTCTCTCTCTCTCTCTCTCTCTCTCTCTCTCTCTCTCTCTCTCTCTCTCTCTCTCTCCATCTCTTCAACCCAGCCCGCCTCTATCTGTCTGTTTGCCTCTCCGACTGATGCTCTTCACTCGTCATGTTGACAAGGTCCTTACAAATGAACTCTTCATGTTCCCTCAAGCGGTTTATTAAATCAATTAACTGAAACAGCTACCAATTAAAGATAACAGCCGATAACACGTTTATCTCTGCAAAGATTGATTGACAACCGATGAGCAGTACCTACCTATGTGTTAGCTATGTCAAAACAGGAAGAAGACATGACGAGCCGTTGACGACACACATGGTATTTTATGTCCTGTGCTGTTCTTCTAGTCCTGTTTTTCTTTATATTATTGAGAGGATATAGCCGAGCTAAGCATATCCTTATCACATTTAATGGACAACAGTGTATTTCATCTCCATGACTGCTGCACTGTTCCAGTGAAGTGACTGTTGAGTTATTCAGGGGTGGCGCGGTAGGCAGTCCTTCACAATGGACCACTGGTCCCCGGCACGCATATTGAACACAGGCAGCGTTGTCTGGCTCTGTGAGGGAATGTGCCGGTGGACTTCACTGAACGGAAATGGTGTCTGGATCATTGTCCTCTGTTAGGGAGGCAGTACACTGTCGGACACATAGGCCTGTAGGAATATTATGGTATTATTAAACTGTACAGAAAGATCATTTCAGAGCATGAATTTAATCAAGCAATTATGAGGTTATTAATGTCCAGAATTGTTGTTGTTGTTTAAATAATTACTATGCTTCAAGGAATATTTGAATGTGATGAGCTGTGAAAACGCTGGTGTGAGTTCAGTTTACTGTTTGATGAGCAGAATAGGATTCAGCTAGATGCAATTCATCGTTACATAGTCAGAGGTGGTTATATGTTATTGGACATAAATAACCAAATCTTGTCACAATTAACAAGTCTATTTCCTCTTAAAAGTCATTGTCAGTTAAAGTTGGCTGCTACCGTATTACCCTGTTTAATCTCAAGGGAATTGTGATCATTAAAATGGCCACACTGTGACTCAACCTCTGTCTCTTTTCTGGTCAAATTCACCTTTCAGTTTCTTAATCCCCCACACAGTGAATTAGTTAAATAAGGTATACAGTCCTCTGACACATAGCTAGCATGACTGATGCCCTACTGAGGTAGAGAGGCCCATGCACTCATAGGAACAGGAGAGAGGAACATAGGTCTCTCTTATCAAAGACATCAGCCACAGGCTCACATTCCATTTTTTAACCACACATTATTCTCACCATGCATTGAAGGGTTGAATGAAATCTATTGAATAAGCGCTATTTAAGTCAAATCAAATGTCATTGGTCACGTACACATGGTTAGCAAATGTTAATGCGAGTGTAGCGAAATGCTTGTGCTTCTAGTTCCGATGGTGCAGTAATATCTAACAATTCCCCAACAACTACCTAATACACACGCATCTAAAGGGGTGAATGAGAATATGTACGTATAAGTATATGGATGAGCGATGGCTGAGTGGTATAGGCAAGGTGCAGTAGATGGTATAAAATACAGTATATACATGTGATATGAGTAATGTAAGATATGTAAACATTATTAAAGTGGCATTATTTAAAGTGGCTTTGTTTAAAGTGACTAGTGATCCATTTATTAGTGTCCGGTGATTGGGTCTCAATGTAGGCAGCAGGCTCTCTGAATTAGTGATTGCTGTTTAGCAGTGTGATGGCCTTGAGATAGAAGCTGTTTTTCAGTCTCTCGGTCCCCGCTTTGATGCACCTGTACTTACCTCACCTTCTGGATGGAAGCGGGGTGAACAGGCAGTGGCTCGGGTGGTTATTGCCTTGATGATCTTGATGGCCTTCCTGTGACATCGGGTGTTGAAGGTGTCATGTAAGGCAGGTAGTTTGCCCCCGGTGATGCGTTGTGCAGACTGCACCACCCTCTGGAGAGTCTTGTGGTTGAGGGCGGTGTAGTTGCCGTACCAGGCTGTGATACAGCCCGACAGGATGCTCTCAATTGTGCATCTGTAAAAGTTTGTCAGGGTTTTGGGTGACAAGCCAAATTTCTTCAGCCTCCTATGTGGGTGGACAATTTCAGTTTGTCTGTGATGTGTACGCCCAGGAACTTAAAACTTTCCACCTTCTCCACTGCTGTCCCTTCGATGTGGATAGGGGGCTGCTCCCTCTGCTGTTTCCTGAAGTCCACAATCATCTCCTTTGTTTTGTTGACATTGAGTGAGAGGTTGTTTTCCTGACACCACACTCTGAGGGCCCTCACCTCCTCCCTGTAGGCTGTCTCGTTGTTGTTGGTGATCAAGCCCACTACTGTTGTGTTGTTTGCAAACTTGATGATTGAGATGGAGACGTTCATGGCCACGCAGTCGTGGGTGAACAGGGAGTACAGGAGAGGGCTGAGCACACACTCTTGTGGGGCCCCAGTGTTGAGGGTCAGCGAAGTGGAGATGTTATTTCCTACCTTCACCACCTGGGGGCGGCCCCTCAGAAAGTCCAGGACCCAGTTGCACAGGGTGGGGTTGAGACCCAGGGCCTCCAGCTTGATGATGAGCAGACATGAAACACAACGCCATGATGCCGAGAAAGGTTTTTTAGAAGGGTTAGCGATGTAATTAGAGTGAGAGAGGTGGAGAAGGACAGAGAGTGAGTCACCAGTGTAAGGAGCTGGACCAAGGACTCAAGGAGTCTCTTCATCACAGGTAGATCCCAGACAGCAGTGCAGACAGGACAGGCCAGCAGGGGTCACAGCACCATCAGTGTGTGTTTAGCACAGTCATTATCTCCTTAGATAATCACCACTCGCTGACCTACACTGTGTGTGTGTGTGTGTGTGTGTGTGTGTGTGTGTGTAGGGGGCAAGTTGTAACGGTGTGGACCAGGCCTCTCCCTAGGGGTCTTTCTGCTGCTGGCCAGATGGTACCCTCTACTGCCACCCTTACCCCACCCCACCCCAGCCGACACATTTCAGTTGAAGGCATTCAGTTGTACAACCGACTAGGTATTTCCCTTTCCCTGTCTGCTCTGCTCCCCAGCCCCACCCTGGACAGCCAGGCAGGGAAATGGCAAGCAGCCATAAGGGAGCTGCTGCTACTGTAGCACAGCTAGCACAGAACTATCATCTGCTTCATATGGTATTTACCCATCCATTATGCAAGTCCATTGAATGCAGTTTTGTTCCCAGAAACATTTATCTGTGCAAATGAGAATGGAGTAAGCTGGCAGTCTCCAGTGGGAGGTGACCTAGTTCTGATTAAACCATCGTTCACGTCCCCCCCCCCCTGTATAATTCAGTTTTAGACGTGTCTGCGGTGACACCCATGCTGTAGCCGCTGTGGTGGATGTGAGCTACCCCACTCTGAGGACACCTTCCTGGGTACCAGAGCTGGAGCAGGGGGGCTAAATTGTGGAGGTGTAGCACACTCCCTCCTTTCATCCCCAGGAGGATGGCTCTCTCTCTCTCACTCAGCCATTTTATTGCTCCTCTACCTTTCCTGCAGTCTCTGCTGGTGCCCGGGCACTAACGTCCTTTTATTGATTGTGAGCTGTAGAAATGAGACGGAACATAACTGGGAACACTGCAGAGTAAAAAAATCTATGGCATTTACTGGGATGCTACTTGCTATCATGCCACTGCAAACAGTGATTGAAATCTGTACAAAGTACAATCACTCTTCTCCTTTGTTTCTCTTTATCGCTGCATACCTTTTTTATTCCCTTTTAATTTCATCCCTTTCTCTCTTTTCATCTCTCCATCCCTCTCCCAATCTCTCTCTATCTCTTTCCTTTCCCATCCATCTCTCTCTCTCTCCGTCTCCTGCTGTGGAGGTGGAGGTGTCTCAGTATTCTGCAGAGTGAGGCAGAGTGTCTACGGAGAAGGAGCCACGCTCTCTGCCCGTCTCAAACGGGAGTGAATTAAATTAGGCCTCAATGTATATTTACTCCTGGAAGAGGATGGAGCCGCTGTAGGTCATCACGCTGATCCCGATCGAAGCAGACTGGAGTAATTTGGGGGAAATGGTGTTTGATTCGGCTTTGAGAATGGAGAGTGGAAGATAGGGAAAGTGGAGGGTGGCGGACACACACATCCCTGATGGTGAGAGGCCTGGATTTGGAGGAGAGGGAGTGAGGGAGGGATGGTGAGAGGAAAATCAATGGTTGTAAACACAGCGTCTCTCCTCTCCTCTCAGTGTCAGCCCCCGAACACCCGTGTCCCTCAGGCCTGGGGTTGGGGCTGGAGCTAGGGTTGCAGCTGGTGCTGGGGCTGGAGGCTTCTCTGGGATATGGCTGGTGCTGGAGGCTTCTCTGGGATAGGGCTTGTCCTGGGGGCTTCTCTGGGATAGGGCTGGTGCTGGAGGCTTCTCTGGGATAGAGCTGGTGCTGGAGGCTTCTCTGGGATAGGGCTTGTCCTGGGGGCTTCTCTGGGATAGGGCTTGTCCTGGGGGCTTCTCTGGGATAGGGCTGGTGCTGGAGGATTTTTTGGGATGGGGCTTGTCCTGGGGGCTTCTCTGGGATAGGGCTTGTGCTGGAGGCTTCTCTGGGATAGGGCTTGTCCTGGGGGCTTCTCTGGGATAGGGCTTGTGCTGGAGGCTTCTCTGGGATAGGGCTTGTTCTGGGGACTTCTCTGGGATAGGGCTGGTGCTGGAGGCTTCTCTGGGATAGGGCTGGTGCTGGAGGCTTCTCTGGGATAGGGCTGGTGCTGGAGGCTTCTCTGGGATAGGGCTTGTGCTGGAGGCTTCTCTGGGATAGGGCTTGTCCTGGGGGCTTCTCTGGGATAGGGCTTGTGCTTTAGGCTTCTCTGGGATAGGGCTTGTCCTGGGGACTTCTCTGGGATAGGGCTTGTCCTGGGGGCTTCTCTGGGATAGGGCTGGTGCTGGAGGCTTCTCTGGGATAGGGCTGGTGCTGGAGGCTTCTCTGGGATAGGGCTGGTGCTGGAGGCTTCTCTGGGATAGGGCTGGTGCTGGAGGACTTTTGTTTCCTCTAAATTTTATTCATGGAAAATTAAAGGCCAGGGTGGATCACTTGAAATGCCCATTCTCTCCATAATTACCTGTGATTTAATCTCTGAGTGTAATTGCTGTTTTTAAGAGGCAACCAAATCTAACATTTTTGGTGTTGTTTTTGAAGTTGTAGCTATTTTCTTAATGACATGCACCCTCTCGTAATAACATTTCACAGAAACATAATGTTTTGCTGAATATTAGATGGGATTTCATTCAATAGCAATCATTTTCAAATGCCCCTGACCTCCTTCCTTTGTAGTCTCATACCGTTCCATCAAATCCATCTGAAATGACTACTTTTTATTTCTCTCATATGCTCTTGCACTCATCTTTGTAACGCAGACAGGGTCATTGTCAGAACACAAAACATTGAAATTATTTGAAGAAACTTAATTTCCCTTTCCCTATCCCTTGTTAAATCCATAAAAAATGGCTTCTCTCTCTCCTACCTTCTCTCTGTGTGTGTTCTATAAATCAATTACCCTTAGGAATTAGAGCAAAGTTTTGCTGGAAAATGTTGTTTCTCAGATAAAGACATTTGTGTTCTTATTGTATTACATGATTTGTATGAATATGATTGACATCAGCATAGTTGAGGCTGTTCTTTTCAGTGTATTGTTGTATTCAGTTAAAAGCATGCTGCCTCGTCGGTACTAAGCTGACTACATAATACAGTGATAGTGTAGGTGTTAAACATCAGCAGTACGTCTGGGATAGTCCTTAAAGAGCTACTGAACACGCAGTTTGGCGCGCGTGTGTTTCTGCTACTCATTGGATGTTTTAGTTTTGCAAGTTGACATCTAACTAAGGTGCCTGGTGTGGTATTTCTCAAGTATAAAAAGGTGTGACATGTTGCCTTATGTAAACAGTCGGAGGTCTGTATCACTGTCTATGCTGTTGGATAAAATCAAAATCCAACCTTCATTTACCTGTTGGTACGCATGGATGTTCCAAACTCAATTTTTGACGAGACTGACTTTATGACCAAAATTATCCTATTTAACTTTGTGGTCAATTTTGACACTACAATTTTTCGGATTCATATCGATGCCCATCGGTCGTTTTACAAGGGATTTGTTGCTTTTTAAAGGCAGTCGCTCTTTAAAACTCTCTAACACTGCTTTTGGGTGTAGAAGCAGCCGTAGCTTCCGGAGTTTTCCCTTTCGTATATTGTGATCCCATGCCTCCCTCTCATATCTGGCTAACTTAGCTGATTAAGTGTGTCCTCTAGGCTTCCTTATTGTCCTTTGTTATTTTCATCCCCTTCTCAAAAGATGGTCAGTTGGACTAGAGCTCTCTGTCCTGTCCTTGAGAAGAGCAGCATGCTCCCACTACCACCACTCACCATGGCTGGCTCCTAGCACTGCGGATACAGGTAGTCATGCTGTAACCAGAAAATGGTTGGAAATGGAAGTTGCTCACATATTTTGTGGAATGGACTTCCTGATCATTCTAGCTGCCACTATGTTTTTACAGCATTACAATTATATCTGGAATGTTTGGCATTGCCCAGCATAGACTGTATAACACTTTATCTATGTTGGCCACATTTTTCTACCTCACTCGTCTGTGTAATCATAGTTGGGTCATTTCCATGTCTTATTGGGTGTGAAAAGAAAGATAAGTCTATATTCTTTTTAGGAATTAAGACGTACAGTATAGAAATTGTTCAACCATTTTCCATTCTAAAATGTTTAATAAACAAGGGCTTTGATTTGTTGCCAAGCAAATGGAAAAGGGCTCGTTGAAAATATCTACGTCAAATAGTCTTAAAATGTATTAGAAATACTTCAAAACACAATAATGTTGAAGTAAAGACCCCTGCCAACTAATACCAACACTTATATTTAGTTCAGGAAAAAAATGTCTGCCTTCTGTAAGTTTAAGAGACATTGCTTTGTGCCTTGAAATTCCATTACCTAAAACCCACGTCTTGAAGATTTTTTCTAATTTCTCTCCCCCATGAGGAGGGAGGATAATAAACGTTCACAGAAGTAACAAGTAAAGGTAGACCTATTAATTAATTATAGTGTTTTTACTGATATGAATTATTAAATTATTAAAACCGGTAACTAAATCGGTAACAGAATCTTCCCGAAAATCGGTAATGGAATTTATGCAAATGATTTGGCTACAATTTAAATCCTAGTAGTCACAAACCACAGTTTGGTCACCTGCTACTGTCCTCCCTTCCACTGGCATATTGTTATGTTCAGCTAATTACAGTTTTGGTTCTCTTACTGTTGTATGGTGGTCAAAGAAATAGTGGGAAAAGTCTGGACAAGCCCTCCCTCTCTCTCTCGTTTCATTCTCCAGTTAAGGCCACCTCTCCCGGCTCTTACTGACACCTACCCATGAGCCCCCTCTCTTTCCATTTAGTGTAACCAGCATCCTCACTCACTGAGTACCGACCAACACCGGACAGCCATGGACGTTGGAAAGTATTTGAAATTTGGTCAGTGTGCCCTGGCCTTCATTTCAACGTCCACAGAAGTCGTTTTTTGGTCCTGTTACGTCCACTGTGATTGGTTCAGATTTGGGCCAGTCCGGGTCGCTCCAAATCTGAACCAATCATAGACGTCTATGTTCCACAAGTTTAGACAGCACAGTACAGTAGAGTACAGTACAGTAGTGGTCTTCACTGGTCCAACAGACCCAAAATTACAAGATCCGACCTACGAGTCCTGATATAATTACCACGAGTCTCGGGTATGTGCTATTAAAATGTGTTTATTGACTGGACCCGTCCTCTATTCATTTAATGTGTGAAAGACTATGAGAACTGCGTGAGCTTGTGATATGTGTCAGCCAATTTCAATTCAATAAAACGTATAGCTTATGTCCAGCTGAAACTGGTTCCGGCTGCTCACGTCACGTGTGCCTGCTGTTGAGGCGAGAAAGAGCGAGTGAAAGGAGCCTCAACCGAACAAGGCTTCTGTTGATTGCGAAGATGGAGGCCTTTTTCATTGAAGTAAAATGAAAGTTAGAGGAGAAAGAGTATAGTGAAAAGAAGCCTACAAGGGGAATGTCCTCAGGGACAAGTTTTAGAGGACAACGATGAGAAGAATGCTGGTGCATATTTATATTTGTATCATATTTATTATAATTTGTTTTATCATTATTATTATTGTATATTATTATTATTATTGTAGGCCTATTTAAGCATCTAAACCAGTTCTTTACACACAGTGGCAAGAAAAAGTATGTGATCCCTTTGGAATTACCTGGAATTCTGCATACATTTGTCATGGACAAACACAGTGTGCTTAAACTAATAACACACAAATTATTATACTTTTCTTGTCTATATTGAATACATAATTTAAACATTCACAGTGTAGGTTGGAAAAAGTATGTGAACCCCTAGGCTAATGACTTCTCCAAAAGCTAATTGGAGTCAGGACTCAGCTGACCTGGAGTCCAATCAATGAGACGAGATTGGATATGTTGGTTAGAGATGCCCTCCCTATAAAAAAAACATTTACAAAATTTGAGTTTGCTATTCACAAGAAGCATTGCCTGATGTGAACCATGCCTCGAACAAAAGAGATCTCAGAAGACCTAAGATTAAGTATTGTTGCCTTGCATAAAGTTTTAAAGGGTTACAAAAGTATCTCTAAAAGCTTTGATGTTCATCAGTCCACAGTAAGACAATTTGTCTGTAAATGGAGAAAGTTCAGCACTGTTGCTACTGTCCCTAGGAGTGGCCGTCCTGCAAAGATAACTGCAAGAGCACAGCGCAGAATGCTCAATGAGTTTAAGAAGAGTCCTAGAGTGTCAGCTAAAGACTTACAGAAATCTCTGTAACATGCTAACATCTCTGTTGACGAGTCTACGATGTGTAAAACACTAAACAAGAATGGTGTTCATGGGAGGACACCATGGAAGAATCACTGCTGTCCAAAAAACACATTGCTGCACGTCTGAAGTTCACAAAAGAGCACCTGGATGTTCCACAGCGCTTCTGGCAAAATATTCTGTGGACAGATAAAACTAAAGTTGAGTAGTTTGGAAGGAACACACAACACTATGTGTGGAGAAAAAAAGGCACAGCACACAAACATCAAAACCTCATCCGAACCTTAAAGTATGGTGGAGGGAGCGTCATGGTTTGGGACTGCTTTACTGCCTTTACTGAGTCCACCTGTGGTAAATTCAATTGATTGGACATGATTTGGAAAGGCACACACCTGTCTATATAAGGTCCCACAGTTGACAGTGCAAATCAGAGCAAAAACCAAGTCATGAGGTCGAAGGAATTGTCCATAGAGCGCCGAGACAGGATTGTGTCAAGGAACAGACCTGGGGAAGGATACCAAAACATTTCTGCAGCATTGAAGGTACCCAAGAACACAGTGGCCTCCATCATTCTTAAATGGAAGAAGTTTGGAACCACCAAGACTCTTCCTAGAGCTGGCTTTACGGCCAAACTGCGTAATCGTGGCAGAAGGGCCTTGGTCGGGGAGATGACCAAGGGACCCGATGGTCACTCTGACATAACTCCAGAGTTCCTCTGTGGAGATGGGAGAGCCTTCCAGAAGGACACCCATCTATGCATCACTTCACCAATCAGGCCTTTTATGGTAGAGTGGCCAGACGGAAGCCACTCCTCAGTAAAAGGTACATGACAGCCCACTTGGAGTTTGCCAAAAGGCACCTGAAGGACTCAGATCATGAGAAACAATATTCTCAGGTCTGATGAAACTAAGATTGAACTCTTTGGCCTGAATGCCAAGCTTCACGTCTGGAGGACACCAGGCACAGGTCATCACCTGGCCAATACCATCCCTATGGTGAAGCATGGTGGTGGCAGCATCATGCTGTGGGAATGTTTTTCAGCGGCTGTAAACGCTGCTAAAAGTGCCTCAACAAAGTACTGAGTAAAGGGTCTGAATACTTATGTAAATGTGATATTTCAGTTTTTTTTTACATTTTAGAATCAGGCCGTAACGTAACAAAATGTGGAAAAAGTGAAGGGGTCTGAATACTTTCAGAATGCACTGTATCTGTATAGCAGTAGTAGCCTGACAAGTATAAAGAAATGCATGTCGGTGTTGGTAACATGGAGCTGGCATCTCTATCTTTCTCTCGGTCACTCTGGGGTTGGCATAAGCTTCTCTTCCTTTTATACTTGAAATAGTCATATCATACAGTGGACACCTAGGCCTTTAGGCTATTAGCTTGCAGTGCACTGATGCATTTAGTGCTCAAATCTCCGACAGTTGAACCGTGATGTGGACAATTATTGTTTTAGGAAAGTAAAAACCAATAAAACAGTAGGTTATAAAGTTTTGTATATGCTACACATCGTAATTTGTTATAGCTAGTTTGTAAGGACACGTAACTAGATTGTTTAGCCAATATCGCTTGTTTACTGATGGCACTGGCAGCACCAGGTCTGACATTTCTTTCTCTCTCTCTTTTTCCATGGCTCTTTTCGGAACGGGTTATCTGGTCGGGTGGGAAAGCCACGGATCCATTTCAGAATGGTCTGACTTTTTGGACCCGTAAAGACCTCTACAGTAAAGAAAAGTAGAGTGTAGTTCAATATAGTATAGTACAGTCCTGGTCTATACTTATTAAGCAATAAGGCCCAAGGGGGTGTGGTATATAGCCAATATACCACGGCTAAGGGCTGTTCTTATGCACGATGCAACGCGGGTGCATAAGAAGGTGCCTTATTGTTATTACGAACTGGTTACCAATGTAATTAGAGTAGTAAAAAATAAATGTTTTGTCACACTCGTGATATACCACGGCTGTCAGCCAATCAGCATTCAGGGCTCAAACCACCCAGTTTATAATGTAGATTAGAAATGGTACATTTGTGTACCTATTTATGATACATCACCATGAAGAGAATGACATTGATATCCATAATTATGCATTTCTATGATGAAATTCCGTTACCGCAGTTCTGTTAACGGGTGTAAATCCACTTCACTTTCTGTATTTCAATAACCAAATAAGATTTTTTCAAACTCAAAGTGTCATGTCATACCTGACACCCCATTCTCTCTGCAGACATCTTTGAAACTTAATTCGGAATAGATATTTAAGAGTTTGGGGAAAACATGGTCACATAATTTTGGGGGATTTTACCGAAATTCTGTTACCAAACTTTGCATCTCCACCATTCGTCCAATAAATGTGTTTTTGCGAAATATTCAGTGTAAATTGTTAAAAGTAATCTTTGTGCGTAGAGTTGAAATCAATGTTTGTTTCCCTATTCAAGGACTTGCGATGCTCGTGGTTGTTTCTCAAGGATGATTTTGCTTCTGTCAGGAGTAGGGACTATGTTTGTAGAGAGCAATGTAAAGGGGAACACGGGGCTCCTAGAGAATATGTTGAGAGGGATATGGACTTGGTACATTGGTGCCTCTTTTCTGAGGGAGAAAACTGAGTGATTTAAACCTAATTCATTTAGGTCTCGACTAAGGTAATACTACTTGAGCAATAAGTAATTGGACAAAAATAAAAATACATCCATATTCAAGCCTGACTCTGATTGCCTTAGAGGAAAGTAAATTGGTTTCCATCTAAATGCAAATGTCTACCTCTGTGTATTTGGCGCAACGAAACCATGCATAAATATGCACGTATGGAATACGCCGTTTTCTGGCCATATCATAGCTAAGCTTTAGATATGAATTATGTTTGACTTCTGCCAGTATCTGTGTGTGTACCGTCATACTCTACAGTATGTACTGCTCTATTTGTTCAGAGTGTAACTCTCAGTCCCGTGTAGTCCTACCTGTGTATTTGCAGGTTTAAGCAAATATTAGTTTAATGACTTGAAATCCCCTCATCAGCAGCTGCTAATGGCCTAGCGGTGCAGTATGATTAACACAGCAGTTTATGTACCCTTTATGACTCAGCTGAAAAATGCAAGCGAACAAACATGACATCACCGTCCCAGATTCATCAATATGTCTGCTCCTCCTAGTAGAATCTAGATCTCGAAGAAGAGTTTGGGGCATCAATGTTTACTTTAGATTGACTGTAACTACTCCGTGCACTGTAGTAATTGTGCAGGAGAAGATTCAAATTAGAGTGTGTAAGAGAGGGGATGTGTATGCCGGAGGAGGTGATTTGTTTGTTGCAATTTATTGGTGTATAATGTAATATGGGTGGTGTGATTCTACTCATTACTCTGGGCTCCACACAGAGATGCTCACAGTCTACGGCTGTAATTAAACGTGTCTGGGAGAAAATGGGAAAATAAACTCTCTGCAATGGGCTAGCTGCAGAGAGGGAGGGGGAGAGAGAAGCTTAGGGCAGTTAGATATCTCTGCTCCATCAGATAATGTTGTTATCGCAGAATTACCCATCAATGCCGCCTTCGCGGAAACCGTGAAGAGTTGAAAAACTAATTAAACATCAATTGATAGTAAACAAGATAAGGGAGTGGTGAGACTGAGTGTTGTGATGCTTTGTATTTCATCACAGAGATATGAGCATGAAGTAATTGATGTTTAGGGTTTTTGGTCAATATATGCACTGTTTCTTAGGCCTATAGAACATATTTAATATACATGTTGTGTCATTAGCAGAGTAGTATAGTCTTTTTTATTTATTTTTATTAAAACAACAATAGGTAGCTGCAATGAGTTGGTTATAATTTTGTATTTACCATACATCTCCATATACCGTTTCCCAATCTGGCAGATCGACGTTAAATCTGGGTTTGGCCGATGCCAGGAGAATGCTACCTGCCCCAATGCATAGTGCCAACTGTAACATTTGGTGGAGGAGGAATAATGGTCTGGGACTGTTTTTCATGGTTCGGGCTAGGCCGCTTAGTTCCAGTGAAGGGAAATCTTAATGCTACAGCATACAATGACAATCTAGGCGATTTTGTGCTTCCAACTTAGTGGCAACAGTTTGGGGTAGGCTCTTTCCTTTTCCAGCATGACAATGCCCAAAGTGAGGTCCTCCATACAGAAGTGGTTTGTTGATATCGGTGTGGAAGAACTTGACTAGCCTGTAAAGAACCCTGACCTCAACCCCATCGAACACCTTTGGGATGAATTGGAACGTAGACTGTGAGCCAGGCTTAATCGCCCAACATCAGTGACACCGACCTCACTAATGGTCTTGTGGCTGAATTGAAGCAAGTCCCCACAGTAATGTTCCAACATCTAGTGGAAAGCCTTCCCAAAAGAGTGGAGGCTGTTATAGCAACAAAGGGAGGACCAAATCCATATTAATGCCCATGATTTTGGAATGAGATGTTCAATGAGCAGGTGTTCACATTTTGGTAATGTAGTGAATGTTCTGCCTCTTCTGGAGGATAACATTTGAATTGTAGCCGACTATGTGTAGCTTCATTTAAAAATCAAGATACTTTAAACAGGGTTCCATTGTCAATCCACTGGAAATGGATAGTTTTCATCTGTATGACATCATAGAGCCCCCTTTTAAACATCGGATGTTCCTCTCTTAGTAGCCTACTGGAAAACCAGTTTGGATTTAGATACAGTTTCAGTATAATAGAAGCTTTAAGAGAGAGGTTTAATGCTTTTTTATTAATTTGATAAATATAACTTAATCTGGTTTTCCAATCAAGTGGTCCTGTGTAGAGGTCGACCGATTATGATTTTTCAACGCCGATACCAATACCGATTATTGGAGGACAAAAAAAGCCGATACCGATTAATCGGCCGATTTGAAAAAATATATGTTTTGTTATATACACTGCTCAAAAAAATAAAGGGAACACTTAAACAACACAATGTAACTCCAAGTCAATCACACTTCTGTGAAATCAAACTGTCCACTTAGGAAGCAACACTGATTGACAATAAATTTCACATGCTGTTGTGCAAATGGAATAGACAACAGGTGGAAATTATAGGCAATTAGCAAGACACCCCCAATAAAGGAGTGGTTCTGCAGGTGGTGACCACCGACCACTTCTCAGTTCCTATGCTTCCTGGCTGATGTTTTGGTCACTTTTGAATGCTGGCGGTGCTTTCACTCTAGTGGTAGCATGAAACGGAGTCTACAACCCACACAAGTGGCTCAGGTAGTGCAGCTCATCCAGGATGGCACATCAATGCGAGCTGTGGCAAGAAGGTTTGCTGTGTCTGTCAGCGTAGTGTCCAGAGCATGGAGGCGCTACCAGGAGACAGGCCAGTACATCAGGAGACATGGAGGAGGCCATAGGAGGGCAACAACAAAGCAGCAGGACCGCTACCTCCACCTTTGTGCAAGAAGGAGCACTGCCAGAGCCCTGCAAAATGACCTCCAGCAGGCCACAAATGTGCATGTGTCTGCTCAAACGGTCAGAAACAGACTCCATGAGGGTGGTATGAGGGCCCGACGTCCACAGGTGGGGGTTGTGCTTACAGCCCAACACCGTGCAGGACGTTTGGCATTTGCCAGAGAACACCAAGATTGGCAAATTCGCCACTGGCGCCCTGTGCTCTTCACAGATGAAAGCAGGTTCACACTGAGCACATGTGACAGACGTGACAGAGTCTGGAGACGCCGTGGAGAACGTTCTGATGCCTGCAACATCCTCTAGCATGACCGGTTTGGCGGTGGGTCAATCATGGTGTGGGGTGGCATTTCTTTGTGGGGCCGCACAGCCCTCCATGTGCTCGCCAGAGGTAGCCTGACTGCCATTAGGTACCGAGATGAGATCCTCAGACCCCTTGTGAGACCATATGCTCATCATAAAACTTTTATGAAAAATACATGATGTACAGCAAATGAAAGATAAACATCTTGTGAATCCAGCCAATATTTCCGATTTTTTAAGTGTTTTACAGCGAAAACACAATATATATTTATGTTAGCTCACCACAATAGCCAAACACACAACGCCATTTTTTCACCGCAAACATAGCTTTCACAAAACCCACAAATAGAGATAAAATTAATCACTAACCTTTGAACAACTTCATCAGATATCTTATAACATCTTATAACATCATGTTATACAATACATTTATGTTTTGTTCGAAAATGTGCATATTTATAGCTACAAATCCTGGTTTTACAACGCAGCCATCGTCACAAATAACACCAAAATGTCCGGAGACATTTTAGACAACGACGTAATCTAACCAAAAAACTCATCATAAACTTTGCTGGAAAATACATGTTGTACAGCAAATGAAAGATACACTTGTTCTTAATGCAACCGCTGTGTTAGATTTTTAAAAATTACTTTAGTACAAAGCACAGCATGCAATAATCTGAGACAGCGCCCAGCCATTCTCCGCCATGTTGGAGCCAACATATTCCACAAAAATACGAAATAACATCATAAATATTCTCTTACCTTTGATGATCTTCCATCAGAATGCAGTGCAAGGAGTCCTAGTTCCACAATAAATCGTTGTTTTGTTTTAGAATGTCCATTTCTTCTGTCGAATTAACAACTTTGGCTAGCATGGTGGAGCGCACATGTCCATGAACTCTTGGCGCATGGAACGAAAAATTCCAAAAGTCATAATAAAAGTAGAATAAACGGGTCAAACTCAGTTGAAAATCCATCATTATGATGTTTTTCTCATATGTATCTAATAACGTCCAAGACGGAGCATTTCGTCGTGTCTACCTAACGCATTGCAGAAAACAATATGGTGCTCTCTGGTGCGCAGCAAAATACTGCCAATATGGCAGACATGTCACTCCAAAAGCTCTCATTCGGTCTCACATCAAGCTAGACACCCCATTCAACATTCTACTACCTGTTGACATCTAATGGAAGGCGTATGAAGTGCATACAGATCCATAAATAAAAGGCAATTGAATAGGCAAGGCCTTACACAGAGACCCATTTTCAGAATTTTCACTTCCTGTTTGGAAGTTTGCTGCCAAATGAGTTCTGTTTTACTCACAGATATAATTCAAACAGCTTTAGAAACTTCAGAGTGTTTTCTATCCAATAGTAATAATAATATGCATATCGTATGATCTAGAACAGAGTACGAGGCCGTTTAATTTGGGCACGATTTTCCCCCAAAGTGAAAACAGCGCGCCCTATTAACAAACTTGAAATCGGCCCCGATGATTAATCGGCCATTCCGATTAATCGGTCGACCTCTAGTCCTGTGTAGCTCAGTTGGTAGAGCACAGATGTTGCACCGCCAGGGTTATGGGTTTGATTCCCCAGTGGTGACCAGTATGAAAAAAAAATATGAAAATGTATGTACTCACTACTGTAAGTTAGCCTGGATAAGAGCATCTGCTAAAATTCCCCCCAAAATGTTTTTTGCTCACATAACTTCTCCGGGAGTCGGTAGAGCCATGAATAGATATGCCAATTGCACACTACCTCAAAACTTGAGACATTTGTGGCATTGTGTTGTGTGACAAAGCTGCACATTTTAAAGTGGCCTTTTATTTCCCCCAGCACAAGGTGCATCTGTGAAATGATCATGCTGTTTAATCAGCTTCTTGATATGCCACACCTGTCAGGTGGATGGCTTTTCTTGGCAAAGGAGAAATGCTCACTAATAGGGATGTAAACAAATTTCTGAGGAACATTTTAGAGAAATAAGCTTTTTGTGTGTATGGAACATTTCTAGTTTGTAGTTTTGTTCAGTACAGTTGGGTTTTAATCCAGATAAACTGGATAAATTTTCCAGGTCTTCAATAAGAGCATTCATGGTTGAAGATGTGGACTTGAGAACTTGAATCGTCGGTTTACATTGATATCTTTATTTCTAACCCATTAATTGTATTATTGGATTTGATTTCTATAGCTAACAATTCAATGGCCATAACAAACAAATATGGTGATAGAGGGCAACCTTGTTTTACACCTCCTGACAATTCAAAATTCTTAGAGAAATAACCATTATTCATAATTTACATATAGGAGTGTTATACATTACTTTTATCCATCTCATAAAATATTCTCCAAGGGTGAAATAATCCAGGTACTTATAAATACATTTTAGCCGTACTTTATCTTAGGCTTTCTCAAGATCTCATATAAAGATATTAAAGCCTAACAGTCTGTTAACTACACATAAATGTCATTACACTTTCCATTTTTTAGGATGGCAGTTGGTCATCTTCATCTGTACCCAAGTTCTCTGCATTCTCATAGTTTTCAATTATTTATAGTAATTGTCTAATGTTATCTTCAATATATCTTCCTTTTAAGAATCCTTTCTGATCATGATGAATAATATCCGGTAAGATCTTTTTAATTCTATGAGCAATACATTTTGGAAATATCTTTGGATCGCAAAATTGAATCTTCAGAATGAGGGAAATCAGCCCTTCTTTTTGTGTGTCAGACAGTTTACCATGTATATATGAATAATTAAAACATGCTAGTAGTGGATATTTCAATAAGTAATCAAATGTTTGATATATTTATATTGGAATGCCATCAAGGCCAGGGGTTTTCCCAGTCTGAAAGGAGTGAATTACCAACTGTAGTTTGTCCTTTTTTATGCTGCAGATAGTTTAAGCTGATTTTTAAGGAAAATAATATCACAACAAGCAAGTATAGTCTTTTGATACTGTCAACCACCTGTAGTGTGTCTCGTAAGCAGTACCTTGGAATATTCACTAAAAGGAAACACTCAGGTCAGGTCACTGTTGTGGCTATCTTATCCTTTATACTGTTTCGTCTCAGTTTGTTAATAACTTGTCTGTGCCACTGAAAGCTTTGCATACTAATTCCCTCCAGCTGAAAGATCAGACCAGGCTCCAGGGCTAATATTGGATCTAATTGGTTTCCCCGAGCTCGCCATGCATCTGTCTGGTTTACCTCTTCATGTTTGTGCTTGTGTCATATTATTATGTACCTCGTTTCAAACACTGGCCTTTGACCTTTTCCTCTATAAGGACACACACACACTTGCTATTATTTCCCAGGCATTACTAATTAGATTTGAGATGAACTGAGCGTAAATGGAACAAATAATAATCTCTTGACTTGCTTGAGTGTATGCCTATTTGTTGGTCCTTTTATTTATTTATTTATTTTATTTTACCGTTATTTTACCAGGTAAGTTGACTGAGAACACGTTCTCATTTGCAGCAACGACCTGGGGAATAGTTACAGGGGAGAGGAGGGGGATGAATGAGCCAATTGTAAACTGGGGATTATTAGGTGACCATGATGGTTTGAGGGCCAGATTGGGAATTTAGCCAGGACACCGGGGTTAACACCCCTACTCTTACGATAAGTGCCATGGGATCTTTAATGACCTCAGAGAGTCAGGACACCCGTTTAACGTCCCATCCGAAAGACGGCACCCTACACAGGGCAGTGTCCCCAATCACTGCCCTGGGGCATTGGGATATTTTTTAGACCAGAGGAAAGAGTGCCTCCTACTGGCCCTCCAACACCACTTCCAGCAGCATCTGGTGACTGACCAGGACCAACCCTGCTTAGCTTCAGAAGCAAGCCAGCAGTGGTATGCAGGGTGGTATTTTACTACAGCTCTGTACTGAATATGCAGATATTTAAAGATATTGCGCTGGAGTGGCTCTGCATTTTGCTGTTCCAGCGTATGTGTGCACATGCGTGTTCTCCCCTGTCACGGTGCCAGTGTGTAGGTGTAGAGGGAGCAGCGAATGGGGCTGATTTGGTATGTGCTCTCTCGGGGGGTTTGGGGGTGTTTAGACTTGATTGACAGCTCTTTCTTCCAGCTGAGGCAGAACTGACAGCTCCCACGATTGTATTTTACTACAAATAAAATACGATTGTATTTTACTACAAAAAGTGCTCCATAGGGAATAGGGCGTTTATTTCAAAAAGTAGAGCAGCATATGGGAATAAAGGAGGATGTCATTGGCCAGAAGAGGAGACGTTATGGAGAATGGGGTGTCGTTTGAGACACATCCTCTGTAGAACACTGTACAGTAAGCTCAGTGAGGAAGCTTTGTGTCCTTAAACAGCTGTTGATGAATGAGAGGAGCCAAGGCCATGTGTCACAATGGCTGATGGAGGGTGTTTGTAAATCCTGTCCTAATATAAATCAGACTGGAAGCCCTTGATGTGCCTCACACTGCTAGAGAGACTGGAGTATAATGAGTTTAGAAGGTGACAACTCTGTGGGAGTCAGTGGGATGCAGAGATGGGTCTGTGGGTGATGGGGACACCTGTTGATCTGCTGTTGTAGCTAGGGACAGGAGTTTTACATGACCATGTGAGCTTCTGTTCTCTGGCCATGCAGTGCTGTGAATGTACTGTACTACACTAGTTGTATTCCAATGCCCTTTCCGGTCAGTGGTTTAGTATCTGTGCTGTAATACCAGTGTGTAGTAACAATGTCTTCTTCCCTGTCTCTCCTCTCCAGGGAACTTCTAGTAACACTGGCTCTGGGCCAGGTCCTGTCTCTGCTCATCTGTGGCATCGGGCTGACCAGCAAGTACCTGGCTGATGACTACCACGCCAACACGCCCGTGTTCCAGAGCTTTCTCAACTATATCCTACTGTTCCTGGTCTACACCACCACGCTCGCCGTTAGGCAAGGTATGACAATGGACACACATGCACGCACTCACATGCAACTGGACACAACAGGCATCAGTTGCTCAGGTCACACCTGAGTGCAAATAGAGACTATAACAGGATTAGTTTGAATCCTACTAGATGAATATTATATTGTGTACTCATCACTTTCTCAACAATAAGGGAAAGGTAAAAGCCCCTGTCCTCAATAGCTACTGCATAATGTAATACATTTGCTATGCTTTATGGCATTGGAGCTGGAGATGAATGGGACAGGACAGGACTTGTATAAACTAAAGACAGTTTACAGCTCGGATTGTGTACAAACATCTTTGTTCTGAATGATATGTTTGAAGAGAGGAGCTCTTGTTCTCTACTGACCTTCTAGGTGACCTCTTGGAGTGCTCACGGGGAACATTTCAAAACAAGCAGCAGGTTTCTTAGTGAAAAACTATCACTGTGTGTGTTGTGTCAGAGTGGATGGTGTGTGTGTGGAGCACACTGAAAGGCCGTCTGAGTGGAACACCTGCTGGGGGTGTCAGTGGTAACTTACTCGCTAACTTACTCTCAGCATCGCATGTTGTGGCCATTGTCACAAAATTTATCCTAACAACTGTAGATGGTAGATTCCAGGTGAAGAACGGTGAGCTGATTTGGTTTTATACAACAGATTGCATGGAGAAGTTAAACATACTCGAGATGAATTAACTGATTTATTCATCCCTCTCCCGCAGTTTTTCATACTGCATACCGCACCCACCCACACCTGCTGGCTTTCTGTCCGACTCCCACTAGCTGCTGCAAGAACTGGTCCCAAACCCAACCCCCAAATGCTATTTTAGGCAGATGAACGTGGTACCTTCAGGCATTTGTACATTTCTCCCAAGGATGAACCAGACTTGTGGAGGTCTACAATTCATTTGTTTTTCCTATGATGTCAAGAAAAAAGACACTGAGTTTGAAGGTAGGCCTTGAAATACATCCACAGGTACACTGCCAATTGACTCAAATTATGTCAATTAGCCTATCAGAAGCTTCTAAAGCCATGACATCATCTTCTGAAATCTTCCAAGCTGTTTAAAGGCACAGTCAACTTAGTGTATGTAAACTTCTGACCCACTGGAATTGTGATACAGTGAATTATAAATGAAATATTCTGGCTGTAAACAATTGTTGGAAAAATGACTTGTGTCATGCACAAAGTAGATGACCTGTGGTTGAGTGGTTGAAAAACAAGTTTTAATGACTCCAACCTAAGTGTATGTAAACTTCAGACTTCAACTATATATGCAGTACCAGTAAAAAATTGGACACACCTACTCATTCAAGGGTTTTTCTTTATTTTTTTACTATTTTCTACATTGTAGAATAATAATGAAGACCTATGAAAAAACTATGAAATAACACATACGGAGTCATGTGGTAACTAAAAAAGTGTTAAATAATATATTTTATATTCTTCAAAATAGCTCCCTTTGCCTTTATGACAGCTTTGCACACTCTTGGCATTCTCTCAACCAGCTTCAACCAGCTTTTACAACAGTCTTAAAGGAGTTCCCACATATGCTGAGTACTTGTTAACTACTTTTCCTTAACTCTGCGGTCCAACTCATCCCAAACCATCTCAGTTGGGTTGAGGTCGGGTGATTATGGAGGCCAGGTCTAATGCAGCACTCCATCACTCTCCTTCTTGGTCAAATAGCCCTTACACAGCCTGGAGGTGTGTTGGGTCATTGTCCTGTTGAAAAACAAATGATAGTCCCACTAAGCTCAAACCAGTTTCGCTGTAGAATGCTGTGGTTGCCATGCTGGTTAAGTGTGCCTTGAATTCTAAATAAATCACTGACAGTATCACCAGAAAAGCCCCATCACACCTCCTCCTCCATGCTTCACGGTGGGAACCACACGTGCGGAGATCATCCGTTCAGCTAGGTGGTTTGAACCGAAAATCTCAAATTTGGACTCAGACCAATGGACAGATATCCACCTGTCTAATGTCTGTTGCTCGTGTTTCTTGGCCCAAGCAAGTCTTCTTCTTATTGGTGTCCTTTAGTAGTGGGTTCTTTGCAGGATTTCGACCATTAAGGCCTGATTCACGCAGTCTCCCCTGAACAGTTGATGTTGAGATGTGTCTGTTACTTAAACTCAGTGAAGCATTTATTTGGGCTGCTATCTGAGGTGTAGTTAACTCTAATGAACCAATCCTCTGCAGCAGAGGTAACTCTGGGTCTTCCTTTCCTGTGGTGGTCCTCATGAGAGCCAGTTTCATCATAGCGCTTGATGGTTTTTGCGACTGCACTTGAAGAAACTTCGAAAGTTGTTGAAATTTTAGTGATTGACTGACCTTCATGTCTTTTACCAAATAGGGCTATCTTATGTATACTACCCCTAGCTTGTCACAACACAACTGATTGGTTCAAACATATTAAGTAGCAAAGAAATTCCACAAATGATCGTTTAACAAGGCATACCTGTTATTTGAAATGCATTCCAGTGCTGTCAAGGCAAAGGGTGGCTACCTTGAAGAATCTGAAATATAAAATATATTTTGATTTGTTAAACTTCTTTTTTTTTTTACCCTTTTTTGTTACTACATGATTCCATTTGTGTTATTTCATCATTTTGATGTCTTCACTATTATTATACAATGTATAAAATAGTAAAAATAAAGAAAAACCCTTGAATGAATAGGTGTGTCCATACTTTTGACTGGTACTGTATATATTACCGGTATATATGTGATTGGATGTGTAGACAATATGGACAGTATATGGATAGAATATGTAGTATATCTGAAGAATAAGAACGGCAATAGTTAAATAGGATAGGCCTTGACTAAAATACATATCGTGGACTTCAGGAAACAGCAGAGGGAGCACCCCTTATCCACATTGACGGGACAGTATTGGAGAAGGTGTAACGTTTTAAGTTCCTCGGCGTACACATCACGGAAAAACTGAAATGGTCCATCCACACAGACAGCGTGGTGAAGAAGGTGCAACAGCGCCTCTTCAACCTCAGAAGGCTGAAGAAATTTGGCTTGTCACCAAAAACACTCACAAACTTTTACAGATGCACAATCGAGAGCATCCTGTCGGGCTGTATCACTGCCTGGTACGGCAACTGCTCCGCCCACAACCGTAAGGCTTTCCAGAGGGTAGTGAGGTCTGCACAACACATCACCGGGTGCAAACTACCTGCCCTCCAGGACACCTACACCACCCGATGTCACAGGAAGGCCAAAAAGATCATCAAGGACAACAACCACCCAAGCCACTGCCTGTTCACCCCGCTATCATCCAGAAGGCGAGGTCAGTAGAGGTGCATCAAAGCTGGGATCGAGAGACTGAAAAACAGCTTATATCTCAAGGCCATCAGACTGTTAAACAGCCATCACTAACATTGAGTGGCTGCTGCCAACATACTGACTCAAATCTCTAGCCAATTTAATAATAAAAAATTGGATGTAATAAATGTATCACTAGTCACTTTAAACAATGCCACTTTATATAATGTTTACATACCCTACATTACTCATCTCATATGTATATAGTGTACTCTATATCACCTACTGCTTCTTGCCTATGCCGTTCGGCCATCGCTCATCCATATATTTATACGTACATATTCTTATTCATGCCTTTACACTTGTGTGCATAAGGTAGTTGTCGTGAAATTGTTAGATTACTTGTTAGATATTACTGCACGGTTGGAACTAGAAGCACAAGCAATTTGCTACACTCGCATTAACATCTGCTAACCGTGTGTATGTGACCAATACATTTTGATTTGATATACATATGAAGTGGGTAAACAGAATGTAAACATTATTTGATGTGACCAGTGCTCCATTATTAAAGTGACCAGTGTTCCATGACTATGTACAGTTGAATTCGGAAGTTTACATACACTTAGGATGGAGTCATTAAAACTCGTTTTTCAATCACTCCACAAATTTCTTGTTAACAAACTATAGTTTTGGCAAGTCGGTTAGGACATCTACTTTGTGCATGACACAAGTAATTTTTCCAACAATTGTTTACTGTCACGCTCTGACCTTAGATATCTCTGTTTTCTTTATATTTTGGTTAGGTCAGGGTGTGACGAGGGTGGGTATGCTAGTTTTTGTATTGTCTAGGGTTTTTGTATGTCTAGGGGTTTTGTAGGTCTAGGTATTTGTATGTCTATGGTGGCCTGATATGGTTCCCAATCAGAAGCAGATGTTTATCATTGTCTCTGATTGGGGATCATATATAGCCATTTTCCCTTTTGTGTTCGAGGGTTCTTGTTCTATGTTTAGTTGCCTGTCTGTACTATTCATATAGCTTCACGGTTCGTTTTGTTTGTTCGTTTGTTCAGTGTTCATTCTTTAATAAATAGAATTTAGGCATACACCGCTGCGTACAACGCTGACATTTACAGACATATTATTTCACTTATAATTCACTGTATCACAATTCCAGTGGGTTAGAAGTTTACATACACTAAGTTGACTGTGCCTTTAAACAGCTTGGAAAATTCCATAAAACGATGTCATGGCTTTAGAAGATTCTGATAGGCTAATTGACATAATTTGAGTCAATTGGAGGTGTACCTGTGGATGTATTTCAAGGCCTACCTTCAAACTCAGTGCCTCTTTGCTTGACATCATGGGAAAATCAAAAGAAATAGCCAAGACCTCAGAAAAAAATTGTAGACCTCCACAAGTCTGGTTCATCCTTGGGAGCAATTTCCAAACGTCTGAAGTCCATCTATACAAACAATAGTACGCAAGTATAAACACCATGGGACCACGCAGCCATCATACCGCTCAGGAAGGAGACGCGTTCTGTCTCCTAGAGATGAACATACTTTGGTGCGAAAAGTGCAAATCACAGTGCAGAACAACAGCAAAGGTGCAGCAAAAGTGCAGAACAACAGCAAAGGACCTTGTGAAGATGCTGGAGGTTAACAAAAGTATCTATATCCACAGTAAAACGAGTCTTATATCGAAATAACCTGAAAGGCCGCTCAGCAAGGAAGAAGCCACTGCTCCAAAACCGCCATATAAAAGCCAGACTACGGTTTGCAACTGCACATGGGGACAAAGATCGTACTTTTTGGAGAAATGTCGTCTGGTCTGATGAAACAAAAATAAAACTGTTTGGCCATAATGACCATCGTTATGTTTGGAGGAAAAAGGGGGAGGCTTGCAAGTTGAAGAACACCATCCCAACCGTGAAGCACGGGGGTGGCAGCATCATGTTGTGGGGGCGCTTTGCTGCAGGAGGGACTGGTGCACTTCACAGAATAGATGGCATCATGAGGAAGAAACATTATGTGGATATATTGAAGCAACATCTCAAGACATCAGTCAGGAAGTTAAAGCTTGGACGCAAATGGGTCTTCCAAATGGACAATGACCCCAAGCATACTTCCAAAGTTGTGGCAAAATGGCTTAAGGACAACAAAGTCAAGGTATTGGAGTGGCCATCACAAAGCCCTGATCTCAATCCTATAGAACATTTGTGGACAGAACTGAAAAAGCGTGTGCGAGCAAGGAGGCCTACAAACCTGACTCAGTTACACCAGCTCTGTCAGGAGGAATGGGCCAAAATTCCCCCAACTTATTGTGAGAAGCTTGTGGAGGCTACCCGAAATGTTTGACCCAACTTAAACTATTTAAACTCAATGCTACCAAATACTCATTGAGTGTATGTAAACTTCTGACCCACTGGGAATGTGATAAAATAAATAAAAGCTGAAATAAATACACTGCTCAAAAAATTAAAGGGAACTTCCAGCAGGCCATAAATGTGCATGTGTTTGCTCAAACGGTCAGACACAGACTCCATGAGGGTGGTATGAGGGCCCGACGTCCACAGGTGGGGGTTGTGCTTACAGCCCAACACCGTGCAGGACGTTTGGCATTTGCCAGAGAACACCAAGATTGGCAAATTCGCCACTGCCGCCCTGTGCTCTTCACAGATGAAAGCAGGTTCACACTGAGCACGTGACAGACGTGACAGAGTTTGGAGACGCCGTGGAGAACGTTCTGCTGCCTACAACATCCTCCAGCATGACCGGTTTGGTGGTGGGTCAGTCATGGTGTGGGGTGGCATTTCTTTGGGGGGCCGCACAGCCCTCCATGTGCTCGCCAGAGGTAGCCTGACTGCCATTAGGTACCGAGATGAGATCCTCAGACCCCTTGTGAGACCATATGCTGGTGCGGTTGGCCCTGGGTTCCTCCTAATGCAAGACAATGCTAGACCTCATGTGGCTGGAGTGTGCCAGCAGTTCCTGCAAGAGGAAGGCATTGATGCTATGGACTGGCCCGCCCGTTCCCCAGACCTGAATCCACTTGAGCACATCTGGGACATCATGTCTCGCTCCATCCACCAACGCCACGTTGCACCACAGACTGTCCAGGAGTTGGCGGATGCTTTAGTCCAGGTTTGGGAGGAGATGCCTCAGGAGACCATCCGCCACCTCATCAGGAGCATGCCCAGGCGTTGTAGGGAGGTCATACAGGCACGTGGAGGCCACACACACTACTGAGCCTCATTTTGACTTGTTTGAAGGACATTACATCAAAGTTGGATCAGCCTGTAGTGTGGTTTTCCACTTTAATTTTGAGTGTGACTCCAAATCCAGACCTCCATGGGTTGATAAATTTGATTTCCATTGATAATTTGTGTGTGATTTTGTTGTCAGCACATTCAACTATGTAAAGAAAAAAGTATTTAATAAAAATATTTCATTCATTCAGATCTAGGATGTGTTATTTTAGTGTTCCCTTTATTTTTTTGAGCAGTGTAATTCTCTCAACTATTATTCTGACATTTCACATTCTTAAAATAATGTGGTGATCCTAACTGACCTAAGACAGGGTATTTTTACTAGGATTAAATGTCAGGAATTGTGAAAAACTGTGTCTAAATGTATTTGGCTAAGGGGTATGTAAACTTCCGACTTCAACTGTACATAGGGCAGCAGCTTCTAAGGTGCAGGGATGAGGAACCGGGTGGTAGCCGGCTAGTGACAGTGTAGTTGAAAATCCAAACATGATTGAGTTGGAGACGTGTGTGGGCATGCAGTCATGGGTGAACAGGAAGTACAGGAGGGGCATGAGTACGCACCCTTGTGGGGCCCTTGTGTCAAGGATCAGCGTAGTGGAGGTGTTGTTGCCTACCTTCACAACCTGGGGGTGGCCCGTCAGGAAGTTCAGGACCCAATTGCACAGGGCGGGGTTTAGACCCAGGGCCCCGAGTTTAATGACGAGCTTGGAGGGTACTATGATGTTGAAGGCTGAGTTGTAGTCAATAAACATCATTCTTACATAGGTATTCCTCTTGTCCAGATGGGATAGGGCAGTGTGCAGTGTAATGGCGAATGCATCATGTGTGGATTAATTGGGTCAGAAAGCAAATTGCAGTGGGTCTAGGCGTCTTGGGCAAGGTGGAGTTGGTATTATCCTAAACTAGCCTCTCAAAACACTTAATGATGAAAGAAGTGAATGCTATGGGGCGATAGTCATTTTGTTCAGTTACTTTCGCTTTCTTGTGTACAGGAAAAATGGTGGATATCTTGAAGCAAGTGGGGACAACAGACTGGGATATGGAGAAATTGAAGCTGTTTTGCAGATGCTCTGAGGACGCAGCTAGGGATGCCGTCTGGTTAACATATATAATTTCTTACTCACGTCAGCCACGGAGAACGAGAGCTCACAGTCCATGGGAACGGTGGTGGCCGGCGTCAGCGGCACTGTTTCCCTTGAAGTGGGTGAAGAAGGTGTTTAGCTTGCCCGGGGCAAGGTGTCCGTGGCTGGTTTTACCTTTATAATCCGTGATTGTCGGGAGTCCCTGACACATATGTCTTGTGTCTGAGCCGTTGAATTGCTACTCCACTTTGTCTCTGTACTGATGTTTTGCCTGTTTAATTGCCTTACGGAGGGCATAACTAGACTGTTTGTACTCAACCATATTCCCAGTCACCTTGCTATGGTTAAATGAGGTGGTTCAGTTTTGCACGAATGCTGACATCTATTCACGGTTTTCGGTTTGGATAGGTTTTAATGGTCACAGTGGGAACAACATCCCCTATACACTTGAACTCAGTCACCGTGTCAGTGTATACACTTCCTGATGAACTCAGTCACCATGTTGGTGTATACGTCAATGTTATTCTCAGTGGCAGCCTGGAACATATCTCAGTCCGGTTGATCAAAACAATCTTGATTCATGGATTCCGATTGGTCAGACCAGCGTTGAACAGTCCTTACAACGGTACTTCCTGTTTGACTTTCTGTCCATAGGAAGGGAGGAGCAGGATGGAGGTGTGATCTGATTTGCAGAAGGGAGGGCGGGGGAGGGCATTGTAGCTGTCCCGGAAGGGACAGTAGCAGTGGTCGAGAGTGTTGATCGAGAGTGCAACGTGTTGATAAAACTTTGGTAGCGTTTTCCTCAGATTTGCTTTATTAAAGTCCCCAGCTACACTAAATGCGGCCTCAGGATATGTGGTTTCAAGTTTGCACAAAGTCCAGTGTAGTTCCTTGAGAGAAGTTTGTGGTATCGACTTGAGGGGGAATATACACAGCTGTGACGATGACCGAAGAGAATTCTCTCGGGAGGAAATGCAGTCTGCATTTGATTGTGAGGTATTCTAGGTCGGGTGAACAAAAGGACATGAGTTCCTGTACATTACCACAATCACATCATGAGTAGTTAATCATAAAACATATAACTTTCTTTTTCCCAGAGAATGCGTTATTCCTGTCTGCGGGATGTACTGAGAGGCCAGCTAGCTGTATGGACTGGGACAGTATATCCGGAGAGAGCCATGATTCTGTGAAACAGAGTATGTTAGGTCCTCGCCCTGAGGTTGTCTATTTTATTGTCCAGGGATTGAACATTAGCGAGTAATTTACTCGGAAATGGTGGGTGGTATGCACGCCTCCTGAGTTGGACTAAAAGTCCACCCTCAATACCTCTTCTCCGCTGGCGGCATCTTGGAGCAGTCTCTGGGATAAATGTAAATAACTTGGGGGGTACGAACAAAGGATCCAGTTCAGGAAAGTTGTTTTTCTCATTGAAATGCTGGTGAGTTACCACCGCTCTAATATCTAAAAGTAGTAATGCAAAGGACAAAGGATGCAAAGGACTTTCTGACCTACGAGAAATAGCACAAAAAAAATGAAATACTGCAAAGTTGCTTAGGAGCCATGAACAGGGCGACCATGTCTGTTGGTTCTATCTTGCTATCTTGCTATGATCTTGCATGCCCAACTAGGAGAGGAGAGGTAGGCTACTTAACTTTAAGCAGAAAATTCTGAGTGTGAATAATATGACAAAGATCTGCTTTTAATACAATAGGTAGGCTGACGCATACAAGCATAAAGACGACCATTTCCAAATAATTTGCGGGAGAACCAAAATATTATAATCCCAAAGTTCAACTCCAAACCGCAGCATGAAAAATTCAGACCGCGCCACAATGATCTCTGTCGGGACCGACCCGCTGCTCTTTTTTGTCCTCATTGCAGTTTCATGCTGTGTAGGAAGCTTTCGTGTTAAAGTTGTCATCATTAGCCTCAGTTTTCTGTTGACGTTTTTGATTCAGAGTGACATGGATGTTGAGGTAGAGGTGCATGGAGGGTGAGATATGAGTATCGATGCTGCATGGGAAAACCTGCCACAAGCAGATAGTGAAACCTTTGCCAGGCCTCACCTCAGCTCACTCACACACTCTTTCTATACACCTTCTCTCCTAGGCTTCCTTGTTTGGATATTCAACTCACACATCCTAGAATAGAACAAACATGTAAGGGTCTCAGAGTGAGACACATTTAGTTATGCTTTCTAATAGTAGAGCTGAATAGCAGTAGCATCACATAAACTCAGCAAAAAAATAAACATCCTCCCACTGTCAACTGTGTTAATTTTCTGCAAACTTAACATGTGTAAATATTTGTATGAACATAACAACATTCAACAACTGAGACATGAACTGAACAAGTTCCACAGACATGTGACTAACAGAAATGGAATAATGTGTCCCTGAACAAAGGGGGGGTCAAAATCAAAAGTAACAGTCACTATCTGGTGTGGCCACCAGCTGCATTAAGGACTGCAGTGCATCTCCTCCTCATGGACTGCACCAGATTTGCCAGCTCTTGCTGTGAGATGTTACCCCACTCTTCCACCAAGGCATCTGCAAGTTCCCAGACATTTCTGGGCGGAATGTCCCTAGTCCTCACCCTCCGATCCAACAGGTCCCAGACGTGCTCAATGGGATTGAGATCCGGGCTCTTCGCTGGCCATGGCAGAACACTGACATTCCTGTCTTGCAGGAAATCACGCACAGAACGAGCAGTATGGCTGGTGGCATTGTCATGCTGGAGGGTCATGTCAGGATGAGTCTGCAGGAAGGGACCGCATGAGGGAGGAGGATGTCTTCTCTGTAACGCACAGCGTTGAGATTGCCTGCAATGACAACAAGCTCAGTCCGATGATGCTGTGACACACCGCCCCAGACCATGACGGACCCTCCACCTCCAAATCGATCCCGCTCCAGAGTACAGGCCTCGGTGTAATGCTCATTCCTTCGACGATGAACGCGAATACAACCATCACCAGTGAAGAGTACTTTTTGCCAGTCCTGTCTGGTCCAGTGACGGTGGGTTTGTGCCCATAGGCGACGTTGTTGCCGGTGATGTCTGGTGAGGACCTGCCTTACATCAGGTCTACAAGCCCTCAGTCCAGCCTCTCTCAGCCTATCTCAGCCTCTCTCAGTCTGAGCACTGATGGAGGGATTGTGCGTTCCTGGTGTAACTCGGGCAGTTGTTGTTGCCATCCTGTACATGTCCCACAGGTGTGATGTTCAGATGTACCGATCCTGTGCAGGTGTTGTTACACGTGGTCTGCCACTGCGAGGACGATCAGCTGTCCGTCCTGTCTCCCTGTAGCGCTGTCTTAGGCATCTCACAGTACGGACATTGCAATTTATTGCCCTGGCCACATCTGCAGTCCTCATGCATCCTTGCAGCATGCCTAAGGCACGTTCAAACAGACGAGCCGGGACCCTGGGCATCTTTCTTTTGATGTTTTTCAGAGTCAGTAGAAAGGCCTCTTTAGTGTCCTAAGTTTTCATAACTGTGACCTTATTTGCCTACCGTCTGTAAGCTGTTAATGTCTTAACGACCGTTCCACAGGTGCATGTTCATTATTTGTTCATTGTTCATTGAACAAGCATGGGAAACAGTGTTTAAATCCTTTACAATGAAGATCTGTGAAGTTATTTGGATTTTACAAATTATCTTTGAAAGACAGGGTCCTGAAAAAGGGACAGTTGCTTTTTTTGCTGAGTTTATATATTCCTCTCTGATTCTCTACATGTAACACAGCCTTCTCTCTGTGTTTGCTTCAATCACTCCTATTCTGTTCATGCAGGTCTGTTACAGTCAGAATCACTGAAGGCTGAATATTCTGTGGTATGGTAGCTTGGCCCTTTGAAGGATCTGCTCTGTCTCTGGTGATTTGGTCTTGAAAAAAGCAGATGCAATGCACTGGAACAATACAGGTGTGATAAAAAATGTATAGGAATGGTAGCTGTTGTTCAACCAAATGTGAATTATTATTATTATATTTTTTTAGGTCGTAGATCAGCTTTAATATTGCCAATAGATTGTGGCTTCTATCAATAAGTTGATATCAAGAAAATAGACAGAGGCTAAGTTTTGTCTTTGCGTGACCAGTATACATGTACATGTATTATATACTAAACAAAAATATGAACGCAATATGTAAAGTGTTGGTCCCATGTTTAATGAGCTGATTAAACAGCATGATCATTACACACTTGCACCTTATGCCGGGGACAATAAAAGGCCACTCTAAAATGTACTGTTTTGTCACACAACACAATGCCACAGATGTCTAAAGTTTTGAAGGAGCGTGCAATTGGCATGCTGACTACAGGAATGTTTACCAGAGCTGTTGCCAGAGATGTTTATTTCTCTACCATAAGCCGCCTCCAACGCCGTTTTATAGAATTTAGAAGTACGTCCAACCGGCCTCACAACCGCAGACCACATGTAACCATGCCAGCCCAGGACCTCCACATCAGGCTTTTTCACCTGCGGGATTGTCTGAGACCAGCCACCCGGACAATTGATGAAAATTAAGATTATTTCTGTCTGTAATAAAGCCCTTTTGTGAGGAAAAACTAATTCTGATTGGCTGGGCATGGCTCCTATGCCCTCCCAGGCCCACATATGGCTGCGCCCCTGCCCAGTCATGGGAAATCAATAGATTAGGGCCCAATTAATTTATTTCAATTGACTGATTTCCTTATATGAACTGAAACTCAGAAACTCAGTAATTGTTGCATGTTGAAATTGTTGCATGTTGCGTTTATATTTTTGTTCAGTATAGTATATTAATACTTGATCCCAAGTATACCTGAGTCAGGATTGGCTATGTTGAGGGGTTAGAGTAGAGCATGACCCATGTTTTTGATTAGACAAAACTGTCATCCTCTCAAATTAGAATGTAGGCTGTTAACAGACAAGCAATCTCATTATTTCCAAGCAAGCTGTTCTTTGTTAGACAGTGTGGCTACTTGTCCAACAGGCTCCTGGCCAAATTGGTCCAATTCTGTGTCGTGTAAGGCAGGGCCTAGCTGTAGTTGGGAGCTGCGGTAAGCATGACCATGCACAGAATGAATAGTGATAATTGAGTGCCTTACTGGAAGGAACAACAACAGGAGCAGATGCCTGCCCCGGCAGCCAACAGCCCAACTGATCTGTTGTCCTATTCACTTGTAGCTAAAGTTGAAACAGTAACAGATAAACAGCTATGAATAAATTCATAACCAACTATACGCTGAGTGTACAAAACATTAAGAACACCTTCCTTGGGGCCTAAGGTACTACATTGCGGCCCGGGTGCCTGCAGGCTGGCTTCGGTCGTCAGTTGAACAGTGTTTCCCCCGACACATTGGTACAGCTGGCTTCTGTGTTAAGCGGGCGGGGGTTAAGGACACATGACTCGACCTTCGCCTCTCCCGAGCCCGTTGGGGAGTTGCAGCGATGAGACAAGATTGAAAAAGAACACCTTCCTAATATTGAGTTGTGTCCAAGTTGGCTGGATGTCCTTTGGGTGGTGGATCATTCTTGATACACACAGGAAACTGTTGAGCGTGAAAACCCAGCTGTGTTGTAGTTCTTAACACAAGCCGGTGCGCCTAGCATCTATTACCATACCCCGTTCAAAGGCACTTACATCTTTTGTCTTGTCCATTCAACCTCTGAATGGTACACATACACAATCCATGTCTCAATTGTCTCTCCATGTCTCAATTGTATCAAGGCTTAACAAAAAAATACAAAAAAGTGGATTTAACAAGACATTTTTGCAAATTTGTGATAAAAAAAAATGAAATATGACATTTACATGAGTATTCAGACCCTTTACTCAGTACTTTGTTGAAGCACCTTTGGTAGCGATTACAGCCTTGAGTCTTCTTGGTTGTGACGCTACAAGCTTGGCACACCTGTATTTGGGGAGTTTCTCCCATTCTTCTCTGCAGATCCTCTCAAGCTCTGTCAAGTTGGATGGGGAGCATCACTGCACAGCTATTTTCAGGTCTCTCCAGAGATGTTCGATTGGGTTCAAGTCCGGACTCTGGATGGGCCACTCAACAACATTCAGAGACTTGTCCCGAAGCCACTCTTTGTACTTTGTTTATCTTTGCCTCAATCCTGACTAGTTTCCCAGTCCCTGGTGCTGAAAAACCTCCCTACAGTAATGCTGCCACCACCATTCTTCACCGTTGGGAATGTGCCAGGTTTCCTCCAGACATGACGCTTGGCATTCAGGCCAATCTTGGTTTCATCAGACCAGATAATCTTGTTTCTCATGGTCTGAGTCTTTAGGTGCCTTTTGGCAAACTCCAAGCGGGCTGTCATGTGCCTTTTACTGATGAGTGGCTTCCGTCTGGCCACTCTACCATAAAGGCCTAATTGGTGGAGTACTGCAGAGATAGTTGTCCTTCTGGAATGTTTTCCCATCTCCACAGAGGAGCTCTAGAGCTCTGTCAGAGTGACCATCGGGTTCTTGATCACGTCCCTGATCAAGGACCTTCTCTCCCGATTGGTTACAAACTTCTTCCATTCAAGAATGATTGAGGTCACTGTGTTTGTGGGGACCTTCAATGCTGCAGAAATGTTTTGGTACCCTTCCCCAGATCTGTGCCTCGAATCAATTCTGTCTCAGAGCTCTACGGACAATTCCTTCGACCTCATGGCTTGGTTTTTATTCTGGCATGCACTGTCAACTGTGGGACCTTATATAGACAGGTGTGTGCCTTTCCAAATCATGTCCAATCAATTGAATTTACCACAGGTGGACACCAATCAAGTTGTAGAAACATCTCAAGGATAATCAATGGAAACAGAATGCACCTGAGCTCAATTTTGAGTCTCATAGCAAAAGGGTCTGAATACTTATGTAAATAAGATATCTGTTTTTTGTTTTTAATACATTTGCAGAAATGTCTAAAAACCTGTTTTCGCTTTGTCGTTATGGGGTATTGTGTGTAGATTGCTGTAGGTCAATTTTTGAATAAGGCTGTAACGTAACAAAATGTGGAATAATTCAAGGGGTCTGAAGGCACTGCATGTAATGGAAAACGTTCATAATGTTTTGTACACTAAGTATATTTTTTGATCAAACCACCAGTTTATTCTGAGCTAAACTGAAAACGAAAACATTGACAACAAACATATAGCCTACCCAACAGTGCTTAAAGGTCCAATGAAGCTGTTTTTATCTCAATATCAAATAATTTATCGGTAACAATTATTTTGTATTTATTTTATTTATTTAACCTTTATAATAACTAGGTAAGTCAGTTAAGAACACATTTTTATTTACAATGACGGCCTACTCCGGCCAAACCCGGACGACGCTGGGCCAATTGTGCACCGCCCTATGGGACTCCCAATCATGGCCAAATGTGATACAGCCTGGATTCAAACCAGGGACTGTAGTGACACTTCTTGCACTGAGATGCAGTGCCTTAGACCGCTGCGCCACTCGGGAGCATTCAAATGAAGTACCTTACTCTGAATGTTTTCGATTAAAATTGTTAAAAACAAACAAAAATAACTTCTTAGCAATTTCTCAAGCAAGATTTTTGCTAGGACTGTGGTCCGAGTGGGTAGGGGGAAACTGATGTCACCAGGCCGGCCAAAACTCCATCCCAACAAAACAGATAGAAATTTCAGGCCGTCTTTTCAAACAACTGTTATACTAAAAGGACATTATCATAATTTTCACTATTTCACAGTATTATTCCAACCTCATAGTATGAAAATATATATAAAACACAGGAAATTTTGACTGCACTGGGCCTTTAAAGTGCAACCACATATTTACTTTGACCTTAAAGTGCTTTAACCACACTGTCCCACTGGTTTGAATTTACTATCCACTAGTCCACAGATTTCCTCCTAGCCTTTGGCTCTGACCACCACTTACTGTAAGTGTAAGCAGCAGCACCTCTACTCTGTTATTCCAGACTGAAATGAATTGGGGCTCAGTTCCTCTCCCTCCTTCTCCTTCCTCTCTGCTCCCCATAGGGCTTCCTGACCCGCTCGTCTTCACTCAAATTCGATTTAAACTGTAGCCCAGAATTGGGGTCACAGGAGGAGGAGAACAGGAGAGGGCTGAGCTGGCACTCCCCCAAGGTGTCTTTCTGTCTCTCTCTCTCTCTCTTCATCTCTCTCTCTCTCTCTCCTTTTCTCTCTCTCTCTCCCCTCTCTCTCTTTATCCCCTCCTATCTCTCTCCTCCGCCCACTCTCTCTCTTTCCTCTCTCTCTCAGAAGTGCATGACTTATCACAGGAAGTGAGGCGAGGTGATTATTCACATTAATACGCTTAGACGATTATTAATTACATTGGGTTCATGCTGATGGCTGATAACAAGGCTTTTCTCAGGCTGCACCATCAGTGGTGGCTGCCTTTCCCTATTAAAGCACATTCATATTACAGCAATTACCCAGCACTGAGCCCCACTGATATTAAATACACAGAGACAGAGCTAGTTTTAATGTGCCAAAGAATACGTTTAGCATTTTTATTAACTCAAGGAGCTGACGACGATCTAGATGAGAAGTTTTTGAAATGTCATCCAATGTCAAATTGATTTTGAAATTAGATATTCTATTGTTGTAGAGATATGTTTTGTGCTCACTGTCATTGAAAACAGAACAGGTCTTGGTGTGGCACAGTCGGTGACAGAATGATCTAATATCTGAGGGACCCATCCTTCCACTGCCTCCATGGGTGCAAATGTGACTCATACAGCATACAGACACCCGAAACAGCAAATGCCACCTTGTATCAGAATCTCTCATTTGCCATCACAGGGACCAACATGCATGGCAGGCCCTCTCTTCTCTGACACAATACTGGCGCCCAAGCTTATGGTCCAGCAGGCTCAGCCATTGTTTTTCAGGATTAACAGATTAATAGGAATGGCTGCCAGCATTCTTCTTTACCAATCTGTCAGAGTGGGGGGGGGACTGGCTTTTGCCAGGTGGAGCCCCGTCCAAGAGAAATGACTGAACAGCCATAAATAACAGTTAAAATCACTGAAAAGCTCAACAGTTGCAGGGCGGAGAACCTGTGAGTGGGTTTAGGATGGGAGGGGGCTTGTGCTGAAACACTTTCTAGTTTTGTTACACTAACTGTCGCGTCCATCTGTGCTTAACTGGTGCTCAGAAAAAAAATGCCAGGAAACCACTAGGATCCTCTCAATTAATAATTGCAGGTTATATAACCAAGAATATACAGTTGAAGTCGGAAGTTTACATACACCTTAGCCAAATACATTTAAACTCAGTTTCACAATTCCTGACATTTAATTCTAGTAAAAATTCCCTGTCTTATGTCAGTTAGGATCACCACTTTATTTTAAGAATGTGAAATGTCAGAATAATAGTAGAGAGAATTATTTCAGCTTGTATTTCTTTCATCACATTCCCAGTGGGTTAGAAGTTTACATACACTCAATGAGTATTTGGTAGCATTGCCTTTAAATAGTTTAACTTGGGTCAAATGTTTCAGGTAGCCTTCCACAAGCTTCCCACAATAAGTTGGGTGAATTTTGGCCCATTTCTCCTGACAGAGCTGGTGTAACTGAGTCAGGTTTGTAGGATCCTTGCTCGCACACGCTTTTGCAGTTCTGCCCACAAATGTTCTATGGGATTGAGGTCAGGGCTTTGTGATGGCCACTCCAATACCTTGACTTTGTTGTCCTTAAGCCATTTTGCCACAACTTTGAAAGTATGCTTGGGGTCATTGTCCATTTGGAAGACCCATTTGCGACCAAGCTTTAACTTCCTGACTGATGTCTTGAGATGTTGCTTCAATATATCCACATAATTTTCCTGCCTCATGATGCCATCTATTCTGTGAAATGCACCAGTCCCTTCTTCAGCAAAGCGCCCCCACAACATGATGCTGCCACCCCCGTGCTTCACGGTTGGGATGGTATTCTTCAACTTGCAAGCCTCCCCCTTTTTCCTTCAAACATAATGATGGTCATTATGGCCAAACAGTTTTATTTTTGTTTCATCAGACCAGACGACATTTCTCCAAAATGTACGATCTTTGTCCCTATGTGCAGTTGCAAACCGTAGTCTGTATTTTATATGGCGGTTTTGGAGCAGTGGCTTCTTCCTTGCTGAGCGGCCTTTCAGGTCATGTCGATATATAACTTGTTTACTGTGGATATAGATACTTTGTACATGTTTTCTCCAGCATCTTCACAAGGTCCTTTGCTGTTGTTCTGGGAGTGATTTGCACTTTTCGCACCAAAGTACATTCATCTCTAGGAGACAGAACTCTTCTCCTTCCTGAGCGGTCCTCCTTCCTGCGTGGTCCTATGGTGTTTATACTTGCGTACTATTGTTTGTACAGATGGACGTGGTACCTTCAGGTGTTTGAAAATTGCTCCCAAGGATGAACCAGGCTTGTGGAGGTCTACAATTTTTTTTCTGAGGTCTTGGCTGATTTCTTTTGATTTTCCCATGATGTCAAGCGAAGAGGCACTGAGTTTGAAGGCAGGCCTTGAAATACATTCACAGGTAGACCCACAATTGACTCAAATGATGTCAATTAGCCTATCAGAAGCTTCTAAAGCCATGACATAATTTTCTGGAATTTTCCAAGCTGTTTAAAGGCACAGTCAACTTAGTGTATGTAAACTTCTGACCCACTGGAACTGTGATACAGATAAATAATATGTCTGTAAACAATTGTTGGAAAAATTACTTGTGTCATGCACACAGTAGATGTCCTAACCGACTTGCCAAAACTATAGTTTGTTAACAAGAAATTTGTGGAGTGGTTGAAAAACGAGTTTTAAATACTCCAAACTATGTGTATGTAAAATTCCGACTTCAACTGTATATATTTTGTTCCCATTCAAATTGACATTTGTTACCTAATTAATCACTTCTAAGTGAAATTCAATGTATTGATTTTTAAGTAAAGAGATGTGTTTGCCATGAAGCCTAAAAAGCTGGGAAGCCTCCACTATTGGTCTCTACTATAGAAATACAGACAGAGAATACATGTCAAGGCCGTAATGGATTCACACCATGTGACCATAATATACCACAGTATACTGTATATGGTGACTGACAAGGTGATAGTACACAATATTTATCTGTGGTGTAGGCCTATACTCTAACACCTATCCAGTTGTCACATTTTCACAGACAGAGGGACTGTAATAACATGGCTACTAGGGTAGTGAGGTTAGCTCTCTTCAGAAATAGCCTTAACACAGCAGCATAGCCATAACACAGCAGCATAGCCTTAACACAGCAGCATAGCCATAACACAGCAGCATAGCCATAACACAGCAGCATAGCCTTAACACAGCAGCATAGCCATAACACAGCAGCATAGCCATAACACAGCAGCATAGCCATAACACAGCAGCATAGCCATAACACAGCAGCATAGCCATAACACAGCAGCATAGCCATAACACAGCAGCATAGCCATAACACAGCAGCATAGCCATAACACAGCAGCATAGCCATAACACAGCAGCATAGCCTTAACACAGCAGCATAGCCATAACACAGTAGCATAGCCATAACACAGCAGCATAGCCATAACACAGCAGCATAGCCATAACACAGCAGCATTCTGTAATAAATGTTAGCCCACAAGGAAAACAGCCCTGACATCGCAGGCTGAATGATGCAATGCAACAGCAATGACTTAATGCACTTACAGTATGTTACAATGTAGCAATACCCACAGACTACCTCCTTTTTTTCCCATCAATATTTTAACTTCTCTATGGGATGTTCAATCAATCATCGCCTTATCTCCCTGGACTGTCCTTGACTGTCGACTCAGGTTTTTGTCAGGCATTTTATACTTCAGTGCTTTTAGTTGTGTTGAATTGGACTGAATATAAATGTGTGGGTGATTGCTCTAGTTATCTCTTCAGTGTGGTGTGCGAGTGTGTGTCCATAAGATATTGTGTGTTTGTGTCTCTTAGTCAGTCAATGTGTATACCCTAGTCAGTGTGTATGTGTCTGAGGTGTGTCTCTGACTCTGTTTATTTTGGGGAGAGTTTGGTGGAGTTATCTTGAGTCAGTATTGTTCTTTACCTCCCGTGGTATCTTCCTTCAGGAGCCTGCAGGTACTTGGTCAGGTCAATGCCTGCATCCTCCCAGCAGGTGATTGCCTCTGTGAGCTCGCTCTTATATTGCTCTTTAGGAGGGAGGCACTGCCCTTCCCAGCCTATTGACAGCAGAGGAGACTCAATAAGCAACGGGGTCTTGCTGCAGGGACAATCTCAGCAGAATATACAGTATACGGCTGATTGTGCTTCTGTTCCCATAAGCACATAATCAATAATGTAATAACTTATGTGTCACGCCCTGACCTTAGAGAGCCTTTTTATTCTCTATTTGGTTAGGTCAGGGTGTGACTTGGGTGTGCAAATCTAGGTTTCTATTTCTTTGTTGGCCTAGTATGGTTCCCAATCAGAGGCAGCTGTGTATCGTTGTCTCTGATTGGGGATCATACTTAGGCAGCCCTTTTTCCCACCTTAGATTGTGGGATCTTGATTTTGTATAGTTACTGTGTAGCCTGCAGAACATTCCGTTCGTTTATATATATACAGTATATCACAAAAGTGAGTACACCCCTCACATTTTTGTAAATATTTGAGTATATCTTTTCATGTGACAACACTGAAGAAATGACACTTTGCTACAATGTAAAGTAGTGAGTGTACAGCTTGTATAACACTGTAAATTTGCTGTCCCCTCAAAATAACTCAACACACAGCCATTAATGTCTAAACCGCTGGCAACAAAAGTGAGTACACCCCTAAGTGAAAATGTCCAAATTGGGCCCAATTAGCCATTTTCCCTCCCCGGTGGCATGAGACTTGTTAGTGTTACAAAGTCTCAGGTGTGAATGGGGAGGAGGTGTGTTCAATTTGATGTCATCGCTCTCACACTCCCTCATACTGACTGGTCACTGGAAGTTCAACATGGCACCTCATGGCAAAGAACTCTCTGAGGATCTGAAAAAAAGAATTGTTGCTCTACATAAAGATGGCCTGGGCTATAAGAAGATTGCCAAGACCCTGAAACTGAGCTGCAGCACGGTGGCCAAGACCATACAGCGGTTTAACTGGACAGGTTCAACTCAGAACAGGCCTCGCCATGGTCGACCAAAGAAGTTGAGTGCACGTGCTCAGCGTCATATTCAGAGGTTGTCTTTGGGAAATAGACGTATGAGTGCTGCCAGCATTGCTGCAGAGGTTGAAGGGGTGGGGGGTCAGCCTGTCAGTGCTCAGACCATACGCCGTACACTGCATCAAATTGGTCTGCATGGCTGTCGTCCCAGAAGGAAGCCTCTTCTAAAGATGATGCACAAGAAAGCCCGCAAACAGTTTGCTGAAGACAAGCAGACTAAGGACATGGATTACTGGAACCATGTCCTGTGGTCTGATGAGACCAAGATAAACTTATTTGGTTCAGATGGTGTCAAGCGTGTGTGGCGGCAACCATGTGAGGAGTACAAAGACAAGTGTGTCTTGCCTACAGTCAAGCATGGTGGTGGGAGTGTCATGGTCGGGGGCTGCATGAGTGCTGCCGGCACTGGGGAGCTACAGTTCATTGAGGGAACCATGAATGCCAACATGTACTGTGACATACTGAAGCAGAGCATGATCCCCTCCCTTCGGAGACTGGGCTGCAGGGCAGTATTCCAACATGATAACGACCCCAAACACACCTCCAAGACGACCACTGCCTTGCTAAAGAAGCTGAGGGTAAAGGTGATGGACTGGCCAAGCATGTCTCCAGACCTAAACCCTATTGAGCATCTGTGGGGCATCCTCAAACGGAAGGTGGAGGAGTGCAAGGTCTCTAACATCCACCAGCTCCGTGATGTCGTCATGGAGGAGTGGAAGACGACTCCAGTGGCAACCTGTGAAGCTCTGGTGAACTCCATGCCCAAGAGGGTTAAGGCAGTGCTGGAAAATGATGGTGGCCACACAAAATATTGACACTTGGACATTTTCACTTAGGGGTGTACTCACTTTTGTTGCCAGCGGTTTAGACATTAATGGCTGTGTGTTGAGTTATTTTGAGGGGACAGCAAATTTACACTGTTATACAAGCTGTACACTCACTACTTTACATTGTAGCAAAGTGTCATTTCTTCAGTGTTGTCACATGAAAAGATATACTCAAATATTTACAAAAATGTGAGGGGTGTACTCACTTTCGTGATATACTGTATATATTTTTTTGGTGTTCATCAAATAAAGAAAGATGTACGCTTACCACGCTGCACCTTGGTCTCATTCCAACAACGGACGTGACATTATGTCTATATCAGGGTTGGGGGTAGAAGGAGGAGAGAGGAGGTACTAAGTAGCCTATGCTTGCTTATCTAACCGCACACTTGGCCATATTAAGAGTGTTTTAGGAGTTTTATGATAGAGTTTAAAAAGACTTGATTAAGAATGAGGCCAATGTAGAAAGGTCCATCCATATTCCATTGCAGTGGCGACCCATCATTCAGGGCAGGTGGGGCTCTGAATGACGGGTCGCCACTGCAATGGAATATGGATGGACCTTTCTATATAGGCCTAATTCTTAATCAAGTCTTTAACCTCATTCTTAATCAAGCCTTTAATCATGTGTTTTGAGCCCCAGCTCTTTAGCAAAAAAATAAACAATGTTTTTCTTTTGGTTGTTGTTGCCTGTTTTGCATATTATTTTGGCAATAATACATGTCACATATCCGTTTGCAAGCAATGTAAAACAATGTTTATTGAGTTATTAAAGCTGCATACAAACATGGTTTCTTTTTTGCATTCTTCAGTAAGGCAGCTCCAAAATGCAGGTGTTTCAGCCTGGCTCAGTGCTTTCTGTGGTGGAGGGGCAGTCAGTGGAAAATACAGAGCATAGGGGTTGGTAATCTTCTCTAGTTGTGCCGTGACTGGCTCAGTGTTCTGTCACTCATGGGGACTAGAAAGTTCAAGCCCCCTTGGAAGCTGGCATAGATTTACATTAGTAGTGCCCTTCCAAGAAGGCTCAAGGTCATTGGCCCCAGATAAAATGATGTCAAATCACGTTATATCTACTTTAGCTTTGATTGGACTGATCATGTCAACATCATACTTTCAAAATCTTAGCTAGCGAGCTAGACAAGCAGTCATCATTATGAATCACGTTGACAATCTACTGGTAAATCCTATTCATTCCGTCATATGAAGAGAAATTATAAACAAAACGTATCGGTGCTCATCGGCTATTGGACATAAACATTACACAACAAGTTTGAAATCGCAAATTCAACAATGAGTGGTTTGGAAGGAATCAGTGGCTAACCAGAAGCGTTGCAAAGCAATCACTATTTTGCTTCCCCGGCTATTCGGTGGAGAGGGTGTGTGATCCAAGTCTGGGTTTTAAGGTCTCTTTTCCAAGATTAAAAAGAAAAACATTCACACGCAACACCATGTGCCAGAAATGGTTGAAAACATTGGCCATGCTGTCAATCCAGCATGACTTCTGCTGCGCAAAGCCACTGGAAACTCGGAACTGGAAAATCTCAGTGAGTTCAAGACAACTGTGAACTCTGAAAATAATTTGCTCCGACTGGGAAAATACATTTTGAACGGTCATCCAACTCAGAATTCTAAGTCGGGAACTGAGGCCTCTTTCTTGAGCTCCGACCTGAAGATCATTGACGTCATGATTTGACCTTGTTTTCCGAGTTCCCCGATGTCTTGAAAGCGCCATAAATCCAGAGGATGCCAGACTTTGATGACAAAGTTTGATGAAAAAATTTGCCCACAAGAAGGACTGCTGCGCCACCTTCTTGTTCAAGTAAGCACAGCACAAAGGTGAGTCCAAAAATGTATTGTATGCTGCTGCATAAATGATGTAATATGCCAGGGAACTATGTATACTGTAGCTAAGAAAGTAATACTAAGTGTATGTTGTGTAGTAAGATGTTAGTAGCCCATGTGCCTCACCCTAATAATTTGGTCCCTTTCCCCCTCCTAATTTCACTTACTGTTCTGACTTGGTGGTGCACATGTAGCCTTTAGCCTGTTTTAGAGAAATGTAATCATCAAATATTGTAAAAGCTTTCATTGTCTGATTATATGCCCCCTTTCTTTCTCCTACAGCCCCTTTATTTGTCCTACGGTTCTCACTTGGTGTACAGGGAGAATAGTGTAAGAACGATTCTGTAACGGTCCTGACCTGTTTTATGTTGTTTTGGTATGTGTTTATGGTCAGGGCGTGTGTTTTGGGTGGGCAGTCTATGTTTTGTATTTCTAGGTTGGGTTTTGTGTTCGGCCTGGTGTGATTCTCAATTAGAGACAGGTGTGTATCGTTTGTCTCTAATTGAGAGTCATACTTAGGCAGCCAGGGTTTCACTTGTGTTTTGTGGGTGTTTGTTCCTGTGTCCACACAGGACGGTTGAAGGTTAGTCACATTTGTTGTTTTGTAGTTTTGTAGTGTCTTGTTTGCTGTTGTCATTAAAAGATGGCTTATTTCCCTCAAACCGCATCTTGGTCCTATCCATGCTCCTCCTCGTCTAAGGGGGAGAACAACAATGACTGCCTTTACAGAAACACCCACCATAACATGACCAAGCGGATTGAGGAGAGAGAAAAGGAACTACAGCAATGGGGAAAAGAGGAATGGACTTGGGAGGAGATTCTGGACGGAGAAGGACCCTGGGCAGAGCCAGAGGAGTGTCGCCACCCCAAAGCGGAGCTGGAGGCAGCAAAAGCGGAGAGGAGGTTTTATGAGGCAAAAGCAAGGCAGAGCGGCTGGAAGCCCGAGAGGCTCACCCAAAAATTTCTTGGGGGGGGGGGGCTAAAGGGGAGTGTGGCGAAGCCGGGTTGGATACCTGAGCCAACTCCCCGGGCTTGCCGTGGAGTAAGAGGGCGTCGTACTGGTCAGACACCGTGTTATGCGGTAAAGCGCACGGTGTCCCCAGTACGCGTGCTTAGCCCAGTGCGGGCTATTCCACCTTGCCGCACTGGGAGGGCTAGGTTGGGCATCGAGCCGAGTGCCATGAAGCCGGCCCAACGTATCTGGTCTCCAGTACGTCTCCTCGGGCCGGCGTACATGGTACTAGCCTTACAGGTGGTGTCCCTGGTTCGCCTGCATAGCCCAGTGCGGGCTATTCCACCTCGCCGCACTGGCAGGGTTACGGGGACCATTCAACCTGGTAAGGTTGGGGAGGCTCGGTGCTCAAGAGCACGTGTCCTCCTTCACGGTCCGGTATATCCGGCGCCACCTTCCCACCCCAGCTCAGTACCACCAGTGCCTACACCACGCACCAGGCTTCCAGTGCATCTCCAGAGCCCTGTTCCTCTTCCACGCACTCTCCCTATGGTGCGTGTCTCCAGCCCGGTACCTCCAGTTCCGGTACCACGCACCAGGCCTAGAGTGCGCCACGAGAGTCCAGTGTGCCCAGTTCCTGTTCCCCGCACTCGCCCTGAGGTGCGTGCCCTCAGCCCGGTACCTCCAGTTCCGGTACCACGCACCAGGCCTATAGTGCGTCTCAGTCAGCCAGAGCCGTCCTGCCATGACCAGCCAGAGCCGTCCTGCCATGACCAGCCAGAGCCGTCCTGCCATGACCAGCCAGAGCCGTCCTGCTATGACCAGCCAGAGCCGTCCTGCCATGACCAGCCAGAGCCGTCCTGCCATGACCTGCCAGAGCCATCCAGCCAGGACCTGCCAGAGCCGTCCAGCCAGGACCTGCCAGAGCCGTCCAGCCAGGACCTGCCAGAGCCGTCCAGCCAGGACCTGCCAGAGCCGTCCAGCCAGGACCTGCCAGAGCCGTCCAGCCAGGACCTGCCGGAGTCCCTAAACCAGGACCTGCCTGAGTCCCTCAGCCAGGACCTGCCGGAGTCCCTCAGCCAGGACCTGCCGGAGTCCCTCAGCCAGGACCTGCCGGAGTCCCTCAGCCAGGACCTGCCGGAGTCCCTCAGCCAGGACCTGCCGGAGTCCCTCAGCCAGGACCTGCCGGAGTCCCTCAGCCAGGACCTGCCGGAGTCCCTCAGCCAGGACCTGCCGGAGTCCCTCAGCCAGGACCTGCCGGAGTCCCTCAGCCAGGACCTGCCGGAGTCCCTCAGCCAGGACCTGCCGGAGTCCCTCAGCCAGGACCTGCCGGAGTCCCTCAGCCAGGACCTGCCCCTTGTCCCCGTGCTGCCCCTTGTCCCGGTGCTGCCCCTTGTCCCGGTGCTGCCCCTTGTCCCGGTGCTGGCCGCTCATTTAGGGGATGTTAGTTTTAGGGTGGTCATTGGGAGGGGAAGACAGAAGCGGGGAGTGACTATGGTGGTGTGGGGACAGCGTCCAGAGCCTGAGCCACCACCGTGGTCAACTGCCCACCCAGACCCTCCCCTGGACTTTGTGCTGGTGCGCCCGGCGTTCGCACCTTGAGGGGGGGGTTCTGTAACAGTCCTGACCTGTTTTATGTTGTTTTGGTATGTGTTTATGGTCAGGGCGTGTGTTTTGGGTGGGCAGTCTATGTTTTGTATTTCTAGGTTGGGTTTTGTGTTCGGCCTGGTGTGATTCTCAATTAGAGACAGGTGTGTATCGTTTGTCTCTAATTGAGAGTCATACTTAGGCAGCCAGGGTTTCACTTGTGTTTTGTGGGTGTTTGTTCCTGTGTCCACACAGGACGGTTGAAGGTTAGTCACATTTGTTGTTTTGTAGTGTCTTGTTTGCTGTTGTCATTAAAAGATGGCTTATTTCCCTCAATCCGCATCTTGGTCCTATCCATGCTCCTCCTCGTCTAAGGGGGAGAACAACAATGACTGCCTTTACAGATTCTAAATTCTGCTGCTGTACATTTCAAAAGTGCTGAACAAATATTTATATTGCCTAGGTCCGTCTTAGCTCGCTCATTAATGTCTTAATCTTAGCCTCTTATCCGCTCATCATTCCCTTATGCCATAGTTTGTACATCTCAATTGTCAGTAGAAACCACATTTGTTTAAGCAAGTCACCCATATCAGCTATGTTTTTTTTTTAAAGCAGTAAATGAGGCTGAATGAACTGTTTCACTGCCAGACGAGCCTCCGCTGATAGCCAGGTGTAGCAGTGGTAAGGATTGATAGAGTGAAAAGAAAAGAAAGCTCTGCTGTTGGGACAGCTTTATGTAGGCCCTAACAGTTTGTCACCGTTATAGTGCAATTCATGTATTGTTTAGTGTTGTGTTGTGTAATGGCTTTGCTGGCATGCCCCACCAAGATTTACATGCTAAAATCGCCACTGTTCCATTGTGAGATATCCACAATCAGTGATTCCATTGAGTCTGGATGGATTGGTATTGAATGAACGGTGTGATGGTATTGTCTGGTAGTAGGTGGTATAAAACATCAGCATACGTAGAGCATGTTCATGAAAAATGATTATGTCGAATACAACGGCTCTAGTGACTTCTAGAGGGATGTGTGTTTTGTACCTCTCTCAGTCTCTCTCCATCTTTCTGAGTACTCCTCTGTATGGTCTCGGAGTCCCACAGTGTGTGTGCCACCACTCGACAGGTGGGGTGTCATAATCTTGTCATTATATGTTAGCTTGCCCGGTACAGTTGAAACCAAGATTCAACCATGAAGAGCACACTTCTCCAGCGTGCCAGTGGCCATCAAAGATGAGAATTTGCCCCCTGAAGTCGGTTATGACGCCGAACTGCAGTCAGGTCAAGACCCTGGTGAGGATGACGAGCACGCAGATGAGCTTCCCTGAGACGATTTCTGACAGTTTGTGCAGAAATTATTTGGTTGTGCAAACACACAGTTTCATCAGCTGTCCGGTTGGCTGGTCTCAGATGGTCCCGCAGGTGAAAAAGCTGGTTGTGGAGGTTCTGGGCTGGTGTGGTTACACGTGGTCTGTGGTTGTGAGGCTGGTTGGACATACTGCCAAATTATCTAAAACAACGTTAGAGGTGGCTTATGGTAGAGAAATGAACATCAAATTCTCTGGCAACAGCTCTTTTGGACATTCCTGCAGTCAACATACCAATTGCACGCTCCCTCAAAACTTGAGACATCTGTGGCATTGTGTTGTGTGACAAAACTGCACTTTTTAGAGTGGCCTTTTATTGACCCCCGCACAAGGCGCATCTGTGTAATGATCATGCTGTTTAATCAGCTTCTTGATATGCCACACCTGTCAGGTGGATGGATTATCTTGGCAAAGCAGGATTGCTCACTTACAGCGATGTAAACAAATGTATGCACAAAAAAATTGAGAAATAAGCTTTTTGTGTGAATGGAACATTTCATGGATCTTTTATTTCAGCTCATGAATCATGGGACCAACACTTTACATGTTGCGTTTATATTTTTGTTCAGCGTACATCTTGTATATAAAACATCAAACATGTCATTATATACATGCATAGAAAATATTGTTGAAACAATATTTCAGGGAAAATTCTTATATTTCATTAATAAACCTTTTGTTAAACCTTTTGTTAAATATAGGGGGGAAATACATTTCCCACATTTCCCAGAATGCATTAGTTTTACCTTCAAGTTAACCCTTTGGCCTTGGTGGAAATATAATTGGCTATTCTAAGCACTAAGGTTAAAAGAGTATATGAACATTGTTTCCAGAGAAAAGTGATATATTCTTTAGTATCTGGAAGTGTGACCTTTCCGATTTAAGGAAATTCTCATGTTCTATGACTGAGTGGAATTTCTTTGATTTACACTGATTCAAACTACATCCTGTGGGGTGTGGCCAATTTAATTAGAATTTCAACTCATGAGTTGAATGGGAGTGAATTCCAAAATTCTGCATTGAGACCAACCCTGGTGTGTGTATGAGAGAGAGCCTTCACCCCCATCTCCCTCCCTCTCACAGCCTCTTGCCCCTCCATCCTCCACTGAGCTTCTGATCTCTGTCTGTTAGACTAGACTAGAGACAACAAGCATCACATCAGACACAATTCAAACAGAAGGTCAGGTGATTGGTCTCCAATGATCTGTGTGACTTAGTGATGGGCTCTCTCCCTCCCTTGTGTGTAAACAATGATAGAGCGTATTTGCACACCTCGGCGAATAGCGGTGCGTTGATTAAAAGGGACTTCCAGTGTTTGGGCCTCCCACGCCGTCGTTTCAGTCTCCCTCCTCTGTTTGAGATAGTCACCGGTTCACCGGGGCAACCTTCTTCGCGACGATGACTCACACTATAACACAAAGCAGAAAGACGCCTCTCTAACCTTGGCTGATGTTGAAGTTGACGAGTAAGCAAGGCGTGAGTTTAACATTGATTTTCAACAATGATTAACCTTTTTCTTTAACAGTTTAGCTAGGTACTAGAAGTTCCCTCTAAGTACCCTTGGTAGAGGCGCAGGGGGAAGAGAAAAAAGTCCTGAGTTCAAATTGGAGCAGATTTAGAAGCATCCCAATTAGTGCCTGAGGGAGAGAGATGGGCCTGTCTGGTAGAGGAGCACTGATGAAGCACCTAGGCTCCGTCATTAGCCTGCACACTGAGTCCCTTGACACCCCCGTTGGCCACAGAGCTTGATGAGGTGGGCTGGAATGGACACAGCGTCTGTCTCCTTTGTCTACTGCTGTTGCTGTTCCCTGGCACGGTTCTGTCTTCTACCATGTGCTGCTGGGCTTTCTGTTCCAGAAACCGCTGGCCAAGTGTATGCAAAATCAGCATTGTACTGTATGCAAAATCGTTTTCATATGCTGCTCATATGCATGTAATGTATTGAGCAGGTCTGGGATCTGTTGTATGTGACAGGAATGTATCCTTTGCCAGAGGAGACAACCCTATGTTGAATGGTGGTTGTCTGTGCTGCAGCCTAGTGTGATTAGTTTGTTGGCCCTTATCAGTTCTCTTAACAAGCTCCGTAGTGACACCTCTGCTCTGCTCCAGGCCCCTGGTCATCTAGTAAATGTCACTATAATGACACACGCATTAACATGTACAGGTCCAGCAGGCCAAAAGAGATAATTGGGGACTGTAACCAGCAATGAAAAGGAGAGATGTCAAGGATTCTAAAAATGACATTTTGGTTGTAGAGTAAGTGAATGTTTTGGATCATTTTTAGGTGCATTTATTTTAGGAACATTTCATATTTCATTGTGCAGTTTTCGAAATGTGCAATGATTTCAGTATAAAGACCTCGGTGTTTAGAATTGTTTGGACTATGAGGTTGCTAAGGAAACATTACCATCCAATGGTCTTGTTATTCTTGATCAGGTTCTAGGACTAGTAGTGCTTTAATTGGCAGAGTAATTGAAATGCAGAGCCCTGCAGGATCTATCCCAGTAGCATCGTTTAATTGTTTTTACATGGCCAATCAGTGTGTGTGTGTACCCAGAGAAGCTCCAGGGGACCTGTGCTAGCTAGCTAGCTTCATTTTCACTGTCACTACCCAGACAGGTTAATGTTCTCTTATTCTGGCCTTATTAAAAGCTGCTGCCTGCTACACATCCTGATCCCATACTCATCACGTCTCCTCTGCACTTCTAACCAGGTCTGGAGATGTTTTCTGATTTCCTCAGGTACAGTTAAATTGCTTTTCGGTGTCTGAAATGGCAGTGGAATACTGACCCATCGAGCACATAAAGTGTGTGAGTGCCAGGCAGGCTGTGATAATAGCGTGCTCAGAGACACTTGGCTCTAATAAGAGGTGTTTGATTGCTTTTTTAATGTATTTCTCCTCCTGTTGATTATGTTTTCGGCCGGCTGCGGGGAGGACAAGCTCTTTCATGACGCTGCTGCTTGAGTGATTCTGAGCTCAACATGTGAACGTGGATCCTTACTGTAGATAGGCGAGGTACAGTAGCAGTAATGCTATAGAATATATGTAGAGTGTCTATATTTATAGATTTGTCGTAGAGAGGAATGGTAACAGATCAGACTATTCCTCACTGACTTCATACTGTCTAGGTATAAGGAGATTGATATAGACAGAGCATACAATGACATCCCTGTTTAAATGAAGAGATAACCTGCTCTTGGAGATGGACGCTTAGACAGGGACATAAAGCTCAGTAAATACACCTCTATCTTTAGGAAATATTTACCTTTCTCTGTGAACAGTGGCTGGCTGGCTGGCAGGCTCGGTAATGTTTGCTGTGCTGTGTGACCCATACCCTGTCTTTTTAAAAGCTAGAACACGTCCCAGTGGAAATCAGTGAATATGGTTGTTAGTTAGTAGAGCACAGAACCATCAGAGTTTGGGAAAGAAAACGGTTCCCCATCAATACACTGCACTCCTGTGGACCCTAGGAAGAGTAGCTGCTGCTTCAGCAACAGCTAATGGGCATCCTAATAAAATACTTAATACTCAACTCCCTCCAGTCAAGGAATGGAAGTCATTTTGAACGATTTCCCTACAAAGGTTTCTGTTCGTTTTACACTTGAGTTCACTCTATGCAGCTATACAACTGGTGGCATATTTTTGTGTGCATAGAAAGACTGTCAATATGTAAATGCAGGGTAATTAAACAATTTCCTTCAGTGCATCTGTTACAGAGTTAGCTTAGATTTCAATAAAGTACCAGTACAGGTGTCAGTGTACAACACTATAGCTGCCATAGTATTAACCCCACCAACCTGTGTCTGACAGTTTGATGTTTTTGAGGCTGAAAATAATTTGCTTTTGAACGCCTCCCACTCGCTCCCCTGGAAATATTGTTGGGCTGAAAGTCTGCACGCACTTCTTTGTTGTCTCCAATTATTCCTCCACTCCTGCCTTACTCTATTTCTCTCTCTACCCACACTCTGATCCCAGAGAGCTTTCTTTCGCCAATTATGGTCATAAAGAAAGGCGGCCATTTTAGAACACTCTCATGTTGGGCTTGTTGTGTTAAGAGATTACTGCACTTTGCTAGCTGTATAGTAACTGAGATGAATTGAAAATAAATAACTAGCTAGCCGGTGACTGCATTGATCTCTTGAGATTGCAGGAATGCTCTTTCCTCCCATGATCCTCGGGGAAAGGCTGACTTCTCTCATGTGTGGTTTTGTTTATCTGTTTGTTTTGTCATGGTAATTGTTTCTGTCTTTGTTTCCGTCTTCTAATTAATTTGAAATGTTAGCCACACACTGAAGCTGAAAGGGAAATCTTATATACAGTAGTTTCAGCATGTTAAGGCTTATAAGGAGCTTACGCACTTATCCCTAGACAATGTCAATTATATCCACCCACAATATCTCATGAGCACAGTTATATTCCCTGTGGGAACAGACGTTTTTAGAACATGTCTCTCTTGTCCTCTTCACAGGTGAGGAGAATTTACTGGCAATACTGAAGAGGCGATGGTGGAAGTACATGATTTTGGGATTGATAGACATCGAGGCTAACTACCTGGTTATCAAAGCCTACCAATACACCACACTAACCAGCGTACAGGTGAGTCTGTTTTCATCTATCACATGTGAACCCATAGGTGTGCGTGTATGTGCGCAGGGGTGCGTGGGTGCATGTGTAGGTACAAGCCTGTCCCTAGACGTTCCCTTGACTGGCCGCTGGACAGACATAAGACAGTAATATGGCAGTGACCTTTGTTGAGTCTACATAATAAGATGACTAATTAAAGGTACACTGGCTGACTCTCACCCCGTGTGTCAGTTCATCTTCATTAAATTGCAGTTAGTGCCAGAGGAGCCTTACTCAGATCCATCCGAGAGGCCTCAGTTCCTTGGCGCAGGGCTGGAGGGATGGAAGGAGGGAGGTTTAAATGATTATTGGAGAGTCTCGGTGAGAGCACAATAGATTTCTTTCCTCTAATCTCACCTGAATCTGACATTTTCCTCCACTCCTCCAGAGCACAGGTAGGACTCAGGATCAATTCCAGTGGCCCGGTGGCTGCAGAGATTTGGGGAAACAGATAGTGAGGAGTGTGTCGGTATCCCCTCTCTAGTAATGAATCAGGCCTCTAAACTCTCTCCTCTCAGTGTAGTCAGTTAGGGCTGAACGGGAACAGACGATACCATTAACACTCCACAGGCTAACCAGGACTCTTCTAGTTCCTCCAGCATACAGGCCTCTCACACTCAGAGAGAATGAGAGAGGAGAAATGAGATCCGTGCCAACTGCAAAGTTGTGATTATGGGTATTGATAGCTCTTGTGGTGTACATGCTGTACTGAAACCATATCAGTTGAGTAGTTTCACTGTAGTCTAGTGTCACTTTCATTCGTCAAGTCTATGGTAGCCTGAAAATGTGAGGTATCAGCAACAATCGGAAGAAATAGATCAATTCCCTCTTCAGATCATAGTGGAGATGTGTCATTTTCCATTTGCAAGAAGTGGGAGGGAACCATGTGGAAATAAGTTGGCAGAATAACATCTGTAAATGTGTCTTCTGTCAGCTTGTGGGTCTCTGCCTCTGCCTCTACTCAGCCAGACAGAAAACAGATGGAGTGTCAGGGTCTATATCCGTCAGATACCGCTCAGCTCACATTGTCCCCCGACCGCCACTCGAGACCGCTCCGCCTCGCCGTTATTTCGGGAAGTGGAATCGATGACCGGCACGGCACCGCTATCTCACGACAGAGAGAGATAATCCGTGGCCTGGGCCTGAGTCCTGCTCTGGGCTGGAGCAGCAGGAGTGGGAGTGTCAGGGCCAGTGGTGTGGAGGGCTGACTGTTCTGTTGCAGTAAAGTAGGGGAAGTGTAAAAGATACCAGAATCCCCTCATTCCCCTTGGGTCTGGCCTTGTGACTGACAGACAGAAAGACCTCATTCCCCTGTCGTCTGGCCCTGTGACTGACAGACAGACAGACAGACAGACAGACAGACAGACAGACAGACAGACAGACAGACCTCATTCCCCTGTGGTCTGGCCCTGTGACAGACAGCCAGACAGACAGACAGACAGACAGACAGACAGACAGACAGGCAGGCGGGATGACGCAGTGACGCGTTGATCAGTACCTCCATGCCCTGCTGACCCAAAGTCAGCACAACGCACTGATGTGACAAGCACACGAATGGCCTGCAGCTACTGTTTACACAGCGATGGATCTGACTGTCACTGAATGATTAGGCCGGGCGGTGACGAGAGTGATAGGGTGACTCTCTTCCACAGTGTAGAGACAGAGATATTTGAGAGTAGCATTGCACAGCAGCAGCTCTCTCTCTCCAAAGTAAACCCAGCCTGAGCATATGGCGAAGGTGATTAAACATTCAGAGGAAGGGGTGCTCATGGAATCACTGTAAATATTGACTCCGTAAACAGCTAGAACTCAATCTGGGACTCCTCAGTATTTTTGTTTTTCGAGGTCTGCTGTGCAAGTTGGTTTGATATTTAGAGAACAGCTCAGGTCAAGTGAAGTCAAATGAAGTAAGTTTGGTTGTTAGTTGGAGACTTTATCAATGGACTCTCTCACTATAAGGCCAAGTTATACTCTCCTCTTGTTACTCTGTGCAGGGTCATTTGCTATTTAGTTTGATTGGCTTTCACTAACTGATTCCTTTGGGAGGGTGGAGGAGAGAAATAGCCATAACAATTCTCAACAGTGTTATGTAAACTATAACAAGGTTAGACAATGCCTCATCAATATTAATATGCAGGCATGAAGAGAACTGGGCATAAGACGGTGCTATAAAATACTTTCCCATTAAGGGGAAATTATTAGTTGTTATGAATGGTCATGGTGTCTGGCTAGGCTCCAGTATGAGGAGATCAGTGGACACATCTGGGGAAAGCTCCTCTTCATCAACTTGTTAGAACAGGCAGCCACAGATGTAGGATCTTTATTTGAGCCAGTTTGCTGCAGCAGGAAAATAATCCTGCAGCAACAGGAAATGTGAATTATTATGTGGACAATTTTTTGTAGGGGTTGATACATTCCTCATTAGGGAAATCAACAACTTTAGAAGCCTTTTTAAACTTCAAATACACTACCAGTTTGCATTTCCTGCTAGGCAAAAGAGTGATCAAATTAAGATCCTACATCTGAATGCTACTCAGTCCTCCACTTCAAGATATGCAGGTAGCCAGCCGTGGTCCTGGTGACAAATCACTGTAAAACAGAGGAATTAGTTGAAGATTTATTGCGGCAGAGTTAAGCGGAAAGTCTTAGGACTGACTAAATCACATCATTCTTTCTCCTCACTTGGCTAAGTCTCATAGGACCTGTGATAATTGTATTGGTTTCAATAGTTTGTGGTATTTGTAAAAAGGAGCAGAGAATGTCATTGACAATGTCAGGTCTATTATTTTGCTAGTAATTCACTGTAAAAGTTGTCGGGTTAATGCCAGAGCTGTTCCCCAGATAGCCCTGAGAGAACAGGTGAGAGTAAACACAGAACTCAACCTCAATCACTCACTCACTTTCAGGGTTCTCTCATGTTTATCGTTATCCCTACACTGTATATTTATCTCGCTCCACTTCCCTTTATCTCTCGCTCTTGCTCTCTCTCTTTCTCTCTCTTGCTCCTTTTCCACTCATCCTTCTGTCATCCTTCTGTCATCCTCATCCTTCTGTCATCCTTCTGTCATTCTTTTTCTCTCGCCTGCTCTCTGCGATTGTCCCTCTCATTTCCTCCCTCCACTTTCTCTCTCCACTCTCTCTCGCTCAAGGGCACGCTTCACTACAGTAACAGACAGGTTTATATAACCAAGCAGTGAAAAAGCCTTCCATTAGGCAGAAACACACTGGCCTGATGAGAGAGTGAGACATACTGGGCTGTCGTTTACACATCGATAAACCACACGTTATTATGCCAGGGTTGTCTTCGGTGTCAGAACATTCATTGCACACATCGATGTTGTGAGCTGCCAGGAGAGCCACCGCACCACCTCTTCTCCTCTGTGTACTCAACCTGTGATGAGCAGTAATGGGGGGGCCATTTTGCTGTCCTGCGGTTAACCCCTCGTTCTCCTGTGCACTACCTTTCCCAGAGGGTGAGCCCATAGTGCTACCACTAAGTGCCAGAGAGGCTTCCCAGAATGGAGGCCTGATGGTCCCCTAGGCGATCATAAACCTTCCTCTCCTCCCTCCTGCATCACCCCTTCTCCTCCCTGACACGCCATCCTCCATCACCCCTAATTCGCCATCCTTATTTTCTCTCATCACCATTAGTGTTGGACTGTCCTCTGACCTTGTCCTCTATAGTACTGTGTGTCCCCGCTGTCCTATGTGTCACCCCTGGACTTTGTGGTGGGTGGTTTTAGCTCTGCTGTGATACCATCTCTGGTGTTTAGGTTTGTATTTTGTCTATGTGGTGTACAGTATCTTGGAACTCCATTGAAACCATTTTCTCTGTGTGTGTCTATGAACTAGAGTTCAGTGTGTCCATTCTAACCCTGTATCTCTCCGCTCTGTCTGTTAGCTCTTAGACTGTTTCACCATCCCCGTGGTGCTGCTGCTGTCCTGGTTCTTCCTGCTGGTGAGGTACAAGGCCGTGCACTTTGTGGGCGTCGGGGTGTGTCTGCTGGGCATCGGCTTAATGGTGGGGACAGACGTCCTGGTGGGAAGACAACAGGGCCTAGGTAACACACACATGCTCACACACACAAACACACACAACTTTGAACTATATGGGCGTAATATCAGGTTTTGATTTAGGGGAAGGCGAGGATGGGTAAGCGCAGCCCTTTTTTCTTTATGATTGTTTATTTATTTAATTTGAAGATTGTACATTTGAAATATCAAGGTTGTTTTTTTAGTTTTATATGATATAACCTAAATGTAGAGGTCGGGTATATTATGACTTAAAAGCTGTGAATCGGAACGAATAGCTTTTATTAAGATTGTAACGGCTGTTTGAAGAAGAGGACCAAGGTGCAGCGTTGTACGTGTTCATGATTTTATTAAAGCTGAACACTAGAACAAAAAATAACAAAGCGGAACAAACAAAACAGTTCTGTCTGGTGCAGCAACACAAAACAGAAAATAACTACCCACAAAACCCATGTGGGCAAGAGCTACCTAAGTATGGTTCTCAATCAGAGACAACGATAGACAGCTGCCTCTGATTGAGAACCACACCCGGCCAAACAACAAAGAAATACAAAACATAGAACACAAAACATAGAAAGCCCACTCCAACTCACGCCCTGACCAAATCAAAATAGAGACATAAAAAGGATCTCTAAGGTCAGGCCGTGACAAAAATAAAACGTAATAAATATGAAATTATTTATTATAGGGCTAGGATAAAGGATTATATAATTAAAAACCTGCCTAGCTTCTCTATTGGAATAGGCCTATACGATCCTAAAATAATTGGTTATTACACTTTTACATTTAAAAAATACATCTATATATAAAAATGTAAAGGATGATTATTGTTCCGATACACACCGGCAAATTGATGGATTAGGTATTGTCAACAGGGTTGTTGTCTCTAGTGTGTGTGGGCTCGTTAACACTGGGATAAAGAGATTAAAGTTAACGGTAGAACTAATACAAACACTGGCTTATGGAAGCACTTCTCTAAGTGAGAGAAAGGTATAGTATATATTTCTATATAAGTTATTTATGATACCTTTTATATTCTTGATCCTAATGATATAGGCCTAGGTTTAAAACAGCCGAGGTGATAGAGCAACGACCTTGGAATATAAAACAAAATGTGTATGGGTGGAGAGAGGGTTGGTTTTACAGGTTTACTCGCTCTGGGTTGTCAGTACCGCATGTATTCTTGGCTATCGTGCCTTGGCTGTGTCAGAGTCAATTGTAAATGAAACTTGTAATTTTACTAATTAGCGGCCGTTAGAATCTATGTTCCTTTTTCTTTCTTCCTTTTTTGGTCGGAATACAACAGGACATAATGAGGACTATGTGTAATATGTCTTGCATGTAATGGAGATAAAAAAAGTACTGGTCTTGCGATAGGAACTGAGCAGGCTGGGCTGACATGCTTATAGCCTTGCTAGGACTTTCTAAATATGAGCATGCATGTTTAAGATTGTGCTGTTATTATTTATATTAATACTATCTATTATTATTACTATTAAAAAAATTCTGACTGTTTTCCATGTTATTTGGTTGGTTATCTTAAGCACCCTCATAGATATTTATGTTATCATGGGACTGCCCATATTTCCCTCTGGCCAACGGCAATTGTCGGCCAAGGGTTTGCTTTAGGATGCAAAGGTGCGTCATGAGTCAGGGAGAGGGTCTGATCGGCATGGTGACAACATACCTAGATATGGGGGGAGGTTTTAGTGGGTGGAATATTAGGACAATTGAAGGTTTACAAAGTTGCAGCTAAAGTATGCTTAACAGTGCAAATTATTATGGTACAGCTATATGGACACTTAATCATCATGGTGCTTTTTAATGGTAAGTTTACAAACATTGGTTGTGGTAAATATAACTGAAACTTTGGTAAGTGGGGAAATAAGTATAGCTAGTTATAATTGTAATGGCTTAGCAGATTATTAAAAAAAGAAGATACATTTTTACATGACTAAAAGATAAAGAATATAATATCTATTGTTTACAGGAATCTCATTCTCCAAATATAGATGAGGTTGGGTGGAAAATGGACTGGGAGGGAGAAATATATTTTTGTCATGGGCAAAGAAACTCAAAAGGGGGGATTATACTAATTAATACAAATGATGATCTGATTGTGCAAACTGTACAAACAGATCCGCAAGGAAGATGGATTCTTTTAAATATGCTATTGGACCAAAAACAGATCTGGCTAATTCATCTATATGGGCCAAATAATGATGATCCACTCTTCTTCGAAAATATATATAATAATCTATTGAGCTCGCAAGCAACAAAATAATATATTATTATGGTGGGAAATTATAATACGGTTTTAAGTTCCTCAATGGATCGTAAAGAAAATCACTCTACAAACTATCACCCTCAAGCACTGAAGGAGATCACGAAGATCATGAATACATTAGAACTAGTGGATATATGGATGACACAACAGTGGTAGACTTGATTACCCACAACGACGAGACAGCCTACAGGGAGGAGGTGAGGGCACTCAGAGTGTGGTGTCAGGAAAACAACCTCTCACTCAATGTCAACAAAACAAAGGAGATGATCGTGGAGTTCAGGAAATAGCAGAGGGAGCAGCCCCCTATCCACATCGAAGGGACAGCAGTGGAGAAGGTGGAAAGTCTGTGTTCATATCACCGACAAACTGAAATGATCCACGCACACAGACAGTGTGGTGAAGAAGGCACAACAGCACCTCTTCTACCTCAGGAGGCTGAAAAAATGTGGCTTGTCACCAAAAACCCTCACTAAGTTTTACAGGTGCACAATTGAGATCATCCTGTCGAGCTATATCACCACCTGGTACGGCAACTGCACCGCCTACAACCGCAAGACTCTCCAGAGGGTGGTGCGGTCTGCACAACGCATCACCGGGGGCAAACTACCTGCCCTCCAGGACACCTACAGCACCCGATGTCACAGGAACGCAAAAAAGATCATCAAGGACAACAACCACCCGAGCCATGACCTGTTCACCCCGCTTCCATCCAGAAGGTGAGGTCAGTACAGGTGCATCAAGCTGGGACAGAGAGATTGAAAAACAGCTTCTATTTCAAGGCCATCAGATTGTTTTTTTGTTTTTGTTTTTTTGTTTTTTTTTATCCCATTTTCTCCCCAATTTTCGTGGTATCCAATCGCTAGTAATTACTACCTTGTCTCATCGCTACAACTCCCGTACGGGCTCGGGAGAGACGAAGGTCGAAAGCCATGCGTCCTCCGAAGCACAACCCAACCAGCCGTACTGCTTCTTAACACAGCGCGCCTCCAACCCGGAAGCCAGCCGCACCAATGTGTCGGAGGAAACACCGTGTACCTGGCCCCCTTGGTTGGCGCGCACTGCGCCCGGCCCGCCACAGGAGTCGCTGGAGCGCGATGAGACAAGGATATCCCTACCGGCCAAACCCTCCCTACCCCGGACGACGCTATGCCAATTGTGCGTCGCCCCACGGACCTCCCGGTCGCAGCCGGCTGCGACAGAGCCTGGGCGCGAACCCAGAGACTCTGGTGGCGCAGTTAGCACTGCGATGCAGTGCCCTAGACCACTGCGCCACCCGGGAGGCCGCCATCAGATTGTTAAACAGCCACCACTAGCACAGAGACAGAGAGGCGGCTGCCTACCTACAGACTTGATATAACTGGTCACTTTAATAAATGGAACAGTAGTCACTTTAATAATGCCACTTTAAGAATGTTTACATATCTCACATTACTCATCTCGTATGTTTATAATGTATACTGTATCCTTCACTATCTATTGCATCTTAGCCACTCTGTCAGTGCTCATCGAGATATTTTATAATTATATATTCTCATCCCATTCTTTTACTAGATTGTGTGTATTAGGTTTTGTCGTGGAATTTGTTAGATATTAGGTTTTGTTGTGGAATTGTTAGATATTACCTGTTATATACTGCTGCACTGTCGGATCTAGAAGCATAAGCATTTCACTACACTCACAATAACATCTTCTAACCATGTGTATGTGACCAATAAAATGTGATTTGATTTGAACGACCCTGATCGAGTCAGGTATACATGGAGGAGCTAGCCGTCTTGATTACTTCCTAGTCTCGTTCTTGCTGGCATCAAAGTTTTAAAAAGTATTAATAAGAGACCGAATGCGATCGGACCACCATCTAATTGGCCTCCATATAACGCTTACAGAATTTCCACGTGGACAGGGATATTGGAAATTGAATCAAAGCTTATTGGATGACAATTTGTTCTTAACTAAAACAAAATAATTCGTAATTTACTTTTTTGCACAACATAGGTACAGCAGATCCCCTTATTGTATGGGGCACTTTTAAATGTACTTTTAGAGGCCATTCAATACTCATCATTAAAACTAAAGCAGTTTACAGTAGGTAAAAAGAGATCACACTAATAAAGGAAGTAACAGCGCAGGTACACTACCGTTTGGGATCATTTAGAAATGTCCTTGTTTTTGAAAGAAAAGCTACATTTTTGTCCATTTAAAATAACATCAAATTGATCAGAAATACAGTGTAGACTGTACAGTTCACCTAATACTTTTTTTGCACTATTGGTTAGAGCCTGTAAGTAAGCATTTTACTGTGAGGTCTACACCTGTTGTATTCGGCGCACGTGACAAATAAACTTTGATTTGACATAATTTTGTAAATGACTATTGTAGCTGGAAAAGGCTGATATTTAATGGAATATCTACATAGGTGTACAGAGGCCCGTTATCAGCAACCATGACTCCTGTGTTCCAATGGCACATTGTGTTAGCTAATCCAAATGTATCATTTTAAGAGGCTAATTGATCATTACAAAACCCTTTTGCAGTTATGTTAGCACAGCTGAAAATGGTTGTTTTGATTAAAGAAGCGATAAAACTGTCCTTCTTAAGACTAGTTGAGTATCTGGAGCATCAGCAGTTGTGGGTTCGATTACAGGCTCAAAATGTCCAGAAACAAATACTTTCTTCTGAGACTTGTCAGTCTATTCTTGTTCTGAGAAATGAAGGCTATTCCATGCGAGAAATTGCCAAGAAACTGAAGATCTCATACAACGCTGTGTACTACTCCCTTCACAGAACGAAGCAAACTGGCTCTAACCAGAATAGAAAGAGGATTGGAAAGCCCCGGTGCACAACTGAGCAAGAGGACAAGTATATTAGAGTGTCTAGTTTGAGAAACAGACGCCTCACAAGTCCTCAACTGGCAGCTTCATTAAATAGTACCCGCAAAACGCCAGTCTCAACTATTTATGGAAGAATCACATTGATTAACTCTTTGCTCCTTTCACAGTTTATTTACTTACTAATGGCACTGCCTACTCCAGATGACACATTTTTTTAATCATATGAGCAAAAAAAATAAACATTTTATTTGGAATGCTAAGCCAGACAAAATTAAACGTGCCTATTTATATAATGAATATGAGTTTGGGCAAAAATGATCAAATATTAAAACATCTCACTAAAAGCTTCACTTTGTTACAATGATGCTTGAATGAACTCGAACCCAGTCGCAGAGAAACACAGCAAACAGTGGGTAAGTTTAAATCCAGAACTTTACTTAAAGTCTTCACAGAAACAAGGCAACAGCACAAGAGTGCACTAAACAAAACATAAGACCTAAGCAAGGTTCCAGACCAACAGAGGAACCTAAATAGCCAGGCAACCAGGTGAACAGAGAGGGCAATCAAACACAGGTGAAACCAATAAGAAACAATCAGGGTAACCTGGGAACTAGAAGCAAGGTAAGGGTGCCCTCCAGCAGTAACCTAAGGAAACACACTCCAAAAGAAACAGAAACTGTGACACACTCATACATAAGTTATACTTAAATTCAAATTAGTTCTCCAGTAGATTATTAAGAAAAGCTCATCCTTTGTTCAAAAATTGCCTTTATACAGATTACAACTAATTTCCGCCGAATTGAAAATGTTTTTGTTTTTTTAATTGCCCTTTCTTAATAAACAAGCCGTATATGGCTGGTTACAATTTCTGTTTTGTCCCCCAGAAAATATTTCTTTATGGAACATTTGAAAAAAAAATGTTTTAGATTTATGAATGAAAGTATGAATAGAAGCGGAGGAGTTATGTCACATATGCAGTTATGGAAAATATACGGGAGGTTCTGCTCAATCCAAATTTACAACCAACTGATTGCAGCACTACCACAAAAATGGAGGAAGCAAGTGGAAAGGGAGAAGGTTGGGAACTTGTTTGCTTGCCATATATTAAAGATACAAATTGGCTGTAAGGAACTGGCATAAATAGAAAAATAGACCCGTTTCATCTGAGGACAAAAATGTTGACAGCTTCGCCATACAAGTTGCAAAATAAATGGGAGGAGATCTGATGTACGAATTCCATGGCACATGGTTTATGAACTGGTACAAAAAACTACACTTGATTCAACACTTAGAGTTTTTCCATTTAAATTATTATATACAATTCTTGCCACCAACAGAATGCTATATATATGGGGCATACAACAATCTCTGCTCTGTAGATTTTGTTGGGAATAGACAGAATCAATAGATAATTTATTCTGGTATTGCCTCTATGTAGCTTGTTTCTGGTCACAGTTTCAGGAATGGTTAAAAAAAATCACAACATGCACTTAAAATTAACCTTACAAATAGCAGTGTTGGGTGATCTGGAAAGCCATAGTCAGTCAATAAATAATCTAATAATACTCGTAGGAAAGTTTTTCATCTTTAGCTCACAATCTGTGGATAATGTACGATTAGAAAGGTAAAAAAATTATGTAAAACATCACAGCACAATTGAAAAATATATGACGCATGGAAACCAAACAAGGGCGGTCTATGGTGATAGGTGGGATGGGCTGAGAGTGGCTGAGGGTTGGGATTAAAGAGTTTATGTTTTGTAAAGTATTATTGTTATGTGACTGCTTTATATAACAGTAAAAGTATGTATCCAAAATGTGTACAGTTGAAGTCGTAAGTTTACATACACCTTTGCCAAATACATTTAATCTCAGTTTTTCACAATTCCTGACATTCAATCCTAGTAAAACATTCCCTGTCTTAGGTCAATTTGGATCACCACTTTATTTTAAGAATGTGAAATGTCAGAATAATAGTAGAGAGAATTATTAATTTCAGCTTTTATTTCTTTCATCACATTCCCAGTGGGTCAGAAGTTTACATACACTCAATTAGTATTTGGTAGCATGGTACAACGCATCTGTCACGGTCGTCTTGTGGTGAATGAGTGGACCAAGGCGCAGCGTGAGAGAAATACATCTTCCTTTTATTAGACGAAGACGTAACACGAAAACGAAACACTCTTACAAAACTAACAAAACAATAAACGGCCGTGAAGCTATAAACGAAAGTGCACACACAAGCTACTAACGTTCAACATAGACAATTACCCACGAAAGCCTACTGTCTATGGCTGCCTTAAATATGGCTCCCAATCAGAGACAATGAATGACAGCTGTCTCTGAGAACCATTCAGGCAACCATAGACTTGCCTAGACAACTATACTAAGCCCAACCCCATATACAGAGGCACTGCGTTTGAAGGTAGGCCTTGAAATACATCCACAAGTACACCTCCAATTGACGCAAATGATGTCAATCAGAAGCTTCTAAAGCCATGACGTCATTTTATGGAATTTTCCAAGCTGTTTAAAGGGACAGTCAACTTAGTGTATGTAAACTTCTGACCCACTGGAATTGTGATACAGTGAATTATAAGTGAAATAATCTGTCTGTAAACAGTTGTTGGAAAAATTACTTGTGTCATGAAATTTGTGGAGTGGTTGAAAAATGAGTTTTAATGACTCCAACCTAAGTGTATGTAAACTTCCGACTCCAACTGTATGTAAAATGTATATGTAAAATGTATGAATATGTAGCAAAGAGCTTTAAACATACTTTGATTGCTATTGTGGAGTCTGCTGTGTCCTTCACACAAACACCCTCATCTCCTCCAACACACAGACTGTGTCCTCACGGTGCAGTTCACCATCGCTGTCTCATTGTGTTCAAACCTCACAGTACCTTCAGCAATAACTGAGTCAGATCCCCAGTGTTAGTCCCTGGTTTGCCTTTCACACCCATGGAGAGCCTCCCCCTCTCACTATTGCATTAAGTACTCCTTGATTTCCCCAGCTCATCAAGATTCAGATAGATAGATTGCATTTTGGTTCGATATGAATAATACATGTTACGATCCAAATCATATTACGTGTTCTGGATCCGAAGAGTTTAGAGTTTCATTGAAAACACACGGCTGTAGTTTCATTTCTGTCTCGTGATTGACAGAATCGTTACGTTATAGTGGGATTATTTAAAAATCTTCTAGCATGTGCTAAGCATCTGTAAGATCTTTGTTTGATTGGGTACAGTTTATCCATACCTTACTGAAACCCATTGCAGCATACAGTATTCACTAAGCATGTAGGGATAAAGGAACAATGCAATTGTTTGGTGTCAGCTTCCAATCAATAATGCCTGTTTGTTTTACCAGCTACACAGTAATGTTGCTTACAATAGTGAAAATATATATTTTAAACACAGTAAAGTGAACGGTAAGATTAATTAATCAATGAAACTCCTTCTTCTGTTAAAATCCTACATTTACTCAATGTATGAACTCAAGCACAGTTGCTTTCTGTACCTTTTAAACGCCCAATGTCTTTCCCTGCCTCATTGTCATAATTTTTTTTCTCATAGGATAGACACTTAGTCAGATATTACTGGTGAGGGTTTCATAGGATAACCTATTTGTCATGAATAACTAATGGCTCTTTCATACAGTTTGACAGTCTCTCTCTCTCTCTCTCTCTCTCTCTCTCTCTCTCTCTCTCTCTCTAGGGGACCATAAGCTCCTGGGGGACCTGCTGGTGCTGGGAGGGGCCACGCTGTACGGCATCTCTAATGTGTGTGAGGAGTTCATCGTTAAGAACCTGAGTAGGGTGGAGTTCCTGGGCATGATGGGACTGTTTGGATCCTTCTTCAGCGGCATTCAGCTGTGAGTGTGTGTGTGTGTGTCAGACCTATTGGAAATGATTTCAAATACTTCAACTGTGCTTCATTGAGCTTGTCTGGTAAAATCAAACCAATATAATAGTCCCATAATGTCATACCTAGCCAATCAGGCACTCCAGGCAGGCTAAAGCAAATACAGGAAAAAGAGAGCTGAACACGCCCCCATTCACATCGACGGGACTGTAGTGGAGCGGGTCGTGAGTTTCAAGTTCCTTAGTGTCCTCATCACCAACAAACTATCATAGTCTAAACACACCAAGAAAGTTGCAAAGAGGGCACGACAATGCCTTTTCCCCCTCAGGAGACTGAAAAGATTAGGCAAGGGTCCCCAGATCCTCAAAAAGTTCTACAGCTGCACCATCAAGAGCATCCTGACTGGTTGCATCACTGGTAGGTATGGCAACTGCTCGGCATCCGACCGTAGTGCATACAGCCCAGTACATCACTGGGGCCGAGCTTCCTGCCACCCAGGTCCTATATACTGGGCGTTGTCAGAGGAAGGCCCAAAACAAATTCAAAGACTCCAGTCACCCAAGTCATAGACTGTTCTCTCTGCTACCGCACTGTACCACCGGAGCACTTAGTCTAGGTCCAAAAGACTCCTTAACAGCGTCTACCCCCAAGCCATAAGACTGCTGAACAAGTAATCAAATGGCCACCCGGACTATTTACACCGGCTCTATAGTATTCAGTCTTTCTCTCTCTCCAGATCAGATGATGGCTTCGCTAGCAGCCCCATGCTGTCATATAATCTCCTTTTCTTTCTACGATGCTTCTAGTGCCATTAAGAAGGCAAATTACAGTTGGCCCAGAACAGAGCAGCCAGGCCCTTAAAGGTACACAGAGGGCTAATATCAGTAACATGCATATCAGTCTCTCCTGGCTCAAACTAGAGGAGAGATTGACTGCATCACTACTTGTCTTTGTGGGAGGTATTGACGTGTTGAAAGCACTTGAACTGTCTGTTCAAACAGCGAACACTCAGCTCAGACACCCATACATACCCCACAAGACATGCCACCAGGGGTCTCTTCACAGCCCCTAAGTCCAAAACCTGCTCTGGGAAACAAACAGTACTACATAGAGCCATGATTACACGGAACTCTCTTCCACATCAAGTAACTCAAGCGAGCAGTAAAATCAGATAACAAAACAATCAGATAAAACACACACGTATACGCACACACACACTCACGCTAATACAAACACTCTACATACACACATTGTCGTATTGTAAATGTTATATTGTACATTTGTAATACTAGAGTAATAATGCAATAATGTCTTGTATGATGTATAATGCTATTTCTGATGTAGGCTGTTGATTTGTTGTTATGTAATTACTTTATTCATGTTTGGACCGCAGGAAGAGTAGGGACCTAATAAATACTATACAGTTCGGCCTCCTAACCAACTTTAGTGGGAAAATGCTCAGCTTCGATGGCAACAGGCACACTGGAGAAGTTTCAACTGTACCAGGCAGATGGCAGACAGCATGTAAGGTGTCATGTGGGTGACGGGTTTGTTGATGTCAACGTTGTGAACAGAGTGCACCATGGTGGAGGTGGGGTTATGGTATGGGCAGGCATAAGCTACGGAGAACAAACACAATTGCATTTTATCGATGGCAATTTGAATGCACAGAGAAACTGTGACGGGATCAAGAAGCCCATTGTCGTGCCATTTATCTGCCGCATCACCTAATGTTTCAGCATGACAATTCACAGCCCCGTGTCGCAGGGATCAGTACCCAATTCCTGGGAGCTGAAAATGTCCCAGTTCTTTCATGGCCTGCATACTCACCAGACATGTCACCCATTGAGCATGTTTGGGATGCTCTGGATTGACATGTAGCACAGTGTATTCCAGTTCCCGCCAATATCCAGCAATTTTGCACAGCCATTGAAGGGGAGTGGGACAACGTTCCACAGGCCACAAGCCTGATCAACTCTATGCGAAGGAGATGTGTCTCACTGCAATGGTGTTCACACCAGATACTGACCTGTTTTCTGATCCACGCCCTTACATTTTTAAGGTATTTGTTCCCAACAGATGCATATCTGTATTCCGAGTTATGTGAAATTCATAGATTAGGGCCTAATGAATGTATTTAAATTCACTGATTTCCTAATATAAACTGTAACTCAATAATAATATTAGAAATTGTTGCCGATTGTGTTTATATTTTTGTTCAGTTTTACTACTTTTTAATGAGCTCATTCTGAGGCTTAAAGAGGAATGATAAAAAAAGAAAAACTAGTTATGAGACATTGCCTGTCTTCCCTCCACTTATTTATCCACTTGTTATGTATGAAATGATTCCTATTGGGGAAGACAGTGGGAGCATGGGGACCTGTCTCTGTTTCTGTCTCTCGCTGATGTTAATTTTAGACGCGGGAGCACCAGACGAGACCGTAACCTTGGTAACACGTCAGCACCGCCTCGTCAATTACGCTTTTTCACAGATATGTCACAGAGCGAGACCTGGGTGGATTGTTTTCCATTCCTCTTGTCTGGAACAGAGGGGGGGGATGGTCTACCATGTTGTTTCTATTGTTAGTGCCCCTCTGGAGTCAGAGGATTCCGCCAATAGAATTCCCAGGATCTATTCTGTAGGGTCAGAGGGTTGAACCCCGCCTCGCTCTGATAGGATTGATTTGTCACTGACTCATCAGAACCACAGGTGCTCAGCTGTCAAAACGTTTCTGTCAAGAGACTTGCTTATGATCCTCCTGTCTTACTTTCCTCCCTCCATCAGTAACTCTGTTGTATTCCCTGTCTCACAAAGCTTACCTCTGGCTGACGGAAATAGTTTTTCTTTCTGTTCCAGGGCCATCATGGAGCATAAGGAGCTGTTAAGGGTGCCCTGGGACTGGCAGATAGGTAAGTTACTGTTACTGGGATTTAGATGCTGCTCTCTCTTGCAGCGTTGGTTAGCAGCCCGTGTGGGGGGGTGGGAGGGATACAGGGATGATTAAACATGTGCAGAGTGGGAATTGATTGCCCTGTCTAGAGGAGATGCGCCCCCCCCCCCCCCCCCCGCTGTGTCAGATCCTGCTCACGCAATCAGTTAGGCTGTAAAGGAAGGGGTGTCACTGGGAGATCACTCTGCAAATTAAGTAGGGGGAAGGGGGGGGGGGGCCCTGAGCTAAGATGGATGGGCCGCCGCTGTATAGTCAAAATGTATAGTGGGATGGTGTCAACCTTTACGAACATTTTGTTGTGCCGCATGAGTTACTGGTAGGAGATGAAGGTGTCCACTGTTAGGTTCTAAATAACAGAGTAAAAACGAATGGACAACTATGAAAAGCTCAAACCAAGTTTATTCACCCAATGGGTCAGACAGCTGAACAGACAAAGACATGTTCCCACCAGCACAAGTATATCTACCCCACGTTAGGTGAAGTCTCCTCCTCTTCTCTGAACGTTACATCTTTATTGCATCTTTATGTCGGTAGAAAACTGTTCCTTCTCCCTTAATGTGACCTGACCTTGGGCCCCATTCGTCACTAATCCACAGCTCTCCACCCTTATCAGTGACCACAACGATATGATTGCCTTACTCAGTATCATTCCAAGCCCCTGGCTCATATCCAACCTTAATTGACCCCACCCTATACATTCCTCCTACAGATAACCATTAGCTTCTGGTGTAGAAACCAGACTGTGGGTCTTCTCCTTTCCATAGGATGTCTAACAATAACATGTTCTGACAGAACTGAAATGTTCTGCATTCCCCGCTCTCCCTCAGTACCATGAACAAGGGTATTTCATATTTCAAGTTTAGAAGTCAGAACCCATCACCACTAACTGATATATGGATGCACTTTATTTTCTTATAACAGTGACTGTTCACTTAATGTTTCATTTTAAACAAACAAGCCAAACAGGGTGCTACAGTACAGTATATAGTATCCCATTAATGTTGACTGAGTTTCAATTAACTGGCCACTGAATATTTAAAATACAATGAATTATCAAGACAGCATGTTATATAGTAGCACGTGAAGATGCCCGATTTTAATTTACACTGATACAGGAGCTCAATGTGTGACGTGAAATTCGCCGCTCTCCAAAGCCAAAGCAAGTGACTAGGTCCTTAATCCACTTGGATTTACCCACTTTCTTTTGATTGAGCGAGCGAGGATGTGTGGTGCCAATAGCAGCGTTTGGGTAGCGTCCCAGGAGATGCTGGCTTGTCACAGGCATTAGCCAGTCAGCGGTGGCTTGAGGGGCACGCCATTATCTGTCACTGCCATGGCGGACAACATAACGGGCGCCAGAAGGAAAGATCTCCTCAGCCAAGATTGCTTTGCCCTAGAAAAATAATGAGGACTCGGTCATGTAAAATGTAGGATTGTGAGCGCCTTCCAAATACTTGGTGGGATCAATTGTTGTTTCTTCCCTCCTCAAGCTTACCACAGTTGTGTGTTTTTTCCCTACTCTTAATAACCAGATATTGATCATAAGAAAGATGAAAACAAAGGCCCATACACTGCTGTGAAATAAAATTGTTTATTTTAGATTCTCTTCGGGTGGTAGTCATGAATTCTCATACAAATACAGTAGCTCATCTTTCCTAATAACAGGGATTTGAATATTCATGGGATTTAGATGTGCTTCTAAAAGCAGAGTCTCATACTACTACACCATTAAAACTTAGCCCAGAGATATACTTCAACTTAGTTAAGAAAAGCAGGTGTAGGCCATATTGCTCTCTGGTATGCTGCCAGACAAAGTAAACAAGGCATTTGAATAACTCATGAGGCCTTCTGTTCAGCTATTCCACCAACTACCAACAGCGCCTGGAGAAAAAGGGTTAGGAAGTCTCTGTGCTTGGCCTTACAGAAAATGGCATACATCTTGAGTGGATCGGAATACAAATAATGCTGAATACAGTGAGACTTCCTGGTCTTCAATGGAGACCTTTGTTTTGGTCAAAACAGTCTCATCCTGTTACATGCAGTAGCTTGGGCATGTCATGAATTCATGCACTAAACCAGAGCATGCAGATTAGGACTAGAACTGTAGGAATAGAATGTATCCTATTCCTACCTGATCAGTAGTCAGCTGTCCTTCAATACCTTCTCTCTACAGATAAACAAGTGGATATTTGTGTTGTCTCTGCTGAGGACAAAACTCCTGATATGTAATGACTATAAAAATGAAAAGCGATTGAATGGAATCCTGATTTCTTTTAGTGGAATGAGCTTGTCGGAAATGGCCTTTGCAGCATTCATAACAGCTGCAAAGGCCTGAGAGCAGAATCTGACAGATAAATGCTATTTACGTTTAGTTTTGACACAAATTACCGTTGCCTGTCTGTGTTGTCTTTTCATCTGAGCCAGTACAAGTTGTCTTTCATGAATGCATTTCAAAAAGTCAAACCTGAAACTAGATGAGTTATTTTATTTCAACACTAAATCCATTACCGTGTTCCTGCAGGACAAAGGATTATCAGAATGTCTCTCGTCGCTATATGACCACCTTCTCTCTGATATCTCGGTCATTGTGTCAACATCTTCTGTCTCAGATTCCCACTTCTTCCTCAATGTCTGTCTTTTCACTGTTATTGACCTTCACAGTGACCTGACATATATATATTTAACGGTATTCTCCCCCCCCCCCCCCCCAAAAATGACAAATTAAATGTTTTTTGGTGAAAGATTGGTAAATTAGGAAATGCTGACATGATTAATTTCCCATTTATATCAGTTGGTAATCTTGGTTGAAACAGCAGTAAAATCTTGCGTGATTAACATCTGGGTCTATACTTGTTAGGAAAGGGGAGTTCCAGCAAAAACAAAGTCTCCACCCTCGCGCCAAAGCCCCCCCCCCATCTGACCTTTGTTGGCACACGCACAAAGAACTCGAGGCGAAGCAGTTTAAACACCGCCTTCGCCCAATCCTGATACGTTCAAATAACCAGCGACGAAACCCCCCAAAACTGAACTAATGCTGCTCGTTATCTCGCATCCCATTCAATCACAACAGATTCTTCGGTCTACAAGCTGAATCTGCCCACGAGACATTCATCTGTTTGGTATGCAGGAAGAATGTCACAGGATCCAACAAAATGTTAGATAATTGGACAAATCACTGCACGTGTAATATGGAAATGTGTTGACGAATGGGGAAGATGAGCCCCTCTCTACTCTGTCATGAAGGCCTTTCTGTTCTTGCATGACCACAAGGAGAAAACCCATCTATGCAAACCCTTGATAGACAGACAGGTGAATGATATCTAGCTGGCTAGTTGGTATTCTAGAGAGCACTGTGCAGTTAATTATTATAGTCCAGTCTCTGTCCCTGCGGATCTGTCACTCATCATGTTCTGTGTGTCTGTGTGTGTGTGTGTGTCCTTCCCCAGGGTTGCTCTACATCGGCTTCAGTGCCTGCATGTTTGGCCTGTACAGCTTCATGCCCGTGGTCATCAAAAGGAGCAGTGCCGCGTCGGTCAACCTCTCTCTGCTGACCGCTGACCTCTACAGCCTGTTCTGTGGTCTCTTACTGTTCCAGTACAAGGTGAGTGCTACACACACACACACACACTTTCCACAAGCCTCCAGCATCCATTCTCCTGTACAGATTTTCTTCTCTTACTGCTGCAGCTCTGATAAGATGAAATTTAGATCAAGCGCAGTTTAGTGTGAGAGAATGTTAAGTAAGCCTTCTCTCTTTTAATTGTGTGTTAGAACAAATATAAATGATTTGTTTTTATCTTTCACCCTCAAAGTCTTTCATCTATCATAATTATTCAGATTTTAAGGGATTGGGTTCTGCTGTGTGTACCGCTATCATCTGAAACAAACCTATTCCACATATTTTCTTTGGTTTTACACCAATTGTTTGGGGAAATTTTTGGTTTGCCTTTGCTATTCAGTAAATCAGAGAGGACCAGCGTGTATTTCTGCAGGGCATCGAAGCCTTGTCGTTTGGGAAGATGAAAAGGAGGGCGATGAGAGTCAGTGAGGGCAGCGTGCCAGGGTGGTTGGGCTACAATGTGGGCCTTCATCTTCCTCCGTCCCGGGTGGGCTGATGGCCATCATTACTGTTAAAGCAGCTAGACCACCAAACACTGCCCATTAGTCATGCCTTACAAATAAATAAAGCCCTCTAATCGCTTTCCCAGCTCTGACTCATGTAGTGCAGATTACCACCCACTGCAAAAGTGAGAGAGAAAGAAAGCGAGATTAAAATGGGTGGCTTTATGCCGTGTAAACCTGTCTCTGCACTCTCTCTTCCACCCCAGCAATCCTTTGCTGTGTTAACTCTAAAAGTGTCTAGGGACATGGCTAATATTTTACTTGTATTTCTTAGTTATCCCTCTCTTTATGTTACCTTTAAAATGCAGCTTTTTCAAAGTCAATCATGGCCAATCAACAATGTCTGGCAGATGGCCGTCAACAATATCTGGCAGATTACACTTTATTGTGTATACTACTGTACGTATATACAGTACCAGTCAAAAGTTTGGACACACCTACTCATTCCAGGGTTTTGCTTTATTTTTCACATTGTAGAATAATAGTGAAGACATCAAAACCATGTAGTAACCAAAAATGTCTTAAGCAAATCAAAATATGTTTTATATTTGAGATTCTTCAAAGTAGCCACCCTTTGCCTTGTTAACAGCTTTGCACACTGTTGGTATTCTCTCAACCAGCTTCATGAGGTAGTCACCTGGAATTAATTTCAATTAACAGGTGTGCCTTGTTAAAAGTACATTTGTGGAATTCTTTCCTAATCAGTGGTGTTGTGACAAGATAGGGCTATCTTCTGTATACCACCCCTATTTGGTAAAAGAACAAGTCCATGTTAAGTCAAGAACAGCTCAAATAAGCAAATAGAAATGACAGTAAGTCTTTACTTTAAGACTTGAAGGTCAGTCAATGAGGAAAATTAAGAACTTTGTACGTTTCTTCAAGTGCAGTCGCAAAAACCATGAAGCGCTATGATGAAACTGGCTCTCATGAGGACCGCCACAGGAAAGACCCAGATTTACCTCTGCTGCAGAGGATAAGTTCATTAGAGTTACCAGCCTCAGAAATTGCAGCCCAAATAAATGATTCACAGAGTTAAAGTAACAGACAACATCAACTGTTCATAAGAGACTGTGTGAATCAGGCCTTCCTGGTCGATTTGCTGCAAAGAAACCACTACTAAAGGACACCAATAAGAAGATGAGACTTGCTCAAGTCAAGAAACATGAGCAATAGACATTAGACTGGTGGAAATCTATCCTTTGGTCTGATGAGTCCAAATTTTAGATTTTTTGTTCCATCCGCCGTGTCTTTGTGAGACGCAGAGTAGGTGAACGGATGATCTCCGCATGTGTGGTTCCCACCGTGAGCATGGAGGAGGTGTGATGGTGTGGGGGTGCTTTACTGCTGACACTGTCTGTGAGTTATTTAGAATTCAAGGCACACTTAACCAGCATGGCTACCACAGCATTCTGCAGCGATACACCATCCCATCTGGTTTGCGCTTAGTGGGACTATCATTTGTTTTTCAACAGGAAAATGACCCAACACACCTACAGGCTGTGTAAGGGCTATTTGACCAAGAAGGAGAGGGATGGTGTGCTGCATTAGATGATCTGGCCCCCACAATCACCTGACCTCAACCCAATTGAGATGGTTTGGGATGAGTTGGACCGCAGAGGGAAGGAAAAGCAGCCAACAAGTGCTCAGTATATGTGGGAACTCCTTCAAAACTGTTGGGAAAGCATTCCAGGTGAAGCTGGTTGAGAGAATGCCAAGAGTGCGCAAAGCTGTCATCAAGACAAAGGGTGGCTACTTTGAAGAATATAAAATATGAAATACATCTTGATTTGTTAAAAACTTTTTTATTTACTACATGATTCCATGTGTTATTTCATGGTTTTGATGTTTTCATTTTATTATTATTCTACAATGTAGAAAACAGTAAAATTATTGTTTCTTGTTTGTGATTATATACCTTGGTGATAGAACATTTACTTGCCTTGAGAAACAAAGCTCTCTAAGAATGTTTTCGGTTGTTGGGTCAGAAAAAGGTTGAATGTTTGTACAATATTTGTCAGGTCTTCTCAGAGAGTTTATACAATGTTTCTCTCTGCCAGCGAATAGTAAAAATACTAGAACATAGTAAAAAAGAAACCATTGAATGAGTAGGTGTCCAAACTTTTGACTGGTACTGTACATGTAAGTACTGTATGTAACCTGGAAGTGAGTCAGATACCACACTGAATAGAGTCCTTTCTCTTTATCAATGAAGACCACCACTTGTTTTATTTTAACCGTGCTTCTTGGGTTGGCAGGCCCCTTAATAAATACAGTACAAAGTGTGCGACAGCCTCCTTCAGCCCAGAAATGCCATTAAGTCCTGAGGTCTGTGTCACTGTCTCCAACCTGCCCTGTGATTGGAGAGCGTGAAGTGGAGCGAAGGGTCTAGCTAGTAGCTACCACACTCCCATCAGCTCAAGGCTGTTCCTTCCATCTCTCTGACTGTTGTAATCAGGCCCTGGAGCTGTCACTAAGGGGCATCGTTTCCTCACCACAATCACTTCGCCCCATTCACAGTCCAGAGATGCTGTCTGTTGATAAGGTGGCCCACTCACTTGAGTACGAGCAGGGTAGCTTCTGATAATAACTGATCCTTGCATCAGCAGTCTGGAGGTGGTAAGACAAGAGTGAGTCGACCTTGCAGTATTGTAATACAGGCACAATAAAATCACAGGGCAGAGAGAGGCTTTTTTGTTTTAGCAATTTATTGGGAAATTGTAATAAAACTGGTATTTTCCGGTATTGTTGTACAGTCTAGTGTAGGTCACAAATCCAAGAGGATAACATTAGAACATTCAATGGAACGTTCTGTGGTATACATCACTAAATCATTCACTCCAATCATTTTAATTGTACAGCTGGAGCATAAACCTCTAGTCTATTCTGTTGTCAGTTCATTTGTATTAGCTCGCCCACATGCCAGATTCTCTGGGGTATTACCGACCATGAGAATAATTCATTATATTCTTGTCCTTGTTTGGGGGAAAACAACTTCATTGTTCCGTGCTCAGAAAGGCTAGAGAGATTATTACAAATGCTACGAGCGGTAGCAGAATTCAGGAAGTATCCATTGCGGTCTCTCCGTGAAATTAACATTTCCTAATAATATTAGACCTTCTCTACCTTGTCTCATTTGTTATGTTGGGCCAGCAGCAGCCAGTGCAATGGAGAGGGGATAAGTACACGCAGTACATGGAGAGGGGATAAGTACACGCAGTACATGGAGAGGGGATAAGTACACGCAGTACATGGAGAGGGGATAAGTACACGCAGTACACAGGCCACTTGTTCTTTACCTTTGTGGATCCATGCAGAGCAAGAGAACAGATAAACAATATTTTTACAAAATCTCTCCCTCTTTTGTTTCTCTCTCTCGCTCCCACTTCTCTCTATCTCTCTCTCCCTCCCTGTCCCTGTAAGCTTCCTCAAGGTGGTCTTGCATTGACAAATAGCCACGTCTACTGCAGACCACCCCAATCAGTCCTCTGCTGATCCCTCTCTATAATGCATGTTCCCCTAACCACTGTGTGGAATATGAATGACTTATTCTACACCTGTAATCCATTGGTGGCCATTGCAGGCAGTCAGTGTGGGAAGTAAGAGAGAAGGGAACTCAATATTGTCATGGCCTCTGGATGCATTTCTACAGCATCTGTGCTGCTTTGAAGGCAAGAGCTATTACTGACCAGACTCAGAGAGGAGCAATCCACAAAGAACCAGAAAGTGATTGAGTTGTACTTTGGATAATATGTCTGTCTTTTAAGCACTGAAAGAGTACATATCTTAAGGTACCAAAGTCATTCAAATTGCCAGTCTTGGCAGAGAAGAAAGCATTCTATTCAACACCTGAGACATATCTGTCCTTTGGAGTTTCTACTATAGGACCATGCTACTGTGTCTGATTGCTATGATTCATCTTTGAATGATTCAGTTTCTTTATTGTCTCATTTTGTTAGTCGTCTGATGCCCTTATTGCACCTACAGTCAACGTAAAGTAAACATTAAATCTTGTTCAAATCAAATTGCCTAGGAACAACACAAGCATCCATGTTCCTCGCCAGAACTAATTGCTTTTGAACTCCTAAGGGGAGATGCAGGGAATTGTGTGCTATTATTGACAGTGGAGGATGAATTAATATTAATAGCATTATACTGTAGAGCATCAGGAGGGTAGTGGAGAATGCAAAGGTCTCTAATTTGTTTCAGTATTGATGGAATATTCTGAATTAAGATCTGACAATGCCTTGGCTGTGATAGATAGACACTGGTATTTTGGCTAAAACATTTCCAGCATTTAGCTTAGTCAGTTTGAATGAATATGCCCTATCCTTCTCTCCAGAAATTAGCAACAACAATATTGTATGTAAAGGTTGGTTTATTAGTGCTGTACTGTAAATCGACTGCAGGGAAAGATGAGGGAATAGGGAAGTTGTTGAGGCAGCATTTATTGATTTGGCTTTGGACTCTGTCTCAGCCCACTGACCACTTTGACCACAACTGTAATCTTTGCCTCTAACCAGACTATGAGGAATGAACACATCGTCGTGATGGAATGCTTGTGTCAGCGGTTCACAATATGTGCTTTATGGTACAGTACAATTCTCAGGAGAGCATGCTGTCCAATGTTGAAATGATGGTGGTATCCGGAATTACTTTTCAAAAATACATGTTTGTCCTTGGGTGGAAATCGTCAATCATGAAGATGTCCTAATACTTAGCATGCAGTGCTAATGGTTTGGTTTAACTGTGCTGTGAGCAGCAGGAGCAGAAAAGCAAGGTCCTCTACCTCTATCCTCAGACAGTCATATTTGATTCATATTCTCTAAATGTCTCATGTCCTCACAGTATAACGAAGCTGGGATGCATTCAAATGAGCTGTGGCTGATGTAATGTAATGCTATCTCTACCTGCTGTGACCACTGTAGGAGGAGACAATGGCCTGATGGGAATCTAATCTCGAAACTCTCATGCAAATCACAAATCATAATCCCAGAACAGAGCAACAAGGGAAAGGTACAGGCAAAGGGCAACCAACAATAACACACCATCTGCTTAAATGAAAACAGCTATATTTGAATTCTCCCCGAAGATTTTACTACATTAGATGATGAACAGTGGTGGTGAAAGTCTTTCTCCTTTTCCACTCGCTTCTGAGTTTCTATCACGGTATGCAGGGCTGTAGCCGTGTCTCCAGTAGGTTCATGTCAATTAGAGTATGTGGAGATGTCACCATGCTAAGTAGAATGTATTCCTCTCAGTTTCCAGTTATGGCTCTCTCCTCTCATATATTCTCCTTCCCTGCAAAAGCACTGTCTCTGTGCCTGTTACTCCTCATGTTAATAAAAGTCTTGACTAGGGCTGTTGCGGTGACCGTATTACCGCCACACCGGCGGTCAAGAGTGATAAAGGCAGTCAAATTCTACATGACCGTTTAGTCACAGTAATTAGGCTTCTCTATGCTCTGATGCTGCTGCTGGTCATTAGTAGCCTATCAAACTTGCTAACTGCCTGGTACTCAGCATTCCATTGTCCCTGTAATTACTTTGATATCAATGCAAATGTATTCGAAAATCTGATCAAACACTTCATGAGAGCCCATGAGCTCATGTTGCACAACATTTCTATAGGCTATGCAATTGTGTGAGGAATCAGAGTACTGGCTTCTATTAAAAACATGAGGATCCCATCAGCTTTCTATTGGCTAGGCCTACTATATTTATTTCTCAACTTTCCTAATATTAAGCACATTGCTTCTCTTTACGACAGGAGTATAGCCTACCTGGCTGACATGAAAATGAACCACAGGAAAAGCGTCCTCCATTCGCTATTTAACTGCATAGATTACATGTATTTTTTCCCGCTGCCTCTGTTTTGATTCAGGTGCATGATAATGGTACATTCTAAATCGAAACAAATGTCACACATATATTATTTAGTATATGTAAAGACAAGATTAAATCAAGAAAAGTCTGGTGGGTGACAATTAGGGTTGCAAAGGGTCGGAAACGTTCCGGGAAATTTTCCATGGGAAGTTACCGGGAATTTTGGGAAGTTTGCTTAAATTCATCAAACAAGTTAGCTTATAACAGTGAACCTTTTTTTGTGGAATACACATAAGGCGATTATAGGTCTTGTGGCATATTTTGGTTAAACTATCCCTAATTCAATGGCATTGCAACCCTCTGCATGCACAGTGCATTCTGCCATCATATGTACAGCTGATTCTCAAGATCTTGCACACTAATGAGATGCTATTGAGCCCACACTACTACACTGTCTGAGCCAAGGACTACATGCTTTCTGGTAAGTTTTGATTACAATACTGGGTGGGGTGAATATTTTATATGACATGCATTATTTTTTGTTAACTAGTAAATAGTAGCCTACAGCAAAGTGTGTTTAAATCATTTCTAACTTGTTAACAATTTCTACTAGTTCGTTTTTGCTACTATGTGGGTTTTAGCTTGCTTGAGCCTGCTAACTGAGGAGTGTTAATTCACCTGTTTCCATACATGTTTAATTTTAAAACAGTTATCTTACAAAGGAGTTGTTTAATCTAACTGCTTAACTATTTATCTGTACATAGAATTGTATTTGTTTTTTTAAACTCATTTCCCCCCTAATCTTTACAGGAAAATGCCCCACGGACCCTATCTGATGTGTGGAGACATTTCACTGCAGCTAATGTAGAAGGAAAAGCTGTCTACATTTGCAAATAATGTGCCAAATCATATGTGAAGAATGCAACAAAGATGCAGAATCATCTGGCCAAGTGCATAAATTTCCCTCAGCGCTCACAACAAGCAATCTCTGACAAAAGTCCTTCTACTTTTATTCAAGGTGAAAATGATGAATCAGACACCTTATTGATAGCAACAGCTCATGGTCCTCCTGGAATCAGATGTTTTTTTGACTCAATGGAGGAACGTAGTCAGAGAAATGCTGATGAATGTCTTGCTTGAGCTGTGTATACAACTGGTTCACCTCTGATGCACACAGGCAATGTGTATTGGAAGAGATTTCTGGATGTTCTTCGCCCAGCATATACCCCTCCAACCAGACATGCTTTATCTACTCATTTGCTGGATGCAGAGTTCAACAGAGCTCAAGTGAAGGTCAAGCAAATCATAGAGAAATCAGGCTGTATTGCAATCATCTCTGACTACATCATCTCCACCCCTCAGCCAGTATTCTACAAGAGCACAGACACAAGGGACAATAGACACACCGGTCTTTACATTGCAGATGAGCTGATGGCAGTCATCAATGACCTTGGACCAAAAAAGGTGTTTGTACTGGTGACAGACAATGCTGCGAACATGAAGACTGCTTGGTCTAAAGTGAAGGAGTCCTACCCTCACATCACACCCATTGGCTGTGCTTCTCATGCATTGAATCTTCTCCTCAAGGACATCATGGCACTGAAAACAATGGATACACTCTAGAAGAGAGCCAAGGAAATGGTTAGGTATGTGAAGGGTCATCAAGTTATAGCAGCAATCTACTTCACCAAGCAAAGTGAGAAGAATAAGAGCTCCACATTGAAGCTGCTCAGCAACACCCGTTGGGGTGATGTTGTCATCATGTTTGACAGTCTCCTGGAGGGGAAGGAGTCTCTCCAAGAAATGGCCATATCACAGTCTGCCGATATGGACAGCCCCATCAAGAGGATCCTCCTGGATTATGTATTTTGGGAGAGAGTGGTAAGCAGCCTGAAACTCATGAAATCTATAGCAGAAGCCATTGCACAGATTGAGGGAGACAATGCTATCCTGTCTGATGTTCAGACTCTGCTTGCAGATTTAAGAGAAGAAATCTGTACTGCCCTGCCCACTTCACTGTTACTCCAAGCAGAGGAAACTGCTGTTCTGAAATACATCAAAAAACGTAAAGACTTCTGCCTGAAGCCCATACAAGCCGCAGCGTACATGTTGGACCTCAAGTATGCTGACAAGAGCATCCTGTCTGGTGCAGAGATCAACAAGGCCTATGGTGTCATTACTACCGTGTCTTGCCACCTTGGCCTGGATGAGGGCAAGGTTATTGGCAGTCTGGCGAAGTACACTTCCAAGCAAGGGCTTTGGGATGGAGATCCAAATGTCAGTCGTGCCAAAATATCTCATCCGCCACCTGGTGGAAGGGACTTTGTGGATCTGAGGCTCTTTCCCCTGTTGCCTCCATCATCCTCCAAATCCTACCAACATCAGCCGCCTCAGAGTGCAATTGGTCCTTGTTTGGGAACATACACACCAAAACACACAACAGGCTGACCAATACAAGGGTTGAAAAACTGGTGGCCATCTGGGCAAATTTTAGGCTTTTTGAGCCTGACAACGAGCCATCCTCAACAAGGTTGGAAAGTGACAGTGAAGATGAGGCCTCAGAGTCTGATGTTCAAGAGGTGGACATTGAGGAGGTCCAGGGAGAAGACATGGAAGCCTGAGAGAAAGACAACCAAAGCTTTAGTTTCTAGACTATCATTTTACGTTTTTTGGGAGATGTGATGGATCATTGGGATCATTCAATATTCCCTTTTGTTGTTCAGTGAAATCATCCCATGTGAAGAGTCAACTCATTTAATTAAAGTTCAATTCGTAACTAAATTGTTTTTTACATTTTCTATTGGAAGGATTTAATCATTTGCAATTATGTCTTCTTATAAAAAGGTAAAAGGTTTATGTGTCTGTATCCATATGATATGGTAAATATATCCAATGCAAAAAACATCTACATCTAAAGGTATTACTATAAATTTGCGTATTCCCTCTAATTCCCATATATTCCCGTTAATTTCCACGGAAAGTTTCCATCTCTGAATATTCCCCAAAATGTGCAACCCTAGAGACAATATTAGCCTATCACTTGTCAATTGTATGTTATCACTTGTGAATGATGCCCAGCATAAGAAACAAAGCCTTATTTTTGTGAATTTTTAGAACCATAGTCGCACACCTCATGTAGCCTAGCCCATAGGCCTATATGTTTTAATAAGGTTAATATCACACCTCATGTAGCCTAGCCCATAGGCCTATATGTTTTAATAAGGTTAGTATCACACCTCATGTAGCCTAGCCCATAGACCTATATGTTTTAATAAGGTTAATATCACACCTCATGTAGCCTAGCCCATAGGCCTATATGTTTTAATAAGGTTAATATCACACCTCATGTAGCCTAGCCCATAGGCCTATATGTTTTAATAAGGTTAGTATCACACCTCATGTAGCCGAGCCCATAGGCCTATATGTTTTAATAAGGTTAATATCACACCTCATGTAGCCTAGCCCATAGGCCTATATGTTTTAATAAGGTTAATATCACACCTCATGTAGCCTAGCCCATAGGCCTATATGTTTTAATAAGGTTAGTATCACACCTCATGTAGCCGAGCCCATAGGCCTATATGTTTTAATAAGGTTAATATCACACCTCATGTAGCCTAGCCCATAGGCCTATATGTTTTAATAAGGTTAGTATCACACCTCATGTAGCCTAGCCCATAGGCCTATATGTTTTAATAAGGTTAGTATCACACCTCATGTAGCCTAGCCCATAGGCCTATATGTTTTAATAAGGTTAATATCACACCTCATGTAGCCTAGCCCATAGGCCTATATGTTTTAATAAGGTTTATATCACACCTCATGTAGCCTAGCCCATAGGCCTATATGTTTTAATAAGGTCAGTATCACACCTCATGTAGCCTAGCCCATAGACCTATATGTTTTAATAAGGTTAGTATCACACCTCATGTAGCCTAGCCCATAGGCCTATATGTTTTAATAAGGTTAGTATCACACCTCATGTAGCCTAGCCCATAGGCCTATATGTTTTAATAAGGTTAATATCACACCTCATGTAGCCTAGCCCATAGGCCTATATGTTTTAATAAGGTTAGTATCACACCTCATGTAGCCTAGCCCATAGGCCTATATGTTTTAATAAGGTTAGTATCACACCTCATGTAGCCTAGCCCATAGGCCTATATGTTTTAATAAGGTTAATATCACAACTAAAGTGGCCAAATAACTTTTCTTAAATGAAGCACATTAATTAAGGGGTGTAGCGCCTAACTGTCATACATAAGCAGCTCGTGAGTTTCACGTTTGGGCAAGAACATTTTCACCATAAAAATGTACCTTTATAATAATAAATGTATAATAATAAAAACATTACATGCACAATTGCATTCACTTTTGATAATGGTGGTTTCCGCTAATGGCACATTCACGCGTACAGCCTTCTACATTGTGTGCATTCCTGCAAGTATAATGTGAAGAAATAGCCTAATAGTTTATCAACATTTTAAGATAAATGTTCTGACCTGTTGCGTCAGCCATGCGAGTGAGGGGGCTTCCGATAGCGCAGCACGCTCAGGGAGAAGGGTACAACGCAGCACTCCGGGCCACAAAATGCCAAAAAATATCTAGGGTGCAGTAAGGCCACAAAGGGAATGCCGGCATGAAATTCGAGGCATTATCAAGTGCTTGTCAATTTGTGAATGAGAGACTATTGGAGTGTGCACAGCCTGTGCAAAAAAAAAAGAAGCAGAGCTCATGCCTTTCAAGCGACTTTTTCCAAATCATCATTAGAATCTCATCATGCGGCCTTACAATGTATTAAAAGCCAAAACATGTAGCCCAACATTTGTAGAACAACTGGATTTACATCATTCTACATTTCTACTTTATTCAGCTTTGTTCAAGTTGTATTCCTCATACTATAAAATAATATAAAATAATTATCCGGAATTATAAGCAAATATTGTCTGTTAAATGAACTAGTGTAGCCCACAGCCATTTGGCATAGCCACATCAGGACAACTCAGTATGCTCTTCTGTTCTTCTGAAATAGACTACAAAAAAAATGGACTATTCATATCATGCTTCTTTAGACCTGCCTAAAATAAATGGATTTATTGTGAAAGTATAGTCTATATTACATGGATTTATTGTGTGGAAGCCAGGAGATGCTAAATGTGTTTATGTTAATTAATGATCGATCAATTACCGTGAGACTGACAGTTGTTTGCTTGACAATCACCGGCTGACGACATTGTCACTGCCATAGTCTTGACAGAGCCATTTGCATGATTTGTTTCCCGTGGTCTACATTGATATTGTTCTCAGGACTGTTTACTTTAGCAAATGCTAAATTGAAACCCTGCAGAGGGGGTATTGCTGCGCAGCAATTGGGGGGCAGAGAGAGATAATTCCTGGTTGTCAGGGTAATGATTCATATTTCAGTGTCACGAAATGGGAAGGATTAATTATGTTGGTATTTGTGATGACTCCCTCTGCCTGCTTCTGTGACAGTGACGTTCATGCGTCATGTATTTGGTGTTGTTTCTGTGAATGTAGGCCAAAATGTTTTTATATCTGCTCTGTTCTGTGTATGGCTGTTATTGTTCCGAGACAGTATTCTATTCATTGTATGTTACTCATCTGTTTTGTTCCTTGGTTGTTTGTCTTGTCTAGTTTGTTTGGTTTCTAGAGGATTGCTCCATATTGCTGCAGCATAAGGCACATCTAGACGCTATCTCAGGCCAAAGGCAATCGAGGGGCTAAATAAAAGCCTGGACTTTACTAATTAATACATATTTTTCAAAAGCTTAGAACACATGGTAATGGTGGTGTGTGTGTGTGCTTCTCTCTTCCACACTCTATGCTTCTCTCACTCTACCTCTCTCACTGCCAGCTCCAACACCCAGGGGTCGTATAATTGTGTACAGTGCGTTCAGAGACCCCTTGACTTTTTCCACATTTTGTTAGGTTACAGCCTTATTCTAAAATGCAATAAATTGTTTCCCCCTGCCCCTCAATCGAAACACAATACCCCATAATGACAAAGCAAATATTTTTTTAAATACATTTTTACATAAGTATTCAGAACCTTTACTAAGTACTTTGTTGAAGCACCTTTGGCAGCGATTACAGCCTTGAGTCTTCTTGGGTATGACGCTACAAGCTTGGCACACCTGTATTTGGGGAGTTTCTCCCATTCTTCTCTGCAGATCCTCTCAAGCTCTGTCAGGTTGGATGGGGAACGTCGCTACACAGCTATTTTCAGGACTCTCCAGAGATGTCCGATCAGGTTCAAGTCCGGGCTCTGGCTAGGCTACTCAAGGACATTCAGAGACTTGTCCTGAAGCCACTCCTACATTGTCTTGGCTGTGTGCTTAGGGTTGTTGTCCTGCTGGAAGGTGATCCAGATTTTCATGAAGGATCTCTCTGTACTTTGCTCCGTTCATCTTTCCCTCGATCCTGACTAGTCTTCCAGTCCCTGCCGCTGAAAAACATCCCCACAGCCTGATGCTGCCACCACCATGCTTCACCGTAGGGATGGTGCCAGGTTTCCAAAGAGTTCAATCTTGGTTTCATCACACCAGAGAATCGTGTTTCTCATGGTCTGAGAGTAGTCCTTTAGGTGCCTTTTGGCAAACTCCAAGCGGGCTTTTATGTGCCTTTTACTGAGGAGTGGCTTCCGTCTGGCCACACTACCATAAAGGCGTGATTGGTGGTTGTACTTCTGCAGAGATGTTTCGTGTTTTTGTTCGTTTGTGTAGTCTGTACCTGTTCGTGCGTTCTTCATGTATATGTAAGTTCTCAAGTTCAGGTCTGTCTACGTCGTTTGTTGTTTTGTAGTTTGTTTAGGAGTTTTACCGTCTTCGTCTGTCTGTAAATAAATTCATTATGTCTTCATTCAACGCTGCGTTTTGGTCCGACCCTTACTCCTCCTCCTCATCCGAGGAGGAGGCATTAGACAGCCGTTACACTGAGTACTTATGTAAATATGGTATTTCTACTTTTAATACATTTGCAAAAATTTTCACTTTGTCATTATGGGGTATTGTGTGTTGATTGATGGGGAAAAAATGTAATACATTTTAGAATATTGCTGTAACGTACAAAGTGTGGAAAAAGTCAAGGGGTCTGAATACATTCTGAATGCACTGTATGGTGTGGTAATCGTGTTCACCCAGGGAAGGGGCTGCTGCCCACTGCAGGCTGCCCAGAGAGGGGGACCAACATTATGAATGCCCACACTCTGGCGACTGACATGGTGCTTCGGCATCCTGAGGGGCTGCCCTGAGAGGAAAGGAATCTACCGTATCTCTGCTCTGTATCAAAAAATCTCCAAGGTGGCTTAGCAGTTCAGACGTCTTTTTCCGTGTTGTCGTGTCGTGTCCTGTATATATATATATTTACACCTTTTCTTCACATATCTTTAATTTATTTTATTATCCAAGAACTCAACTACAAAAGCTTTCCTGCAAAAGCTTTCCTGCAACCCGCTTCTCCAATTACAATAAGTATTACTTACCTCAATCTGAAAATCCATCGTGGAAGATAGCCAGGGGCTAATTCAGAAGCTAGCCTGAAAGCTAACCAGAAGCTACTCCGATAGCTAGCCAAAAGCTAATCTGTAGCTGCCCCGAAATTAGCCGGTTTGCTGGCTAGCGTTGGTGTTTCAGCTGCCCACGTTTTGCGGTCATCAGCTATTCCTTTAGCTCGATAATCTACCGGCACTTTTGTGCAACGCGACTCGGACCGGAGCATTCCGGGACTTTTTTTCTCTCAGTTTCCCCGGATTCCAACCGCAGGCTCTGGACACTTGCACCTTGATTTCGCAGCTAGCTAGCTGCATACCGTGTGACTATTGGCTTACGTCGACCCCGGAGTAAACTCAAATCATGCTGGAGCTAGCCAGCTGAGGAGTTCCATCACCATCCGGACCCGTTTCTTTTGTTGCTGCTGCAGATACGGAACCCCACCGGGCCTTCACGACTGACTGCCGACGTTATCTGCCCGAGGGATTTATCCAACCGGCACCTCCGTCCCGACGTTACCTGAACGCTCATCTGAGGCCCGCTAATCGTTAGCTGTCTTATCGGCTGCTATCTGAACAATACCCCACTACACGGAACCTACCGACGGAAACGCACGAGGTATCTACAAACAGACCTCCATCCTATGCTGCTACCGATAGCCATATACCCGGCCAGCTGTCTGGATCGCCACGACCCCAACCAACCTCTACTCACTGGACCCTTATTGATCACTCGATTAAGCATGCCTCTCCTTAATGTAAATATGCCTTGTCCATTGCTGTTCTGGTTAGTGTTTATTGGCTTATTTCACTGTAGAGATTCTAGCCCTGCTCTCTATACCATATCCAACCCCTCAGTTCCACCACCCACATATGCGATGACATCACCTGGTTTCAATGATGTTTCTAGAGACAAGATCTCTCTCATCATCACTCAATACCTAGGTTTACCTCCACTGTATTCACATCCTACCATACCTTTGTCTGTACATTATTCCTTTAAACTATTTTATCGCCCCCAGAAACTTCCTTTTACTCTCCGCTCTAGTAGCTCTAGGCGACCAATTCTCATAGCTTTTAGCCGTACCCTTATCGTACTTCTCCTCTGTTCCTCTGGTGATGTAGAGGTGAATCCAGGCCCTGCAGTACCTGGCTCCACTCCTATTCCCCAGGCGCTCTCTTTTGATGACTTCTGTAACCGTAATAGCCTTGGTTTCATGCATGTTAACATTAGAAGCCTCCTCCCTAAGTTTGTTTTGTTCACTGCTTTAGCACACTCTACCAACCCGGATGTTTTAGCCGTGTCTGAATCCTGGCTTAGAAAGACCACCAAAAATTCAGACATTTTTATCCCCAATTACAATATTTCCAGACAAGATAGAACGGCCAAAGGGGGCGGTGTTGCAATCTACTGCAAAGACTGCCTGCAGAGTTCTGTTATACTATCCAGGTCTGTTCCCAAACAATTTGAACTTCTACTTTTAAAAATCCACCTCTCTAAAAACAAGTCTCTCACCGTTGCCGCCTGCTATAGACCACCCTCTGCCCCCAGCTGTGCTCTGGACACTATATGTGAACTGATTGCCCCCCATCTATCTTCAGAGCTCGTACTGCTAGGCGACCTAAATTTGAACATGCTCAACACCCCAGCCACCCTACAATCTAAGCTTGATGCCCTCAATCTCACACAAATTATCAATGAACCTACCAGGTACCACCCCAATTCCGTAAACACGGGTACCCTCATAGATATCATCCTAACAAACTTGCCCTCCAAATACACCTCTGCTGTTTTCAACCAAGATCTCAGCGATCACTGCCTCATTGCCTGCATCCGTAATGGGTCAGCGGTCAAACGACCTCCACTCATCACTGTCAAACGCTCCCTGAAACACTTCAGCGAGGAGGCCTTCCTAATCGACCTGGCCGGGGTATCCTGGAAGGATATTGATCTCATCCCGTCAGTAGAGGATGCCTGGTCATTTTTTTAAAATGCCTTCCTCACCATCTTGAATAAGCATGCCCCATTCAAGAAATTTAGAACCAGGAACAGATATAGCCCTTGGTTCTCTCCTGACCTGACTGCCCTTAACCAACAGAAAAACATCCTATGGCGTTCTGCATTAGCATCGAACAGCCCCCGTGATATGCAACTTTTCAGGGAAGCCAGAAACCAATATACACAGGCAGTTAGAACAGCCAAGGCTAGCTTTTTCAAGCAGAAATTTGCTTCCTGCAACACAAATTCAAAAAAGTTCTGGGACACCGTAAAGTCTATGGAGAATAAGAACACCTCCTCCCAGCTTCCAACCGCTCTGAAGATAGGAAACACTGTCACCACCGACAAATCCACTATAATTGAGAATTTCAATAAGCATTTTTCTACGGCTGGCCATGCTTTCCACCTGGCTACCCCTACCCCGGACAACAGCACTGCCCTCCCCTCTGCTACTCGCCCAAGCCTTCCCCATTTCTCTTTCTCCCAAATACAGTCAGCTGATGTTCTTAATGAGCTGCAAAATCTGGACCCTTACAAATCAGCCGGGCTAGATAATCTGGACCCTTTCTTTCTAAAACTATCTGCTGAAATTGTTGCCACCCCTATTACTAGCCTCTTCAACCTCTCTTTCGTGTCGTCTGAGATCCCCAAAGATTGGAAAGCAGCTGCGGTTATCCCCCTCTTCAAAGGGGGGGACACCCTTGACCCTAACTGCTACAGACCTATATCTATCCTACCCTGCCTTTCTAAGGTCTTCGAAAGCCAAGTCAACAAACAGATTACCGACCATTTCGAATCACACCACACCTTCTCCGCTATGCAATCTGGTTTCAGAGCTGGTCATGGGTGCACCTCAGCCACGCTCAAGGTCATAAACGATATCGTAACCGCCATCGATAGGAAACAATACTGTGCAGCCGTATTCATTGACCTGGCCAAGGCTTTTGACTCTGTCAATCACCACATCCTCATTGGCAGACTCGACAGCCTTGGTTTCTCTAATGATTGCCTCGCCTGGTTCACCAACTACTTCTCTGATAGAGTTCAGTGTGTCAAATCGGAGGGTCTGTTGTCCGGGCCTCTGGCAGTCTCTATGGGGGTGCCACAGGGTTCAATTCTTGGACCGACTCTCTTCTCTGTTTACATCAATGATGTCGCTCTTGCTGCTGGTGATTCTCTGATCCACCTCTACGCAGACGACACTATTCTGTATACTTCTGGCCCTTCTTTTGACACTGTGTTAACAACCCTCCAGGCGAGCTTCAATGCCATACAACTCTCCTTCCGTGGCCTCCAACTGCTCTTAAATACAAGTAAAACCAAATGCATGCTCTTCAACCGATCGCTGCCTGCTCCTGCCCGCCTGTCCAACATCACTACTTTGGACGGCTCTGACTTAGAATATGTGGACAACTACAAATACCTAGGTGTCTGGTTAGACTGTAAACTCTCCTTCCAGACCCACATCAAACATCTCCAATCCAAAGTCAAATCTAGAATTGGCTTCCTATTCCGCAACAAAGCATCCTTTACTCATGCTGCCAAACATACCCTTGTAAAACTGACCATCCTACCAATCCTCGACTTCGGTGATGTCATTTACAAAATAGCCTCCAAAACCCTACTCAATAAATTGGATGCAGTCTATCACAGTGCCATCCGTTTTGTCACCAAAGCCCCATATACTACCCACCACTGCGACCTGTACACTCTCGTTGGCTGGCCCTCGCTTCATACTCGTCGCCAAACCCACTGGTTCCAGGTCATCTACAAGACCCTGCTAGGTAAAGTCCCCCCTTATCTCAGCTCGCTGGTCACCATAGCAGCACCTACCCGTAGCACGCGCTCCAGCAGGTATATCTCTCTAGTCACCCCCAAAACCAATTCTTCCTTTGGACGCCTCTCCTTCCAGTTCTCTGCTGCCAATGACTGGAACGAACTACAAAAATCTCTGAAACTGGAAACACCTATCTCCCTCACTAGCTTTAAGCACCAGCTGTCAGAGCAGCTCATAGATTACTGCACCTGTACATAACCCATCTACAATTTATCCCAAACAACTACCTCTTTACCTACTGTATTTATTTATTAATTTATTTTGCTCCTTTGCACCCCATTATTTCTGTCTCTACTTTGCACTTTCTTCCAATGCAAACCAACCATTCCAGTGTTTTTTTTGTTTTTATTTTACTTGCTGTGTTGTACTCACTTCGCCTCCATGGCCTTTTTATATTTTTATTTATTTATACATATATCTGTTTGCCTTCACCTCCCTTATCTCACCTCACTTGCTCACATTGTATATAGACTTATTTTTTTTCTCACTGTATTATTGACTATATGTTTGTTTTTACTCCATGTGTAACTATGTGTTGTTGTATGTGTCGAACTGCTTTGCTTTATCTTGGCCAGGTCGCAATTGTAAATGAGAACGTGTTCTCAATTTGCCTACCTGGTTAAATAAAGGTTAAATAAATAAAATAAATAAATAAAATAAATACCATAACCCCACTATGAGGCACTCTGTTCACAACGTTGACATCAGCAAACCGCTCGCCCACACAACACCATACACGAGGTCTGCGGTTGTGAGGCCGGTTTGACGTACTGCCAAATTCTCTAAAACGACGTTGGAGGCGGCTTTTGGTAGAGAAATGAACATTAAATTATCTGGCAACAGCTCTGGTGGACATTCCTGCAGTCAACATGCCAATTGCACGCTCCCTCAAAACATGAGACATATGTGGTATTGCGTTGTATGACAAAACTGCACATTTTAGAGGGGCCTTTTATTGTCCCCAGCACAAGGTGCACCTGTGTAATGATCATGCTGTTTAATCAGCTTCTTGATATGCCATACCTGTCAGGTGGATAGATTATCAGGGAAGTAAACAAATTTGTGCACACAATTTGAGAGAAATAAGCTTTTTGTGCATATGGAACATTTCTGGGATCTTTTTTTTCAGACCATGAAACATGGGACCAACACTTTACATGTTTATATTTTTGTTCAGTGTACATCTTGGGGGAATATGTGCTTTTGCTTTTGTACCATGAGATCTGTCAGTAGATCATGAGCAGCCCTCAAGGCAGCCTGTTGGAAACTCAGAACACTGCTATTACAATGCCCTCAATGTGTTTCATCTTATCAGACAGAGATTCTTTAGGTTTGTTTGTTGGAGGCAGCAGGTAGCCTAGCGGTTAGAGCGTTGGGTCAGTAACTGAAATGTATCTAGTTCGAATCCCTGAGCCTACACAATGTTCCCTTGAGCAAGGCACTTAACCCTAATTGCTCAAGAGTTGCTGTTAATCATGGTGGACCCTGGCCACGACCCCACTCTCAGGGGGAGTTGGATATGCAAAAAAATTAATTTCCAATTTAGATGTGTGTATTAGTACACACTTCTGAAATAGGACCAATATAAGCAATTTCTCAGTTGACTGAGTGTATGTGTCTGCTCCAGTTCTCAGGGCTCTACCTCCTGTCCTTCGTCATCATCGTGCTGGGTCTGGTCCTCTACACCTCTTCCTCTACCTACGTGGCCCAGGACCCACGCATCTACAAGCAGTTCCGCAACGCCGGCCACCCCATTACGGACACGCCCACTCTGGGGCCCCTGGAACCCTCGGTGACCTATACCAGCCTGAGGCAGGAGATAGAGGAGGAACCTCGCATCAGGGTGGCCTGAGGGGGTGGAGCCTAATCATCCACTGCACCGCCTCCCAGATTCTGTACAGAGAGAATGATAATGATCACTGAATGATAAAGATATAATCATGTAGCAAACAAGCAAAAGTACACTGTGATCACAAACTGTGAATAGATAGCAGTGACTATTTCAGATTGAGGATTTGTTTCATGTATAGAAATATACTGTTCCCCCATCACATTCCCTCTTACTGTACATTTGACATGTTTAAAAAGGTTTTGTGTTAAAGGCTTGTGTAAATGGTGACTGTTTCTTTTTTACATCAGCACAGAACTTTATTGGATTTTAAGATTTGAATTTGAGCTGTGGGTCTAGCTCTCCCATATACTTTATTCCAGTGTTGTATTGTTCCCTCAGAGATAAGATAAAGTAATACACAGACTTACCATGAGTCAGTGCCTTACAATGTATTACTGTTGTGTGTTAGAGCTGCTCATTATAAATGGCCCCTTCCTTGTGAGCCCAGAATTGTCTGAAGACATTGGATACTGATGTGGCCCCTCAATTTATATTAATAAACTCTATTTAGAGCACTGTGGATTGCTTCTCTGCATTACATTTAGTCTGCCCTTACAGCTACTTACTAAACCACACATATATCCAACTTTCCATGTTGGAGACATTATCTCCTGAGGCCAATGGGTATAAAGACAAATATATCAGGATTCCTAATGAAGCGAAGTGATTATTGTACATTTGTTTCATTGTTCATACGTACACTGAACTCGCGTGGATAGAAAAAAATGTGATGATTACAATGCACATGTCATTCCAGAATTGTGATGTTCTGTTTAACTGATTGTCCAGCTGTTGGATTGTATTTTAATTGTGTTGCTTTTTATTCCCTGCTGGATTTTATCCAAAGCACATTAATGGAATGATTTGGAACATATTTCTTTCAAAGTAATATTATCCTCTGTTTTTTGTATTCTATTTGATGTTGGTGTATTGGAGCCCTTGCTGTCAGAAGTGTTGCTTAAAATAAAGTATCTTGGTCTGAAACGCAGAGAAACGGAAATATCACACCACTCAAAACATGAAGATTTGTAGCAAATAAACACACAGAAACAATATTTACCACTGAAGATTGGTAGAGTGGTTGTGCAGATTCATATGCTATCACTGGGTCAGATAACCACATCCACAATTCATTACTGAGTGCAGGTCCACACCTACAACACTGAAAGAGCAGGTCATGTTGAAACAGTTACTTGTTCATTTTCATTATATTCTGGAACATGTGTAACGTTCATTTTGCCAGACTCAGCAAATGTAATTTGGTCATAGGGACCAGATTACAATATCTTATATCATAGGGTTTTTCCTAAACTTTATATGATATGGTAAAGTGGGTCTGCACATACAGTATGCAGCAGGATGTTATGCCAAAATCAATTTATATGGAGTATCAGAGGGAAAACATGGATCTCTTACTTTGCATACCGCATTGCACTTCAAATACAAGTCACAACCTTAACATTGCCAAAAGTTTAAAGGAAAGGTTGCTGTCTTGTGGTAGGCCTAAATGTGCTATCAATATTCTTTAGATGTGTTGGTACTTAGGCTGTAATTTGCTTAAATCACCTAGATTAATTAAAATAGTAGCATACTGATTACATATTGTACCCAATGGGTAAGCCTAAACCTTCAACTGAAACTTAAGACCTCATATAGCAGTGGCATATGATGTAAACAGAGAAGAATCTGCAGAAATTTACCATTTTGATATTTGCATGTTCTAGGTGGATTGGCTGTGGTAATGTCTATTAACTGTAAATTGTTTTCAAATAAAATACTTTGTCAAACAGAGATTGAGAGAATTGTGTGATTTATACAAACTTCATCCTGATGATGATCACCACGCAATTTGTTGAAGATTGTTTTAACTAATGTAGCGAAATGGTACAACCCGAACAGCTGCTCTTGATTTATATCGGCTCGGTTCAGTTAGCATTTTTAGAATAGCCTATTCATCTTTTGGTACACTATACACTACCGTTCAAAAGTTTGAGGTCACTTAGAAATGTCCTTGTTTTTGAAAGAAAGGCATTTGTTTGTCTATTAAAATAACATCAAATTGATCAGAAATACAGTGTAGACGTTGTTAATGTTGTAAATGACTATTGTAGCTGGAAACGGCTGATTTTTAATATCTACATAGGCGTACAGAGGCCCATTATCAACAATCATCACTCTTGTGTTCCAATGGCACGTTGTGTTAGCTAATCCAAGTTTATCATTTTAAAAGACTAATTGATCATTAGAAAACCCTTTTGCAATTGTGTTAACACAGCTGAAAACTGTTGTTTTGATTAAAGAAGCAATACAACTGGCCTTTTTTAGGCTAGTTAAGTATCTGTTCACCCATGTTGGTGGGCAAAATGTACATCCTCAAATCAAAACCCAACTTTAATTTACCCATTGTTACCCATAATATTTTGTCATGGGCAAAGAGAACAATTTGCAGTTTTATAGCTTATTTCCTGCAATACTAAACATTTTGTCATGGGGCAGAGGAAAATCTGTAGTTTTATATCTTATCTCACACTATTCTACACATTTTGCCATGGGCTAAGAGAAAATTTGAAATTTTTAAAGCTAAAATACAGGTGTGTTGACTGTGATAAAATGCACTGGCTTATGAGCTATCTTGCTTGCTAAATGAACAAATGAAATAAGCAGTGGCATGGTGCATATAGCCATTGAAGGACAGTGACATATGTGGCTTTCAGTTAGATATTTTTGGCAACCCATCCCGTGAGAGTGAATGACATTCCGGTTAATCTGTTCTGTTATATTTAATCAAATCTGATTAAAACAGTGCACTGTTTGCTATGAATTATATCTGATGGTGTGTGCATGTTTAGGTAAAAAGTCTAATGTCCTGTTTGGAACACTGACAAGTAAAGACCAATCCGATTGTCTGGGCTTGCCTCTCCAGAGGCCTACGCCCCTGCTGCCACACATATAGCCAATGCAGTTGATTTCAGATGGTGTATGAAGGGTAGGACTAGTGCTCCAGTTCGGAGGGTACAGTATAACATAACAATCCGGAGGGAGACAGCTCGGAGACTGAAACCATTTGTGACTAGTTTCCGCTCCCCATATCACCAGCTGATAAAAACACTTTGAAGCGACTCAGCAGTGCAAAAAATTGGATAACCTTTTTTTCCTCTACGGCTTCAATCATAGACAGACTGCCTGTAATAAACCAAAATCCTGCAAGGGGATACAGCTCAAAGGGTTCTCCAGAGTAAAATGCCAATGTCGAGCTTCCCAGTACAGCATTCTAAAGATTGGGTATGATGAGTCAGATGAGGTCTCTGCTTTGAGGATTAAATCAACTCATTGCTTACAGGTGTGGTGTCAAACTACTGAAAAATAACTCAACTTATTTTCTTTATCCATTGGGAACAGCCATGTTTCTGGCCAGAATTCACACATAACTTGGCCATAGCCACAGCACAACAGTCAAGAGCGTTCATCTGCACTGCCAAAAAGTCCATCTGTATAACAAATCTGGCATGCAGCTCATAGCAGCAAATAAAGGACAGTACCACCTTTGAATCCCATTGTGTTCACAGTGAAGAATCTAATTATAATTCATAACTGGCTGTGGAAAGCAGACCTAAAATTGTCCTAAAATTGATCCCCGCAAAAGTAAAAAATGGTATGCCCCATATGACCTTGCCTAATAAATCAGACTGAAACCAATTCACAGTCTTGTGCCCGTGCCTTTGGTCACAAGCAAACAAATCTTGATTGGCACCCACAGACACCTGCATTTTGAAGTCTGTTTAACAATATTTTCCTGTGGATATTTTGTCTCAAATTGACACACAAGGACCAACCCATGGACAATCGGCAAAGTAAGTTCACATTATTTTAGTCAACATTTGTGTCAGACAAGGGACGTTTAGGCTTTTTCTATGTAAATATGCGTGGTTATGCCTGCACAATGGAAGGCATTGCCACAATCGGTATCACATATGACCTACCATAGTTCTGTAGTTGGTTGAGTACATGCTGGAAAACTTTGGCAATGCTTCTGTGATGCTCAATAGCAGTGGTGTAAAGTACTTAAGGGATCTTTACTTTTATTTAAGTATGACTATTGGGTACTTTTTCCACTACTGCTCAAGAGCCAAGTAATACAGCTCCTTCCATTCAAACTTCTGCATGTTTCCCTCCATCATCTTTGTCTCCCAAATAAGCACAAAACACCTCTGGAGAGGCAAGCCCAGACAATCGGATTGGTCTTTTTGGCCTATAGGCAGGGCAATGTTAATGGAAGCTAATGACCTAAAGGCATCCCTTACTCGTGTACTGTATGTTCCATTTCATGATCCTAAAATACATTTTACAAACTCTACATTTCTGTAAGTGGCAGACAGGAATTGATCTGTGTTCATTTCAAAATGAGTCCTGTTTTCCCTGTAGTTTTTGGTCTCCACTAGATTTAGATGGGGACTGTTGTGGCGTTATCCATGTATTGGAGCATAAATGCAATTTCACCCTTGACATGCAGTGCATCCACTTGTGCTAAAGCACTCTACCCTGAAGCAGGCCCCCCCCCCCCCCCCCCCCTCTACCAGACCACCGTGAGCTGGAGACCATGTTCAGTCATTACACCCAGTGTCGATTCCAGTGACTCTTTACCTACTGGCTGTTCCGCCAGCCGCCGTCCTTCGACAGGCAGCTCAGGGCCATTTACCTACAGTGGCGGAAGCACAGCAAGAGGAAGGTGGCGTCCTGGGGAGGCACGCTGTGTGACGTCCGCTACCTGGCCTCGCTCTAACGCATCACCACCGACTACTGGAGAGGGAAGCTGGCCCGGGGCGACGGCACTGTGGGTGAGTAACGCTTTGAGATGTTGCGCCTTGCCCTATACTTTTATTCTACTTTATGTTAACGTTATGCACAGTCATGGCACTCTGATTCGATTGACTGCGCTGAGTGGATCAAACCTTGTGCTTTACTCTGGATTTGTTTTAGAACGGCACCCACTCTTGGGTGCTCAAAAATATTCTTCACTCATTATGGTTATATTCAATTTCTATGCCCCAAGAATAATATCATACCACCTTGACTTATGACTGTTAATGGTATAATTTCTTTATACATTATTGATTGGATGCAATGAGTAGGGAAATGAATAAGCCTCTCCCTTGACACCGAGGCTCTTCTATTGAGCGTTACCCTGTGTTCTGCTCTGCTATCTGTTGTACTATGACAGGTCTTGAACAAAGGCCACTGGCTTTCATGCCAAGTGTCTATTCTCCTTCTTCCCAGGAATTCAGACGGTGGAGAACTATTTCTCCATGTGCAATCCACTGGTGGCCTTAATTGTAAGTGCATTCCCAGCTGATACAGATACTGTGCCTATCGGCATTTTGTCTGGTGGTAATGGGGCTATCTTGGCAAACATGCCAGTGGTCATGTGGTGTCCCATATACAACAGGAGTTCCCTGATCCTGTTGCAGAATACACAGGGTTTCTCCCTCCCCATATTAACTGATATCATTCAATTCAATAATAAAAAAAGACTAAGTAAAAGTTGTCTAGTAAAAATGTGATGCCTTCTGCCAGGTATATCTCCATTTAGAGACATCGGTATCAAGCCCGTCTGTCAGTCTGGACGTTGACAAACGTTGGTGAGCAGACAAGAGTTGAGGCAGGAGGTGAGGTCTTTGCCAGAGCCCCCAGTGATGGCTATAGCAGCATAGATCAGCTCCTGGCCCCTCCTCAAAGATACCAGTCAGCCAGCCAGCCAGCCAGCACCATGTTCTTGTTTTTAAAATGTACGGATAGCCAAGGTGTACACTCCAACACTCAGACATCATTTACAAACTATGCATTTGTTTTTAGTGAGTCCACCAGATCAGAGGCAGTAGGGAAGACCACGTGTTCCCTTGGTAAGTGCGTGAACTGGACCATTTCCCTGTCCTGCTAAGCCCTCTACATGTAACGAGTACTTCTGGGTGTCAGGGAAAATATATGGAGTAAAAAGTACATTCATTTCTTTAGGAATGTAGTGAAGTAAAAGTTGTCAAATATCAACAGTTAAGTAAAGTACAGATACCACAAAACTGCAGTAAGTTATGTAGTAGTTTAAAGTATTTTTACTTAAGTACTTTACACCACTGATCAATAATGGCTGGTTCTACCAGACTAGGTTATGCCTTGGATGTTATATGCACCCAAGAAGTAGAAAATAATCAACAAATGTCAGTTAACATCAATTGTTTCACAATTGGGGTATCAAATGAAGTGGTTTACCTTCTGTATTTCTACAAATGATGAGCCTATGAAAGCTGTTGGCGCTGGCCGGATACTTGTCAACATTCCTAGGAATGCTCACAGTGAGGGCATGTCTGTATGGTGCTGATGAGAGCCTCCTTGTTGGTCTTCTCTGTGCTGCATGTTCGGCTCAAACTGGACATCTCTTGAACAACTGCAGCAGGCAATCTTATGAGGTGGTGTTGACTGGGAGAGCCCGTGACAAGGTGATTTATATTAGACAGCCAAGTGGTAAATTGCATTTTGGTTTTAAATAAAGGACAACGCTAATGCACTTCACAACCAAAATGACTACTAGTTGTATCTGCTTGGCTGGGGAATTGGCCTACTATTTTATCAAGCTGGGTATTGTATCTTTGAATACAACTTTTCACATAACACACTACCTGTCGTCGATGAAGCAGTCTTTCATCAAGGCAGTAACTCTGGTCACTATCAGAGGCCTCATGATGATGTGTTCTTTTCATAGGAGTTGAGGGAGACTCTGGCAACAACGGTGGTGGTGTCACAAAGGTACTTGTCACAAAGGTACTTGTCACATTTCACACTTTCATTCTGAAGTCTTGCCTGACAAGCTGTGAACATGGTAAGTGAACAGTGAATGATATGATTTTGAGGATGCTAAACCATTGCAATCACATTGCTGGACATGTTATGATACCCACCTTTTCTCCTTCTGGTAGGTCCCAGCATCCATTCATGACCAGGGGATCACTCTGGCACCCAACTGTCCACTTTGTCTAACAGAAAAACAGGTTAAATGATTGTCATCATCCTTCAATAATAAACGTTGCTTGAGAAACGTAATCTCGTTTGGAAGCTAATTCTATACTTTACAGATGTAGACTGACTGGCTCCAGATTGGATTAGATTCAGGCTGGTGACGCTGTTACACTATGCAACCAACCAACCAACTGTGATGTGTTTTGCTATGGCCCTGTGTTGGTTTGAGTTTGTTGCTGCTAGTTAGTACACTGTTGTAGTCACATGAGTTACTGTAGCTAGTACCACCATCGTTGCAGCCAATATTTATTTGTGCATTAAATATGGTTTGCACCTCAGAGAATAATGTGACTGTTTTGGGTGTCAGCAACTTTGCAACTTTGCTTTATTATGTTGTCAAATTTACTTTCGATGTTGCATTTTGCTGTTAGTAGAGATCCTGGTTTGAGTCCATGCTCTGTCCAGTCGGCTGCGACCGAGAAACCCATGAGCGGTGACCGGGAGATCCATGAGGCAGCGCACACTTATCCTAGCGTCGTCCGGGTTAGGGGAGGGTTTGGCCGGCAGGGATGTCCTTGTCCCATCGCGCACAAGTTTGTCAAATAGCTAGTAATGCTAATGTTAGCTAGCTAAAATACGGTAGTCCCCTCTATCTTAGTTAGCTGGATAAAAGTATAGCTACTGTATCTAATGTCAATCTGGCCACATCACAATCATGACAAAAGGTTTTTCTACAAATTATTTACCTTTTGAAATGTTGTCATGTTTCTAAGCCAAATCCGAGTTGTATTGAGGTAGGCTAAAGCTAGGTAGGGTGGCTAACGCTAGCAAGGTGGACAACGTTAGCTAGGCTAGTGGTTAAGGTTAGGGTTAGCTAACATGCAAAGTAGCTAAAAAGTATTAAGTTGCAAAAATTGTCTGTAATGAGATTTCAAACAGGCAACATTTGGGTTGCGATATACACCCACTCATCCACCCCGACCAACCACCTTACTTTAGTTTTGGCCTTAAGTAACCTGTCTTAAGTAACCAAACCAAATTTAGCATATCATACTAATTTTAGTGTTTTTCTTTACCGCTTTTTCATGATATCCAAATTGTATTTACAGTCTTGTCCCATTGCTGCAACTCCCCTACAGACTCGGGAGAGGCGAAGGTCTAAAGCCATGCGTCCTCCGAAACACAACCCTGCCAAGCCACATGGGTCTACCGGTCACCGCTCATGGGTCTCCCTTAGACCGCTGCGCCACTCGGGAGGCCCTAATATTTACTATGTTACGACTAGTCTATGAGACCAGGCTGGTGCATCCTGCTGGAAGCATGCATTGCATGGTAAGGCTTTTCAGTCTCAAATGGCTGGTTGGGGGTAATGAAACAACTGAGCCCCATTTAATGAAGGGAAGCGAAGTGGGCGGATGGGTGATTAGCATGTGGAGCTTGGCAAAGGGGGACAAATTGTAATCCAAACCCAACCTTAATTTACTCGTTGTGATGCAGAGGTTTGACCAAAATTATCCTATTTACACTTTGTAGTCAATTTTGACACTGGAATAAATGTCTCTGACTCGATGCCACAGGTCGTTTTCAAAGGGATTAGTTGGTTTTTAGGGGCAGTCACTCTTTAAATGACTACATTTCAGAAAACATTAGTGGAGTGTAATGTGTAGTGCACCTACCGAAATGAGAGCACTCATTGTGTTTTTGTCAACACTATTGAAAAAAGATGAGATGCCTGACTCTTTTCAACATTATGGAGGACAATGATAATTTCCTTTGCCAAACTGCTTGTATACAAATTACATTTTTGGCATCTATTCAGTGGTGTCTTTAGTATTTCATCAGTGTGCATCTCCTTCCGTTAAGCATCTCCAGATCATCAGCTCTGTGCTGGTGATTTCACAGGTCACAGCTTGAGCAGGCTGCAGGAAGCGCCTAGACCCATGTAATGTCCTGCTAAATGGATTATAGACATATCAATGCATGTCCCACTCAATTACACTTCATGTGTGAATACAGGCTAGCTGCAGGCTTGTACTCTATATCAATAGCCAGCAATACAGTCAAGGACAGTGTTATCAATACAAGTTATACAATCATATTGGCATTTGGTACATTAGTGGTTTGTATAAACAATTATGGATGGGATTGTTTTTCCCCAGCTAGTTTACTTGATGTATAGAATTGGAAAAGCACTTAACTTTGGCATTAGGAATTCGCTTGGATGACAATGGCATATAGGCTGCTGTAGTATTTGATATTCCTAAATTCTACTGTATGATTGTCTGATGGATTAGTGATTGACTGAGTGCAGGTGTACGAGGACACCCTGGAGGGCGTGTACCTGCTGCTGAGGGAGATGCAGGAGACTCTGGTGGAGCACAAGAGGTTCTGGCAAGTGGCCAAGGTCCAGATGGCCCAAGTGTGCACCCTAAAGACACGGTCATCAACTGGAAGATAATCGAGACACTGCCCTACTACAAGTACGTGATTATTACACTGAAGAAAAATATAAATGCAACATGTAACAATTTCAAAGATTTTACTGTTTCAGTTCATATAAGGAAATCCGTCAATTTAAATTAATTCATTAGGCCCTAATCTATGGATTTCATATGAATGGGAATACAGATATGCAGATACCTTAAAAAAACAAAGGTAGAGGCGTGGATCAGGAAACCAGTCAGAATCTGGTGTGCCAACTGTTTGCCTCATGCACCTTGACACATCTCCTTAGCATAGAATTGATGGCTTGTGGCCTGTGGAATGTTGTCCCACTCCTCTTCAATGGCTGTGCGAAGTTGCTGGATATTGGCGGGCCTCAGGATCTCGTCACGGTATCACTGTGCATTCAAATTGCCATTGATAAAATGCAATTGTTTTCGTTGTCCGTAGCTTATGCCTGCCCATACCATAACCCCACCTCCACCATGGAGCACTGGTCACAATGTTGACATCAGCAAACTGCTCGCACCCACCACTCCATACACACTGTCTGCCATCTGCTCAGTTCAGTTGAAACCGGGATTCATCCATGAAGAGCACACTTCTCCAGCATGACAATGGCCTTCGAAAGTGAGCATTTGCCGACTGTAGTCAGTTACGACGCCAAATTGCAGTCAGGTCAAGACCATGATGAGGACAACGAGCACACAGATGAGCTTCCCTGAGACGGTTTCTGACTGTTTCTGCAGAAATTCACAGTTTCATCAGCTGTCCGGGTGGCTGGTCTCAGACTATGCCGCAGGTGAAGAAGCTGGATGTAGAGGTCCTGGGCTGGCGTTGTTACATGTTGCATATGGTTGTGAGGCCGGTTGGACTTACTGCAAAATTCTCTAAAATGACGGAGATAAATTATCATTAAATTCTCTGACAACAGCTCTGGTGGACAGCATGCCAATTGCACGCTCCCTCAAAACTTGAGATATCTGTGGCATTGTGTTGTGTGACACAACTGCTCATGTTAGTGGCCTTTTATTGTCCCCAGCACAAGGCACCTGTGTAATGATCATGCTGTTTAATCAGCTTCTTGATATGCCACACCTGTCAGGTGGATAGATTATCTTGGCAAAGGATATTTGCTCACTAACAGGGATGTAAACAAATTTTTGCACAAATAAGCTTCTTGTGCGTATGGAACATTTCTGGGATATTTTATTTCAACTCATGAAACATGGCACCAACAATTTACACGTTGCGTTTATATTTTTGTTCTGTACAGTTAATCAGATCCAGATAACTAATCAGGGTTAGGCTTGAGCGGGATCCAGATTGTCATACCGTCCTTGTGCCATCCCAGGACTACACTGAGCGGATGTTAGCAAAATGCTAATGAGAGCATGCAAGCATATTATAATATAAACTAGTGGGATGGTGTGGTGAAAGCACTTTGAGGTCAAAGCAAATAAGTGGTTGCAGATTAAAGGCCCAGTGCAGTCAAAAACTTTCCCCTGTGTTTTTATGTACAGTCATGGCCAAAAGTTTTGAGAATGACACAAATATTAATTTCCACAAAGTTTGCTGCTTTAGTGTCTTTAGATATTTTTGACAGATGTTACTATGGAATGCTTAAGTATAATTACAAGCATTTCATAAGTGTCAAAGGATTTTATTGACAATTACATGAATTTGATGCAAAGAGTCAATATTTGCAGTGTTGACCCTTCTTTTTCAAGACCTCTGCAATCCTGGCATGCTGTCAATTAACTTCTGGGCCACATCCTGACTGATGGCAGTCCATTCTTGCATGATCAATTTGTCAGAATTTGTGGGTTTTTGTTTGTCCACCCGCCTCTTGAGGATTGACCACAAGTTCTCAATGGGATTAAGGTCTGGGGAGTTTCCTGGCCATGGACCCAAAATATTGATGTTTTGTTCCCCGAGCCACTTAGTTATCACTTTTGCCTTATGGCAAGGTGCTCCATCATGCTGGAAAAGGCATTGTTCGTCACCAAACAGTTCCTGGATGGTTGGGGGAAGTTGCTCTTGGAGGATGTGTTGGTACCATTCTTTATTCATGGCTGTGTTCTTAGCCAAAATTGTGAGTGAGCCCACTCCCTTGGCTGAGAAGCAACCCCACACATGGTCTCAGGATGCTTTACTGTTGGCATGACACAGGACTGATGGTAGCGCTCACCTTGTCTTCTCCGGAAGGGCTTTTTTTCCGGATGCCCCAAACAATCGGAAAGGGGATCCATCAGAGAAAATGACCTTACCCCAGTCCTCAGCAGTCCAATCCCTGTACCTTTTGCAGAATATCAGTCTGTCCCTGATGATTTTCCTGGAGAGAAGTGGCTTCTTTGCTGCCCGTCTTGACACCAGGCCATCCTCCAAACGTCTTTGCGTCACTGTGCGTGCAGATGCTATCACACCTGCCTGCTGCCATTCCTGAGCAAGCTCTGTACTGGTGGTGCCCCAGCTGCTGAATCAACTTTAGGAGATGGTCCTGGCGCTTGCTGGACTTTCTTGGGCGCACTGAAGCCTTCTTCACAACAATTGAACCGCTCTCCCTTTGAAGTTCTTGATGATCCGATAAATGGTTGATTTAGGTGAAATCTTACTGGCAGCACAGTATCCTTGCCTGTGAAGCCCTTTTTTGTGCAAAGCAATGATGACGGCACGTGTTTCCTTGCAGGTAGAACAATGAGGAAGGAAGAACAATGATTCCAAGCACCACCCTCCTTTTGAAGCTTCCAGTCTGTTATTCGAACACAATCAGGATGACAGAGTGATCTCCAGCCGTGTCCCCGTCAACACTCACACCTGTGTTAACGAGAGAATCACTGACATGATGTCAGCTGGTCCTTTTGTGGCAGGGCTGGAATGCAGTGGAAATGTTTTTTGGGGATTCAGTTCATTTGCATGGCAAAGAGGGACTTTGTAATTAATTGCAATTCATCTGATCACTCTTCATAACATTCTGGAGTATATGCAAATTGCCATCATACAAACTGAGGCAGCAGACTTTGTGAAAATTAATATTTGTGTCTTTCTCAACATTTGGCCACGACTGTATATTTCCACGCTGAGGTTGGAATAATACTGTGAAAATGATAATGCCCTTTTAGTGTAAGAGCTGTTCGAAAGATCACCTGAAATTTCTGCCTGTTTTGGTGGGATGGAGATTTGGCCTGCCTGGTGACATCACCAGGCGGTAATTGGTGAATGAACCAATTAGAAAGAGTTCCAAACCTCTCTACCAATAACAGATGGTTTTCAGTTTTCCCCTCTTCACTCAGACCACTCCCAGACAGTCCCAGTGAAATTCTTGCTTGAGAAATTGTTCTTTGCTAAGGAGCTATTTTTCCTTCTTTTTGACCGTTTTAATTGAAAAGAAGCACCGTAAGGTACTTAATTGTTATCCAGAAACTATATAACATTGAGATAAACCTGCTGCATTGGACCTAAAAAAAAAAGTCTAAATTAAATATTAAAATATAAAACTTAAAATAATTTTTTCAATGGAATTGAAAATCATACCAGGGTATTTCAAAATTCCCCGGGATACGGTATATTTAGCATACCGCCTAACTCATGCGTTTCAGATCCTATTGAGAGGGAATATGGAGCTATACTGTTAGTTGGTTAAAAACTCGTTAGCTATGCTTTGAAGCCTGGGGAGAGAGCGCTGTGTATCAGGGCACAGCTGGTAGCATCAAACACATTGCCTGCAGCGCAGGACCCAGCACTATCCACTGTCAGTCAATGATATGTTTGAACTTCAAGACTGCTCACCCCCTCAATCTATACAGAGGAGTTCAACAGAAGCACAGCAAACTCAGAGCCTGAATCTTTTACCCAGAGTTGAATTTAATTTTTCCAGGCTCATTGTGTTTTTTCCCTGCCTTCTTAAAGTGGTAATCTATAGTTCAAACCAGACACCCCGCCACAGATTTAGCAAACAGTTTAGGGCTGTGCCTGGAGACCATTCTCAAATTAATCTACAGAGCTATGAATGGCAGAACCATCCATGAGATTATAGTTTTAACCATGTTTTGAAGCTATACAGTGTTTGTTAACAATGTTATTATAAACAAAGGTATAAAACAAGCTTCTTTTCGGGTTCTGATAGCGTTAGACAGTTGAACTAAATTCCTAATTTAAAAACCCAAACAGGGATGTTGCATTCACGGATTGCTCCTTTAAATTACAGGAGTCTAAATAAAACACTGACTGGCTGCAGGACTAAATGTAATAACTACTTGTGAATAAAACATCTTTCACCATGGTATTATTAATGTAATATTTTAAATGCCCTTAGTATTCAGAGCTTCCATCCTGTCTGGGCGAGTCATTACATATTCGCTTAATCCAAATTTAAGGCACTGTGGAGAGAATAACTTGAGCTCTCTGAAAGTTACTTTGGGCACAGTTTTTTTTCTTTCTTCTAAGAGATGACAAATTGCCTTCATGGAGTTATCCATTTACTCCGTTTCCTTGCACATTCTGTTGTTCTCCAGTCTCTGTGGTTTGATCATGTGAAATTCATCCCTGCTTCTAAAATAATGGTGCTCACAGTAGAGATTGGATGGAAGAAAAACTGAAAAATACTCTTTCATTGCTACTCCAAGGTGTCTGTCACGTTCGTCATAATGATGAGACGCAGCGTGAGTAGAGTTCCACATTAATTTTAATAAACTGAAACTCACCTAACAAAACAACCAAACGAACGAAACATGAAGCTACTGATGTGCACCAAGGCAACTATACATAGACAAGATCCTACAACACAAATGAGAAAAATGGCTACCTAAATATGATCCCCAATCAGAGACAACGATAAACAGCTGTCTCTGATTGGGAACCATATCAGGCCAACATAGACATACAAAAACCCCATGACATACAAAAACTAGAGTACCCACCCTAGTCACACCCTGACCTAACCACAATATATAGAAAAACAGATATCTAAGGTCAAGGCGTGACAGTGTCTCAATTCAGGGCCACCCACCTATTCATGAATGGATTTTCTATTTTTGTTTCACCCTTTCATTAAGTGTTTCATTTGTATCAGGAATATGACCATTTTCGAATTGATAAAACATTTTTGTCATGCATTTTCTGTCATTACTTAATATTCATTCATATTAGCCATATGGCCATTAGAAATGTCTGAAGTGCATCTCTCTGGTCATCCCTCAGGCAGTACATAGTGTCAGGCAATGCAGTGTACTGAGGGCCCGTGCAGAGCTTCCTCCAAAGGAAGAGGCTGGTCCACCACTGGATCTTCCTGGAGCAGAACTCCTAGGTTCACACAGGTGCTGCCTGACAACATCTACCCTCTGCTGGAGTTTGACACCAAGATCTCCCAAGGTAAAGTAGAACCTCGGTTCTCCAGTATGTACCCAGAAACCTCTTGTTATCATTATACACCCACCCTATCAGCTACAGAAACCTCTGTTCTCAGTATATACCCACCCTATCAGCTACACAAACCTCTGTTATCCAGTATATACCCATCCTATCAGCTACACAAACCTCTGTTATCCAGTATATACCCATCCTATCAGCTACAGAAACCTCTGTTATCCAGTATATACCCACCCTATCAGCTACACAAACCTCTGTTATCCACTATATACCCACCCTATCAGCTACAGAAACCTCTGTTCTCAGTATATACCCACCCTATCAGCTACAGAAACCTCTGTTATCCAGTATATACCCATCCTATCAGCTACAGAAACCTCTGTTATCCAGTATATACCCATCCTATCAGCTACAGAAACCTCTGTTATCCAGTATATACCCACCCTATCAGCTACACAAACCTCTGTTATCCAGTATATACCCACCCTATCAGCTACACAAACCTCTGTTATCCAGTATATACCCATCCTATCAGCTACAAGTTGTCTTAAGATTTCCTTCTATTGATTTCTTCAATGTTGTTCTTACTAGTTTTACTTGTGGTGCTAATGCAGGGTTTTCAGCCTTTAAGAATACCATGATGATTTTGATCATAGTCCGTTTTAACAGGGGGAAATCCCCTCCTCCAGGCAGCCAGGGTGGGAGGTATTTGAATATAAGTGGTTTGACATAATTTACCCTGAGCTGTACTACAGCCATCCATCACCGGCCCCAGCCATGACAGTTTGTCAAAATGCTGTACATTTTTTGTATTAGGATTTAGTAGCTGAGCCTGCCCACGGCTGACTGACCCAAGTGATAGACGGACACAACCAAAGGGGCCATTTGTCTTGTTTACAAGCCTAAAATTATGGCGTAGCAGGTCTGTGTTCTTTCTGGTGCAGATGTAATGCTTCCAATACACACACACAGCAGCTAACCTTTGTGTTTACACTGTTCTCACTGTATTCAGTGTTCCTAGGAGGGTTTCCCTTTGGATGGCTGTAGAAATGCTTTAAAAAGAAATCTCATTCACACGTGTGGATCTGCCAATATTATGGTTCTGCTGTATCCGTTTTTGATTGGAAGATGTGGTGTTTGCATGCATTCACTAAGGTTAACATATTTTGGGGGGTTTGTTTACATTTTGCCGGGCCTGTGGTTTTGGGGGGATTCTATTAAGCTGGCCCGGATGGGCGTCGTTTGCACTGGGGGGAAAGTGATATCATTCATTTTGGAAGGGGCAGCCTCCCCGGCGTGAGCTGGGCGCCCCGTTCTGGCTGACAAGAAAAGTTACGTATATTAAGCACGTAGAGCAATGAGTAGGATTCTGCATGTTCACATGTGATAGTGTTTTTATCAAAAGCAATCTGCCTTCCCAATGAAAACTAGTTGGAGGTGGGGAATAGAGGGAGAGGTTTCATTTATTTTTTGGAGGGGCTGGGTCTTGGATGGTTGAGGGGCAGCTCTCGGGGAACTGTGGGGGGATCTTGGAGGGCTGGCGGTTGGGAGTTTGGGCCGGTGGCTGATAGGTCGCTGGTTCGGGTCCCCGTTTTTGACTTGGTGGGAGATCTGGCGACGTGCCCTTGTGCAGGGCGTTGACCCTGGTTGCTCCTGTGTGTCGCTCTGGATGGGAGTCTGTTAGATGACTGAATGTAATGTAAATGTTGAGCTGCTTCACTAACGGTAGATTGTATGTTTTAATATTCAATAATAAAATAATAATTAGGGTTTAGCCAACGGATGGATTGAACTACTTTGACGTTTTTGAATTGATCGGTCATTCCCCTTAAGTTGTGGTAGTAAATAGATTTCAAATGCTAACAATTTCTTGGCCAATTAACAACAAAAGCTAGAAACGTGTGACAGTGCTGGGTCGCTGTATAACCAATAAAACACAACTCATTGACTAGAACTGTGATCTGTTTCAGGTTCTGAATCATCTGATTATTATAACTGCGGCCTAGAGAGAACACATACAAACAGTTATAGAAAAATATTGTATTTGCAATCTGTACAAATAACATATCAAATGGAAAAATACTTGTTAATACATTTAGGAACATCATATATAAATAGACCTTTGGCATTCATAAAATCTAGCTGCAAAACTAAAAGCTTAAAACATTTATAAACCACAGAAATAATCCTATGTACAATAAAGCCAACCAGTGGCTCAAAGTCCACAGTGCACAGAGAGACAGCCATGACAACCACACCTTTCCCTTTTAGATGAGTCGACAACACCAGTCTCACCATAGACTTACACCGTCACAATGGATGCCATACTTACAGTGCCTCACCGTTCTGTGCACCCGAGTACATTCTTCTTCAGGTTTCACAAGAGCCTGCTATGGTCATTATTTACCTGAGTGGATATGTATGCATTGTTTGTGGCTATTGCTTAGCAACATCTTTGTCAACATACAGACAGTACAATGTAAGATGGTAATCATACATTGTAAGCCAGTCAGATAGTCCTATTTACATTGGATGCATACATGCAGAATAGTTACATGTCTCCAGACATTATTCATGTCAATAGGGAGGAACATACATGAGCTCTTATCTGCTGCATAGATTTGTAAAGGCACAGAAGAGCAATATCTCATATCTGCTGCTGATAACTGAATGTGAGGCGCTGGCTGGTGCATGGGACATTGCATAGTATTTTACGGTTTCCATGTATCACTTAGGGCTAGATTAAATCCGTATCGTGGAAGATTCGCAGTATCGTACGACTGAAATGTAAAAGCCATTCCCGATTGAGCCAACATATGTAGGGTTTACCGTGAATGCAGTTTCGGCGACTGCAGAAACATTGCTTTTAAATTACAATCCCGCTATACTGCGGTTCAGCGTTAGCGAGGCTGCATATGTCGGCTCGACTGGAACACAGTCAAAACGTTAGTTCCATATCTTATAGCCTACCAAAACATTTGTTACATAGCTCATACTGTACAAGTTTCCTTTTTAAGATCGGTTATACAACAGTAGAATAGGATACCCTACCCATGCAAATTGTTCCTCGCACACAACACAATGACTTAAGTCCACATTAAAACATGTCACTTCGAAACATGCAATAAATTAGCTATGAAAATGGATATTGTCATTTTTAACAACTTATTACCAGGCTGAATTACAGTATCTGTAGATCGTATTTAAAATAACGTGTAATAACGTTCATCACCTTGTAGCAAACAGTAAATTCACTTTCCATTTAGTTAAAGATCAAGCATGAGGAGTATTCCTATGACAAATAGTGGGAACGACGGCAAACAATGAAGTAAAACAGGAGAATGTGAACCAACGATCACATCATGAATTCAATAGACTAAAGAGTCCCCTCTACTGTGTGGAAGAGGTTGGAGGAGTAGAGTGGTCAGTAACCTTGACGTATTACGTGCTCCTATATTGACTGACTGGATGGATACAACTACTAGCTGAGTCAAGTCCCAGTGGGTAATGTTCTGAAGGCCTAGACTGTAGAAGTGCCTTGTCAATTTTGTCCTAGGTTGTTTTTGCATTTGTTCTACTGTCTCAATCAAACAGGTGTCTATGGAACTCAGGGGAGACGGTACTGAGCCCTGACTTCTGACCTTACCAAGGAGATTCCTAACTTCGAAAAACAATTCCTGAATTTCATTTGGTTAGAAAGACACCTGAATATTACCTGATGGGTTAATATATTGCTTAAGATGTTCAACAACAATACAACAGCCAATAATTTAACTGAGGGTATAATTGCAATGCTATCATTTCCTTATCAACATAGCTATCCTAATAACCAGTCTGGGAGTGTTATTCACATCACTGAACTCACACAGAAGAAACACCTATATTAAAAAGGAACCGGAAACACCACAATGGCGCGGATATGAAAGGAAGAAGTGCCACTATGCAGTGTCGACCTGCGACTATGGGCAGCAGCAGCTGAGAGACGTTTGGGGACAAGGTCTTTGGATAACACGCGTTGTGGAGATGATGTGTGAGAGGAGAGCCATTGGTTGCCGTTGGAGACGACTTAGGAAGGGGACAGCTGATTGCTGGAGAAGCTGTCACACAGAGGCACTTGACAGAGCAGCACTGAGAGTAATTTTCCTACCGGCTGGTGATTGTGTCAGATGGGCCAAATACACACCAACACACACACATACAGTCACACACTCATACTCCCTTCTGTGCATCAGTGAGGGTAGGGGTCTCCAGGTTTAAATACACAAGTCTATGCGCATGAAGCAATGTACATGATCATGTAGGAATTCTTTCTAGTACACAGGAAGCACGATCAACATTTGAAAAATCAAAACATCCTATTTAAAAAGACTGTTCCTTGTAAACTTGATTCACAGCTTGGTCCTACGTTCAGAAAGCTGGCGATAGATGCCTCCATCACGTAGAACTGGATAAAAACCTCACGGCTGCTTGACACTGTACCAGGTTTATTATTCCCTATTTTAACACTGTTCTTCCTGGGTTTCCTCCAATCAGGATTTCTCCTGTCCTCACTGGCTGTGAAACAGTAGCCCTGGGGAGAGGGAGAAGGAAGTGGGCATGCTGACGCTGTGCAGTGACAAGAGAAGAGGGGCGGTCAGAACCCCTCGTGGCGGGTGTGTCCTTGTCACTGCGTCACACAGTTGTCGCCCATGTCCTGTGCGTAGCGGTCGGAGATGGCGGTGCGCAGGTCGTCAATGTCCTTCCTCAGCTGGCCAACCTCCAGCAGCTTGGCCCGCAAGTTGTCCTCCACCAGGGAGTTGTCATTCTCCTCCCCTGACATGCTCATCGCTATGGGGGTTAAGAGAGAGAAATACACCGTTAGAAACCAGAGACCACATCAATGAGGCAATACTGAAATCTATCTGATGGGCTTTAGTTCACATCTACCATTGCAGGATTTCAACGAGCAGCGGGTGTGTGACTTAGTGAGTGTGAGATATGCCACATTATGAGATTGTAAGTGTATGAGTATCTTTTGGCAGGTGTGTGTATTTTTTTATTATTAACTGGGTGGTTCAAGCCCTGAATGCTGATTGCTCTAATTCTGTCGGTAACCAGTTTATAATAGCAATAAGGCATCACGGGGGTTCGTGGTATATTTCCAATATACAACGGCTAAGGGCTTAGAACAGCCCTTAACCACAGTATATTGGCCATATACCACACCCCCCCCGGGCCTTAATGCTTAATTATACTGCGGCTGTGTGAAAGGCTCTGTTCAGTATGTGAGTACAGAGAGTGTATATTGTGTATGTGCTAGGGATGGGCATTTGAAATATTGCCACTATTAGAATAATATCGTGATTGTTTTTCTCTCGGATATCCGGATAGTCAGTGTTTGATGCGCGACAGCATCAACGTCGGGCCAGCATTCAAAAGTGACCAAAACATCAGCCAGGAAGCATAGGAACTGAGAAGTGGTCTGTGGTCACCACCTGCAGAACCATTCCTTTATTGGGGGTGCCTTGCTAATTGCCTATAATTTCCACCTTTTGTCTATTCCATTTGCACAACAGCATGTGAAATTTATTGTCAATCAGTGTTGCTTCCTTAGTGGACAGTTTGATTTCACAGAAGTGTGATTGACTTGGAGTTACATTGTGTTGTTTAAGTGTTCCCTTTATTTTTTTGAGCAGTGTATATATTTTTTAAAGGAATACTCTCTCAAGTAATTGAATACTAATGTCCGTTAGGATATTCGATTAACCGTGCCCATGTGTGTGTGTGTGTGTGTCATAGTCCTATTTGAACCTCGAAAGGCTTAGTCTGAATTAAATACTATTATCCATGTGACATGGCTACATACAAGTACTGTATATACAGTACATTCGGAACGTATTCAGACCCTTTGACTTTTTCCACATTTTGTTATGTTACAGCCTTATTCTAAAATGGATTAAATAACAACATTTCCTCATTAATACCCCATAATGACAAAGTGAAAACAGGTTTTTAGAAATGTTTGCAAATGTATTAAAAATAAAAAACAGAAATACCTTATTTACATAAGTGAACAGACACTTTGCTATGAGACCTGAAATTGAGCTCAGGTGCATCCTGTTTCTATTGATCATCCTTGATGTTTCTATAACTTGATTGTACATGATTTGGAAAGGCACACGCCTGTCTATATAAGGTCCCACAGTTGACAGTGCATGTCAGAGAAAAAATAAGCCATGAGGTTGAAGGAATTGTCTGTAGAGAAGGGTACCAAAACATGTATGCAGCATTGAAGGTCCCCAAGAACACAGTGGCCTCCATCATTCTTAAATGGAAGAGGTTTGGAATCACCAAGACTCTTCCTAGAGCTGGCCGCCCGGCCAAACTGAGCAATCGGGGGAGAAGGGCCTCGGTCAGGGAGCTGACCAAGAACCCGATGGTCACTCTGACAGAGCTCCAGAGTTCCTCTGAGGAGATGGGAGAACCTTCCAGAAGGACAACCATCTCTACAGCACTCCAACAATCAGGCCTTTATAGTAGAGTGGCCAGACAGAAGCCACTCCTCAGTAAAAGGCACACGACAACCTGCTTGGATTTGCCAAAAGGCACCTAAAGGACATTCAGACCATCAGAAACAAGATTCTCTGGTCTGATGAAACCAAGATTGAACTCTTTGACCTGAATGCCAAGCGTCACGTCTGGAGGATACCAAGCACCGCTCATCACCTGGCCAATAACATCCCTACGGTGAAGCATGGTGGTGGCAGCATCATGCTGTGGGGATGTTTTTCAGAGGCAGGGATTGGGAGACTAGTCAGGATCGAGGGAAAGATGAATGGAGCAAAGTACAGAGAGATCCTTGATGAAAACCTGCTCCAGAGCGCTCAGGACCTCAGACTGGGGCGAAGGTTCACCTTCCAACGATAATTAGCACACAGCCAAGACAATGCAGGAGAGGTTTCAGGACAAGTCTCTGAAGGTCCTTGAGTGGCCCAGCCAGAGCCCGGACTTGGACCCGATCGAACATATCTGGAGAGACCTGAAAAAAGCTGTGCAACAATGCTCCCCATCCAATCTGACAGAGCATGAGGGTCTGCGGAGAAAAATGGGAGAAACTCACCAAATACAGGTGTGCCGAGCTTGTGGCGTCATACCCAAGAAAACTTGAGGCTGTAATCGCTGCCAAAGGTTCATCAACAAAGTACCGAGTAAAGGGTCTGAATACTTTTGTAAATGTAATATTATTATTATTATTATTTTTTAATTAGCAAAAACTTCTAAAAAACAGTTTTTGCTTTGTCATTATGGGGTATTGTGTGTAGATTGATAAAATCTAAATATATTTTAGAATAAGGCTGTAACCTAACAAAACGTGGAAAAAGTCAAGGGGTACTGAATTCTTTCTGAATGTATTGTATAAAATGAGTAATTGATTATAGAAGTCAAATTGCTTTGAATCTTTGAAGGAAAGATGTCTGGTCACGAAGGAATGAAGCAGTGTTTTCTTTCTCCTCTGTTGCCTGAAGCCTGAAACCTGTGTAATCATCACTTTAAAACATCAATTTTTAACCCCCAACACGCTGCCTTCACTTCAAAGGCTGACAGTTTCTATATCTGGAGAAAACATCATTAGCTATCGGCCTCATAAATATGGGAGCCGGCAAGCCCACCAGGAGGTTCAGCCTCTCTGATCTGAGCTCTGACTGGAGGCGTAAGGATTTCTGTCTAGCTAAGCTAGCTATAGCTACAGTACAGCCACTGATGCACTCCGTTTTCTCCTTTCACAGCTCCAAACCAACGCATTTTCAAAAGAAAAGCTAACGATTCAACAGAAAATGGAACATAATTTTCTCTGGCTCTGCGTCAATAGTTCAGACTCTTTTCAAATGCTTCCCCATGATTACAGTTAGGCCAGTTGTTTGAGTAATTGCCACAGTGCAGCAGGACCAATGACGTATACACCCTGGATTGCTGATGCTATGTATTGACCATTGAGAGGCTTTGAAGCCACCAGTCAGCCAAATTGGCACACCTCAGGAGGAGCAGTCCTCCATAGGAATGAATGGAATTCTACAGTATTTCAATGAAATGTTTCAAGGACAAAATCCAATGTATTTAGGATTTTTGTTGTTGTATTGTGGACAGTAACATCAGTTTTGCACATTTGTGGCCTGCTGGAGGTCATTTTGCAGGGCGCTGGCAGTGCACCTCCTTGCACAAAGGCGGAGGTAGCGGTCCTGCTGCTGGGTTGTTGCCCTCCTACGGCCTCCTCCACGTCTCCTGATGTACTGGCCTGTCTCCTGGTAGCGCCTGCATGCTCTGGACACTACGCTGACAGACACAGCAAACCTTTTTGCCACAGTTCGCATTGATGTGCCATCCTGGATGAACTGCACTACCTGAGCCACTTGTGTGGGTTGTAGACTCCGTCTCATGCTACCACTAGAGTGAGAGCACCGGCAGCATTCAAAAGTGACCAAAACATCAGCCAGGAAGCATAGGAACTGAGAAGTGGTCTGTGGTCACCACCTGCAGAATCACTCCTGTTTTGGGGGGTGTCTTGCTAATTGCCTATAATTTCCACCTTTTGTCTATTCCATTTGCACAACAGCATGTGAAATTTATTGTCAATCATTGTTGCTTCCTAAGTGGACAGTTTGATTTCACAGAAGTGTGATTGACTTGGAGTTACATTGTGTTATTTAAGTGTTCCCTTTATTTTTTTGAGCAGTGTATATATATCTCTCACACACACGCTACCAGTAAAATGTTTGGAGACACCTACTCATTCAAGGGTTTTTCTTTATCTTTTACTATTTTCTACATTGTAGAATAATAGTGAAGACATCAAAACTATGAAATAACACATATGGAATCATGTAGTAACCAAAAAAAAAGTGTTAAATAAATCAAAATATATTTGAGATTCTTCAAATAGCCACCCTTTGCCTTGATGACAGCTGTGGTCACTCTTGGCATTCTCTCAACCAGCTTCATGGAGGTAGTCATCTGGAATGCATTTCAAATAACAGGTGTGCCTTGTTAAAAGTAAATTTGTGGAACTTCTTTCCTTCTTAATGCATTTGAGCCAATCAGTTGTGTTGTGACAAGGTAGGGGTGTTATACAGAAGATAGCACTATTTGGTAAAAGACCAAGTCCATATCATGGCAAGACCAGCTCAAATAAGTATTATTACTTTCAGACATGAAGGTCAATATGGAAAATGTCAAGAACGTTGAACGCTTCTTCAAGCGCAGTCGCAAAACCATCAAGCGCTATGATGAAACTGGCTCTCATGAGGACCGCCACAGGAAAGGAAGACCCAGAGTTACCTCTGCTGCAGAGGATAAGTTCATTAAGAGTTACCAGCCTCAGAAATTGGAGCCCAAATAAATGCTTCACAGAGTTCAAGTAACAGACACATCTCAACATCAACTGTTCAGAGGAAACTGTGTGAATCAGGTCTTCATGGTCGAATTGCTGCAAAAAAAAACAATAATAATAAGAGACTTGCTTGTAGGGCTGGGCGATATGGCTAAAATATCATATCATGATATTTTTCACATTTTTTACGGTATTTTATGTTTTGATTAATAAAAGTTCTAAATGTGCTTTATGAGTAGTGCATGACCCTAGGGTGGCAACACATATATTCTAAATTACTTCAATGGGTCTTTCTCCATTCGGATTGTTTTATACTGTTCAATTCAACTTCTACCTAAAATAATTTCCTGCACTCATTTGAGATCATTTCCACACTGCCACGATATGGGCAAAAATACTAGGCCTTATTTTTAACCAAATGTTGCAATTGCGATTTAGATCAAAACACTTGGGTGAACTTTTGGAATCATGGAACATCGTTGTCATTCAACATTGTTGCATGTGCTGCATTGACCATGCAGACTGAACGAAAGTGTCTCGTGGTAAAGCAACAACAAATGCGCTCCTTGAGTGACAGTGGGTGGGACTGGGTCTGTATGGAAAGCGGCATGGGGAGAGAGAGAGGGAAGAGGGATGACTCAAGTTGCGGAGTAAACTATAAAAATGGATGTTACACACGGCGTCTCACACTTAACAAACCAAACATTCAAATACCGTTATAGAAGGTAAAATAAAAACCCAAACCGGTCCGTGTATAAATACCGGTATATAGTAAAATACGGTGTACCGCCCAGCCCTACTTGCTTGGGCCACGAAACACGAGCAATGGACATTAGACCAGTGGAAATCTGTCCTTTGGTCTGATGAGTCCAAATTTTAGATTTTTGGTTCCAACCGCCGTGTCTTTGTGAGACGCAGAGTAGGTAAACGGACGATCTCTGCATGTGTGGTTCCCACCGTGAAGTATGGAGGAGGAGGTGTGATGGTGCTTTGTTGGTGACACTGTCAGTGATTTATTTAGAATTCAAGGCACACTTAACCAGCATGGCTACCACAGCATTCTGAAGCGATACGCCATCCCATATGGTTAATCAATGTGATTTTTCCCAAAAAGGTCAAGTATTTACCTCTCCATGGTTGCAGAATCGTATCTATTTTTGCAAACTTTCTATTGAAATGAATTGTGGTAAGTTAATTAATATTTTTTGAGATATGAATACCAAGCATGTCTACTACACCATCCGTGCCCTTTTTATTGGTAAACTACAAGGTAGTGTAAACACTGTCTTTTAACGATCCAATACGTAATATGGTACAGTAAACACTGACTAGATTAGTTAAATTAAAAAATAAAACACTTGTCATAATTAGGTTTTAATCCAGAGAGGCTAGAAAAGTGATCAAGATCTTCAATGAGACTTTGCAGGGATCAATATTTATTTATTTATTATTTCACCTTTTATTTAACCAGGTAGGCCAGTTGAGAACAAGTTCTCATTTACAACTGCAACCTGGCCAAGATAAAGCAAAGCAGTGCGACAAAAACAACACAGAGTTACACATAAACAAACGTACATTCAAGTTTGCGACTTAAGAAAAAACTTCAGTCATCGGCATACATTGACACTTTTGTTTTTATCCCCTGGATTTCTAACCCCTTGATGTTCTTGTTGGATCTAATTTTAATAGCTAGCTTTTCAATGGCTATAATAAATAGATATGGAGATAACGGACAGCCTTGTTTTACTCCTCTTAAAAGCTCAATACGTTCTGAGAAGTAACCATTATTTACTATTTTACATTTGGGGTTGCTGTACATAACTTTAACCCATTGTATAAGAGATTCACCAAAATTAAAGTAATCCAGGCATTTTATATATAAATTGTAGTCATACTTTATCAAACACATTTCCAAAATCTGCTATGAAGACCAGGCCTGGTATCGTTGATGTTTCATAATGTTAAATTGTTTCAAGTAACCATTGTACATTATCTCCAAGATATTGTCCATGTAAAAAACATGTCTGATCAGGAGGAGCAATATCTGGTAAAACCTTTTTTATTCTATGTGCTATGCATTTCGCCAGGATTTTCGCATCTCTAGAAATGTTTGGTGTAGCTTACTGTTCTCCGGGTATAATGCAAGATACATTTTAAGCAAAACATTAGGAAATTTAGCAGGCTATGTTCTTTCTATGATAAACATTCGAAATATGATGGCCATGCATCGTTTTTGCAAAAGACCTTGCGTTTTCATTGTAAGCTCATTTACTTTGTGGCTGCCAGCCAAATAGTGTTGCACTTTTCATCTGATGAAAATTAAGCTATTTTATGTGAAAACGTGTTGCACTAATGCATTTTATGTGAAGGAAAACTATAGTTGCATGCCACGGATCCTATTGAAGTAAAAAAAAAAAACACTTGACTTTCAATAGAAAACAAGACTCCTGTCAATACACAGCTGGACTCACCTGTTTCTGCTTTCTCCCATTGTGCTTGTACAAACAAACATGACTGGCTCAACTGTTCTCGGGAACAACGCTAAGCTTCATAATGTAAAATAATGTGACACGTGAAATTAATATTGTGATCTACTTTTTCTCCTAACGGATTGCACAAGTTGACTACAGTTATTTGCTTAAAAAGTAGCTACAAATTTGTAAATGTATTGAAAAAATTGTTTTAATGGTATTGAATGTATTGAAACAACATCCAAATACCCCAGTATACCGTACGGTATACCGCCCAAGCCTATTTTGGATACGGCAGTAGTTTGTGGGTGGAGGTGTGTGTATGCAGAGAGGTTTGATCTAGACATATGTACTTACATTTGATGCCCAGTAGCAGTGCCAGGTTAGGCTCCTTGCCCTGGGCCCTCTGGGTGAGGATACTACAGAGGGCCTTGAGGTCCAGCAAACACAGGGACATCTCCTTAAGTAAGGGCCCCGCCTCGGGCCCTTGGCCCCCGCTGCCCTGTCGCACCACCACGCCCTCCTCCACCTGCCTTCGGTTCTGTAGGAATACACACACACAGTGGAACACACACACTTAGAACACACACACACACTGGGTTTATTATTAAACGCTGACACTAATGCAGCAGAGCTCTGGAGTGTTCATTAAATTAATGTAAAACCCATTAAATCCGCCCCAATATTAAATAGGATTTTGCGCCAGTTCAAAGTAGATAAAGTGTTGCTGAATTGAAACACAAATTGGCAAAAATCTTTGCTGTGCTTAAAAGCGTCATTGTTGTTCTCTGTCACTGTCACAATGCATTAACAACAACACATTGTAAATAGCTAGAGAAGGGAGTTTAGTTGCTCACAATAGGAACACAAGCATTTCACGGACCTGCAATAACATCTGCTAAATATGTGTTTGTGACCAATACAATTTGATTTGATAAAAACGTTTTTGTTTTTATCATAACATGACAGCCGCGCTATTATTTCTAAACAGAAATGGATTTGTCCATTAAGGCTCCAGAGATTGTATTTTTGGATGAAACTGTGAATTTGAGAGAGAAATGCTGAAGAAGTGAGAACTGCCGCTGGCAGGCGGTGTCTAAAGCTGAGTGTGTGTGTGTGTGTGTGTGTGTGTGTGTGTGTGTGTGTGTGTGTGTGTGTGTGTGTGTGTGTGTGTGTGTGTGTGTGTGTGTGCATTTGTGTGTGTTACACTCCTTTGTAACCTGTGAGGATCATCAACACTTGCACAGCCTCTCATTGGTTCTGCTTTGAAACAGAATAGTTCAAATAGACACTTTAAAATGAGTCTCTCCAAATGTCTCACAGAACACCATGTAGTTTGGAATAATAATCACCATCCCTCAACAGGATAATGAGGCGTCATAGTAACACAAACACCCACAGAGGGGGCAGAAAGTTGTTGCAGGTGCAAAGTCATTTTAGGACCGATTATCCAAGATCCTGCTCTTCCAAGATGGAGGCCGTTTCACCACAAAAAAAACCTCTCTCTTTCATCTCAGTTTCACACCCAAAGGCGCTTACCACTTGTTGATGCCTGGAGTCAAATCTCCCTCCTCCCCTGTCATTCTTTCTACACGCTGCTGGGGACATAGTGTGCAGCTTAAGACCCAGCCTCCACAGAGCAGTGGAGTTAAAACCACCCATACTAGACACACCACACAGACTCATCTCATCTTGTCATATCTCACCGTCCCCGCGCCGACAGCCCTTTGAGTAGTCAGAGCCAGGCAACACTCCATCCCCTCACCCTCCACCCTCCTCTCCCTCCCTCCCTCCCTCTCTCGCTCTCTCTCTCCAAACCAGCGACCTCGCTTTGTGGGAGCCGAGCCGGGGAATCTTCCAGCTGATAATTGCCTCTTGTGTCCCTGTCAGTGGGATAATGTATGATGCTGCGGCGCCAGCCACGTGTGCTCTCTAGCTCTCCTCTGTACAGGAGACACACATGTGTGCTCTCCTCTCTCCTCTGTACAGGAGACACACATGTGTTCCCACCCTCTTCTGCCCGCCCGGCTGTCACATGAATGAATTCAGACCTTTCAGCGACGGGCTCGTCCTCACCTTGAGACGGGCGGGGGAGGTGAAGAATGACACCATGAATTCTAATAGGGTGTGTGTGGTAGTGGTGGGAGCTGGAGGGGCCATATTGGGTTATTCATGACTTGGCTGCTATGAAAAGATCTGAGGACAAAAAGGGTCACTAGAGGAACATAATGGGGGTGAATGGACCTCTCCATCACCAGCTAAACCTGGGACAGAGCTACTGTCTGACAGGATGTGTGTGTGTGTGTGAGAGATACTCCAATCTACCCTTGGTTCTAACATGCGTTCTTTGTCCTGATCTTGTCCTCATTCTGATTGTGCCCACATTCTTAGACAGGAGTAGACGATTTAAAAGGCCCACTGTGAACTGATTTTGATCAGATCTTATAAGTGTAAACTTATAGTAAACGATCAGGACAAGACCAGGACGCGTGTTAGCGGAGGGTATAAACGGGGCTAAAGAAATGTCCGCTCACTGTTTGCTGTTCCCGAGAACAATTGTACTTTGCGACGTGTACACATTTGGAGTTAGTGTTTTAGGAGAGGCTGCGCGGGGCTCATCAGCGAGGGTCTGGTTACCTGGTGGAGGGTGTAGGAGAACGCATCCAGGTCCTCGTCCTTCTCCTGCAGCTGTTGCTGGAGCTCTTGGGAGAGACATCGCTCCTTCTGCAGCCTCTGCTCTACAGCCTGCAGCAGAACAATAAGACAGCCATCACATGAAACGCCCACTATGCTGTACGATGCACGGATGACAGTGATGACTGATCGTCATATTCTTCAAAACAACATTATCATCACCCACTCGCAGACACACTCAAGGACAGACACACAACATGACAACTACTAGACGACAATTGCACCTGATTGAAGCATACTGTTGACCCAAATTCAGTCTAATAATAGGGCTTACCGTCAGCTCAAGGGTCAGTTTTTCTATCTGGCTCTTCTGATTGTCTATCAGCTGAAAAAGACCAGAGCGGAATCGTAAACATCTGGTAGCTGTCAAGACTCAGCACTCTGAATGACCCCGTGTGTGTGTGTGCGCGTGTGTGTGTGTCTGCATTCGGCGTCTGACCTTGCTGGTGGTGGCTTGTTGTTCCTGTAGTCTTGCGTTCTCTACCTCCAGCTGCTTTAGGTCCAGCATGGGGAGCCGGACCCCGTCCTCAAGACACTGCTCCACCTTCTCCTGCAGGCTGGGGGAACCAGGGAGAGACAACGTTAGGGCACTGTCTGCCATCAGCACAACCACAGCTAACCAGCTCTGTTTGAATCGCACTGTGACAATTAAAAACATGTTGCAATTGTATTTCTATTCCTTGGCCATACCTCTGCACAGCAGCCACCAGCTCCGTCTCCCTCTTGCACTGGGTCTCAATCAGGTCCTCTTTCTCCTGCAGCACGGTGCGGCCTTCCTCCAGGTTTTTCTCCAGACGAGCCACTGTGTCCTGCAGGCCCTGGGCCTTCCCCTGACCCTCCTCCAGCTGATAAACACACACAGCACATGGACATAACATTAGGACTGTACACACACAAACAGGCAAACACAACTAGATAAGACTCACCAAACCATACACACCAGTTTAGTGCACACAAACCCACACTATGAAATTTACATTGACTTAATTGTCTGGTTCTTATTGACCTCTGGTGGTAAAATGGTGTATTACACGATTACCATTACCAAATTGAATCTCATTAATTGTCTTGAAGAAAATTACACAAAGCAGGTTGACGATGATTTAATTATCATTACAGTTCAGATAGACAGGGCAAACACAATAGGAGACATATTAACTTAAGGTTGATCAGAGGTTATTAACAGACACTTGCTGTTAATTGACAGTATGAACTCCCCTGCCTCCTCCTCTTTCCCCTCTAGCACTACCATTAATGCAGCCTGAAATGGCTGATCTAATCAGGTCTAATGGGATTAAAGAGCTGTAATGAAGAGACGCCTCCGCTCCATTACCAGGTGTTACTGTAGCTTATCACTGAGACGCTAGCTAGCAGAGATGCTAGCTGGGGCTCACTATCTGGCCATGCTAGAGGGGGCAGACATAAGGAGCTTTCTGACCAGTGACCACAAATCCAATTTCAACCAATAACCTTAACCTTTAACCCTCACCCTCACCTGGCCTTTAAGCTAAATCTTAACCCTAAAACTAAATCAAGACCATACAGGCTAGCTTATGTACTTTCTCATCATTTTTGGGGTATTTTCTAACATGGCCATCAAATGACTAAGAAGCATAGCAGAGATTCTAGCAAAGATTCTAGCGGAGATGCCAGGAAAACGAGACCCCCTGAGGTGATCCTGTGGCTGGACAGGGTCTCTACCTGCTGGGCCTGGGTCTGGACTTCATCCAGGGAAGGCAGATCAGCCAGGTACTTCTCCAGGGTCTCTATCCTCTGCTGTTTCTCCTGGTTCTGCTCACTCTCCCTCTGACACTTCTTCTTCAGGCTGTTGATGTAGCGGTCACGCGTCTTCATCTGGAGGGCAGGATAGAGGGTTGATTACATACATTAGGGTTAGGGTTGTGGCTAGGTTAAGCGTTCCAGGGGTGTACACATCAAGCTAGAGTTAGGGTTGTGGATGAGGCTGGGGTTAGGGTTGATCCGGGGTGTAAACATGAAGCTAGGGTTAGGGTTGTGGTTGAGGCTGGGGTTAAATCAAATCAAATTGTATTAGTCACATGCACCGAATACAACCTTACAGTGAAATGCTTACTTACGAGCCCCTAACCGACAGTGCAGTTTCAAAAAATAAAGAATAAGAGATAAAAGTAACAAGTAATTAAAGAGGAGCAGTAAAAAATAACAATATATACAGGGGGGGGGGGGGGGGAGCCGGTACAGAGTCGATGTGCGGGGGCACCGGTTAGTTGAGGTAGTATGTACATGTAGGTAGAGTTAATTAAAGTGACTAGGCATAGATGACAACAGAGAGTGACAGTGGTGTGGAAAGGGGAGGGGGGCAATGTGAATAGTCTGGGTAGCCATTTGATTAGATGTTCAGGAGTCTTATGGCTTGGGGGTGGAAGCTGTTTAGAAGCCTCTTGGACCTAGACTTGGCGCTCCGGTACCGCTTGCCACGTGGTAGCAGAGAGAACAGTCTATGACTAGGGGGGCTGAAGTCTTTGATAATTTTCAGGGCCTTCCTCTGACACCGCCTGGTATAGAGGTCCTGGATGGCAGGAAGCTTGGCCCCAGTGATGTACTGTACCGTACGCACTACCCTCTATAGCGCCTTGCAGTCGGAGGCCGAGCAGTTGCCATACCAGGCAGTGATGCAACCAGTCAGGATGCTCTCGATGGTGCAGCTGTAGAACCTTTTGAGGATGTGAGGACCCATGCCAAATCTTTTCAGTCTCCTGAGGGGGAATAGGTTTTGTCATGCCCGCTTCATGACTGACACAGTGTTCTTGGACCATGTTAGTTTGTTGGTGATGTGGACACCAAGGAACTTGAAGCTCTCAACCTGCTCCACTGCAGCCCCGTCGATGAGAATGGGGGCGTGCTCAGTCCTCTTTTTCTTGTAGTCCACAATCATCTCCATTGTCTTGATCACGCTGAGGGAGAGGTTGTTGTCCTGGCACCACACGGCCAGGTCTCTGACCTCCTCTCTATAGGCTGTCTCGTTGTTGTTGGTGATCAGGCCTACCACTGCTGTGTCATAGGCAAATATAATGATGGTGTTGGAGTCGTGCCTGGCCGTGCAGTCATTAGTGAACAGGGAGTACAGGAGGGGGCTGAGCACGCACCCCTGAGGGGCCCCTGTGTTGAATCAGCGTGGCGGATGTGTTGTTACCTACCCTTACCACCTGGGGGCGGCCCGTCAGGAAGTCCAGGATCCAGTTGCAGAGGGAGGTGTTTAGTCCCAGGGTCCTTAGCTTATTGATGAGCTTTGAGTGCACTATGGTGTTGTACGCTGAGCTGTAGTCAATGAATAGCATTCTCACATAGGTGTTCCTTTTGTCCAAGTGGGAAAGGGCAGTGTGGAGTGCAATAGAGATTGCATCATCTGTGGATCTGTTGGGGCGGTATGCAAATTGGAGTGGGTCTAGGGTTTCTGGGATAATGGTGGTGATGTGAGCCATGACCAGCCTTTCAAAGCACTTCATGGCTACAGACGTGAGTGCTACGGGTCGGTATTCATTAGGCAGGTTACCTTAGTGTTCTTGGGCACAGGCACTATGGTGGTCTGCTTAAAACATGTTGGTATTACAGACTTGGACAGGGAGAGGTTGAAAATGTCAGTGAAGACACTTGCTAGTTGGTCAGCGAATGCTCACAGTACACGTCCTGGTAATCCGTCTGGCCCCGCGGCCTTGTGAATGTTGACCTGTCTAAAGGTCTTACTCACATCGGCTGCGGAAAGCGTGATCACACAGTCTTCCAGAACAGCTGGTGCTCTCATGCATGTTTCAGTGTTATTTGATCCGGGGTATTGATATGAAGCTAGGGTTAGGGTTGGGGTTGTGGCTGAGGCTGGGATTAGGGTTGATCTGGGGTATAGACATGAAGCTAGGGTTAGGGTTGTGGTTGAGGCTGGGGTTAGGGTTGTGGCTGATCCGGGGTGTAGACATGAAGCTAGGGTTAGGGTTGTGGCTGAGGTTAGGGTTGATCCGGGGTGTAGATATGAAACTAGGGTTAGGGTTGTGGTTGAGGCTGGGGTTAGGGTTGATCCGGGGTGTAGACATGAAGCTAGGGTTAGGGTTGGGCTGGGGTTAGGGTTGATCCGGGGTGTAGACATGAAACTAGGGTTAGGGTTAGGGTTGGGCTGGGGTTAGGGTTGATCCGGGGTGTAGACATGAAACTAGGGTTAGGGTTGTGGCTGAGGTTAGGGCTGATCCGGGGTGTAGACATGAAGCTAGGGTTAGGGTTGTGGTTGAGGCTGGGGTTAGGGCTGATCCGGGGTGTAGACATGAAGCTAGGGTTAGGGTTGTGGTTGAGGCTGGGGTTAGGGCTGATCCGGGGTGTAGACATGAAGCTAGGGTTAGGGTTGTGGCTGAGGCTGGGGTTAGGGCTGATCCGGGGTGTAGACATGAAGCTAGGGTTAGGGTTGTGGTTGAGGCTGGGGTTAGGGCTGATCCGGGGTGTAGACATGAAACTAGGGTTAGGGTTGTGGCTGAGGCTGGGGTTAGGGCTGATCCGGGGTGTAGACATGAAGCTAGGGTTAGGGTTGTGGTTGAGGCTGGGGTTAGGGTTGATCTGGGGTATAGACATGAAACTAGGGTTAGGGTTGTGGCTGAGGCTGGGGTTAGGGTTGATCCGGTGTGTAGACATGAAGCTAGGGTTAGGGTTGTGGCTGAGGCTGGGGTTAGGGCTGATCCGTGTAATATGCCCATTGCCCACCTTCTCCTCCAGCTTCTTGATGTCCTCTGTGTATTTCTGGGTGTTCTGTTTGAGGAACTCGTTGAGGTGGATGACCTCCAGCTCTGCAGCGGCCAGCTTACGGCCCAGCTCCCCGTTGTCACAGCACAGAGGGCTCATCCTGTCTGGGACCTGCAGCTGGGGCTGGGGGTGGGGCTGGAGCTGGGGGTGGAGCTGCAGATGGAGCTGGGGGTGTGACTGAGCCACTGGACTGTCATATGGAGACTCCTGGAAAATAGAGGAGGATAGACATGAGTTGTCAGTCTTTTAAAGAGTTCCAGATATGTCAACAAATGGCTTCAGACAAAGCTTAAAAATGTTAACACATGGCCAGTTGTGTATAACAGTATACTGTACTAAGTCAGCCAGTTGAGCTGTTAATGTATAGGTGAGGCTTTATTACCTTAGCTTTGAGTAGATAGGGGTCGTCACAGCGCCCCTTCTGGCTCTGGAGGACCTGTTGCGCTTTCAGCTCGTTCTCCCTGATCCGAGCATGGAGCTGTAGGATCTGCTGCTTCTGTCTGGAAAACACACATCCGACATAGAATGTCAGCAATACACCACAATGTATAGCAGAAGCAGCTATACTGATATCCAGGTAATACTTACACATTAAAAAATGAGGTACACATTCAAATATGCAATGGTCACACACAGTGCCAGCTCTCTCCATTATGAATATTAGACAGGCTGGCAGTAATACAGAAAAACTCAGCCACCAGGCCAATCAATGTGGAGCATATAGGACCATATATAATAATAGTATATAATAAGGCAGCTTGACTCAGTGTAAATCACTTAAATCTAATAATTCTCTTGTGAAGGGTGGGCCAGCTGGCTACATGCTATCCCGACGAGGCAAGCACACTTTCCTCCCCTAAACCCCGCCCTGAAAAAAAGTCACATTTATAATCAGCTCCTAAATACCTGTGTCTCTTTGCTTTGACATTTTCTGCCTTTCAGCAAAATAAAAAGGGGAGCGTTGATAAATGCTACCGGATCGAGATAGGAATACTACACGCTTGGTGATTAGGTTTGCTTTCGACTGCCACCTGGTGGTGAAATTTGCCCGTTTTCTCATTCATTTGAGTCACAATTGATGGAGACATTCAATAACGAGGCACACAATTGAGAAAGCCCTCACCTTAACACCAGCCTGCTGCTAACTCAACTCATGAAGTTACATAACGTTAGGAAACTGTTCATCCCATATCTAACAGCATGTTGTCGTATTCACAATAACACCAGTTGGCCAGGATATTGAGTGTACTAGATTGATCTCTCCAGTTCAAAGCGTGTCCGGCCTTTAATGTCATACCAGTTCACGTGTCGATGTGGCAGGGTAGTGTGTGCTGTGTGTCTCCTCTGTTTCTCTGCCTGCATTTCCTGCAGTAACCTCAGGGTGGGTGTGTGTGTGGGTGACCCTGTGCTGTCCCCTCCCCTGGCACTGCCCAGCTTGTCCTGTCAGCGCCAGCCTGCCACTCTGAAAGGGGACACCTCGGACGCGTGTGGCCGACATGCCGCGACACGGACATCTGCTCAAGGTCATTGAAAAGTGTGTGTGCATGCCTCGGCTGGGTTGACAGTAACAGTGTGTGTGTGTGTACATGCCTAGGCTGGGTTGACAGTAACAGTGTGTGTGTGTGTACATGCCTCGGCTGGGTTGACAGTAACAGTGTGTGTGTGTGTACATGCCTCGGCTGGGTTGACAGTAACAGTGTGTGTGTGTGTACATGCCTCGGCTGGGTTGACAGTGACAGTGTGTGTGTGTGTGTGTGTGTGTGTGTGTGTGTGTGTGTGTGTGTGTGTGTGTGTGTGTGTGAACATGCCTCGGCTGGGTTGACAGTGTGTGTGTGTGTATGTGTGTGTATACATGCCTCGGCTGGGTTGCCAGTGCCAGTGTGTGTGTGTGTGTTTGTGTGTGTGTGTGTACATTCCTCGTCTGGGTTGACAGTGTGTGTGTGTGTGTATGTGTGTGTGTGTGTACATGCCTCGGCTGGGTTGACAGTGACAGTGTGTGTGTGTGTACATGCCTAGGCTGGGTTGACAGTGACAGTGTGTGTGTGTGTACATGCCTAGGCTGGGTTGACAGTGACAGTGTGTGTGTGTGTACATGCCTCGGCTGGGTTGACAGTGACAGTGTGTGTGTGTGTACATGCCTTGGCTGGGTTGACAGTGACAGTGTGTGTGTGTGTGTGTGTATACATGCCTCGGCTGGGTTGACAGTGACAGTGTGTGTGTGTGTGTGTACATGCCTAGGCTGGGTTGACAGTGACAGTGTGTGTGTGTGTGTACATGCCTAGGCTGGGTTGACAGTGACAGTGTGTGTGTGTGTACATGCCTAGGCTGGGTTGACAGTGACAGTGTGTGTGTGTGTGTGTGTGTGTGTGTGTGTGTGTGTGTGTGTGTGTGTGTGTGTGTGTGTGTGTGTGTGTGTACATGCCTCGGGCTGGGTTGACAGTGACAGTGTGTGTGTGTGTGTACATGCCTCGGGCTGGGTTGACAGTGACAGTGTGTGTATGTGTGTGTGTGTACATGCCTCGGCTGGGTTGACAGTGACAGTGTGTGTGTGTGTGTGTACATGCCTCAGCTGGGTTGACAGTGACAGTGTGTGTGTGTGTGCACATGCCTAGGCTGGGTTGACAGTGACAGTGTGTGTGTGTGTACATGCCTCGGCTGGGTTGACAGTGACAGTGTGTGTGTGTGTACATGCCTTGGCTGGGTTGACAGTGACAGTGTGTGTATGTACATGCCTTGGCTGGGTTGACAGTGACAGTGTGTGTGTGTGTGTGTGTGTGTGTGTATACATGACTCAGCTGGGTTGACTGTGTGTGTGTGTGTGTGTGTGTGTGTGTGTGTGTGTGTGTGTGTGTGTGTGTGTGTGTGTGTGTGTGTGTGTGTGTGTGTGTGTGTGTGTATACATGCCTCGGCTGGGTTGACAGTGACAGTGTGTGTGCGTGTGCGTGTGTGTGTGTGTGTGTGTGTGTGTGTGTGTGTATACATGCCTCAGCTGGGTTGACAGTGTGTGTGTGTGTGTGTGTGTGTGTGTGTGTGTGTGTGTGTGTGTGTGTGTGTGTGTGTGTGTGTGTGTGTGTACATGCCTCGGCTGGGTTGACAGTGTGTGTGTGTGTGTGTGTGTGTGTGTGTGTGTGTGTGTGTGTGTGTGTGTGTGTGTGTGTGTGTGTGTACATGCCTCGGCTGGGTTGACAGTGACAGTGTGTGTGTACATGCCTCGGCTGGGTTGACAGTGACAGTGTGTGTGTACATGCCTCGGCTGGGTTGACAGTGTGTGTGTACATGCCTCGGCTGGGTTGACAGTGACAGTGTGTGTATGTGTGTACATGCCTCGGCTGGGTTGACAGTGACAGTGTGTGTGTGTGTATATGCCTCGGCTGGGTTGACAGTGACAGTGTGTGTATGTGTGTACATGCCTCGGCTGGGTTGACAGTGACAGTGTGTGTGTGTGTACATGCCTCGGCTGGGTTGACAGTGACAGTGTGTGTGTGTGTACATGCCTCGGCTGGGTTGACAGTGACAGTGTGTGTGTGTGTACATGCCTTGGCTGGGTTGACAGTGACAGTGTGTGTGTGTGTGTATACATGCCTCGGCTGGGTTGACAGTGACAGTGTGTGTGTGTGTGTGTGTGTGTGTGTGTGTGTGTGTGTGTGTGTGTGTGTGTGTGTGTGTACATGCCTCGGCTGGGTTGACAGTGACAGTGTGTGTGTGTGTGTGTGTGTGTGTGTGTGTGTGTGTGTGTGTGTGTGTGTGTGTGTGTGTGTGTGTGTGTACATGCCTCGGCTGGGTTGACAGTGACAGTGTGTGTGTGTGTACATGCCTAGGCTGGGTTGACAGTGACAGTGTGTGTGTGTGTGTACATGCCTTGGCTGGGTTGACAGTGACAGTGTGTGTGTGTGTGTGTATACATGACTCAGCTGGGTTGACAGTGTGTGTGTGTGTGTGTGTGTGTGTGTGTGTGTGTGTGTGTGTGTGTGTGTGTGTGTGTGTGTGTGTGTGATACATGCCTCGGCTGGGTTGAGAGTGACTGTGTGTGTGTGTGTGTGTGTGTGTGTGTGTGTGTGTGTGTGTGTGTGTGGTGTGTGTGTACATGCCTCGGCTGGGTTGACAGTGACAGTGTGTGTGTGTGTGTGTGTGCGTGTGTGTGTGTGTGTGTGTGTGCGTGTGTGTGTGTGTGTGTGTGTGTGTGTGTGTGTGTGTGTGTGTGTGTGTGTGTGTGTGTGTGTGTGTACATGCCTCGGCTGGGTTGACAGTGACAGTGTGTATGTGTACATGCCTCGGCTGGGTTGACAGTGACAGTGTGTGTGTGTGTGTGTGTGTGTGTGTGTGTGTGTGTGTGTGTGTGTGTGTGTGTGTGTGTGTGTGTGTGTGTGTGTGTGTGTGTGTGTGTGTGTGTGTGTGTGTGTGTGTACATGCCTCGGCTGGGTTGACAGTGACAGTGTGTATGTGTACATGCCTCGGCTGGGTTGACAGTGACAGTGACAGTGTGTGTGTGTGTGTGTGTGTGTGTGTGTGTGTGTGTGTGTGTGTGTGTGTGTGTATGTACATGCCTTGGCTGGGTTGACAGTGACAGTGTGTATGTGTACATGCCTCGGCTGGGTTGACACTGACAGTGTGTGTGTGTACATGCCTCGGCTGGGTTGACAGTGTGTGTGTACATGCCTCGGCTGGGTTGACAGTGACAGTGTGTGTGTGTGTACATGCCTCGGCTGGGTTGACAGTGTGTGTGTACATGCCTCGGCTGGGTTGACAGTGACAGTGTGTGGCCCATAGAAATGAATAAAGGATGTCAAAGACTGAGAGACTGCAGTGCTCTAACTGTCCACCGAGCAATAGCAACCAGAAGGGACACTCACGGAATGTTCTTTCCTTCCAATGTGACGAACAGAGTATATAATGAGTATAATGAGGTACATACTGACTCAGTCCGACTGTGTACATTTGCTGCTCAGAAGCCTTGGTCCAATATAATAATGCTAAGATTCAGATGTGTTTCTCCTAGAATTGTTTTGGTGTTTTTTTCTCTCCAGCCTCAATGAATTCCCCTGCTTGGCCCAATGACTCACTACTGCACCTCTGCTGGTTTTAAACGCCCCTGTCCTCTGCCGTGCATTTCTGACCTGTCAATCTCCAGCTCTCTCTGTCGCAGAAGGCCCTCTTTGATCTTCACCAGCGTGTTCACAGGAAGGGAGCCTCCGCCCAGCATCTGCACAGGAAGCACACACATCGGTCAGCACACACATCGGTCAGCACACACATCGGTCAGCACACACATCGGTCAGCACACACATCGGTCAGCACACACATCGGTCAGCACACTTAACATCTACTCAACAAGCAGATCCACATCGTTTGTCATCGTTGTCATTATCTTCATTATAATCAAACTAAAGATTTAACTAAGAGACACCATAATGCCATTTCACATTTATAACCTAAATGTAGTCCCTATACAAAGACATGAGCCACAGCTTATCTGCAAGCGCTGGGCCTTCACACATTCCAACAGTATATCCTTTATAGCCCTCCTCTATACAGGAGTGTGAGTAGGGTGTCACGGACGGGCCGTTTGGGCGGGCGTCTCTTCAACATCGCATCAGTGAGTGACTAATCTCCTAGAGCATAACAAGGTCTCTGTGCCAGATGGCTGGGCTGCTGCAGGGCCCCTGGTAAGAAGCTGTCCCAGGGATCACAATATGGGTCAGGTATGTCCTCACTATCTACTACTGCAGGGGCACAGGGCACAGGGGCACAGGGGCACAGGGGCACAGGGCAGAGGGGCACAGGGCAGAGACAGACATATCACGTTCAGTAGGCATGAAATAGAAAATCATTTGAATCGGAAAGATGAAAATGGGTGTTCCTATTGGACAAATTCAGTTACTGAACACATCCCTTACTATTATAATCTGGTCTCAGTCTCCATAAGATTGAAGGTTAGGAGGTTGCAACATCTACGTCTTTATTTCTATACTCTCAAACCATATCTGAAACCCTGAAGAATCCCATAGGTATTCTAATATGGTGGACTGGACAGTGTGTCTACAACAGACTTCAGGCTTAGTCACGGGTGGTATGGTGGTGCTATGGCGCTATGTGCACAAACAATGCACACCAATCATATGGATCCTGGACACGAGCCATTACCACATACTGCGTTCTGCTTATCTGATGCGTGTAACCCTTCGGTTATTGTCTGTTCATTTTTTTTCTTCTCCAGTGACAGTCGGACTTTGCGTTGCCCTGCCTGCCACCAGGTTAAAAATACCTCTCCTATTAATGCCCTAGATATCAGCTGCACAGCTCTTCTCTCGGTCTCTCTAGCCCTGGTAAAAGGACCCCCTCCTGTGAGGCTTTGCCCCCCCCCCACGCCCTGATAGGAACCAGGGTAGGAAGACATCACAGGAGATTGGTGGCACCTTTATTGGGGAGGACGGGCTCGTGGTAATGGCTGGAGGGGAAATCAGTGGAATGGTATCAAATACATCAAACACATGGTTTGATGCCATTCCATTCGCTCCGTTCCAGACATTATTATGAGCCGTCCTCCCCTGAGCAGCCTCCACTGGCAGACATCCATCCGTCCCGGACTCCAGATCCACTTCACATAGCTTAGCCTATTTTTAACAAACCATTGTGTGACTGTGGCCACAGCAGCGGGCAGAAACAAGCAGAGACGTGTCCACTGTATCCTGGTAAGATAAGCTAGTACACATGGGCTCTCAGAACTCAGCAGATAGGAGATATTACAAAAGGGCCCCAATAAAAAGGTAGGGACACTGCTGTACTGACAACAAACAAGCTGGAGGGAAACATGGGGAGTTCCCACAACACTGTATGAGGAGGCCAAGCCAGGACAGGCCAGGGTAAGACAGGACAGGCCAGGGTAAGACAGGACAGGCCAGGGTAAGACAGGACAGGCCAGGGTAAGACAGGACAGGCCAGGGTAAGCCAGGACAGGCCAGGGTAAGCCAGGACAGGCCAGGGTAAGCCAGGACAGGCCAGGGTAAGACAGGACAGGCCAGGGTAAGACAGGATAGGCCAGTGGGGCCCACAGGGACTGGCCTGAATTCTGGATCCCACTGCTGGCTTCGGCCCTCTCATCACACTATCACCACACATGATGGTTTATGTGTTTTTCTGCAGAGGAAACGGAGGGAAGCTCCGACTCTCTTTTGTTTTAGGCTGGTCTAAACCCAACCTAAATAGCGAGCATGACAAACTGAGGAGGTGTCGCCTGTGTAGAGGACACTCAGTGTGTCTCTGGGAACGCAGAGCACCAAACTGCCACTACAGCCTTCAGGGAGCAGGAACACCACCCAGGGAGCGGAAGTCAGCATGAAAAAATCATGAAAATGACGGTCAAGTTTGTGCATTAGTATGTGCTAAAAATGAAATGGCATTGTACGCTGGAGGCCTTTCTCTGGGAATTAATGGTGAAAGAGAGGCTGTCCACTTGCCTGCCAAGTTTATAGAAAGAGAAAGACAGAGCGAGCGAGAGAGAGAGAGTATGTTAAGAGAAGGTGGGTGGGGTGCAGTTAGTTTGTCGCCATGCAGTCGGAGGCTCTTGGGCTGGGGGGGATTTACTTTAACATTAGGGATGAATGGCTGATCTGGGGCATAGCTGTCCCCACCAGCTGATAGCAAAGCCCAACACAAAGCAACACCCACCGCCCTCTAACTGAGGTCATGGCCATGGGCGCAGCAGGGGTGATGTTATCACTGCATGCCTGCTAACCCGGCACCACACACTCTTTCTTCATTGGTTTAATACCAGAGGATGCCTACTCCCAGCACCAGGCCCTAGACCCAGTATCAGGCTCCCTCACGTTGTCACTAGACCTAGAGCAGGAGCATACTGTATATCTCCGGTTGTCCGGCAACAGGTTTTTCAGTGTTCCACCTAATGACCATATTGTTGCTTTCTTCCTCCACACAGTCATTTCAACCAATTACAGTTGAAATGCAGTAACATCAACAGCTGCTCCCAGACAGACCCAGACATTACACTGTGCTGCTGCCTGCTGAACTCTGCCAAACGACAAGACAGTTTCATTTAGATGCCTGGGGAGCTGGGTTTATTCATCTGTACCACACAGGAAGATGGAAACACGCACACACACACCCACACACAGGCATGCACACACCAAACTAACGAACCAGAAACCGAATCATCTTTTATAATGTGTCACACATACGCCAGTGTATTTCAAGTTCAAAGCATTCTTACTGGGAGGTGGTCTTTAAACCTGTCAAAAGACTATCTTCCTGGCAGAGCTTATTACTTAAAGTAACTGTCCAGTGTTTCCCGATTTTTCTGAAATATGACCTATAATTGCTTACAATATGAGTGAAATAGTTTTCCTTTAAAAAGTTTTCAATTAAGTATGTTAAAAAGCAGCTTTTCTTTGTTGGAATGGTGTGGACGTATACCAGTCGTTAAAAATATTAACGCGAGTAGACCGCTGATTGGTCAGCACATCGTCCTCTAGACCGCTAATTGGCCAGCACATCGTCCTCTAGGCCGCTGATTGGCCAGCTCATCCTCCTCAGGAGTATGACATCATACTCTATCAGGAAATAGCAAGCATTTTTGAAACGGTCTGTTTGAGATGCAAGTTTGAGGCGGGGTGTTTTTCTTCCATTTTATGCTTTGACAAATAGGAGTATAGGATGAGTCAACAACATTATTTGGGTATGAGTTAACAAAATATGAACTTCTGAAAGTGAGATTTTCACTGGACAGTTAATTTAAAGGATCAGATCAGATTACAGCAGCAAACGGTCTGTTTGCTGCTGAAGGTAAATCTATTAGGCCCACTGGTCAAAGGTGTTATTGGCTAGTTAGTATAGCGAGGCTTGAGTTACATGTAACGGCTATGACCCATTTAGCCCTGAGGTGGACTTGCTAGCTTGTTAGCACCTACTGCTATTACATCTCAGTAGCTAGATTTACCAAATCTCTCACTAGCTTTCTCACACTTCTACTAGGCCTACATATTATGTACTGTAGTCCTGGATTTAGCCCTACAATCTTTAATTGCATCCATTTAAATTGAGTAGAATTTGTTAAATGTTCTAATTTTCCAACAGAAACGGCCTAGCCTGTCTCTCTCCACTCTCTCCACCACCAGTCGAGGTCAGCATTTGGCTTTGGGCCTGGTTTCAGCTGCATCTATGTTACCAATTAAAATGAACCTGGCACATTCGGAACAACACAACTTTGTTCCCAATGAATTCTTGTGGAGATGCCTGACTAAATGACACCTGGGAGCCAAGCAGGCTAATAACTGTAGCTCGCTCTGTCCATCTCTCTGTCTCACTGCTGGAGAGGAGGTCGTCTAGGAGGGCCCTGGAGACCTGACAGACAGGCAAGCAGGCAGGCTGACTCATTATACTGTAGTATGGTGGGGCAATATGGAGGAGAGAGACAAGCCATATTCTATCTCTCTCTCTCTCTCTCTCTCTAGCTCCTCTCACCTTTCTCTCTCTCTCTCCCTATTTACCTCTTTCTGAGTCTCTCTCTCTCTTTACCTCTTTCTGAGTCTCTCTCTCTCTCTCTATCCCCTGGCTACTGCCGTGGCGAGGCGAGCGCCACTCTATCACATAGCGCAGCTAATCTGCTGCCAATTCCTAGAACGTTATCGCCCCTGCCGCCCTCCTTCCAGGGCCCTCCAGTGCAGACACCCCAGCTTTCAGCACTCTCTCCCAGCCTTGCACACTGACACACACCTCCCCCTCCACCTCTCCTACCCTAGTGGGGATACATTGGGACTGCCGTGATCTGAGCATTGCAAATGCATTAGACTTTACCTTTACATTTGTATTTTTAAATGTTTTATTTAACCTTTATTTAACTAGGCAAGTCAGCTAAGAACAAATTCTTATTTACAATGACGGCCAACCAGAAGAAGCCTCCTGCGGGGGACGGGGGCTGGAAATATAAATAAAAATATAGGACAAAACACACATCACAACAAGAGAGACACCACAACACTACATAAAGAGAGACATAAGACGACAACATAGCATGGCAGCAACACATGAAAACACAGCATGGTAGCAACACAACATGGCAGCAGCACAAAACATGTCACAAACATTATTGGGCACAGACAACAGCACAAAGGGCAAGAAGGTAGAGACAACAATACATCACACGAAGCAGCTACAACTGTCAGTCAGAGTGTCCATGATTGAGTCTTTGAATGAAGAGATGGAGATAAAACGGTCTAGTTTGAGTGTTTTTTGCAGCACATTCCAGTCGCTAGCTGCAGCGAACTGAAAAGACGAGCGACCCAGGGATGTGTGTGTTTTCGGGACCTTTAACAGAATGTGACTGGCAGAACGGGTGTTGTATGTGGAGGATGAGAGCTGCAGTAGATATATCAGATAGGGGGGAGTGAGGCCTAAGAGGGTTTTATTAATAAGCAGTGGGTCTTGCGACGGGTATACATTCGGGGTGTACATCTAAGAAATGAAGGTGTGTCTGCAGATACACCATATTCTGACTTTGACTTAATTCCATCATAATTCCACCACATTTTTTCAGCGAGCGCAAGGGACCAACCTCTACCAAGCCTGTTACGCACCTTCATAAAGGGAAGTCTGAATACCAACTACTGAGAAGTGCTTAGGAAAGGCGTCATTTCCTAAGTCGGAATCGGGCCCTTAAAGCATAGAGCATGGCCTTGACACACATACAGCCAAAGGACACGCCAGCTGCAGCTCACCGTGGCCCGTCCTGGCTCTTAGTACCTGCCTCTCTCTGTGTAAGCATATGCATGGCTGCTATATGCACTGAACACAGGTTTCCAACTAACCCCAAAGCCTACAGAAGGCCACAGTTAACGAGAGACCCATGCTGTGCTTAGACTTTAATGAACTAGCTAAACAACATCAACAGCTTCCATTATAGATGTGGCTGGTTGGATCCTCTCTCTCTCTCTCTCTCTCTCTCTCTCTCTCTCTCTCTCTCTCTCTCTCTCTCTCTCTCTCTCTCTCTCTCTCTCTCTCTCTCTCTCTCTCATATTTATATATATTTTTTTTATTTCACCAGGTAGGCTAGTTGAGAGTTCTCATTTGCAACTGCGACCTGGCCAAGATAAAGCAAAGCAGTGCGACAACAACACAGAGTTACTTTACCTAGCAGGGTCTTGTAGATGACCTGGAGCCAGTGAGTTTGGAGGCAAGTATGACGCGAGGGCCAGCCAACGAGAGTGTACAGGTCACAGTGGTGGGTAGTATATGGGGCTTTGGTGACAAAACGGATGGCACTGTGATAGACTGCATCCAATTAGTTGAGTAGAGTGTTGGAGACTATTTTGTAAATGACATCGCCGAAGTCAAGGATCGGTAGGATGGTCAGTTTTACGAGGGTATGTTTGGCAGCATAAGTGAATGATGCTTTGTTGCGAAATAGGAAGCCGATTCTAGATTTAATTTTGGATTGGAGATGTTTAATGTGAGTCTGGAAGGAGAGTTTACAGTCTAACCAGACACCTAGGTATTTGTAGTTGTCCACATATTCTAAGTCAGAACCGTCCAGAGTAGTAATGCTGGACGGGCGGGCAGGTGCAGGCAGCGAATGGTTGAAGAGCATGCATTTAGTTTTACGTGCATTTAAGAGCAGTTGGAGGCCCCGGAAGGAGAGTTGTATGGCATTGAAGCTCGTCTGGAGGTTAGTTGGGCATACCTGTGCCACCGCAGGAGGGGGTGCCAGGTGTTCCAAGAACAGTACCACCCAGCCAGAGAAAAAAGGGACAAAGCATGTCGTCCCAACTTCGTTCGCCCCCCGTCGTCCTTCCTCCTTCTTCAAAACAACGGCCATATAAAAAATGCACTATTCTGAGCTTGTTTTGATCGAGTCAAGACCCAGCTAAACGCTCCTTTTAAGGAAGAGCGGAGGGCCGAAAAGGCAGGATTTGTTTCTGTTTTGGGGCTGAAAACTGTGCAGGAAAGATTTTCAGATTCAGAGCCTCTGGAGAGATTGATGACCACTGTGTTTCCTCTGATACAGTCAGGAACACAGAGAGGACTGACTGCATGCAACGGCAATAGACAGTCCAAACAAACAGAGTCTATGCGGGTTAGGAAGCACACACACAACGGAAGCCAGAAAAGCTGAAAGGGAACAAACTCTCAATAAGAAAGAAGTAAGCGACGTGGCTGAGGATTGATTCATTCTCGGAAACTCTCCTGAGAGAGAAAAGAAGCACAGTAACCACAACATTGTGCTTTTTCAGCTGTGGCTGCGCATCACTTTCATGACTGACAATCAGCCTGTGTTTGCCATTTCAGAATGACTAAGTATGACCTGATAGAGACAGTGAAGACACACAGGTCAAACTCCTCAGGGTTCAGATGGTTTAGGTCCTCCAGCAGAGGGGAAGAGAGACCCTGTTCAGAACGTGTGGTACTAGCCAGGTGAGAGAGGGGAGGCCGCTTGCCCGCTCTGCCCATCCGTGCCCTCCTCTTCCAAAATGGAAGGATAAACAGACCACATAGCAGCGATGCCACTCCCCCAGGCAGCTACATTCCTCTCTCCCTTCCCTCTCTCCCCCTCTCTCTTCTCTACTCTCCGCCCATCTGCTTTTCCTCCCATAAACAAGGTGACATAGTGTAGAGTGCTGCCAGAGAACCTCCTCGCCTGCTGCTGCTGAATCCACAGCCTTTCTCCCAGCCTCCTCACCAGACGGTCTGTGACCTCCAGATCAACATCTATCCATCCATCTATCCATCACCTCCACTGGAGCAGGTAAGTGCACAGGCCTGACGAGAATGACAACTTAAGTGCTGTAAAGAAAGCAATATTGTAATATTGTTCCAGCTATACGATGATATCGACGTTACCTTGAAACTAATAACAATGCATTTCTGCGGGGCTCCAAAGAATTCCCTAAGTATAATTTATTCACAAGGTCAAGCACTAATAGTTCAAACGGATAAGACTCACAGGATATTTTAGCAACTGTATTTGTCTCTCAAGCATTGATTGATCTTGCAATACGCAATAGTGTGTCATGAAGGCTATATCCTGAGACAAAGGTATCCTGACGTTTAGGATGGAGTAGTACTGAATTTAACTGTCCTACTGTCTAAACAAACAGAGCAGCGTGCACACACACACACACACACACACACACACACACACACACACACACACACACACACACACACACACACACACACACACACACACACACACACACACACACACACACACACACACACACACACACACACACATCAGAGGCTAGCTGTGACCTATCCACAACACACACATTTGCATCTGGCAAAGGCCTGGAATTTGCATTGATTGAAATGAGCAGACAGGATACAAAGGAGTCTGTAGACAGGGAAAGGTTACTGCCAACCAACCAACCAACACTAGAGGAGAGAACTGGAAATCACACGGGTTTATCATGAAAATGGGGCTCTCTAGCTTGCCTCAGTGCAGTGAATCTACCGGTCATCATTTCTCATATTCATTGTAATCCTATATTTCAATACCAGGTGGAAGAGGCTGTTATGAAGATACATTTTGTTTGAATAGAACAGACATTTTGTGGTTGTCAACTGACCATTGTTGACACTGCTATGTGTACCGTAATTGGGACTGTATAACATTTCACGTATGCCCTCTCCTGGGCCACACAACCAAAGCAATGCCCACAGCTCCCTGTGCATCGCTGTGTGATGCCATCATGGAAAGTTCAGTGCTGGGGGCCAAGCCCATTGAAAGCTTTCCTCCCTCTCCCTCCAGATGACTCATTTTCACAGGAACTACGCCAAGAGAGCAGAAAAAAAAACTAAAACGAACATTATTGGCCTGTGAACGCTTCTGCCAGGTTTCAGAAGGATTTCCTTCTTAGGTTCGATTCGATTTCATGTTCAGCTTTGTTTTTCACCCACTGGCTCCGTCGCTCCATGTGGACTCTTTCATGGAGAGGAATGGCGGGTTTGGGTTTACAATCCAAACAACTTCCCCATAGGGTTTCAATAACAGCCTCTATTAGTTTGTCATTTCATCCTGCTGTGTCCTTGGCCTCCCCTTCAGAATGCCCTTGTAAGGGTGGGTGGGTGAATCCAGGGGGCAGTGAATGAGTAGACGGTGACATGTTTAGTAGTGCCAGGGGAGAGGCTATTATTAATGAACTTATCATATCCCCTTGTCCTGACATGAGGAGAACAACTCCTGACCACTCCAGAGTTGAAGGCTTGGGGGCATTTGGTGTTGACATGCCGCTTGATTGCCACTCATCACTGAAGGCATGGCGCGTTAAGCAAACCCATGTGTCATGTGACCAGGGTGAGGGAGGTATGTTTGTGCCAGCCTGGGCTCCGACGTCATTCACTAGTAACCCCTCTTACCCAGAACCCTCCAGTTCCTTTTAGGCTGGGGGGACTCCTGTGATCTTCTTGGAACACCGGGGTATAGCCTAGCGTTCCTCTCAACCACAATGGAACGTAAAACAACACGACTCAAAACATGTAGAAAGATAATGATCTCTTAGCAGAGATGTATTAGATGCTATAGTGGACAGAAGAAAGGCCCTCAATCCTCACAGACTCATTATCAGGACTCTAGCGAGATTCCTCCGATTCTACATCCTAACCCATTAAATCCGCACGCTCTCCTACACCCAACCCATGCTTTGCACGCGCACTTCCCCTCCCTCCACACTGGTGGTGTTCACGAGGTCAGGTCAGAGGGATGTTTAAAGAGGGGTTTAGGTTTGGCTAGTGTCGAAATGGACTCCACCTCTTTGAGATAGCCAAAGGTCAGCCCTAAGAATACCCGCTGGCACATAGCTGGAGCCGGGCAGATAACTGCTGTCAGCAGGTCTTCAGCGGGCCTGGCCGCCTCCTCGCCTTGTATCTCCCTCCCCTCTACTCTGGAGCAGGCCATGGGTAGTCTGACTCAGAGAGGCAGGGAACCAGCAGGGACCAGGGGCAAAGCTGGGAGAGTGACCCACAGATCCTCACCTTTCCCGGGCATGCCTGTCACTGAGGAGCCCCTGAGGGTAGAGAGGAGTCTGGAAGAAGAGATAAGGCCTGTGCGGACGGACTAGAGAGAAGTAGGGCTGCTCTGACGATCACAATCCAGTGTGTATATTCTCGACACAAAATGGAGGACAGCTTTAGCCACAGTAATATCTCCAACAGCACCCTCACCGTCACTGAGATTAGAGGTGGTTTGAATGGCTTCATCTCCAGTTAGAAGTGTTCTGCGTTCCGATAAGGCGTGTCATCTCCAGCAGGTTTTTCCTTCCATATTCTGCCAGAGGGAATGCGGTGGAGCCAAATAGGACACACCACGTACAGCACCTACTCACTTCCATGTTGGAGTTGTCAAAGACCCAGCAGGGAAATGGGCTATTCATTTATATGATGTCTAAAGCTGTCACAGTACATAGAAAACACACATTCCACATAAAATCATCGAGCTAAAGCATCGCATCCTTCAAGAACCCTGACAATATTCTAGTATTAAAATTAACCAAAATATACAAAAAAACAAGTAACATACACCATGAATACCAAACTGCCACCATCCAGGGTACAAACATCTCTTCAGACCTAGCTTCCGACTCACAACTTATGAACCCCATTGAGAGAAAAGTACAAAACCGGTTTCCTTTTTAGAAAACATTGCGGTGCGTCCTTCACAGAATAAGCCCAGATAAGATCGGCCAAATCCAGTCAGCCATTTATAGAGAGGAATGAATTATGGGAGACGACAGGAGGTTGGAGTCCATTTTATTATCATTCCATTATCCTCCCCTCTCTGTTGTTTTGACCTTGAGAGGAGGGCAGAGCAGTACAAACACGTGACACTAGAGAGCAGACTCAGTGGGGATAGGAGATCTGTGATTGATTATAAGGCCTGAGGTTATGGGGCCCCAAAGTGAGTGACGTTTGATTATATAGATTAAAAAATGATGTTGTATTGTAACATACACTGGATAGCTGCAGTGAAATGTGTTGTTTACAGGGTCAGACGTACTGTTGGGCATGAAGGGGATGGGTGGGGTATCTTGCCCTCCAGTTGAACCAATTGTTAATGAAACTGAATGTGACTGAGAATGTTATTCTGACTCCGTTAACAGTATTTCTCTGTCTTTGTTTTCTGCATGCTCACTGACTCCACTTTCTCTGCTGCTCCCTCCCCCCAGCGCAGCTCCTCCAGACCCCTGGGCCCTGGGACCACTTCTCTCACCTCCCTCCGTCACCGCCCCGCCACCACTCTCCATCCTCTGCACCACCCCTCTGTCCACCTGTCCTAGAGTACGCTCTCGCCCCTCACTGCCTAGCGCCCAACCCCACAGAGCCCGCCCCAAGCCCCAGCCAGCCCCAGCATGGATAAGGTGCAGCACACGATGCGCTCGGCCATCCGCAGAGCCTCCATGGCGGTGGACGTGCCCCCCCAGGCCAGGCAGAACATGCAGGAGCTCTTTGTCAACTTCAGCCTCATCCTCATCTGCCTGCTGCTCATCTACATCATCGTGTTGTTGATGTGAGGGCCGAGGGGGGGGGGGGGGGGGTGCCACACTACAGCCCAACAGGGCCATGCACTCTTCAAGAGGGCCAGACAATGAAAGGGGAGAGGAGGGGAGGGGATTGGGTGGCAAACATGGAGATTATCTTAATATTTTGTCAAATGGTTTTGAATTTGCAGGAATTAGTGAAGGATAAGATCAGATATACTGTTTTGTAGAGTCTAATAATTCTGCATGATTTATTTTAATGACTTATACAATCAGACACTATAATACTATAAAGTTGCAGTGTGAGAGTCGCAATAGAAGATTGTTGTTCCCAGATGCAGTATACACTCCCCTACATATTTATTTGCACAGTGAAGCTAAAGTAACAGGGGCATAAATATCCTACCCCACCAAAGAAAACGCTAATGAGAGGCTAGCATGTTTTGGCGGCATGATCTTTGCCCATCTGTTACTTTCTCAATCACCATTGTTCACGATTCATTGGTGATTATCCGTAACCGTGGTAGCACCCGCACGTTAATGTAGAAGTGTTCAGAAACATATTCTATTGTTATTTACGATACAAGGGACTCCAAAATGACACAATAAATGATTTACCGATCATTGAGCGCACCATCATCCGAAACACACACAATACTAAAACAAACTGCAAATGCATCCAACGACTTTGTAGAGTCACAAGCATGATGTGGTCATTGCGTGCCAGGAATATGGGACCAAACACTAAACTTTGGACTAAATTGAATACACTATTCTAAGAGTAGAGGAGTTAACCTCCGTGTCCTGTCTGAATTCCCAATCTGGCCCTTATACAGTACCATCACAGTCACCTAATCATCCCCGGTTTACAATTGGCTCATTCATCCCCCCTCCTCTCCCCTGTCACTATTCCCCAGGTCGTTGCTGTAAATGAGAACGTGTTCTCAGTCAACTGACCTGCTAAAATATGGGTTCAAATACTTATGACACCTTCAAATGCGGGGGGACTAGATACATGAAGTGCTTTCATTTCTAAACGGTAAACAGATACCCTGAAATAAAAAGGGGACATTCTGTACTGTCACCTGATAAAGCTTTTGACCTCAAATTCAAAATGCTGGAGTATAGAACCAAATTAAACCTTTTAGCCTCACTGTCCAAACAAATACGTAGGGGAGTGTACGTTAAAGTTGTGTGCACACGTGTCACCCTCCTGTACGTCTGTCATCCCTCACAGTGACTCTTAACCTACAGCCCCCTACTGCCACCTGGCTATACTGACACACTACAGTGCACTGCTGAAATAAACTTACTGACAATGTTAACCCAAGCGAATCTGATTTGTATATATGTGTGTGTGTGTGTGTGTGTGTGTGTGGTATGTGTGTGTGTGTGTGTGGTGTGTGTGTGTGTGTGTGTGTGTGCGTGTGTGTGTGATCGTGTGTGTGTGTGTGTGTGTGTGTGGTATGTGTGTGTGTGTGTGTGTGTGTGTGTGTGTGTGGTATGTGTGTGTGTGCGTGTGTGTGTGATCGTGTGTGTGTGTGTGTGTGTGTGTGGTGTGTGTGTGTGTGTGTGTGTGTGTGTGTGTGTGTGTGTGTGTGTGTGTGTGTGTGTGTGTGTGTGTGTGTGTGTGTGTGTGTGTGATCATATGTGTGTCTGCGTAAGCGAACCAGTCTCTCACTGGGCCCCTGTTTTCCCTCTCAGACCACTGTAGCTGAACCACCAACCACCACAGCTTCAGTGAGGGCCAAGCTTGAGATGTAATCTGCATCCATCCAATCATCCATCCATCACTAGCCTTCCTGAGGAACCTTCCAGAAGACAGACTTCCTGCTCATCGGCATCGTGTTGCTCCTCATGCTTGTCCTGGTCAAGCTCATGTAACCGCTGACCTCTGACATCTGACCTCATGGCTTACAGTAGTTAGGTTGAGCAATTCCAGTACCCAAGGGCCACAGATTCTGATGGGAGTCCCTCTACCTCTGATTTGATCATATAAATACACCATGGCTTTGACTAATTACTATTCAACAGTTGTTCATCCACAGCATCAAATCACTGAATAAAGGCTGCGAACCTGCTGGATTAGAATCCAAGATCTTGAGCTTTTGGAGAGAAGAAAAGTCTGGGATTCCATGAGATCGTAACATGAGACGACAAGATTCAAAATATGACAGGAGGATGAAGCTCCATCCACCGATGGTAGAGAATGTAAAAAATGTTGGCATGGTAGAATCAATAGCATGCCCTCCTTCTGTTTAGCTGACCTCCCCCTAGTGGTAGAATCACCTAACTGCACCACATTTCATTCTGGCCAATGGTTTATTTTTAAGTATGCCATTCAGCAGACACTTTTAACCAGAGTGACTAACAGTCATGCGTGCATACATTTTACGTATGGGTTTATATGAGCCATAGAGAACAAGCTCTTTAAAGCTTTTACACTCACAGTCAGACTATTCAAAGCTATTAAGACCAAAGCACAGAACACGAATGATGCCACTGACAAATGAAATGGAACTGAAAATGATTAAAGCTGCAATATGTAACTTTTTTGGGTGACCCTACACAATTCACATAGAAATGTGCGTTATAGATCTGTCATTCTGATTGAAAGCTAATCTAATCTGTTGTATGTGTGCTATTTCTATGCTTCCCATTTTTTTGTCTTTTACTTTCTTTTTCAGCTACAAACGGCTGAAAATACAATATTTTTGGTTATGGAAAATATATTTCACAGCGGTTTAGACGGTACAATGATTCTCTACACTATACTTTCTTGTTTGCCACATAAACTGAAATTAGGCAAACTAGTATGTGATCTTTAAAGGCCCAGTGTATTCAAAAACGTGAATTTCCTGTTTTATATATATATTTCCACACTATGAGGTTGGAATAATACTGTAATATTGTGAAAATGATGATAATGCCATAGAGCTGTTTGAAAGGATTGCCTAAAATTTCTGCCTGTTTTGGTTGGATGGAGTTTTGGCCTTCTATGGTGACATCCCCATGCGGTAAATTAGATAATAGACCAATGAGAAAAAAAGAGTTCCAAACGTCTCTGAAAATAACAGCTCATTTTCAGTTTCCCCCTCCTCCCCACTCCCAGACAGTCGCAGCAAAATTCTTGCTTGAGAAATTGCCCTTTGCTAAGAAGCAATTCTTTTACCATTTTAAATGAAAACAATCACAAGTGAGGTACTTAATTGTTACCCAGAAATGATTTGATGTTGAGATAAAAACAGCTGCATATGACCTTTAAAGTTATCAGTCCTTTGTGGTGTGATATAATCTCTTGCACTCACAGAGTAACTGTTGAGTTCGGCCCTCCCTTTGGAGACGGTTTGCTTTCCATCTTTTTGTGTCCAGTTGCTTTTGAACACAGTATGAGTTTTAGCATATTCACAACACATTCTTCACTCAATAAAAATGGGTATGTAAGTGTAAACTGTTCGGTGAGAGATATAATATTGTTATGTGATATCCTAACATAATTGTGTGCTGTAAATGTTTTAGTGCCCGGTAGTAAGACTCAGATTAAGACATAAATACAGAGTAAATGCACCAAACACATCCAGCTCTAGCTCTCTGAAGATGAAACTACTGTAGAACGGTTGTCTATCTGCAGGCACTGGCTCCACTGTTCACTTTCTTACGCCACAACGCATTTTGTAAAGAATGTTATAAAATAAAGATAAAACACACAAACCATAAAGAGTTTGTCTGTCGTCATTGAAAATGTGAACTACTTTATATAAACCTTCGTGGAAATGCTGGAATGGATGTGTATCTCGTATCGGTGCAATCCGGGATCCACCTCTACCGCTCCAGTATCCCTGCACATTGTAAATATGGTTTTGGAACTGACCCTGTATTTAGCATACTTACTTTCTTTCGTGTTATTCAACAACAAAAAATTGCGTGTGTTTTTGTTCTACCTTATGTTATTTTTAGTACTACTTTGATTTTGATTATTGCATTGTTTGGTTTAGAGCTTGCAAGAAAGGCATTTTACTGTACTTGTGGACGTGACATTAAAACCTGAAAACGTGATCCTTGGGACGTCCCTAACCCATTGAAGTTCACATTTAAAATGGTTAAGGTAAGGATTAGGTTAGAGTTAGGGTTAAGGTTAGGATTTAGGGTAGGGACGTCCCGAGGATTCCAGATAGCACTGACCATCTTGTATTGTTTGCCTTTAGGAAAAATGACAATGCTTCAGAAGCCCACCAGAGGGCAATATGCCCTCATATTTAGTCCTACATGAAGCGGTTCACAATTTGGAGGGAAATATTCACCAGTTTTTAGTACAGACTCCAGGCAATATTGTGCTGAAAATCTGAAAGGTTAACACCCATGACAACTAACTAACACTCATCAATTTACTTGACAGAGTCCCCTGACTAGCTGTCTAACAGAAACTGTAGCCTACTCCCAATCCACTCCTCTCACCTGGTTGACCTCGGCCTCTTGCCGTAGCCTCTCCCTCTGCTGCTGCTCCTGTTGCCAGGCCGACAGGGCCCCACACAGCTCTGGCCCGGGGCCGGGGGGCCGGTACTCCATCTGCTCACTCAGCCACATCTGGGTCCTCACTGCTGGCTGGATGGGGGACCCTCCTACTGTCTGGTGGCCCAGTGGTAGGCCCCTCTGGCTGGGTACCGTCAGCCCGACGCCAGGGTGCTTGGTCTCCGGTAAGGCACTGTAGGTCAGGTCTAAGGTGTTGGGTTTGAGTGGGGACGAGCAGGCAGAGTGAGAGTCTGTCTTAGTACTCAGGGGGTACTTGTACCTGGCCTCGGCCCCTGGGGAGTGCAGGTGGGATAGGTAGGGGTCCGTGGGGCCCAGAGGGTCATGTCTGTAACCGTAGAGCATCCCTCTGTCCAGGGAGCCATGGGGGTCAGAGCGGTATGCGGCCCGGCCCCCGGGGATGGTCTTCTCCTGGGGGCTGAGGCGGGTGAGGGAGGACCAGCGGCGGACAGGCCGGGGGTCCTTCATGTCCAGGGGGCTGTCGAGGGGCGAGGGCAGCTGGCATGAAGACCAGGGGCTGCTCCCAGGGGAGGGCACCGTGCTGAGCTTGGAGCCGGAGGAGGGCGAGGGCATGACGTGGGCCGTGGGGAGGGCACCTTGGGAGCGCAGCGGCTGGAAGGACAAGGTGGTGCTGGAGCTGGAATGGTCTGGAGGAGAGGAGAGAGGAACAGTGTGTGGGTGGACTCGTTCAACTATCTTACATATTCCAAATGACATACATTTCTATAATACATGACCACAACTTTTTGGGAAGTTTCTTGCCTGACGACTGTAGAATTTAGTAACAAAGGGGTGCTCCAATTCTGAACACAGTACTGCACAGTGTGCTCCAAGAACCATTTCATACTACTGAACATGATTATTTTAGAAAATGTGTTCCTGGTTCATAGAAAGCTGCAGTCTGTCTGTCTGGAGGGCTCAGATGTTCGGGAGGGGTGTTACTGTGTTACTATATGGGTGGAGGCACCGCCCACAGTGTCAGCCGGGCTCATCTGCCATGTTCCTCATGAATAACCCACGATCTGTGTGTGTGTGTGTGTCTGTGTGTTATACGACATACTAGGAACACTGCTTCCTCAGGGGCATCACGCAACGTGAGCAATGAAGGACACAGCTCATGGAACAGACACATGTGGCCAGTCACACACAAAGAAGCACGCGGGAAACAAAGGACTGTGTCTATGGCTGGGCCCTTCTAAACCAACATGACTAACTACCAAAGCAAGACACGGATAATTATCTTCCCAGTGCAGGTCTGAAATTGAATGACAGCATCATATGTTAAAGTCACACTGTCATTAATCATTGGATGAACCAAACCGTATGATACTTCTACTGTACCTCAGCATGAAGGCCACTAGTTAGCCATGAGTATATAGACAGGGCTGAACTCGGACTCATCACCAATTATAAGTTCTGCCCATTACTTAAGCACATCATAGCAATGATGCAACAACCAGTGGCCCATATCCAACTTACTTTCCTCATTTACAGCAATGGACTAATATTAAGGCATCAAAGCCTCCTCCGGGTCTTCCGTGCATCTCATTAAAACTAGAGGACTCTGCAATGCAGCAGAGCAGGGATTTACTCCTTCCAGACTTATTGGAAGTAGACTGGCTGGTGAGTTGGAGGAACAGGGAGAGGGAGGGGAGAGTAAGCCACAGTGACAGGGAGAAAGGAGGCTGAAGCTGGGGCAGAGTGGGAGGAGGACAATAGCCTGGGATGGTCTTAGCGCTGCCTGGGCCAACTCTTTTGTCATCCGTTGTAATGCGGTAAACTGTTAGCATGGTAACTAACACCACAGAGGAGTTGGCTAAACTAAACCATGCAGTGACAGTGATCTTCCACCAGGCAAGAGAGAGGAAGACAGAGGAGCAGTCTGAGAGTGACAGGGCAGTCCTCCAACATCCCAGAGCCCTCTAGTACAGGAAGCACAGAACTGCTCCTGGCCCTAACTAACCCTGTGTAACGTTCCCTTCAACTGAATCTAAGCAATAGATGACCAGATAATCTGAGGCCAAAGAACCTCGGCCAAAATAAGAGCATTGCAGGCCAAGGGCTCTGACTCCCCTGTACCCTGACAGTGACAGAGAGTGACACTTTGAAGGAGGAGTCAGCCTGTCAGAGAAGAGACAGAGCAGTCATTCTGTCAGCCCTCCTCACATCACATTAGTCATTAGGCCAATTCACGCATCAGAGCAACCCCCCCCCCCCATGCACTGCTCCCACGACCAACGACCGGAATGTTCTCTAATATGAGCAGCAAGGACGCAGGGGGGACGCATAATGATTTTATCCTTGGTTGAGTTATAAGGTCAATCAACTTAAAAGATTGTCGGCAATATTTTGAAAGCAATGTTAGTTCAGAATGGAGGTCAATTTCACTGGTTTGGAAGTTGTACTGAAGTAGCCGACTTCAACTGACTTTGTACTGAGACAAAGACCCTGTTGTCATGCCACCATACCACCCGGATTCCGTTGCTCCTTGTTGTTCAGTTTGCGCTCACCTTGAGCTCCCGGGAAACCATTAGCGGTTGGGCCGTTAACAAAGACAGTGGCACGTGGCTAGTTGAGGTTCTGACAAAGTGCTCCTTTGTTAACACTTTTGAGTGTCAGGGCAAATGCTAGAGCAGCTGGAAGGGGCTGGGGGTTGAAGGGTGGAGGTGGGGCAAGGGCAAGGGCAAGTTAGGCTCAGACAGCCCATTCCACACAGGACCGGCTGCCACTCTAAACCTCACACATTAGACACTTCCTTCCCTAGCTGGCTATGTGCAATAACCTGGTCTGGGAAGAGGTGACTCTAAACCAGGGCCCGGATGCATAAAAAATCAAGGGTTTCCCTTAAGGAATAGAGCCCCTCAAATATGTCCTTAGGCCTACTTGAGGGGTTTTACAGTAGTTTGAAGGTATGTATGGCAGAAAGAGTATCTGGTTACCACGGAGATGGCATTATTCACTGACTAATGTCTCGTCAAAGAGATTGCTTTAATTTTGTCAGATAGCAATCAAGACAGGATAACCAAATTGCTTCAGAAGACAATAAATCACGTTTCTTGTAGTTACTTTTTTCTCAACTTGTTCATATTAAGTACGTCAAGCTAGCTTAAATAGTACTTAGAGCTAACTAGCCAGCTTTGTAGCCATGGATTGTGCATCTTCCATTGTTTAGCTAAGTAACTAGTTGGTTGAAGTTTTCCTTTTATAACCAGAGCAGATGAAAGCAACCTTCACCTCCAAAATTACTGTTTACATTGATATCCATACTGAATGAAGCATAAACCAGTCTGGAAGGTATTAAGTAGACATAAACCAGTCTGGAAGGTGTTAAGTAGACATAAACCAGTCTGGAAGGGGTAGACATAAACCAGTCTGAAAGGTGTTAAGTAGACATAAACCAGTCTGGAAGGTGTTAAGTAGACATAAACCAGTCTGGAAGGTATTAAGTAGACATAAACCAGTCTGGAAGGTATTAAGTAGACATAAACCAGTCTGGAAGGTGTTAAGTAGACATAAACCAGTCTGGAAGGGGTAGACATAAACCAGTCTGAAAGGTGTTAAGTAGACATAAACCAGTCTGGATAGCTCTAAGTGAAGAAGACATATCCTGGCTGGCTACTGTTGGAGACTGCGACTCAGACCTGCTGGTTTCTCTTTTCCTGCAGGCCAGCTGGAGCTCAGGAAGCATGCTACACTGAGCGCTAACAACTTGGAAAGGCATTCAGATGCACACTGTGACTGACTGACCCTGGGCTTCCAATGGCTACTGAAGTGAACTCAGCCTCAACCACTCTGGATGCCAGCACTACATACAGTACAGCACACTAAGCACTGAGAGGTAGGGAACAGCATGGAGGGTTAGTGGAGGAGGGAAAGTCAACGTGGGGAAATACAGAGGGCAGTGTATTAACACTGACAACCATCTCTGACAGCCTGATGATGCTAGCATGATGATGATGGTAACTGATATAACAGTTGGCTACCAGGGAGCAACCATAATGAGGCCACACCACAGAATGGTGACAAGTGGTGACAGGACTGCTGGCAGGGAGGATATGTTCAGGACAATTCTAAGCAATGCCAATAAGCTTGTTATTGGAGCAAAAAGCAATAAAAAGTGTTCTGAAAGGCGTTACAGATCTCTGAGATCCAGCAGGCTTTAATTAAAACTCTATTAACAGGGCTCAATAGTGCAACAATTTTACTCGCATATGCGCCTAAATATTTTGCTGTGCGACCTTACATTTTAACCAGTGCGCCTAGAGAAATGAAGGATTCTAGCTTTATTACCTCAGATATTTTTCTTTGCGCTCTTAAATTTCTTTGTGTTTGCCTATATTTTTCAACTTAGGCGCAAACATGCTCCTTGTAAAAAAATGATGCGTAGAGAGATGATTAAATATCTAGGCCTTATTAAATCAAATGAAATACATTTTTATCTAATCAAATTGTATTGGTCACATGCTTTGTAAACAACAGGTGTAGACTAAAAGGGAACTGCTTACTTACGGGCCCTTCCCAACAATGCAGAGAGAAAACAGAGAAATAATAAAAAGGTTAAACATAATAATAAATACACAATGAGTAACGATAACTTGGCTATATAGACGGGGTACCAGGACCGAGTTGATGTGCTGGGGTACGAGGTAATTGAGGTAGATATGTATAGTGCATTCGGAAAGTATTCACATATTGTTACGTTACAGCCTTATTCTAAAATGGATGACATTTTTTTCACACCTCATCAATCTACACACAATACCCCATAATGACAAAGCAAAAACAGGTTTTTAGCATTTTTTTCAAATGTATATATATTTTTTTTACATAAGTGACAATTCATGACATTTACATAAGTATTCAGACCCTTTACTCAGTACTTTGTTGAAGCACCTTTGGCAGTGATTACAGCCTTGAGTCTTCTTGGATATGACGCTACAAGCTTGACACAACTGTATTTGGGGGGATCCTCTGTCAGGTTGGATGGGGAGCGTCGCTGCACAGCTATTCGCTGCACAGAGATGTTCAACCGGGTTCAAGTCCGGATTCTGGCTAGGCCACTCAAGGACATTCAGAGACTTGTCCCGAAGCCACTCCTGCGTTGTCTTGGCTGTGTAGTTAGGGTCAATGTCCTGTTGGAAAGTGAACCTTCACCCCAGTCTGAGGTTCTGAGCACTCTGGAGCAGGTTTTCATCAAGGATCTCTCTCTACTTTGCTCCGTTCATCTTTCCCTTGATCCTGACTAGTCTCCCAGTCCCTTCCACTGAAAATCATCCCCATAGCATCATGCTGCCACCACCATGCTTCACCATAGGGATGGTGCCAGGTTTCCTCCAGATATGACGCTTGGCATTCAGGTCAAAGAGTTCAATCTTGGTTTCATCAGACCAGAGAATATTGTTTCTCATGGTCTGTGAGTCTTTAGGTACCTTTTGGCAAACTCCAAGCAGGCAGTCATGAGCCTTTTACTGAGGAGCGGCTTCGTCTGACCACAGTACCATAAAGGCCTAATTGGTGGAGTGCTGCAGAGATGGTTGTCCTTCTGGAAGGTTCTCCCATCTCAACAGAGGAACTCTGGTGCTCTGTCAGAGTGACCATCGTGTTCTTGGTCACCTCCCAGATCAAGGTCCTTCTCCCTGATTGCTCAGTTTGGCCGGGGGGCCAGCTCTAGGAAGAGTCTTGGTGGTCCCTAACTTCTTCCATTTAAGAATGATGGAGGCCACTGCATTCTTGAGGACCTTCAATGCTGCAGACATGTTTGGGTACCCTTCCTCAGATCTGTGCCTCCTTCGACCTCATGACTTGGTTTTAGCTCTGACAAGCACTGTCAACTGTGGGACCTTATATAAACAGGTGTGTGCCTTTCCAAATCATGTCCAATCAATTGAAATTACCACAGGTGGCCCCCAATCAGGTTGTAGAAAGATCTCAAGGATGTTCAATGGAAACAAGATGCACCTGAGCTCAATTTCGAGTCTCATAGCAAAGGGTCTGAATACTTAAGGCATTTTTCTTTTTATACATTTGCAAAAAATACTAAAAACCAGTATTTGCTTTGTCGTTGTGGGGTATTGTTTGTAGATTGATTAGTATTTGTATTTTTATTGAATCCATTTTAGAATAAGGCTGTAACGTAACAAAATGTAAAAAAATGGGTCTGAATACTTTCCGAATGAACTGTACATATAACTAGGAATAAAGGGACTAGGCAACAGGATAGATAATAAAGAGTAGCAACAGCTTAAGTAATGAGTCAAAAAAGTTCATGCAAAAAGGGTCAATGCAAATAGTCCTGGTAGCTTTTTGGGTAGAAGCTGTTCAGGGTCTTGTTGGTTCCAGACTTGGTGCAGAGAGAACAGTCTATGACTTGGGTGGCTGGAGTCTTTGACCATTTTTCGGGGATTCCTCTGACACCGCCTGGTATAGAGGTGTACTGGGCCGTACGCGCTACCCTCTGTAGCGCCATGCGATCGGATGCCAAGCAGTTGCCATAGAAAGTGATGATGCAGCCAGTCAAGATGCTCTCAATTGAGGATCTGAGGGCCCATGCCTCCTGAGGGGAAGAGGCATTGTCGTGCCCTCTTCACAATTGTGTTGGTGTGTGTGGACCATGATAGATCCTTAGTGATGTGGACAATGAGAATCTTGAAGCTCTCGACCCGCTCCACTAGAGCCCCGTCAATGTGAATAGGTGCATGCTTGGCCCTCTGTTTCCTGTAGTCCACGATCAGCTCCTTTGTCTTGCTGACGTTGAGGGAGAGGTTGTTGTCCTGGCACGTGTTGAGGGTCAGCGTGGTGGATGTCCTATTGCCTACCCTCACCATCTGGGGGCGGCCCGTCAGCAAGTCCAGGATCCAGTTGTAGAGGGAGGTGTTCAGTCCCAGGGTCCTTAGATTAGGTGATGAGCTTGAAGGGCACTATGGCGTTGAACGCTGAGCTGTAGTCAATGAGCAGCACTCTCACATAGGTGTCCAAGTGGGTGAGGGGCAGCGTGGAGTGCAATAGAGACCGCGTCATCTGTGGATCTGCCGGGGCGGTATGCGAGTTGGAGTGGGTCCAGGGTGTCTGGGATGATGGTGTTGTGATGTGAGCATTTAAGAGTGATTTCAGTTGTTATTGTATGAAATCAAAGAGGGGCAAGAGCCTAAAACAGACACACACATTTTAACAGCTGTTATTCATTACACAATTAAAAAAACAAAAAATGATTTTTGGAGGTCGAGGTCTGTGTTTCCCATCCTTATATAGTCAGGGAGGTAATTCCAGACAGGGGGTTTAACGCACCCAGAATAGACTCATCTGGTTCTGATTTGCATTGCGGCAGTAGAGAAAAACAGGGATACAGACAGAGAGAGAGAGAGAGAGGAGAGAAAGGGAGAAAGAGAGAGACAGAGTTGAGAGAGAGCACAAGTGAGAGATAGACAGCAAGAGATGGGGAACTAGGCCTGCGGAAGCCTGGGGCTGGTAGTACACAGCCCTCCCCTACCACAGCTCACAGAGCTGGGGAGAGCCTCCTTACAATGTTCCTGCATCTAGCAATGAAAATCACAGCCCCTTTGTGTTCCAGGCCAAATTATGTCCAGTAACAGTCAGCTGTAGAATGTAGAGCTACATAGCTCACCTCTGCCTCTCTGATTTTGTACAGTCTGTAGCTTCCCTCAGTTAGACCCATCTGGCTCTCTGTCCCCTGACTCAGCTAGCCTGTCCTCTCTGTGCAGGCAGGCAGAATGGTGCAGTGTGAAATGCCACGTACACTTCATACCCCGTCCACTTCATAATACCCCGTACACTTCATACCCCATACACTGCATACCCCGTACACTTCATACCCCGTTGGCTCTCGAGCCCCAGCCACACACACACGGACACACATCCCACTGCCTCACAAACACCAGCTAAACACACACCCCCTTGCCCAGCAGGGTCACAGCGAGCCACCCACCAGGGTCAGTGGCCTTTCTCAGCAACCCCTTCTCACTGCTGTCCGATGGACTGTGACACTCACTGGGGGCAGCAACACTGTGACCTAGACAACACAACATCCACACAACACAGCGCTGACTCAGAGGGGCAGGGGACTGCAGGGGGCTGCACAGTGGGGTATGGGTAGACGGCTCCACAAGTCATCCCTGCCAAATATAATGTACACCTTCCACAGTTCAACAGATAGGAAAAGACCTATTCTGTGTTTATTTATCGAGAGGTCCTGGAGAATAAATCAACTGTATTTAAATAAACGGTATTCCCCCAAACCCCAGTTACATGACAGGACAAGATAAACTGTCCAGGGCCAGCAGGATGAGGCTGTGCTGCAATCCCCAAAAGAGGATACAAGTGGATCAGGGTGATCTCTGTTAGCCTGAACATCAACAGAACAGGGCTGGATTTGGACTGGATCACGTGGCCACAGCGTTCCTCTAGGCCAAACAGTATCTGGTCCAAGTAACACTGAGGGGGGGGCGATGAGCTCCGTCTTATATCACAGGATCTTGAACAGCATCCAAGCAGCCAAACGCCCAATGACTCACACCGCAAAGTTATCCTACATGAGTGCAGGACACTGAGTCCAGGTGAAGAAAATAGCAGTGAGAAGAGAGAAGGGGACAACAGCAGCAACGTGACAGACTGCGTGTTCTCAGATCAACAACACGTCGCCTGATAGAACGGTTGGGAGGTGGTGGTGGTGGTGGTGGTGAGTGATTGTGAAAGAGAAGGTTGCGCCATCATCATCATCATCATCATCACTGTCAATAGAACCGGCCTCATGATGTGTTCCACCAGCCAGGCCCTGTTGAGCAATCCCACACACGTGTCTATTAGCCAATCAGCAGCTCTGTGGTGTGGGCCTCACTTAGTATGTGTGGTTTTGAAGAGAGAATTTGTGTGTCTGAGAGAGTGTGTGTTCACTCTGTGGCCTTGTGAGCATGTGTTTAAGAATATGTGGTATACGATAACGTATAGTATACGATAACGTGTGTGTGAAAGATGGTATGTGTTGTAGGTGTGAGACAATGAGTGCGTAAATAGCTAAGTGGGTATGTGTCAGACACGCCGTTTAAAATGTCTTCATCCCCCTTTGTAGACAGCCTTTCTCCCTGAAGGGTGCGTAGGATGCTAGCGTTCCCGCCACATTAGCACGTATTTAGCCACAGCTATCGGGTTTCACAGCACCGGGCTGTTACCGCGGCGCTGGCGCCAAGGAGACGGGTCACCGGGGTAGAACACGCGACTCAGGAGCTCTGGACGTTCCATTCTCGTAAACCAAGGGCCGGGCCAGGGGCCAAAAATGAGGCTCCTATAAAAACACAGCCGTTTTTACAGATGGGGTCCGACAGGGGCCAGAGTAGAGGGAATTGGAGGGGGGTGAGAGGACTGCTTTATTGTCCTGCTGCTTGGCTAACTGCAGAGAGAGAGAGAGAGAGATATAAATGGGATGTTTTGATTCAGGTTTAATCCGGGATGGGTAAACATCCTATGGTCCAGCCACTCAGAGACATGACGTAAGGAAGTGGAAGGACCCCTGCCTGGGTAAAAGGTAGCCTCTGTCCTGCCTGTCAAAAACACAGGAAGAATCAGATGACTGAACAGTCTCATGGTAGGCTCAGGAATATGATGTCATCAGTCACACACACACCATGTATTATCACATGACTTCGGTAGGGGGTGTGTTAGATTTGTTCATACCCACAGCAGCCCCATGGGCATACCGTTCCAATACCTTTCAATTGTACTGATCCTAACACCTTTTCATGTCCGTCAATATCATCATTCCTCAGACTTTTGAAGTTTGTTTACAGACCAGCTCACATGATGCCATTCAATCTGCAGCGACCACCACGCGGCTTCAACACTCACCATCACAAATACAGCACATCAACCTCATCTATTTATGTAGTGAGGTGGAATCCAAATGGGAAAGCAGTAACGTTGGCTTCCCGTCAGCCTGCGCTCCTCGTGTCACGACATGCCTGTCCTGCTAGCTGTCGTCTGAGCGGTAGTGGAACTCTCGCTCCACTGGTTGCGTCACCACAGATAGCACTTAGCTAGCTAGCCCTGCCAACTTGCTCCTGTCCTGGACTCAATCAGCATGCCTCAGGGAAGAAACGTATTGATGTAACCAGAGAGATAGAGCTAGGACGCGGGGTACAGACGGAGACAAGGGCACCAGCTGAAATATGAGTCGCCACATAGGACAGGAGAGGAGAGTAGAGAGGGCGGGCAGGGTGTGCTATCTGAGCTGAGCACTGGCCAACAAAGAGCACAGTTTAGCGGCCATCAAAAGAGACGCGAGCTAGGGTTAGCAGTCATTACGGCTGTTGATTTGGATTGGAAACATCCTACCGGTTATGCATTCTGCCTGTCAACAATAAACAAGCTCTAGGCTAATTCGAAGCGACAAGTGGGGAGCAGCAGCATCCAATCCGGTTGCGTAACACCTTTAGTGGCTGAGCAGCAGCTTTGAGCCAGTGTTTTTTGTGTATGCCCAGTTTGGCTGCAGTCTTATATAACAGTTCTCCAAATCCAAAATTCATGTAAGAGTCCTCAAGCCCAAAACCTCCGTGCTAGAGCGTAAACAAGTGTGTGCGGTATAAATTCTGCCCGGTATGTAGTATGCCTGCGTGTGCACAGTATGTGCCCAGATGAGTATCATAAAAACAGTGTCCACATGGCTGGACCACAGGCAGTGCTGCTCAATAATCCCACCGAGGCCAGTGTGTGTGTGTGCACGAGGACACGAGGGGACAGATGGTCCTATGGCCCAGTGTGTGTGTTCATATATCCCTCTCTAATCTCCCAGTCATCAGGGTTAATGGAGACCTGTTGAAGGAGGAACACAGTCAGAGACCGGCCAGCTGGATGTATGAATATAGACCACCTCCCTCTCTCTCTCTCCCTGTCTCGCCATCCCTCTCTCTATCTTTCTCACACTCCCTCCCTCTTGCTCGCTCGCTCTCTCAGCAGCCTAACCGACCTGAAGCAGAAACAAAGGAGTCACCAGTCAGCATAGTGTTAGTGAGAACGCTTGGCTTGCCTCACCAATTATACGGTGTCCATAGCTGACTAGATAACACAAGCCTGTACAGGACAGGAAAGCTGTCTGGGTCTGGGTAGAAGTGCTGAGCCATCAGGCCTGTCAGAGCTGAGAGACGGACTTCATAAAGAGAGAGGAGACATGTGACTGGGCTCAGCTCTCCAGTAACACTGGCTGACGGCAACAGAGTATGGCTTCAGATGAGTCTGCAGATAGTCCGCGGCCAGTCTACACCGAGACCGGGGGAATTACTGTCATATAACTGTAAAGTTCTCAGTCAACACCTAAAACCCTCGGTTTGTTCCCTGTCGTTCCTCCACGCACAGAGACGATCCATGGATTACCTCACTTCAGTCGCAGTCACCTCAAATCACACGATCTACCACTGAGTTCCCTCCTCCTTCCTGCTGCTATTCACATCCTTCCATCAACAGCTCCCAGGAACGCAAACCCAGCAGCACGTTGCATGTCACCAATACGCATTCCCCCGGGGAATCAGTGCACATGGCTCTGTAGCCTAACTACAGCCTAGCTCCTGTATCCTTCCCTTAGCTCGTTAAAGTAACATTTGAATTAGAGCCCTGCCTTTAACACGAAGGGGTAAGTATTTCTGGTGTACACCGTAGAGCCTGGGTGGGGACTGTAATACCCTGTTAGCAATACTGTAATAAACTCCTGCCATGCTCCTCATGCCTCTGTAATGAAGCAGGGCCGCTTTCCTCTCATCTCACCCCTCCTTGTTTCTTTCATTAAGTCCAGGGTGTCTCAGTTCATCTGTATGTGATAGGGATAGATCTCAGCTTTAGAGAGAGAGAGTGAGGTAAGATATGAGATAATGAGCTGTAATGCTTCCTGCCCCAGGGGCCTGCAGGCTATATGAACATACTCAGGAAGAGAAGGATCGATTGGCCATTTGTATTTTATGTGGCACGTGACAAAAGGGGGGGAAAGGGGAGCAGAGAAGGAGAGAAGGGCAAAGTGGAGGTTTTTACGACAGGAAAGACGGCAAGAGGTGAGTGTGCTGCATTTGTGTTTACTGTGTCTGTGGGTATTCCTTAGGGTAGGAACAGAGAATGGGAAGACAAGAGAGGCGAAGAGGGAGGTAGCCGGGAGGAGGGAGAGAGGTGTGTGTGTGTGTCAGCTCCACCTCCTGCCCTGTGGGCTCTCAGACTGACAGGTACGGTGGGGTCGTGACTTCACGTCCCCCAGAAAGGCACTGAAGCTGGGGCCGATTGACGAACGAAAGGCCCCTCCATCATACACTGGGTGTTAAAGTGCACCTACCACAACAGCCCTATCAAAGCCATAATAGCTAACATCTGATGTCAATTATTGTTATAGCCTACAGCAAAGGGAAGACGCCATAGTGACACCAGAAATTAGACATCGCTAGGCGAAACCCTACAATCTCAGAGCAAGGCTGTTAGAAGAATGTTCATGAGCGACCTTGAGAAAGCTCAAAATAACAACCTTTTGGGTTTTAGAAGAGAGGAGATTAGTGGAGTGACCTCATTCAGCACCTCCATTCATTTTCAGAAGGACACTCCCCCCCCCCCCCTGAGGTCTTTAGTTACACCAGTTCTAGCTGATTTCAAACTGAGAAACCGTTCATTCACAGACTGAGACCGGCAAAGCTTTTAATCCCATTATCATTCATTAAAATAATATTCAGGATTTCTGAAATGCTTAGAAGAGCCACATGGAGAAGATAAATCTTAGAAAGTGAAACAAGTTGAGGGCTTGCATCTCACGGGCTGAAAATTAATCTGGTTCATTTTGCCACCATGCAAAAGAAAGCTAAGTAATATAATTTGTCCCATTCCACTAACCACCAGTCCAAACCAAATACCATGACCATTTTTTAAAACCACTTCCCCTCCAAGCGGGTGCTGGGATTTGTAGTCTAATTACACGTTGTGCCTCTCTCTACGAGACGTCACTGAAAAAGACCCTAGTTATGATGATGCCTATACAACCCCCCCCCCCCCCCCCCCCCCCCCCTTGGTCTTCCTATGGTCAGACGTTGAGGACACAGAATACTGCGAGTTTCCTGCTGCGAGAGATTCTTCCTCCTATGCATCCATCCTCCTCAGAGTGGTGTAATTTAACATGGTGAAAAGCAGGCTGTTTATCTGGAGAACAGACCAAGGACACGCACTCCTTGCTGGTCTCTCATCCTGTCTGTCAGAGAATTGCCTTTCCAGGCAGATCCTCGCTAGGGGGCCATATAATTAAGCTGGCATGGAGACTGGCATGGACACTTCCTGTGTGTGTCTTCTCAGTTACATCCAGCTCCATTCAGTTATCCTTCTCCTCCAGGTATATCTATGTAACATGGATTTAAAGAGGAATATGAAGTGTGTGTAATCCAGAGAGAGGTGCTCACCTAGTTGTGTCTCTACACGTCGTTAGTGGATTTGCACACACTACAGTCTCCCAGGGCAGGATTTGCCTCCAAACTCTTCAAAAAGCTTTAAATCTCAGATCAGTTCAGGATGAACGATTATCCTATTAGAAATGCGTGGATGGTTTCTTTATCTACGAGGGTGGCGAATCTACTCTTTTCTTGAATGTTGGGAAAGTATCCACAGACACAACGAAGCCTACTTCAGCAACATTGTCACCGTGGAATTCACTCGTTGTTTTCGGTTAAGGAAACCAATCAAGGAAAATTGACCGGAAAAATTGACTTGAGATGCATCCAGGGAATAAAGAGATGAAGAGCTGTTGTTAAAGTGCACATTCAGTGGAGGAATGGAAATCTGACAGAGACGAGCCAAGGGCTGCCAGAGAGAGAGAAAAGGGAAAGTTTGGTTTCCTTGGGAACCCTGAAGGAGGCGGGAGAAACTGGTGAAATATCTATCAAGCCTTCATCTAGAAGACAGCTATTGTGCGTTGTATTTAGAGTCATCCCCTTCCCACTACTAGAGCAGAAAACAAACCAGACTCATAATGCAGACAAACACACACACACACAAATGCACGCACCTACACACAAACCTTCCCTCGCTTGTCGACCTCATTCCATTTCCCCTCTAGCCATGCTAGCCTGTATCAGCATGTCAACGATGGACAGTGTGCGTACCAGGCACCGACTGACAGTCAGTCAGACAACCTGGGTTCTGTCTTTTCATCGCCCCTAGATTAACTCTGGGGGGGTCCCACTAATTACAAAGGGCAGTGATGAAGGCTGCAGGAGGCCCCATATGTACACCTGGCTCAACTCCAAGTCTAATGACTAGCCTAATCCATACATGAACTGGACCACTTCCTGTCTTCACACCGCCACGCCAACCCCTCGTCTGACACATCCTGTCGTGTCAAGCCCCCCTAAACTAAAGAACAGATTCAGAACAGTTGGGGGGGGGGCTCTGGTTTATTTCATAAATCCAACTAATATCCCATGAGATTATATACAAAGAAGCCTTTTACAACATCCACTAAATGAGGTGTTAATCAAGTTGGGGTTACGCTCCTTGAAAGGGTCCAGGATCGCTGTAAGAGGATTTGTTTTTTATTAAAAGATTATGGGAACCAGAAATGCGGTAACAGCACTGTGTAAATAACAGAATCTAACAGAGTGCTAACATGCATTGTGGACTAGCTAAATGGTGTATCCAGGTTAGAATGCAAGCTAGTACAGTAGCTTATTATCTTTCACAATTTCCATTGTTTGAGCTGAGTTTTAGTTGCTTAAGGTTCATTATGCATCCTCTTCCTACATCCGCATATTTAGTTTGTGGAATACGTGTTGATGCCAGCAGTGCAGACAGTGGAGCCAACAGACGCCTACAGCACACGACTACAAATTCAAATGTCAAACTGGGTCTTTCTTTGAGCCTGAAAGACAAAGAAAGACACAAACTATACTAAACTGTACAGAACTACCTTAACACCAGGTTTGTTCATTCCCTCCACAGCGGTACCATAACAGCAGGGAAATCAGCAGGGAGACCATTTCCTTTGTGAATGCAGATGTCCAAATCAACACCCGATCACATGTGGTGCATAAAAAACATGTCACCACTGCCAAAAGCATCTCTGTGAAGACGAGGGAAGATGAAGCTGCGTTCAGCCCAACTGTGACTCACATTATAGCAGAGAACGATAAGACACTCTCTCACACACACACACACTCTCTCACACATGCAAGCACTGATCCCTGGTCCCAGCGGAGAAACTAACTAGCTCTGATTCATCCGGATCTAAGTCAGAGGCTCAGTGAGCGAGAGGGAGCTTCAGAGAGGAAGAGGCTGGGGAGATCCAGGAGAACAAAAGAACACTGCTTATTATTTATGACACTATTAAAGCTAACTGCGCTAGCTAGCTACTGCGTGTTAGCGCACAGCCACAGGATCAGCTAATATGCTGGCTAACTAATTGCAGCATTACCGCAAAAATGGATGATGCAAGTGGAAGGGTGAGAAAGTAAGGAACTTGTCTGTCGGCCCTGCATTAAAGACCATAATTGGTTAAAGAAAATTGTGATAAATAAGAAAGTATACCAGTTTCATTTAAGGACCAAATAATGTACAGATATACGTTGCAAAATAGTTGTGAAGAGATTTTCGATGTACTGATTCCATGGCACTGATACGGAAAACGTCACTGGATTCAAAATTCTTGTACAAAATTCTTGCAACCAATAGAATGTTATATATATGGGGGGATACAACCATCCCAGCTCTGGGGATTTTGCTGCAAAGAGACAGAATCATTAGATCATGTGTTTTGGTATTGTCCATATGTAAGTTTGTTTTTGGACGCAGGTCCAGGAATGGCTGAAGAATTGCAACATTTACCTGGAGCTAACTCTGCATATAGCACTGCTGGGTGATTTGAAAAGTCATAGTCAATTGTTCAATATTATAATAATACTTTTAGCAACAACAACAACAATCTTTCATTTACAATCTGTAGAAACTATGAGAATAGAAAGGTTCAGAAATTTGTGAAACATCACAGCACAGGTGAAAAATATATGCCAATTATAAATAAAAAAATGGATGGAGATACCTTAAGAGATAGATGGGAGGGGTTGAATGGAGCTGAAGGGTGAGACTAAAAACAACAAGATATCTCATGTAAAATATACTGTGTCCGTAAAACGTATACAGGTTCAGAACTTTGTGAAACAGTAAAGTTTAAAATATACTACAAATAGAAATCAAACTGGATGGTCTTCAGAGATAGATGGGAGGGTAGCTGAAGGATAGGACTAAAAACAAAGAAAAGATAACTATTGCAAAATACATTGAATCCGTAAAATGTATATAGTATGTATAAGCTGGAAGTAGAAGCCTAAGTATTGTTGTCCATTAGTTACTCCAATTAGGGGAGGGGTGGTAGGGTTAAAAATAAAAAATTTAAAATATGCCGGCTACAGTGGCTAGCAGATAGCGTTAGCATACTGTCCTGTACCTCACAGCAGGATGTGATGGAAAACATTATGTTTGTGCTTTTCTAATAACCAATTCTGTGACTGATTGAACAAATCCTCACTATCAGTATCTGAAATTTGGCAGTACGCCGAGACCCTTGTTTTGAGAATGAAAGATATCTTAGTTTCAAGGTTTCAGCTTAGAGAAAAGAAGCCTTGTGAGGTATTGGTCTGTCACATGCATGACCCAGTATTGGTCGGTCACATGAATGAAGCAAACGTCAATGACTAATTCATTATGAATAAGTTAAAATATAACTTGTATATAAGAGAACTAACGGGACTGCCCCGGTGGAGCTCCTGATCAACATGTGTACTTGGTGCATTGAGTTGTTTGGAACCGCTCCAGCGCTGATAATAAATAATGATTAATTTAAGATTGACTTCGAGTGTCCCTGTGTAGAATTTCCATGACAGGGATTAGCATATGAAAACTAGCATAATGGACAAACAAATACCCATCTGCTTATGCATGAATGGACAGGGATTAAAGGCTCATGCAAATATGTGGGATCAATGTAGGCCTAACTCTACTATTAGGCCTAACCTTTACCAAATTGGATCCACTCACATGTTGCCTATCACAGTAACCATTTGGTGAACACAAAACAAAACAAGAATCTTGATAACATTGCTGACATTTTGGACTGGACTCTCCAAGTGGGTATATTTCCATTTTCAAGACTTAGCCTAGGCTAAAGACCCATCTGACATATTACCCAGCGGGAAATGTCATATTCAGGTACACAATAGCTAACTTTGCTAACTTCAGTGAAGGATGGTCCTTGCCAAGTCTTTGTGTGGCCTGTCCTAACCCATCATTAGTGAGGTGAGAGCGGAGCAGCTGGTCTAGCGGTTGTGTTAGGGACTAGAGGGGTGACGGGGCAGGGCCCTGGGGGCCTTGCCCAAACAATACCCCCCACTCCCTTCAATCACAGCCTAAAATAATTACCCCCCTCACAGTCAAACGCTAATGAGATGAGCCACAACTGGCCGAGCGTGCTTGGGATGGTGCAAAGCTACACCAAATCTAATTTCAGAATAGCCTCTCTACTTAGGTCTCTTCTGGGCGGTGGAAATTAGGTTCAGATCAACAGGAGATTTAGACACTTATTCCAAAATGGCCTCCTAGAAACAAGGATTCTAGACAGCAAATCTACATGGATAGTTAACCTGCCTAAATTCATTAGACACCTTATAAAGCACAAAGGGGAGCAGTTGCTGGCCCTTTTTAACTGGGAACAATGGTCCCCGAATTCCCTCCAAAACGTGAGCCTATCCGGGCTTACCTTTCAAACAACTGGAATTGGTCATACAAGGGCTTGCAAGAGTGGGGGACTATGAAGAATGGAACAGACATGTTGAGCTAGAGACCTGACACCCACTATTGATACACAGGGTTGAGTGATGAGTGTAAATCCTTTGTGATGGAGTGAGTGCCGAGTTGCCCTTCATCGATACGCATGGGTGTTCTTTAGTATTAATAGAGTGCTCAGGGGAATGCCAAGCATCCTTCCTGCATGTCTTGGGCCACCTCCGTGTTTATTCCTGGCCCCTATGTCACTGTGCTCAGCTCAGGTTGCCTCTCCCAACTGCCCATCATCTCCCTGGTAACCTAACACCCCGGTGACGGCCCGGGCTCGACCTGCATTACGTAAAGCACCCCATGGATCTGGATGTCTCCACGGGGCCAAAATAAGAACCTGAGAGCCTCTATGCTTAAGGTGTACACACAGAGCCTGTAGTAACCCCGAGAGAAGGACGGTTGCTGGAACTCAAGCATGGAATTTTGCTGCACTGTCCATGTCACTCCACAAACAAATGCTGATCTGATATCAGGAGGGCCTTCACTTGGTCTTGATTAAGATGTTGGCTAGCAGTGTACCACCCTGTATCCCACTGCTGGCTTACCTCTGAAGCTAAGCAGGATGGGAGACCAGATGCTTCTGGAAGTGGTGTTGGAGGGCCAGTAGGAGTCACTCTTTCCTCTGGTCTAAAAAAAAAAATATCCTAATGCCCCAGGGCAGTGATTGGGGACATTGCCCTGTGTAGGGTGCTGTCTTAACCCCAGTGTCCTGGCTAAATCCCCTTTCTAACCATCATGCCCAGCTTCCAATTGACTCTTTCATCCCTGTAACTATTCCCCAGGTTGTTGCTGTAATGAGAATTTGTTCTCTGTCAACTTAACTGGTTAAATAAACAAATAAAAATGCTCAGCTTACATGGAGTAGTTAACCCTGGCAGAACATTACATCAGCTATTGAAAAGAGTCTTCAACAGGAAAGTGACATGAACCACCAATATGTTCACCTTTGCAACACAACCTCTCAATAAAAAGCTTTACAGCCAACCATCTGATGGGCCTGTTTTACCCAGAACCACTGTGGTGAAGCTAAAAGCACCCCTGAAGTAATTATGAGGCTTGCTGCTGTCGCGGCCATGTATAATTAGAGAGGAGGGTCATGGGGCGGCCTGGTTCCAAACTGGAGGAATTTCCTTCGCCTTGTTCTAGGTCGGCAGCGGCCGAGAGCTAATTTAGAAACGGGGGGATTCTTTAGAAGGGCTCCTTGGTTCTCCAGAGGTCTGGGAAACTGTGTCGTCTGTTACAGGTTGGTTGACTCAGAAAGCCGGATGTATCAAATTCTTTGCTCAACGCTATTTTCTCTCAAGGTGATATATGACCGAAGAGAGACGGTAAGGGACGGTAACGCTTCAACCTATTTTTCCAGGTTGGATCATTTTGTGGAAAACCAGGTCCACCAGAGAGTTGGAGAAAGGGTTATCCGACACACAACCGGATACAGAGATTTCATCTAGAGACAAGAAGAGGTAGCCATAGGCGATAGATGATCACTTACAAACGCAGCTCTCAAGAAGATGATGACCTCACACAATCAGGAAAGACATTCCTCCCCTAAACAGACATCTACCCTGCCCCCACCCCAATGGACATTTATCATGCTGAATAGCCACCACTACTACTTCACTGCAACTACATGCGCGATCCTGTGCATGTGACTAAATAAAAATTGAATCTACTGTGAAAGGGGATACCTAGTCAGTTGTACAACTGAATGCATTCAACTGAAATGCGTCTTCTGCATTTAACCCAACCCCTCTGAATCAGAGAGGTGCGGGTGGGCTGCCATAATCGACATCCACATCTTCGGTGCCCAGGGGAACTGCCATGCTCAGAACGACACATGTTTACCTTGTCAGCTCAGGGATTTGATCCAGCAACACTTTCAGTTACCAGCCCAACGCTCTAACCACTAGGCTACCTGCCACCCCTGAACACATTCCATCTCTGCACTTTTACTGGGATGCCGGAGCCAAATCATTTAATCATGGATGTAAATATCCAAACCTGCTAGTTCTAACACTAGAAGTCTACAACACCCTAAGAGTATACTCTGAACTTTTCAGCGCTCAGGTAAGCACATATATGTGCAACCCTGAAACAGAACTAGCCTACAGCTGACTTCAAGCACCAAATCAGATGGCTCTGTGCAGGCTGCCATAGACAGCCTAGAGCTCTGGCTGGGATGGATGACCTATATTTACATCAATATTATGTCTGGAATTCTGAGCCTGGACTGAGCCTCTGGTATGGCTACATCACCCAATGGTCTTTGGCATTGGTGTCAGCACAGCCATTGGTCTTTGGCATTGGTGTCTGCACAGCCATTGGTCTTTGGCATCGGTGTCTGCACAGCCATTGGTCTTTGGCATCGGTGTCTGCACACACAGAAACCAGGGAAAAGGCAGAGTGACCTGGATGCACCCATGTCCCCAGGCGAAGCCAAGCCCATCCACTGTATCCTACCTCCTAATGAACCGGAATGAACTGGAATAATTATGAAACTCACGTGATGGAGAATAGCTATCAAAGGCACACAATTGAAACACACACAAAAAAGCAAGCGCCGTTACATAAGCACGCTCTGCAATGAAGATGTTGTTTAAGGATATGTAAGGGGGACTGAAATAGAGCCGTTTGTCTTGGTAAACGTCAGACAGAGACGGAAAGAGAGCGGGCTGAGGAGTACAGCAGATAGCAATCTCTTGATAGGGGGTACTGAAAGGGTATACTGTCAGTACGTTTGGATTAAATGTGTGTAAAACCAGATTGTCCCCATATGTGAGGAGCAAAACGGAGGGAAAAAAGTAGATCAACAAACTGTAGAATTGATGCAGTGGCTCCAGGAATTACAATCCTCCCTTCATGTGGATTACAGTCTGCACAGAAAAAAACCAAGGGTTTGGAGTAGAAACACCAGCGCTGCATAAATACCAGCCTTCAAACCCCAGCTATACATCGAGATGAGAACAAGAGGAATTCATTGTATCACTGCTGTAAGGAGAGAGGAAGATTTCCTATAAACTCAAATGTCAACGCAATGATGTGAGGTGGAAACGTGTACAATAAAATGCAGGAGATCCTGCACACAAGGGGTTTAAATAGCGAAAAGGTATCTCTCAAAGTGTCGAGTCCTATGTCCAAACAAAACAAATAGGAACAACTGAGAATTCAATCATCCCTTAATCACTAGACCTTTGTTCCATTTAATTACAGGGTCCAGTGGATTAGCAATCGGAGTTTGTCTGATGTTAGCCTAGCTACAGTATCGGAAGATATAGCCACGCTACAGGATGATCACAGTAGTGTCCTCCTAATGCGATAGTTATAGAAGAGCTCCTGATCCATCCACTCAGACATTACAGCCATTGTCATGGCAGAGCTGCCCTACTTCAGAGTCCAGCTCTCTCTCTCGGCCTGTATCCATTCACATCTCCAGTGGTTATGGCATTTAGATGGGGAAGGGGGGGGGGTCACGAGAAAATACAAAGGAAACAATTCACTATTTGTGGTTTAAAATAGGCAGAGCCTGTACAGGTCATCCCGGGTTAGTGAAAGGCAAGTCGATGTTATCTTACGTTCTCCTAACACACCAGCCAGCCTGGAAGAATGAAATAGCAGCAGCGGAGATGAAGAAGTGAGGAGAACTAAGTCTGACCTTGTTTCTGGATCTACGCAGTGCCTGATACGCTGCACTGAAGGTGAGTAGCTCAATTAAAAGCAGAGATGCTGCGATCAATGTGAGTCTGCCAGGCCCTGTGCTCATCAACCGGCCGGGAGAGGTCGGGGAGGCTCAGTATTAGTTAGTTCCCCACAGCACACACACACAGACAGGCAGGTGCCTCAGAACAGCTCTAGATCCAGCCAGGCTCCAGGAGGTGACAGACAATGTGCCCTAGCCCGGCCCAGTGTCTCTGGCTGGGAGGGTGGATGAGGGAGGGCAGGGTGCCGACTGCTGAGTGCTGAAATGTAGGCCAGAACAATGAAACTCCAGCCTGGTGTTTCCGCAGGTGAGGACAAACAGAACGTTGGCGCAGTGCTATATTCCATCATCGCCAAGGGTACCAATTAGGAACTGTTGACTGCTTGTGTCATAATTAACAAGAAGGGTTCCCAAGGTAACAACACTTCCTTTGGGTGTGTGCTGTCTGTGTACATTCAAGTTGCTAGGGGGGCTACTGGGACACAGAGTTGAGAGAATTGAGAGTCACTCTCCTATTCGTCTGTCACAAGGCAGTGACATTCACAAGCGTCTGAAGCGCTCTGTGTGTGTACGCTCCAAAGTACATCTGAAAACACTCTGATAAGTCCTAACGAAATGCTAAATGATTCTGTGCGTTTGTTTAAATGATCCTAACAAAGCAAGGCCTTGAGCAGATCTCTACAGCGCAGCCCACAAAATGTCTGGATGACCTGAATGTAGAGTCTTTGTTTGGGTAGCCCTGAGGCACACCGTCTCTGGCCAGCTGTTAATGGTTATCGTGGTTGTGGGAGATGGGTGGCCAGTCCAGAGAGCCCCAGTCCCAGACACAGCTCCCCAGGGAAGGTAGAGGGTAGAGGGGGCTGGGCTGGGTCCTGACATCTGGACCTGTGGAGGTTACGGCCGCAGTGCAGCCAGGGGGCTGCCGACAACATTCTCTAATCTGGCAAAGCCACAACACCACACAAGGCAGGCATACCCCCCATCAGGAGATAAAGTGAGCAGCTTTAAAGTTTGGCTACTAGAAACTAGTAGGCCTAGTCCTAGAGTGGACTTGTTGATAAGCAAACGTTTGCCACAGACTTCTTGTTCATGTTGGGCTGGTAGGAGTAGTACGCAGTAGTGCAGGGAGTAGGACCTACTCAATCCAAATGTAAGAGTTGTAGTCTTGACAATTGTAAGGAAAACATATTTCCCAATGTAGCTAGAAACTAGGAGAGAAACAGGGATATGCAAGAAGTGAGTCCCGTACCACAAAAATAGAGTGGATTTGGAGTCTCCACTAAATCTCAATTGAATTCCTTCCAGTGATCCAGACAGTTAAGCCACACTACTGCCAAAAGGACAATACTTAAGTTTCCATTTGTGTCATCGTTACTTTCCTTTAGAAAGTGAAACACCCTTATCCGGAACAACAGTGTGGAAAGAGTTGGACTAGAGTCCGTAGCTTCAGAACTAGTCATTTATATAACAGCAGACTCTTAGCTAGAAGATGCGGTGAAACTTAAAATGGGTCATTCATGAAAGATTCTCTCTCCCTCTTCTCTTGCTAATAATGCTCTTATTGTGCTGTACTGTTAGTGTTATGGAGGAGTGGACCTCCTATGCATGATGAGAGTCCATACCTTCCACACTGTCGGAGCAGGATGTGCCGATGCCTGTGTCACCGCTGTCAGAGGCACCGCTGTGGCGTCTCCCACGGTTACTGGTACCGGGGGCAGAGGAGGTACCCTGCCATGACGACTCACACCCCGGGACCCATCCAGGAGGGCTGGTGTTGGAACCTAAAAAACAAGACCCCCAGTCAGGGAAGAAGCGTTTGTTAGAAACACTCACTGTTTACTACACTGTACTAGTCTGTTTCAGTCAGTCAAACCAACTTCAACTTTAACAATCCTGTGTTTTCATAATAGATTCAATGAATTAGCCTACCACCCATGGTAGCCCAACAGCTAGGCCTAGCTCTAACATGAAGCCAATAAATGCTGTCTTGGTGGGTTACCGTATCTCTAACCGATAAGAGGATCGGGATTGTTTGATCATTATTAAAGTCAGCAAACAGAATCTGCACAGCTAGAGACCCTAATAACAGCTGCTAGCTTAGCTCAACTGGCATATGTTTTGGTTGGAGACGGACTGACTACATTTCTGTTGCTCTACACCCCCTTCCCCCCCTAGTAAACACACAACTAGTTGGCAAAAAAACAGACTCACCAATCCCTGAAGTCTGGTTGTATGCTACAACTACACTAGATCTACTTTTCTCTCAATTACAGTCAATGTGATTGTGTTATACAGTCAGATATTTTTTACTTAACCTTTATTTAACTAGACAAGTCAGTTAAGAACAAATTCTTATTTACAATGACTCCCTACCCTGGCCAAACCCTAACAACGATAGGCCAATTGTGCGCCGCCCTGTGGGACTCCCAGTCGTGGCCGGTTGTGATACAGCGTGGAATTGAACCAGGGTCTGTAGTCATGCCTCTAGAACTGAGATGCATTGCCTTAGACCCCTGCGCCACTCGGGATAATATAGAGATAGTATTACTGAGAGGGTAGTGTTGACAGTTGAATGATACAGTGGTAATGCACATATTGACTAGGAAACACTCAGTTCCTGAGGGGAGATAAACCCAGTAGTATAACATGACACAGTGTCACTGAAATCTACCAAGCAGGGATGTGGCCTGTACGCTCAGGTCAAAAAAGACTACACAGCTTAGATTTAAACTAGCCCAAAGGCCGGCAGATGTCTCTTCATCTTACCGTCCGAAGGCATTGTATGCAGCCGGCTCAAGCACGGTAGTGGAAAATGGTGTTTATAAAGAAAGTATGCATATTTCCCCCATTTTTTCCACCTTCTCACCATTAAATCGAGTTAAGGAGGAGATTGACGCCTTTGCGGCCTGAATGGAGAATGTTTTATGTACAACCCTGTCCACGGATACGCAGCCGCTGCATACAATACCTTTGGACGGTAAGATGAAACGACTCAATATCGCCACCTGCCGGCCTTCGGACTAGATTTAAACCAAATTATGTTCTAAACACAGATAGGACTGTTTAGTATCAAACAAAAACAAGGGATCGTAGATAAGTAAACCTATTTTTGAGATAATAACCAAGAAAAAAGGCAGAGGACTTTATACTCCTTTGTGCTGACTGAGCTAACACATGAGACGCGGAAGCCAGACCAGAAGTGCCCGCGGTAGTGATTTTCTGTCTGCTCAGACCTCTAATCCAATTGTTTCCCTTGATTTACTGAGTCACGAAACACAAAATAACTTTTGCCTCCTGTGATATTCAGTTGTTAGACAGTATGCTAGGCCCTAGTTCACTGCTAAGCTACACCAATCCATAACTGAGCAAACCAGTCAGTCGCCCATTATAAAAACACAGTCCCCTCTAGTGAAAACAAACCCTCTCTCCCAGGCACATGGAAATGAAAGCAGAGGCTACACTGAAATATTTCCTGAGTAATTTCAGATGACAGGAGGGATTTTCGGTTTCAGATTCCTAGGGATGCATACAGGCACTTGTCATTATCACACTGAGTAACTGTTATGTGAGTATGAGTAATGACCGAGGTCAGGTTAGACATAGTGAGGTTCAGGTGAGTCCCAAACACACAGTAGTGCATCCCAACAGTCCATGTCTGTCTCTACACACTGCAGGGGCTGTATGTCCTCTTTGTCTGCAAACTATTCTGAGGGTGTAATCCGTTTAGACAGACGTCATTAAGGCTGTCCTATTATGTGCCGTACGGCAGGACGGGGCTGAGGAGGGTGCAGCTCAGATGTGCTCTGTAACGTTACTCCACATGGAAAGGTGACTGTCCTCCTGCTCTGCTGTGACCATCACCAAGGCACTTGCTGAAGCACACTCCTGTTACAATGCAGTGTAGGTGGCAGAATACTTTTGCTTATAGATAAGACATATATCAAATTGCTCTTATACCTATGTAGTAACACTATATTACTTTAGTAAGAACATTGCTACTTATTGTAGCCTATAGTTGGCCAATTGCGTAGTGTTTTGGGGGGTTATTACACAATAATAAGAATATTACATGGTTGTGTAAGAGGCATGGATAGTTATCCAATCTACAGTGACCACATACCAGAATCCTATTTCTCTTTACACACTTTCTTAGACTCTCCCTCTCTCTCTACCAGGAATCAGCACATCAATTATGATAGGCATCAGCAGCAGAGAGAGGTTGAACTAGACCTGCTACATGATCACTCTCCCATTTCTGACGTGTCTTAAATCTCGAGGGCTCTGTCCAGACAGCCCCTTACATCATCATGCCCAAGGCCTCCACTCCACTCCTGCTCCCGCCTGCATATGTGGCACATCACAAATACCTGTGATTTCTAGCATAATTCTGAAAGCTGGAATCTCCCTGTGGATGTAACACTTGATGAGGTTGAACCTACAGTGAGCATGGCTCAGATTGAGGTGATTGAGCTGTTGGATTCCAGTGGTCCACTCTCTCTAATCACTGCCCAGATATATTAGCCATTCCAAAATTGCCTACATTCTCAATATACCTGTCCTGAATCTGAGCCTGGTGAAACCACTCACATAAACTAGAAGTCCTTAAATAAAGAGGATCATAAAATAACGATATAATTGATATGCCTTTTGTAGCCAACATATTGTAACACTATGGAGAACAAGTTGATAGTGTAAGTTCCTCATCTGTTTTACGGAGGAGTGCGCCTAGGCTCTTTAGAATGTAGTACTTGGGTTATGCAAAAATAGATAGATTATTTAGATCACAAAAGCACGCTGCACCCGCCAAGCTCCATTATGACACTGCAGTGGCTATGCTCATCTGATTCAGCAGTTTGCTGGGCGCCGAAGAACATTATGCTTGGAACATATCAAGTTTGTTGTTCATTGTAGGCTAAATCAAAACGTGATGATCTATTTGTAGGGCTGGTACTATATCTGTTGGCCACTTTAGATGATCTAGCTAGTAGGCTAGCTAGATTTATAGTTAACTATCAATCTGGCCATAGCCACAGTAATTGACAGGGCTAGCTGTCACTGACTCACTGGACAGGAAGACAAAGGACGCGCGGGGGTAAGTCCGTCATAATATAATTCCTGCGACACAATGCAAATAACTACATCACAATGTAGCTTGGCTAGACATCTTTCGAATGTTGATTACAGAAACAGAAATCGTAAACTATAAGGGCGAGCAGTTAGTTAAATGCCCCCGATGATGAAAAAAAATCCGCTCTCTGCAACCTGCATTATTTTGTCATGAACAATTGATAGTCATCTATTCAAGCATTTCTGTTACAATGTCTCATCATCAACGATGTTTCATCATTATCAAGAAGCACCAGATGCTCCGGGAGAGCAAACGTTAGCAGTTAGCTCGCTAGCAGAAGCCCTTATGTATTAGCTTAGCATCAGCTAGCTAGAATCGAGTGAAGGTTCACCGTTATACGAGCCTGATCAAGCCTCTCGTCTGTTCAGACATTATTGCCAAAAAAATATCAAAACAGTGATGTTATTCTTGAATAAAATATAAATAATAAGATCTTACCCGTTTTAAAGGTATCAAACCCATCCTCAAATTCGTTTCTGCCCCACATTGTGACTGGTTTTATGCGCCGGATCGCAGTGGAACTCCGAGAATAGATCCCACAAGAAAAAAGCAAAACGTGATCTCACAAAAGATGGAAGATTCCTCAAGAGGTTGTCATGATTACATTGCGGGAAAGGACAGTCATTAAAACTGAAACGAAACGGCTTCCTATTATAACACGTCTTCTGTCCAAAACGAGCTCCATAAATCTGAAATCTTGGTAAGGTTGACTAAAGAACTACTGTCGACTCGCTGGCAAGAGCAATGCATGTAAGGATGTGATCTCACTGAGTGCGCGCTACAGCTCCTCTTCCCGAAAGGCTGTCTCCTCCCCCTCTACTCAGTGCCAAGGCCACTGCAGCTAGACAAGGGTTGAGTGTTCCTTGGCGACTCTAAGCATAGCCAACACAGTATTCTAAAATACTGATAATCGTTTCCCTGTGTGTGGCTTTTGGGATTTTGGTTTTGAGCTGCAGTATGCAGTCAAAGGCAAAGCCCCACTGTCTGCAGTCTTGACGGAGAGCCAATTGTACAGGTGCGCTGAGCATCATGAGTAAATTGTGACGTTTCTGGCGCGCTGTCACTTTTAAATTATGATTATTTTTTTTATCCAGGTGAGGCCCTGCTGAACGGCAATTAAACAACAAATTAATATATCTAATGGAAATATACTTGTTACTGTCGTGTAATTAATCAATACATAATAACACCAACGTTCTACCCCAAGACTGCACTTCCATTAATAGGTAAACAAGGCAAGGTTACCCGAAAAAAAAAGGATCAGCTAAGGTCATGTCAGCTGGTCATAAGGTCATATCAGCTGGCAACTTCTCACAGTGAGATTTTTTTTGGTTTACAGAAATGTTTGAAGCTCTGTGGAAGACACCTGGTCAAAGCTGCTAGACAACAACACAGCAGTCAAGACAGGAAGAGGAGCTATTGAGTTGCCTAGTGGGGAAACCAGTGGGACCAGTTAGTGACATTCCTAATTTTTTAATTTAACTAGGCAAGTCAGTTAAGAACAAATTCTTATTTACAATGCGGCCTACACCGGCCAAACCCGGACGACGCTGGGCCAATTGTGTGCCGCCCTATGGGACTCCCAATCACAGCCTGATGTGATACAGCCTGGATTCAAACCAGGGTGTCTGTAGTGACACCTCTAGCACTGAGATGCAGTGCCTTAGACCGCTGCGCCACTCGGGAGCCTCATATAAGTCTCATATAAGCCCTGCCTACTACACAGTCCTAAATGGTCACATTCCTACTAATGACAATTTTCTACACTAATCCTGAAATGATGAAGGGCACTTTGGGACCTTCCGTTAAGCACTTGCACTTTTTTTGCAGGCAGTAAATGTCCCTTTAAACCTAGTCCTGTCACTTCTGCTTTGCTCTCTTTATTCCCTATCACTTAGTTATGTGCTTCACTGTCCAGCTTTGTTCCTCTATTGTGGATTTAAAAAACTACCGCTTCTTAGACTTGCTTTCAATGAGAATTACAGATCTAAAAGTCACAGATCTATAAGTCACATTTCTATGTGAATTTGGTTGGTAGCTCAAAAAGTGACATATTGCAGCTTTAACCTAAACCCATACCAAACCCGTTATCATGCGAATGTTTATTTCTACACAATATTTCCTTGGGAAAAACAGACTACCATAATAATGTGTCAATATGCAACATTTCAGCAAACACAATTCCAAAACTCATCCTCCTAAGTTCATATAGATACTTCCCTTTAAGTTTGAACAGAGGAGCTTCCTTAGCAACCTACCATGGTGCTAACAAATTGACAAATTGTGATGAATCATTGTTTATTACACAGTAAGGTCACAATATGACAGATCATTCCCTGGCCATCAACAGGTTTTAACCGAGTGAAGAATATTTGGAAGGAACCCAAGGATGACAAAAAAAATCTGAAATATCCCAGACAAAACATATGTAATATTTCAATGTGTGCTGGAGTTTTGCATCACTACCAGACTGTAAAATTGGTCAGCTATGACACCAGAGGACCGATCCAAATCAGTTCCAACGCTACAATGACATGAACTGTCTGCAGTCATTCAGCATGAGACCGTTACAGGCTGAGGGGAACAGCCCCGCTGCATAATTATTTGTGTACAGTATTGTCCCGGTTCAATTACCCATACTGTCTCAATTAAATAAATTACATTCTCTCTGTGTCTGCATACAAATGCAATTATCTCAATAGACGAGCTAAACAGAGCTGCCAAAAGACATGAGACACATGGGAAAGTGTGTGTTCTTAATCACTAACTGTTTTTTTGTGTCATGTAATTGAAGACTTATCAACACAAAATGAGAGCACATGATGGTTGCACACTCCTCCTGCCCGCTTTTGATCAAGTTAATGCAGAAAATATATGGGAAGTGTGATGTCAGTGTAACAATGTTCATGAAGTAAGGCAAAGATAGTGTTTTGTTAATGAATTTCATCCCCCATGGTTTAGAGTGTTGGCAAATTCAGCTCTGACCTAATAGCAAAAACATTAAGGGTCAAGCCCAAATCATACATCAATATCAACATTGGAAATTCGGTCTAAATTCATTATAATGATATAAGGAAATGGGAAGTATGAAAACAGACCACAGTATTTACAGGTACAAGAACTTCCAGATGGCAAACTGTTATAAACAAGAACAAAACACACAACTGAATCTCCCAACAGGTCTGAACATGACGCATCACTACAGGGTATTACACAATCATCCATTTCTATCATCAACATGAGTTATTGAGAACACTCTCACGTTCACAGTCAACTAATTGACAAGGTAGTACTTTGGCAGTGCTCAAAAAAGGGGGTCACAATGCACAGTGCCTTCAGAAAGTATTCATACCTCTTGACCACAGGAGGTTGGTGGCACCTTAATTGGGGAGGACGGGCTCATGGTAATGGCAGGAGCAGAATGAGTGGACTGGTTCAAATATATCAAACACATGCTTTCCATGGTTTCCATGTGTTTGATACCATTGCATTCACTCTGTTCCAGCCATTACTATGATCCGTCCTACCCCCTTATTCCACATTTTGTTGCGTTACAGCCTGAATTCAAAATTGATTAAATAAACTCAGCGAATAAACTCACTGTCAACTGTGTTTAATTTCAGTGTAAATATTCGTATGAACATAACAGGATTTAACAACTGAGACATAAACTGAACAAGTTCCACAGACATGTGACTAACAGAAATTGAATAATGTGTCCCTGAACAAAGGGGGGGGGGGGGGGGGGCAAAATCAACAGTAACAGTCAGTATCTGGTGTGGCCACCAGCTGGATTAAGTATTGCAGTGCATCTCCTCCTCATTGACTGCACCAGATTTGCCAGTTCTTGCTGTGAGATGTTACCCCTCTCATCCACCAAGGCGCCTGCTAGTTCCCGGACATTTCTGGGGGGAATGGCCCTAGCCCTCACCCTCCGATCCAACATGTCCCAGACATGCTCAATGGGATTGAGATCCGGGCTCTTCGCTGGCCATGGCAGAACACTGGCATTCCTGTCTTGCAGAAAATCATGCACAGAATGAGCAGTATGGCTGGTGGCATTGTCATGCTGGAGGGTCATGTCAGGATGAGCCTGCATGAAGGGTACCACATGAGGGAGGAGGATGTCTTCCCTGTAACGCACAGGGTTGAGATTTCCTGCAATGACAACAAGCTCAGTCTGATGATGCTGTGACATACCGCCCCAGACCATGACAGACCCTCCACCTCCAAATCGATCCCGCTCCAGAGTACAGGCCTCGGTGTAACGCTCATTCCTTCGACGGTAAACGCGAATCCGAACAGCATCCCTGGTGAGACAAAACTGCGACTCGCAGGGATTGTGCGTTCCTGGTGTAACTCGGGCAGTTGTTGTTGCCATCCTGCAGGTGTGGTGTTCAGATGCACCAATCCTGTGCAGGTGTTGTTACTTGTGCTCTGCCACTGCGAGGACGATCAGCTGTCCGTCCTGTCTCCCTGTAGTGCTGTCTTAGGTGTCTCAAAGTACGGACATTGCAATTTATTGCCCTGGCCACATCTGCAGTCCTCATGCCTCCTTGCAGAATGCCTAAGGCACGTTCACGCAGATGAGCAGGGACCCTGGGCATCTTTCTTTTGGTGTTTTTCAGAGTCAGTAGAAAGGCCTCTTTAGTGTCCTAAGTTTTCAAAACTGTGACCTTAATTGCCTACCGTCTGTAAGCTGTTAGTGTCTTAACGACCGTTCCACAGGTGACTGTTCATGAATTGTTTATGGTTCATTGAACAAGCATGGGAAAGATCTGTGAAGTTATTTGGATTTTTACGAATGATCTTTGAAAGACAGGGTCCTGAAAAAGGGACTTTTCTTTGTTTGCTGAATGTATATATTGTTCTCATCCATCTACAAACAATACCCCATAATGACATGTGAAAACATATTTTAAGAAATGTTTGCAAATGTATTGAAAATTAAATACAGAACTATACAGTACAAGTTTACATTTTGGACACCTACTCATTCAAGGGTTTTTCTTTATTATTACTATTTTCTACATTGTAGAATAACAGTGAAGACATCAAAACTATGAAATAACACATATGGAATCATGTAGTATCCAAAAAAGTGTTAAACAAATCAAAATGTATTTTATATTTGAGATTCTTCAAAGTAACCACCCTTGGCCTTGATGACAGCTTTGCACACTCTTGGCATTCTCTCAACTAGCTTCATGAGGTAGTCACCTGGAATGCATTTCAATTAACAGGTGTCCCTTTTTAAAAGTTAATTTGTGGAATTTCTTTCCTTCCTAATCTTTGAGCCAATCAGTTGTGTTGTGACAAGGCAGGGGTGGTATACAGAAGAAAGCCCTATTTGTTAAAAGACCAAGTCCATATTATGGCAAGAACATCTCAAATAAGCAAAAATAAATGACAGTCCATCATTACTTTAAAGACATGAATGTCAGTCAATATGGAAAATATCAAGAAAGTTTATTCAAGTGGAGTCGCAAAAACCAAGTGCTATGATGAAACTGGCTCTTAGGAGGACCACCACAGGAAAGGAAGACCCAGAGTTACCTCTGCTTCAGAGGATATGTTTATTAGAGTTACCAGCCTCAGAAATTGCAGCCCAAATAAATGATTCACAGAGTTAAAGTAACAGACACATCTCAACATCAACTGTTCAGAGGAGAATGTGTGAATCAGGCCTTCATGGTCGAGTTGCTGCAAAGAAACCACTACTAAAGGACACCAATAATAAGAAGAGACTTGCTTGGGCCAAGAAACACAAGGAATGGACATTAGACCGGTGGAAATCTGTTCTTTGGTCTGATGATTCCAAATTTGAGATTTTAGGTTCCATCCACCGTGTCTTTGTAAGTGAACGGACAATCTCCACATGTGTGGTTCCCACCGTGAAGCATGGAGGAGGAGCTACTTTGCTGGTGACACTGTCTGTAAATCATTTAGAATTCAAGGCACACTTAACCAATATGGCTACCACAGCATTCTGCAGTGATATCCCATCTGGTTTGCACTTAGTGGGACTATCATTTGCTTTTCAACAGGACAATGACCCAACAAACCTCCAGGCTATGTAAGGGCTATTTGAACAAGAAGGAGAGTGATGGAGTGCTGCATCAGATGACCTGGCCTCCACAATCACCCAACCTCAACACTAATTGAGATGGTTTGGAATGATTTGGACCGCAGAGTGAAGTAAAGCAGCCAACAAGTGCTCAGCATATGTGGGAACTCCTTCAAGACTTTTGGAAAAGCATTCCAAGTGAAGCTGGTTGAGAGAATGCCAAGAGTGTGCAAAGCTGTCATCAAGGCAAAGGGTGACTTCTTTGAAGAATCTAAAATCTAAAATATATTTTGATTTGTTTAACACTTTTTTGATCACTACAAAGCTCCATATGTGTTATTTCATCATCTTGATGTCTTCACTATTATTCTACAATGTAGAAAATACAACAAATATAGAAAAATCCTTGAATGAGTAGGTGTCTCCAAACCTTTGTCCATTACTGTAAGTATTCACACCCCTGAGTCAATATTTTGTAGAATCACCTTTGGCAGCGATTAAAGCTGTGGGTCTTTCTGGGTAAGTCTCTCAGTCACATTTGCCCATTTGTCTTTTCAAAATTCTTAAAGCTCTGTGAAATTGGTTGTTGATAATTGCTAGACAACCGTTGTCAGGTCTTGCCATATATTTTCAAAACTGTAACTCGGGAACATGCACTGTCTTCTTGGTAAGCAACTCCAGTGTATATTTGGCTTTGTGTTTAGGTTACTGTTCTGCTGAAAGGTGAATTCATCTCCCAGTGTCTGATGGAAAGCAGACTGGACCAGGTTTTCCTCTAGGATTTTGCCTGTGCTTAGCTCCATTCTGTTTCTTTTTTATCCTGAAAAACTCCCCAGTCCTTAACGATTACAAGCATAGCCATAACATGATGCAGCCACCACTATGCTTGCAAATACAGAGAGTGGTACTCAATAATGTGTTGTATTGGATTTGCCCCAAACATAACACTTTGTATTCATGACAAAATGTGAATTACTTTGCCACATTTTTTGCAGTATTACTTTAGTGCCTTGTTTAAAAACAGGATGCATGTTTTGGAATACTTTTATTATATACAGGCTTCCTTCTTTTCACTCATTTAAAATTCATGTTAAACACTATTATTGCAACTTAAAACTATCCATGCAACTTATTATGTGACTTGTTAAGCACATTTTTACTCCTGAACTTATTTAGGCTTGCCATGAGAATACTTGAATACTTATTGACTCAAAACATTTTAGCTTTACATTTGTAATTATTTTCTCAAAGAAACTGACATTTTGTGGTATTGTGTGTATGCCAGTGACAAAAATCTCTATTTAATCCATTTTAAATTCAGTCTGTAACACAATAAAATGTGGAAAAAGTCAAGGGGTGTGAATAATTTCTGAAAGCACTGTACCTACACTCTAATTCTCTGTTCCCATAGGATAACACTTTGGAGAGCACTTTTTGGTTCCAGGTAGAACCCTTTTGGGTTCCATGTATAACTATTTTCACAGAGGGTTCTACATGGAACCCAAAAGGGTTCTCCAATGGGAACAGCCAAACAACCCTTTTGGAACCCTTTTTTAAAATGAATCTAATAAGTATTCTACTGTCATAGATAGTACAGTGATGAAAACCACGGCCTCTGATGAGTTTGGTAACTGTTTGGGTCAGGCCTGAACAAGAACACCTGTGTATTAGAGGAGCTAAGTTGTGCATGCATCTCTAGACACAGAGTAGACATGTTGTTCTGGATGGAACCCTGGCACTGCAGGACACCACAAACGGTCCCCACGACAACAGTAGCTCTTTCAGCCAAACAGCACGGCCCACTCCCTCCCATTCTGAGTCTGAACAGTAGACTACACTTCAGAACAAAGAACACTTCACATTTACCAAACAATCCTTGGGCTGTTAACAGTGCACATTTATGTGTGATTGAACTTGCGTCTTTGGTTATTTTCAGATGCACCTTTTATGAGCAGCAAAAAGACCTTGAGGAAACATTCAATAAGCTAAGGTGACCAGATTTTGGAAATTAAAATGTTTGCAATAGTTCTTTCAAATATTTGTATTAATTATAACACAGAAATTGATTACCCGTCATGGACATTTTTGGGGACAGCTCTAGCCGGGGTCAGGCCACCAAAACCATGGACTGTCACCAGAAATTGGGGGAGTCTGGTCACCCTACAATAAGAAGTGGCTTGTAACTAGACTTATTACAAAACCACATCTGGATTGTGTCTAAGTCAGGGAGAATTCCAATACAACTAGCTAATAATGGAATGCATTACTACAATATTGTTTAAAGAAAGCCTAATTCTCCAAAGCAAAGAACACACGTTTTGGTATCAAAGCAGAAGTCTGGCACTCAGCCCTTATTAGAGAGTAATGAACAGTCGCTACCCAGCACACAAACACAACATTTCCTCTCAGAGGACTCTGAATATATGTGTTCCACTGACGACAGCAGTGACCTGCTCTTTCGCTGTTGTTTTTCCCTCCACCACCTCAGATGAGCTGGATTACATGTACAATTTCCAGATCATTGTTGAAATATATATCAAGAGGGACTTTGGGCAAACGGAGCGGTGTCAGAATCAGTGTTTTTGTGCATGTTATCAGCTTGTTGCAGACTGCTCCCTGCCCCCACTTCCTGTCTCTCAGCCAGGAAACCAATGACTGGGCCTGGACACACTACTACAGCCAACCTGCACACTGAGCCCACTGTCCTAGCACACAGCACTGACACATGTCAACAGAAAACCCTGGCCAGACCATGTGTTACACTAACATACCAGTACACTAGCATGACCACTACATGTTTATGGAACATTAGCTGTTTTCATACCACAACTTTTACACATTTCTGCCCAAAATAGTTTCTCTGAATAGTACAACGGATGGTGGTAACAGAACTTGAGAATAAATCAACAAAATCAACATGGGCTGTAGAATGGAATGCCAGATACAAAAATGCTAAGTCAAATTCTGTTTAAAGTAGCCTTAATCTTGGTTATATCCTAATAGAAGACAAGTGTCCTCTTTACATATTCACATCTGTTTTAAATAGCACAACCATATTTCTATGTATTTCTTTTGAGGAGCTTGCTTTGTGAGTAAGTACACACCAACATGAACAAATATGAGAAAAGAGTACGGGTAATAGATCTATTAAAGTTTTAGAAAATCTACTTACACAAATTGTTCTTCATGAGCACTTCGGCACGCAATGCAGAAGCAGAGTGAGGAAGTGGTAAAGGACTCAGAATACGTTGACATGAAACTCAACTCAGGAACTTGATTAGCCAACCACCTTCACAAAACACAGCAAGAAAAAAGTGACATTTTGAACACAAGCTGTGCAATGAGAAAGGTCTATGACCCGTACTCCACTTTGTGATTTTGGCCTAGTTTTCAGGAAGAATTCATAAGATCTGTCACGTTCCTGACCTATTTATGTTAGTTTTTGTGTGTTAGTTGGTCAGGACGTGAGGTTGGGTGGGCATTCTATGTTATCTGTTTCTATGTTGGTTTCGGTTTGCCTGGTATGGCTCTTGATTAGAGGCAGGTGGTTTGCGTTTGCCTCTAATTAAGAGTCATATTTAGGTAGGGCATTCTCACTGTTTGTTTGTGGGTGATTGTCTCCTGTGTCCGTATGTTATGTTCGTACCACATAGGACTGTAGCGTTTGTTTGTTTCGTTTTCGTTTCGATGTCGTCTGTTACCTGTACGTAAGTTTATGTTTAGTTATGTAAGTTTATGTTCAGGTCTCGTCAACGTCGTTTTGTTATTTTGTAGTTTGGAAAGTGTTTTGTTTCGTTTCGTGTGCCATCGTAATTTATAATAAAGATGGCTTATTTCCCTGAGCCTGCGTTTTGGTCTGAAGATCCTTCTCTCCTCACCTCTTCCGAGGATGAGGAGAGCGTCACCCGTTACAGAATCACCCACCAACACGCTAAGACCAAGCGGCAAGGGAAAACGAAACGGAGTAAGGGACAGGAGAGAAAGGAGCAATGGACATGGGACGATGTTTTGGATGGAAAGGGTGTCTACACATGGGAGGAGATCCTAGCTGGTAGAGATCGCCTCCCATGGGAACAGCTGGAGGCACTGAGGAGAGCGGAGGCTACCAGAGAGAGGAACCGGAGCTATGAGGGAACGCGTCTGGCACGGAAGCCGAAAAAGCCCGTAAGTAATTCCCAAAAATTTCTTGGGGGGGGGCTAGGAGGTGGTGGGCCAAGGGCAGGTAGGAGACCTGCGCCCACTTCCCAGGCTTACCGTGGAGAGCGGGAGTACGGGCAGGCGCCGTGTTACGCAGTAGAGCGCACGGTGTCTCCTGTACGAGTGCATAGCCCAGTGCGGGTTATTCCACCTCCCCGCACTGGTAGGGCTAGATTGAGTATTGAGCCAGGTGTCATGAGGCCGGCTCAACGCGTCTGGTCTCCAGTGCGTCTCCTCGGGCCGGCATACATGGCACCTGCCTTACGCATGGTTTCCCCGGTTCGCCTACATAGCCCGGTGCGGGTTATTCCACCTCCCCGCACTGGTCGGGCAACCTGGGGTATTCAACCAGGTAAGGTTGGGCAAGCTCAATGCTCAAGAGTGCCAGTACGCCTCCACGGTCCGGTATTTCCGGCACCACCTCCCCGCCCCAGCCTAGTACCTACAGTGTATACACTACGCACTAGGCTACCAGTGCGTATCCTGAGCCCTGTTCCTCCTCCACGCACTCTCCCTGTAGTGCGTGTATCTAGCCCGGTGCCTCCAGTTCCGGCCCCACGCACTAAGCTACCAGTGCGTCTCCAGAGCCCTGTACACACTGTATATTCTCCCCCTACTAATCCTGATGTGCTTGTCCTCAGCCCGGCGTCACCAGTGCCGGTACCACGCATCAGGGATAGAGTAGGCTTTGAGAATACAGTGTGCCCTGTTCCTGCTCCCCGCACTAGTAGGAAGGTGCTTGTCATTAGCACGGTGCCTCCAGTTCCGGCACCACGCACCAGGTCTACAGTGCGCCATATCCGGCCAGAGCCATCCGTCTCCCCAGCGCCGTCTGAGCCATCCGTCTCCCCAGCGCCGTCTGAGCCATCCGTCTCCCCAGCGCCGTCTGAGCCATCCGTCTCCCCAGCGCCGTCTGAGCCATCCGTCTGCCAGGAGCCTGCAAAGCCGCCCGTCTGCCAGGAGCCTGCAAAGCCGCCCGTCTGCCAGGAGCCTGCAAAGCCGCCCGTCTGCCATGAGCCTGCAAAGCCGCCCGTCTGCCATGAGCCTACAGAGCCGTCAGCCAGACAGGAGCCGCTAGAGCCGTCAGCCAGACAGGAGCCGCTAGAGCCGTCAGCCAGACAGGAGCCGCTAGAGCCGTCAGCCAGACAGGATCCGCCAGAGCCGCCAACCAGACAGGATCCGCCAGAGCCGCCAACCAGACAGGATCCGCCAGAGCCGCCAACCAGACAGGATCCGCCAGAGCCGCCAACCAGACAGGATCTGCCAGAGCCGCCAACCAGACAGGATCTGCCAGAGCCGCCAACCAGACAGGATCTGCCAGAGCCGCCAACCAGACAGGATCTGCCAGAGCCGCCAACCAGACAGGATCTGCCAGAGCCGCCAACCAGACAGGATCTGCCAGAGCCGCCAACCAGACAGGATCTGCCAGAGCCGCCAGCGAGCCATGAGCAGCCAGAGCCGTCAGAGCGCCATGAGCAGCCAGAGCCGTCAGCCTGCCATGAGCGTCGAGAGCCGTCAGCCTGCCATGAGCGTCGAGAGCCGTCAGCCTGCCATGAGCGTCGAGAGCCGTCAGCCTGCCATGAGCGTCGAGAGCCGTCAGCCTGCCATGAGCGTCGAGAGCCGTCAGCCTGCCATGAGCGTCGAGAGCCGTCAGCCTGCCATGAGCGTCGAGAGCCGTCAGCCAGCCATGAGCATCGAGAGTCGTCAGTCAGCCATGAGCTGCCCTTCAGCCTGAAAAGGCTAGATACCCAGAACTGCCCATCAGTCCAGAGCTGTCTCTCTGTCCGGAGCTGCCTTTCAGTCCGGAGTTGCCCCTCTATCCTGATCTCCCTCTCTATCTTTATCTACCTCTATAGTCTTATCTATCCCTCTGTCTTGGTTTATCTCTCTGTCCCGGTATTGTCATTATTAGATATGTTATTAGGAGGATTTTGGGGGGGAAGTAAGAGGGTGGACATTCTTGAAGGGAGGGGGCTAGGATGGATTATGGTGGGGTGGGAACCGCGCCCGGAGCCTGAGCCACCACCGTGGTTAGATGCCCACCCAGACCCTCCCCTAGACTTTGTGCTGGTGCGTCCGGAGTTCGCACCTTGTGGGGGGGGTACTGTCACGTTCCTGACCTATTTATGTTAGTTTTTGTGTGTTAGTTGGTCAGGACGTGAGGTTGGGTGGGCATTCTATGTTATCTGTTTCTATGTTGGTTTCGGTTTGCCTGGTATGGCTCTTGATTAGAGGCAGGTGGTTTGCGTTTGCCTCTAATTAAGAGTCATATTTAGGTAGGGCATTCTCACTGTTTGTTTGTGGGTGATTGTCTCCTGTGTCCGTATGTTATGTTCGTACCACATAGGACTGTAGCGTTTGTTTGTTTCGTTTTCGTTTCGATGTCGTCTGTTACCTGTACGTAAGTTTATGTTTAGTTATGTAAGTTTATGTTCAGGTCTCGTCAACGTCGTTTTGTTATTTTGTAGTTTGGAAAGTGTTTTGTTTCGTTTCGTGTGCCATCGTAATTTATAATAAAGATGGCTTATTTCCCTGAGCCTGCGTTTTGGTCTGAAGATCCTTCTCTCCTCACCTCTTCCGAGGATGAGGAGAGCGTCACCCGTTACAAGATCAAAGGAGTAAAAAAATATTTAACCTTTCTACACATGCTATACAGACAAAACTATTTCATACAATCTCTTGACAGTGAAGCATCAATACAGAGGGAAACATAATCAAGGTACCAGCTTTATTGCAGAACAGTTGAAGCCTGCTTCCTTCCAGACAGCTAGTTAATCTGCCTCTATGTTCACCATTTGACTGGCTGACTGGGATGTTTAAGTGCACTTCTAAAACCATGGATTTAGGTTACTTGTTAATTAGCCTCTTTAATTGGGTGTTTGTCTGACCTTCTGTCTGTATCCATATAGATCAATAATGTTAGTCTAAGTCTACATTTTAGACTGCGTCTGGACAGCCAGACTAGACCCATGGTCTCTATTCCAAGGCCTCTACAATATCTCCCGGTCAATTCATTATCATGGTCATTCCAGAAGCTTTCAGCTCCACTTTGAAGTTGAAACAGAAGTCAACTAAACTTCTACAATGGATCTCTCCAGCTCTTACGTCCCTCTCTCCCCTCTTTCTCCACTAGATAAGAACATATAGATGCTGTTTTGGGAAGTTGGAGCTGTCGTTCAGTGTGAAATTCCAAGGAAGCTGAAAGTTGGTACTCAGAAGAGTCTTTCTACACAGTAAGGGTTCCTTAGTCGGCAGTTATTTTTTCAGTGTTAGTTTCCGGCTTGTCAGTGCAACTGTGTGGGTGCATTGCCCAACTTTTTACATGCCACAGCGCAGTAACAACAGTCTCATACACAGTTGAATTAATCTCAGACAAATAGTACTTGCAGTCTTATCAATATTATCCTTATGTGTAAGACTGAATCCAAACCATGACCAGATTGAGTTAAAAAAATGTTGAATGCACAATGTTGTCAAACTCAGAGACAGCTAGCTTGGAGGTGTTGTCAGTCACATTAGCCTGCATGAGTTCATACCTCAGGCCTCCAGCTCTTCTGTCAGGAATGATCATTTTCAGCCTTCTCCCCTCTGTTCCTGCAGCACTCATGCAAAAACAAGCCTGTGAAATATCTCCACTGTGTTTATGTAACTGTGTACAGACTGCCAGAGGCACGCAGGCCAGCCTTTCACTGCTGCTCATTCCTATGCAACCCACAGATCTAGTACCACAAGTTTTAGAGGCACATTGGAGTACATTCGGAATCTGAAATGGTTTTTAGCAGCTAGTGATTATCTGTCCAGATCTGCCAAGCCAGTTAGAACAGGAAGGGGCTGTTCTAAGATGCATTCTTATAGGAATGAAAGAAAGGAGATATCAGTCATGACTGTGATACAGTACTTTATGTCCTAAAATATCAGATAAAGACAATTTTCTAAAGTTCTAAAACAAAAAGTAGACCAGACTTACCCTAAAAGATGATCCTCCAAATTGAAAGACAAACCCCTGAGGAATAACAGACATCTCAACAGTAAAGAATAAACTGAGGACAAAAGCAAAACAGTCTGTTGAATTGAACAAAGACCTCTACACAGGAGAGTACCAAGACATGTGCATTTGGCACATAGCAACTCTGTCAGCTGTTCAGACTGCCAAAACCTGCTGAGAGGAACTACCACTGTGGCTAATAAGTTCCACATTAGCACTTTACATTTCAATAAGGAATACAATCCTTCAGGACTTTCACCTCTTCGAAATTGAATAGGTATAGCTCATTTTATTATAAAAGAAAGTATTATAGGTCAAACGGCAAATTTTCAAAGTACAGCACTTCTAAAAGCTGTGAATATTATAAGCACATGCACTTCACATGACATATTATACCCGTGCCAATATTATTCTGACAAAACATTCAATCCTTTGAACTGAGACTAGAAGAACCTCAGAAACACTGTAGAGGACAAATGAGAAATACAATGCTCCTGAAAATCAGAATAAAACTGCTGGAAAACAAGAGAAGGCTGACATCATGCAGTGATTGGGTGAGGTATGTGGTAGTAGACAGATGGGCGGATGGCTAATCAATGTCTATTCATTATTGATGAGGCTGCTTCTTCATCTGCAGGAAGTTAGGATCCATTAACTCCTCCTCTTACCTCCTGTTGTCACCCACCTCCGACCTTCCTCCATTAACATCACCAGCACACCACCTCACTGGGGATGGTCTGGCTGTCTGGCTGACATTGAGCAGTCTGACCTACACCAACTAGAACAAAAGACATGCTTCAGCAAGTTGGGTCGATATGATTGTAATGTGTGCAGTGCATCTCCATACGTTACCTTTATGCAAGTGGCTGATTCGTAGAGCCTCTTCGGTTTGTCGTTCCTAAGGAGATCTGGTTGATTTGTTTCCATCTTCTTAAATGTTACTTACGAGAAGTGATGGATTGATACTATTAGTGTCCTTGCCTAAACTCAGCCAACACATCTTATAACGAAACAGGACGAGACCCAAATGCAGACACAGGAGGCAGATGGTTTGAGTCTCTGATATTTATTAATAGACAAGGGGCAGGCAAGAGGCAGGTCGAGGACAAGCAGAAGTTCGTAAACCAGGTCAGAGTCAGATGGGTACAGAACGGCAGGCAGGCTCGAGGTCAGGGCAGGCAGAATAATATGGCAGGCGGGCTCAGGGCAGGCCAGAAAAGGTCGGAACTGGGAGGACTAGAAAACAGGTATTAGACAAACAGGAGTGTGGAAAAACACGCTGGTAGGCTTGACGAGACTAACTGGCAACAGACAAACATAAACCACTGGTATAAATACACAGAAGATAATGGGAACAAATGGGAGACACCTGGTGGGGGGTGGAGACAAGCACAAGACAGGTGAAACATGATCAGGGTGTGACAGTACTAGCCCCCCCCCCCCCCCCCCCCCCCCTCTAGGTTGTACCACCTGGCGTCCTGCGCGGTCACATACCTGGTTGACCGGGATGCCGGCGGTGAAAGTCAGCGATGAGGGCCGTGTCCAGGATGTCCTTAGCGGGGACCCAGCACCTCTCCTCCGGGCCATAACCCTCCCAGTCAACCAGGTGCTGGAAACCCCTGCCCCGAGGTCAAACACTCAGGAGGCACCTCACCATGCATGCCGGATAGCCATCGATGAGACGAGACGGGGAGGGGAGGGGAGGGGGGGCCTGGAAACAGATCAGGGTGTGACACATCTTCCAAACTTCCTCCGATCCCATTAGCTTTTGCTGAGGAGCTTTCATGAAGCTTCTCTTTGGAATGCCATCCATGTAGTCATGACAACAGCCATGCTCCCTTTGGTGCTATGCTTTTTGGAAGTGGTTAAGAAGATGAAACCATTACATACCACATCATAATCATAATACATAGCTTTAGGCAAATGTAGGGCCATGTCAGTTATCACACATATTGATTGGTGCCGGACTTTTATGACTGAATGAACATAACTTCTGCCTACAGCAATATTGCAAGTTTTCATGGAGCGTGTGATATTGCCCATTCCATGGTGAAAATGTGCCATTTGCAGCCTCATATGAACAAATTAGTCATATTTAAGTTTTACTACCTCATATAACAGCATTATTTCAGGGGCAGCAGGTAGCCTAGTGGTTAGAGCGTTGGGCCAGTTACCGTAAAGGTTGCTGGATCGAATCCCCGAGCCTATGAGGTAGAAATCTGTCGTTCTGCCCCTGAACAAGGTTCCCCGGTAGGCTGTCATTGTAAATAAGAATTTGTTCTTAACTGACTTGCCTAGTTAAATAAAAAAAATATTGTGACACAAGATAGGTTTCATTAAGAGAATAAATAGTTTCACTAGATTGTATCTATGGCATAATTCCTGTTCAATAGCCAGCAGCATGACATCAAGTCAATAATGAATCTCATAATCAAACACTGATCTGCATATTTATACAAATTCGTGAGAATACAACACACACGCATGCATGTACACACACGGTGACAAGTCACAAATAATATTCAGTACATTACTGTTTCAAACATTGTGCCATTTTTGCTTTTTTCACTGACTCCTTGTCCCAGGCCACATCCAAATCATCATCATCGAAGTTGGAGGAGCTGAACATAGAGAAGCCAGAGAAAAGGCCTTCAGAGCCCAGCTCAAAACACTTCCTCTTTTTAGAATCTCCAGCAGGGGTCTGGCCCTTACTGTTGACTGTCTGTAAGTCTTTGCCTCCACTAACCCCTGTCTCAGTCCTATCCTCTGTAGAGGCTTTAGCTTGCGTCCCTGTCCTCTGCTGTATGTTGGTGATAGCTTGTGTCCTTGTGTCCTGGTCCCCTGCTTTAAGCTCTATGGAGGAGGTTACCTAAGCATCTGATGTAAGAGTTGTTTTTGGGGTTGTAACTTCCTGGTCTTTTGGGGTTGTGAAGGAGAAGCTGGAGAGTTTGGCCAGGGTAGAGGCCGCCACAGTGGGCTTTGGGTGGTCTGGCTGTAATGGGGGTGGTGGTGGCTCTGTGGGTGTTGTTGATGTAGTTCTGTTCTCACCTGGAGCCATACTGCTTGGTCTGCTCAGCAGCTGCTGCTGGCGTTTCTGCTCTGTCCCATGATCCCCCCCACCACCACCACTTCCCTCTGCCCTGGGACCACACAAGTTTTTTTCGGCAGACTGAACCCTCAGTCTCAGCTTCTTGGCTGCACTGTTGCCCTCTGCTGGCCTGTCTTTGTAACACTGTTTCTCACTCATTCCCTTTTCTGTTCTGTCTTTCTCTGTCGCAGAAGAAGCTGTGTTATGATTGTCTCTGTTCTGTGGGTTTGCTTTGCTATGTGGACCTCTATTCTCTGTGTGAAAGTCTGAGCTGTCAGGATAAGGGCAGAAGTTTAGTGTGGGACATCTTCTCTCTTGGCTTAAATGTGAACCCTGTGAACTATGAGCGCAGTTCTTCTTCCCATGCCCCCACAGTATCAGAGGGGTCCTGGTCTCCAGACGGAAGGTTACAAGGGACATTGTTCTTCTTTGAGTTGCATTTCTTCCCTGCTCTAGATGGTCTATGAGGTCTTTGCTGGTGCTGCCTCCTCCCACAGATTCCTTTGCCTGCAGGGGAACATTAGTCATCTCTCTGAGCCGTTTGTCTCGCAACTTCTTAGACACTTTCTGTACCACAGAGCTGGATGTGTCTTTAACTACTTTAACTAGCTCGCCCTACAGCTCTCCCTACAGCTCTCCCTACTTTTTTTCACCTTTATTTAACCAGGTAGGCAAGTTGAGAACAAGTTCTCATTTACAACTGCGACCTGGCCAAGATAAAGCAAAGCAGTTCGACACATATAACAACACAGAGTTACTCATGGAGTAAAACAAACATACAGTCAATAATACAGTAGAAAAATAAGTCTATATACAATGTGAGCAAATGAGGTGAGATAAGGGAGGTAGATGAGAGTAGATGACAGTAGATGAGTGTGCAAAGTAGAAATACTGGGGTGCAAAGGAGCAAAATAAATAAATAAATACAGTAGGGGAAGAGGGAATTGTTTGGGCTATTTATAGATGGGCTATGTACAGGTGCAGTGATCTGTGAGCTGTTCTGACAGCTGGTGCTTAAAGCTAGTGAGGGAGATAAGTGTTTCCAGTTTCAGAGATTTTTGTAGTTCGTTCCAGTCATTGGCAGCAGAGAACTGGAAGGAGAGGCGGCCAAAGGGGGAATTGACTTTGGGGGTGACAAGTGAGATATACCTGCTGGAACGCTTGCTACGGGTGGGTGCAGCTATGGTGACCAGCAAGCAGAGATAAGGCGGGACTTTACCTAGCAGGGTCTTGTAGATGACCTGCAGCCAGTGGGTTTGGCGACGAGTATGAAGCGAGGGCCAGCCAACGAGAGCGTACAGGTCACAGTGGTGGGTAGTATATGGGGCTTTGGTGACAATACGGATGGCACTGTGATAGACTGCATCCAATTTGTTGAGTAGGGTGTTGGAGGCTATTTTGTAAATGACATCGCCAAAGTCGAGGATCAGTAAGATAGTCAGTTTTACAAGGGTATGTTTGGCAGCATGAGTGAAGGAGGCTTTGTTGCGAAATAGGAAGCCAATTCTAGATTTAACTTTGGATTGGAGATGTTTTATGTGAGTCTGGAAGGAGAGTTTACAGTCTAACCAGACACCTAGGTATTTGTAGTTGTCCACATATTCTAAGTCAGAACCGTCCAGAGTAGTGATGCCGGACGGGCGGGCAGGTGCAGGCAGCGATCGGTTGAAGAGCATGCATTTAGTTTTACTTGTATTTAAGAGCAGTTGGAGGCCACGGAAGGAGAGTTGTATGGCATTGAAGCTTGTCTGTAGGGTTGTTAACACAGTGTCCAAAGAAGGGCCAGAAGTATACAGAATGGTGTCGTCTGCTTAGAGATGGGTCAGAGACTCACCAGCAGCAAGAGCGACATCATTGATATATACAGAGAAGAGAGCCGGCCCAAGAATTGAACCCTGTGGCACCCCCATAGAGACTGCCAGAGGCCCGGACAACAGGCCCTCAGATTTGACACACTGAAGAACTCTGTCGGAGAAGTAGTTGGTGAACCAGGCGAGGCAATCATTTGAAAAACCAAGGCTGTTGAGTCTGCCGATGAGGATGTGGTGATTGACAGAGTCGAAAGCCTTGGCCAGGTCAATGAATACGGCTGCACAGTATTGTTTCTTATCAATGGCGGTTAAGATATCGTTTTGAACCTTGAACCTACAGCTCCCCCTACAGCTCTCCCTACAGCTCCCCTTACAGATCTCCCTACAGCTCCCCCTACAGCTCTCCCTACAGCTCCCCCTACAGCTCTCCCTACAGCTCCCCTTTCAGCTCTCCCTATAGCTCTCCCTACAGCTCCCCCTACAGATCTCCCTATAGCTCCAACCTACAGCTCTCCCTACAGCTCCCCTTACAGCTCTCCCTATAGCTCTCCCTACAGCTCCCCCTACAGATCTCCCTATAGCTCCAACCTACAGCTCCCCTTATAGCTCTCCCTATAGTTCTCCCTACAGCTCCCCTTACAGCTCTCCCTATAGCTCTCCCTACAGCTCCCCTTACAGCTCTCCCTATAGCTCTCCCTACAGCTCCCCTTACAGCTCTCCCTACAGCTCCCCCTACAGCTCTCCCTACAGCTCTCCCTATAGCTCCAACCTACAGCTCCCCCTACAGCTCTCCCTATAGCTCTCCCTACAGCTCCCCTTACAGCTCTCCCTACAGCTCCCCCTACAGCTCTCCCTATAGGTCTCCCTACAGCTCTCCCTATAGCTCCAACCTACAGCTCCCCCTACAGCTCTCCCTACAGCTCTCCCTACAGCTCCCCCTACAGCTCCCCTTACAGCTCTCCCTATAGCTCTCCCTACAGCTCCCCCTATAGCTCCCTCTACCGCTCTCTCTCTACAGCCTCCTCCACAGCAGTTTTCCTTGGCATCTTATCGCACACAGGCGATCTCCCACTCTTGCGTGCAGCACCACTGTTGCCTGGCAACGACCGGGGGGTGGTCGGGGCGGCGGGGGGGGGGGGGGGGGGGGGGGGGTTGGCAGGTTTCGGGCCTGCTTTGAGGAAGAGTTGTGGTTGTCTTGTGTGGATGTTGCGGTTGTGTTGTGTGGATGATGTAATGGGTGAGGTGGTGTCTCCTCACCCATCTGGGCCGGCCAGTGAGTGGAACCAGTCCAGTCCACTCTCTGAGTCTGTGGTGATGTCAGAGCTCCCCGGCCACCTTATCGGAGCATTAGAGCTCTTCTCTACGTAATGACAACCAATGCTCAGATCATTGTGTTGTGCAGAGGAGTACATTTTTCTGTTCTACTTTAGGGGAGCATGGCTCATTATTCTGCAGCCTAAAGAAAGCACAATGACTCACTGTATATGAGAGGGAAATCTTACTCCTTCACAGAGAATTGTATTCAGTACTTTAACTGGGCTAGGGTTTAGAGATTATATGTTGGTGGGGAGATGTTATAAATGGGATTTATACTGAACAAAAATATAAATGCAACATGTAAAGTGTTGGTCCCATGTTTCATGAGCTGAAATTAAAGATCCCAGAAATGTTCCATACGCACAAAAGCTTATTTCTCTCAAATTTTGTGCACAAATTTGTTTACATCCCTGTTAGTGAGAATTTCTCCTTTGCCAAGATAATCCATCCACCTGACAGGTGTGGCATATCAAGAATCTGAATAAACAGCATGATCATTACATAGGTGCACCTTGTGCTGGGGACAATAAAAGGCCACTCTAAAATGTGCAATTTTGTCACACAACACAATGCCACAGATGTCTCATGTTTTGTTGGCATGCTGACTGCAGGAATGTCCACCAGAACTGTTGACAGATAACTGAATGATAATTTCTCTACCATAAGCTGCCTCCAACGTAATTTTTGAGAATTTGGTAGTACTTCCAACCAGCCTCACAACCGCAGACCAGGTGTAACCATGCCAGCCCAGGACCTCAACATCCGGCTTCTTCACCTGCGGAATCGTCTGAGACCAGCGCTTCGGACAGCTGATGAAACTGTGGATTTGCACAACCAAATAATTTCTGCACAAACTGTCAGAAACCGTCTCAGGGAAGCTCATCTGCGTGCTTGTCATCCTCACCAGGGTCTTGACCTGACTGCAGTTCGGCGTGTCGTATGCGACTTCAGTGGGCAAATACTCACCTTCAATGGCCACTGGCATGCTGGAGAAGTGTGATCTTCACAGATGAATCCCAGTTTCAACTGTACCGAGCCAATAGCAGGCAACATGTATAGCGTTGTGTGGGTGAGCAGTTTGCTGACGTCAATGTTGTGAACAGAGTGCCCCATGGTGGCGGTGGGGTTATGGTATGGGCAGGTATAAGCTATGGATAACGAACAGAATTGCATTTTATCGATGGCAATTTGAATGCACAGAGAAACCGTGACGAGATCCCAAGGCCCATTGTCGTGCCATTCACCCGCCGCCATCAACTCATGTTTCAGCATGATAATGCACGATACCATGTCGCAAGGATCTGTACACAATTCTTGGAAGCTGAAAATGTCCCAATTCTTCCATGGCCTGCATACTAACCACATATGTCACCCCTTGAGCATGTTTGGGATGCTCTGGATCGATGTGTATAACAGCGTGTTCGAATTCCAATATCCAGCAACTTCGCACAGCCATTGAAGATGAGTGGGACAACATTCCACAGGCCACAATCAACAGCCTGATCAACTCTATGTGCAGGAGATGTGTCGCCCTGCATGAGGCAGGTACTGCTGACTGGGTTTGTCAGGAAATGACATGTGCAGAGCATTTCTATCTCCCAGGAGAGCGCCCCCTAAGGCGCAGACACACAACCAATCTCCCAGACACTTGCATTTCCATTTCATGTGATGCGTGTCATGAAGTGTTGGGCTAATGACATTACCATATACACTCAATGAAATTGTAAAATGTAACGACATATAACGGTTTCCTAGCTGCATAGAGCACTCCGTGATGGAGACCTCGACAACAGCATCCTCCACAGTGACAGTGTCTGGAAACATCAACCTGGCACGTGCTGCAAGGACCAAGAGAAATAATAAGCTGTTTGATCACATATGAACGACTATAGTATAAAACATTCATACAATAAATATGATAATAAATATGAATTATTACAGTTTCAGTAAATACTAAACACCTTAGTAAATGAACTAAACCTAATTGAGTGCAGAAGGAAAATAATGATATTATATTTGTCCCGCGCTCTGCCAGGCGGCTGAGGCTCTCCAGCATGCGGTGGGTGGTGTGGGCTGCGTTCCTGCTGTCACTTTGCTTCTGCAACTGGTAGTAGCCTCTGGACAGAATGGAGTTGGCCTCCTCAGACACCCGCGGCTGCAGCCCCTTGGTAAGGCAGAAATAGGCCTTCATCTTCTCCATGCACCACAGAGACACCTATGACTGGCTGGGAGCTCCTGGAGGGCAGATGAAGGGGTTATTATTTATCAGGGTCGTATTCATTATCAAATCAAATTTGTATTTGTCACATGTGCCGAATACAACAGGTGTAGACCTTACCGTGAAATGCTTACTTACAAGTCACCAGACAGAAGGACTGTTTGTTAAGAATTGTTTTCAGTTGCAAAACATTTTGCTAAATTTTTCCGTAATGAGTAGGACCCAGCCTTCAGTAACCACAGCTCTGAGTGGTCGTCTTGATAATGACACAGAGCACCGATTAAACTGGGGCGATGACGTAGAGAGTATACATCATTGGCTTTTATTCAACATAGTTCTTCCTCATGCAAATAGTGTGGGAATTATATTATGCAAATCATCATGTGCTGGCTTCCGGGGAAGAACGACCAGACGAGGTCTCAAGTCTAATTTGCAGCGTAGCGTAACTTAACGATATCATATCCCAGTGATTCCTCTGTAATTGGTGGATATCTCAGGCACTAAGAGCAGTGCTGTTACACTCCACTTCTAGAGAGATGCTTTTATTTGATCCCTGTTCTGTACTTCAACTGATCCTATGTCATTAATTGGCCGGAGAGTCCTTCCCTCTGAATCAATCTCTAACATCCAGTAGGACCAGGACCAGGTCAAAGCGGCTGAGCAGAGGGATGGTAAGGGCCACGTTGACCGACACAGGCATGTTGGGGTAAAACTGGCCCTTAAGGGTTGGTGGCTGCCAAGATGGTTGTCCTGGTGTTCAGTTTACACACCATGCTGGGAAAGACAGAGGGAAATACAGAGGGAAATAGACGGCAAAAAGTCAATGGAGGCAATAGAAAGAGGCATTATGTGTGTCATTATGTCGTTATCTTTTGAAGGCCTACTGACATTATCGTGTTCGATATGTCTAACTCTCAACCCACAACAGAAGTAAAGACCAATTTTGAGTGCAAGATAGGATTTCTATACAGTAGAGCAAGAGGCTTTATAGAACCGCCCTCTGGAATTATATTATGACTATATACATATAAAAACGGTATTTTCTTTACCCTGCACCTTGGCCACACTGATGGTCTGCTTCGCCATGGTTCCGTGGATACTGGTGCGGTCGTGGTCTTTGATGCTGTTGAACACCAGAGCTCCTGCCTCTAGATGCCACTCCCAAGAGTCCTTCACGGCTGCCACCGTGACACACACTACATTTTTTACTACTATAAGTGGTTATTTCATGGATTCTTCTAAGCAAAGTGCACTGTATCAGATGCACCAGCAGAGGTCAGACAGACCTGCGGTAGGAGAGCAGATCCCAGCAGTGAGGACTGAGAGGGGAGTGATTTTAGCAGCGTACTTCAGAAACTTCCCACCTGCAGAAGATGAGACTCCCCTTAAACAAGGACCTAAATACAGATCTAGAATCAGATATTAACATGGACACGGTTATTTGCAGTATATAAGATACAGTTGAAGTTGGAAGTTTACATGCACTTAGGTTGGAGTCATTAAAACTCGTTTTTCAACCACTCCACAAACTATAGTTTTGGCAAGCCGGTTAGGACATCTACTTTGTGCATGACACAAGTTATTTTTCCAACAATTGTTTACAGACAGATTATTTCACTGTATCACAATTCCAGTGGGTCAGAAGTTTACATAGACTAAGTTGACTGTGCCTTTAAACATCTTGGAAAATTCCAGAAAATGATGTCATGGCTTTAGAAGCTTCTGATAGGCATCATTTGAGTCAATTGGAGGTGTACCTGTGGATGAATTTCAAGGACCACCTCCAAACTCAATGCCTCTTTGCTTGACATCATAGGCAAATAAAAAAAATCAGCCAATACCTCAGAAAAGAAATGGAGACCTCCACAAGTCTGGTTCATCCTTGGGAGCAATTTCCAAATGCCTGAAGGTACCACATTCATCTGTACAAACAATAGTACGCAAGTATAAACACCATGGGACCACGCAGCTGTCATACCGCTCGAAAGGAGATGCGTTCTGTCTCCTAGAGATGAACATACTTTGGTGCGAAAAGTGCAAATCAATCCCAGAACAGCAAAGGACCTTGTGAAGATGTTGGAGGAAACAGGTACAAAAGTATCTATATCCACAGTAAAACGAGTCCTACATCGACATAACCTGAAAGGCCACTCAGCAAGGAAGAAGCCACTGCTCCAAAACCGCCATAAAAAAGACAGACTACGGTTTGCAACTGCACATGGGGACAAAGATCGTACTTTTTGGACAAATATCCTCTGGTCTGATGAAACAAAAATAGAACTGTTTGGCCATAATGACCACCGCTATGTGTGAAGGAAAAAGGGGGATGCTTATAAGCCGAAGAACACCATCCCAACTGTGAAGCACGTGGGTATCAGCATCATGTTGTGGGGTGCATTGCTGCAGGAGCGACTGGTGCACTTCACAAAATAGATGGCATCATGAGGTAGGACAATTGTGTGAATATATTAAGGCAACATCTCAAGACATCAATCAGGAAGTTAAAGCTTGGTTGCAAATGGGTCTTCCAAATTGACAATGACCCCAAGCATACTTTCAAAGTTGTGGCAAAATGGCTTAAGGACAACAAAGTCAAGGTATTGGAGTGGCCATCACAAAGCCCTGACCTTAATCCTACAGAATATTTGTGGGCAGAACTGAAAAAGCTTGTGTGAGCAAGGAGGCTTACAAACATGATTCAGTTACACCATATGTCATGAGGAATGGGCTTGTGAGCTTGTGGAAGGCTACCTGAAGCGTTTGACCCAAGTTAAACAATTTAAAGGCAATGCTACCAAATACTAATTGAGTCTATGTAAACTTCTAACCCACTGGGAATGTGATGAAAGAAATAAAAGCCGAAATTAATAATTCTCTCTACTATTATTCTGACATTTCACATTCTTAAAATAAAGTGGTGATCCTAACTGACCTAAGACAGGGAATTTTTACTAGGATTAAATGTCAGGATTTGTGAAAAACTGAGTTTAATGTATTTGGCTAAGGTATTTGTAAACTTCCAACTTCAACTGTATGTGAGAGAAATGGGCCCATGTTTAGAACAAGGATACATATCTCTTACCTTTGTTCCAGAGGGATCTATTCTTTGCACCCCACCGGCTAACACCATAGCAACAGATAACTTAACTACGTACATTCCAAACACCTGTGGGCACAGACTCATGAGAATCTGTTTCCTGCCTTCGGAATGGAAAAAGAACAACAATCAAATTCCATAAACACTTTATGTCCATCTCCTCTCATAGTATTTATCATGTAATAATGACTATTAAATAAATGTAAAAGTTGTATTTAAATCTATATGGCAACAGTTAGTTAGGTTAGTTTCTATGTACCAGCTATAGGGTCATGTTTGTCCCAGAGCTAGTCAAACTCCTTCTGCATGTCCTCTAGGACCAGAGCTGCCATGGTCTGCTCATTGTTCACTTCAATAAAGGTGGCTTTCAACACTAGATCCAGTTCACAACGTGCGACCTCATACAGCGACTTCCATCGCTGACAAACTACTCCATGCACTGTGACATCGTCTTGTTAACATTCTTAATCACCATAATGAGATTTTAGAGAATAAGCCCAACATTCATTGTGATGTCACTAATCCCTTTAAAAACATTCCTATTCATTAAAAACATTCCTATTCATCTACTATGACTTCATCTTCGTTGAAAGCCAATCATACAGTATTGTGAAGTTATCATAAACAAAATGACACCCCAATGTAACATCCATATATCGTACAGTATTATGACATCATTGGTCACACATCACACTGTGGAATTTCAATACTCAGTGATGTCACAATCTACCTGGCAACATAATGATGTCACCTCTGCAAAACAAATAATTGTTTAAAAAAAATCCCGTAATATGACAACATCCTTTATGTAACAAATCACACTGTGACGTCAACTGTAATACTGCATCATAGTCACAACCCACTGGGCACACACTGGTTGAATCAAATTATGTTGAACCAACGTGGAATAGACATTGAATTGACATCTGTGCCCAGTGGGAAGCCGCAGTCTGATCAAATATAGGCTTATAATTTCTGTTTGCAGATGTTATTTAACAGGCTATTCCACCTTCAACCCACAGTAGGGTTATACAATGTGTAAAACAGAGCTATAGCCTCTTGTCCCCCAGTCAGTCAATCACCTGCTCCTGGATCTTAATCTGCGGTTAGTCCCTGCAAGCTGCTGGGTAGGTGAACTTGGTGGCAGGTGAACTTGGAGTTGCAGAGGTCCTGGTTGGGGCAGTAGGTGGGAGCTCCATCTGGCAGTAGGTGGGAAAGTCAGCTTGCAGGGAGAGCACATGACTGCACTTAGAGCACATGACGGCACACATTTAGTCCCTCTTGTACTCCAGGACTTTGGTCACACTGGTGCGGATGACCGTGTCTGTTACGAACAGGAAGTGATCCGCGTTCCGAGACTTGGGGATGTTCTCCCTGGTGAGCTCTGGACACACAGGAAGACCTGAGGCCTGATGACACATTCAGCAGAGAAAGTTAAGGTTATGGACATCAAATAGACCAAGGAGCACTGGACTAGACTTTAAATCAGAATTGATAATACAACTGCACCAACATACTTGGAACTTAAAAGTTCAGCATTACTTGTCATGCTCAATATACACCATCAGATGGGGATCTCTACCCAGTCTTGTATTGAGGAGAGAGCGCTTACATCCTGCATGAGTCAAATAAAACACACTACATAGAAGAATAAAAAAATGCTTGGCCTACACATCTGGCACAAGTTGTTGCCTTGCTGTACATCTGTTAAGTAGCCTACAGTATTGATTTTCAGTGGATAAAAGTACCTAATGGAGAGAGTTCAAAGGGAGGTAGCTTAAAAGCGCCCGCATACTAGGTTTGATTTGCTCCAAGCAGAACTTCTGAAAATAGTCTGAATTAATCTAAAATAAGGCCAGCATCCTGGAGTTGCCTCTTTACTGTTGATGTTGAGACGGGTGTTTTGCGGGTACTCTTTATTGAAGCTGCCAGTTGAGGACTTGTGAGGCATCTGTTTCTTAAACTAGACACTCTAATGTACTTGTCCTCTTCCTCAGTTGTGCACCGGGACCTCCCACTCCTCTTTCTATTCTGGTTAGGGCCAGTTTGCACTGTTCTGTGAAGGGAGTAGTACACAGCATTGTACGAGATCTTCAGTTTCTATTCAATTTCTCGCATGGAATAGCCTTAATTTCTCAGAACAAGAATAGACTGATGAGTTTATTCTGGCCCTTTTGAGCCTGTAATCGAACCCACAAATGCTGATGCTCCAGATACTCAACTAGTCTAAAGAAGGCCAGTTGTATTGCTTCTTTAATCAGTACAACAGTTTTCAGCTGTGCTAACATAATTGCAAAAGGGGTTTTCTAATGATCAATTAGCCTTTTAAAATGATAAACTTGGATTAGCTAACACAACATGCCCTTGGAACACAGGAGTGATTGTTGCTGATAATGGGCCTCTGTAGATGTTGTAGATATTCCATAAAAAATCTGCTGTTTCCAGGTACAATAGTCATTTACAACATTAACAATGTCTACACTGTATTTCAGATCAATTTGATGTTATTTTAATGGACAAAAAATGTGCTTTTCTTTCAAAAACGATAGTGTACATATGACCTCAATGACCTTGATTAACCTGTAGCCCCGCACATTGACTCGGTACCGGTGCCCCCTGTATATAGCCTCAAGTGTTACATTTTGTAAAACTTTTTCTGTATTTTTTGTGAAAATATATTCGTACTTACTTAAAAAAAAAAAAACCTCTGCATTGTTGGTTAAGGGCTTGTAAGCAATGTTCCCACTAAGCTGCACGCTTACGGGGGCACACAGCTCCAGTGGTGTAAAGTACTTAAGTAAAAATGCTTTAAAGTACTACTTAAGTAGTTTTTGGGGTATCTGTACTTTACTTTATTATTTATATTTTTGGCAAATTGTACTTTTACTTCACTACATTCCTAATGAAAATAATGTACTTTTTACGAAATACATTTTCCCTGACACCCAAAAGTACTCGTTACATTTTGACAGGAAAATGGTCCAATTCACACACTGATCAAGAGAACATCCCTGGTCACCCCTACTGCCTCTGATCTGGCGGACTCACTAAACACAAATGCATCGTTTGGAGTGTGCCTCTGGCTATACGTCAATTTAAAAAAACAAGAAAATGGTGCTGTCTGGATTGCTTTATATAAGGAATTTGAAATGACTTATACTTTTACTTTTGATACTTAAGTACATTTTAGCAATTCCATTTACTTTTGATACTTAAGTATATTTAAAACCAAATGTTTTTAGACCTTTACTCAAGTAGGATTTTACTGGGTGACTTCTCATTTACTTGAGTAATTTTCTATTAAGGTATCTTTACTTTTACTCAAGTATGACAATTTAGTACTTTTTCCACCACTGCGCAGCTCCCTGGGATTGCCACGCAGAACAAATATCAGCCCGCACAGAAAAGCACGAGATTAAACTTTGTAGAGTTTTCCATGTTAGTTAATATTATCAACGTTTCCCTTTACTGTGGGAATTGTGATCGAATCAACACAATATTAGCCACTTTCAATGCAACATACCGAAACAAAAAAACAAACTATGCAAAACTAACGACTAAGGCCTGTACTCTACACAGACCGGTGCGCCATAAACAATCAGAGCTGCAGTAGCCTAAATGCAAATAGACTATTGCCATATATGGACCTGTGCCATTCACTTTGAACTGGACTGTGTTTACAGCATGACCGGTTGTGATTAGATTGCGTTTGTTTTGAGAGCAAAGTGAGAGCTAAATGTAGCAACGTGTGCACTTTTGTTCATATCCTTTGCTAGTTATTGAGATATTAGCCCATTTATAGATCATTTGTAGTCAGCAATGAGGGCGTGACTGCTTCCTACAAGAGCATAAAATATGTGCATTTCTTGACATCTTTGAAAAGTGAGTCAGGTAAAGAGTTTTTTTTGTCTTAAAGAGGCAGTGTTGTATTTTGAGATAGGCTTGAATAAGCTAAGTAGCTAATAGGCAGAGGGTAGTATAACTTGTCTGATTCTGTGTAATAATGGTATGTGAATAATGATGCATTTTATTTTGTAAAGTTGTTTTTGCATCAAACAACCAGATTTTCAGTCACAAGTGGATAAACAGGTTCATGTCAAGCCCTGCATGTTTTTTTTCAAAAATCTCATGGAATGTAGACCTACATTGAACACCACACATCGGCTGCTACTGTAGGCTGAATGATAGAACAGCTATTTCCATGTTAAAATGTTATGGGATGCATTTTCTTGATTGTTTTTGATGATATGTCACTCTGGTAGGCCTACATTAGGATCAATTAGTCACAGTAGGCTACTTGACCACTGTTAAAACTAACTTAAATCGGGTACAGCCTCAGTGTTCACAGTAAACACGCACTGGAAGTTGCACAGAACTTTCACAATGTTCAAGTTTGCACTCAGCAGAATAGAAATTTGCTCAGTGCTGATTTTCTTTTTGAGGAACATTGCTTGTAAGGAAGCATTTCACGGTAAGGTTTGCACCTGTTGTATTCGGTGCATGAGAAAAATACAATTTGATTTAATAGGTGACATTGCTCTTCTTTCATCCCACGCACTGACAAAGTATAAAAGGAAAATAGGCCTTTATGATGGATCCAATGCAATATTCCAGCCCACCAAATGCTATCATGGCCTCATAGAACACATCATCTCTCTCCATCTAGCATCTTAAATGGCATTCACATTTTATGTCCACATCTTCAGTGCTTTTATGTGAAGCACTTTCCATTTTCTCAATGAGATTAGACAACTTCGATTTAAGATGGAGCCCACATACAGCGGCCCTCTCCACAGAGAGACATACTTTGTATTTCGAGCGAGCAACATGTTGAAAACATCGAGTCATCAAAAGAGCCCAGCATACCCTGAGGAGAAAGATATTGGTCTGACCTTAAACATTGCCGTGTAGTAGTAACATTCCCCACCAGAACACACACGGCTACATCACCAAGAGCCTTTTGAAGCGCATCCTCTGGCTAATTATAACGCTGCTGTCTGTACCAGTGAGACCCCAGACTGCAGTGCACAATGGCTAAAGTAATTATTTGTGGAGGTTGACCTAGGACGGCTCACACAGGAAAATGTATAAACCGGTACTTTGTTTTGGTTCTAAGCGGTTCAGAACTTTATTTTGCTGGTCAGAATAGTGGAACGGAACAAAAGAATTGTGAATCATCATGAATGAAGTCAACAATCTACTGTCAAATCCTTTTCAATCCTTGTCATATGAAGATAAATTATAGATAAAACGTATCGGTGTTCATCGGCCGTTGGACATAAACATTACACAACAAGGTGGAAATCGCAAATTCAGTAATGAGTGGTTTGAAAGGAATCAGTGGCTAACTGCAAGCATTGCAAAGCAATCACTAGCCTGCTACTCAGTGGAGTGGGTGTGTGGTCCAAGTCTGGGTTTAATGGTCTCTTTTCCAAGATTAAAAGGATAAACATTCAACATTGGCCACGCTGTCAATCCAGCATGACTTCTTCCGTGTTCGAAACAACTGGAAATTCAGAACTGGGAAATCTCAGACTTCAGTGAGTTCAAGGCCATAAAGATCATCAAGGACAACAACCACCCAAGCCACTGCCTGTTCACCCCGCTATCATCCAGAAGGCGAGGTCAGTACAGGTGCATCAAAGCAGGGACCGAGAGACTGAAAAACAGCTTCTATCTCAAGGCCATCAGACTGTTAAACAGCCACCACTAACATTTAGCGGCCGCTGCCAACATACTGACTCAACTCCAGCCACTTTAAAAATGGGAATTGATGGAAATTATGTAAAAATGTACCACTAGCCACTTTAAACAATGCCACTTAATATAATGTTTACATACCCATCTCATATGTATATGTATATACTGTACTCTATATCATCTACTGCATCTTGCCATCTTTATGTAATACATGTACCACTAGCCACTTTAAACTATGCCACTTTATGTTTACATACCCTACAGTACTCATCTCATATGTATATACCGTACTCTATACCATCTACTGCATCTTGCCTATGCCGTTCTGTACCATCACTCATTGATATATCTTTATGTACATATTCTTTATCCCTTTACACTTGCGTGTATAAGGTAGTAGTTGTGGAATTGTTAGGTTAGATTACTTGTTGTTATTACTGCATTGTCGGAACTAGAAGCACAAGCATTTCGCTACACTTGCATTAACATCTGCTAACCATGTGTATGTGACTAATACAATTTGATTTGATTTGATTTGATTTTGATTTGACAACTGGAAACTCTGAAAGAAACAAGCTCCGACTGGGAAAATAATTTTGGAACAGTCGCCCAACTCGGAATTCCAAGTCGGGAACTTGGGCCCCTATCACTGACGTCATTATTCAACCTTGTTTTTTTTCAGAGTTCCTAGTTGTCTTGAAAGTGCCATAAATCAAGAGAATGCCAAACTTTAAATGACAAAGTTTGAAGACAAAATTTGCCACGAAGGACCTCTGCACTACCTTCCTGTTGACGTGAACACAGCACAACAAGGTGAGTCCAAAAATGTCTTGTACTGTATGCTGCTGCATAAATTATGTAATGTGACAGGGAGTGCAGTGCATTCGGAAAGTATTCAAACCTCTTGACATTTTCCACATTTAGGTTACGTTCCAGCCTTATTCTAAAAGTAATTACATACATTTTTCCCTCATCAATCTACACATAATACCCCATAATGACAAAGAAAAAAATGGGTTTTATACATTTTTGCAAATTTATAAAGAAAAAAACTGAAATAGCACATTTACATAAGTATTCAGACCCTTTACTCAGTACTTTGTTGAAGCACCTTTGGTAGCGATTAAAGCTTTGAGTCTTCTTGGGTATGACGCTACAAGCGTGGCACACCTGTATTTGGGGAGTTTCTCCTATCCTCTAAAGCTCTGTCAAGTTGGAAAGTGTCCCGAAGCCACTCCTGCGTTGTCTTAGTTGAGTGCTTAGGGTTGTTGTTCTATTGGAAGGTGAACCTTTGCCCCAGTCTGAGGTCCTGCGCGCTCTGGAGCAGGTTTTCACCAAGGATCTCTCTGTTTTTTGCTCCGTTCATTTTTCCCTCAACCCTGACTAGTCTCCCAGTCCTTGCCGCTGAAAAACAACCCCACAGCATGATGCTACCACCACCATGCTTCACCGTAGGGATGGTGCCTGGTTTCCTCCAGATGTGACGCTTGGCATTCAGGCCAAAGAGTTCCATCTTGGTTTCATCAGACCAGATAATCTTGTTTCTCATGGTCTGAGAGTCTTTAGGTGTCTTTTGGAAAACTCCATGCAGGCTGTCATGTGCCTTTTACTGAGGAGTGGCTTCCGTCTGGCCACTCTACCATAAAGGCCTGATTGGTGGAGTGCTGCAGAGATGCTTGTCCTTCTGGAAGGTTCTTCCATATCCACAGAGGAACTCTGGAGCTCTGTCAGAGTGACCTTCGGGTTCTTGGTCACCTCACTGACCAAGGCCCTTTTCCCCCGATTGCTCAGTTTGGCCGGGCGGCCAGCTCTAGGAGAATCTTGGTTGTTCCAAACTTCTTCCATTTAAGAATGATGGAGGCCACTGCGTTCTTGGGGACCTTCAATGTTGCAGATCTGTGCTTCGACACAATTCTGTTTTTCGGAGCTCTTCGGACAATTCCTTCGACCTCATGGCTCGGTTTTTGCTCTGACATGCACTGCCAACTTTGGGACCTTATATAGACAGGTGTGTGCCTTTCTAAATCATGTCCAATCAATTGAAGAAACATCTCGAGGATCAATGGAAACAGGATGCACCTGAGCTTAATTCAGAGTCTCATAGCAAAGAGTGAAAACGTATGTAAATAAGGTATTTCTTTTTTTTTTATATATACATTTGCAAAACAATATGCAAACCTGTTTTCGCTTTGTCATTATGGGGTATAGTGTGTAGATTGATTCACATTTTATTTTCATTTAATCCATTTTAGAATAAGGCTGTAATGTAACAATTTTTTTCTTTTTTCTTTTTTAAAAATTTTACCCCTTTTTCACCCCAATTTTCGTGGTATCCAATCGCTAGTAAATACTATCTTGTCTCATCGCTACAACTCCCGTACGGGCTCGGGAGAGACGAAGGTCGAAAGCCATGCGTCCTCTGAAGCACAACCCAACCAAGCCGCACTGCTTCTTAACACAGCGCGCCTCCAACCCGGAAGCCAGCCGCACCAATGCGTCAGAGGAAACACCGTGCACCTGGCCCCCTTGGTTAGCGCGCACTGCGCCCGGCCCGCCACAGGAGTTGCTGGAGCGCGATGAGACAAGGATATCCCTACCGGCCAAACCCTCCCTAACCCGGACGACGCTAGGCCAATTGTGCGTCGCCCCACGGACCTCCCGGTCGCGGCCGGCTGCGACAGAGCCTGGGCGCGAACCCAGAGACTCTGGTGGCGCAGCTAGCGCTGCGATGCAGTGCCCTAGACCACTGCGTCACCCGGGAGGCCAATTTTTTTATTTTTAAAGGGGTTTGAATACTTTCCGAATGAACTGTACATATAACTAGGAATAAAGGGACTAGGCAACAGGATAGATAATAAAGAGTAGCAGCAACTTAAGTAATGAGTTAAAAAAGTTAATGCAAAAAGAGTGTAATGTAAGAAAATGTGGAAAAAGTCAAAGGGTCTGAATACTTTCCAAATGCACTGTATACGGTAGCTAAGAAAGCAATACTAATTGTATGTTGTGCAGCTGTTAGTAGTTCATGTGCCTCACCCTAATAATTTGCTCCCTAACTTAGCCTACTGCTCTGACTTGGTGGTGCACATTTATTTAGCCTATAGCCTGTTTTAGAGAAATGCCATCATCGGATACTGTAAGAGATTTTATTGTCTGCTTATATGCCCCCTTTATTTATCCTACGGTTCTGACTTGGTGTACAGGGATAATACTGTAAGAATGGCCCATGTTCTAAATTCCTCCGCTGTACATTTCAAAAGTGCTGAACATTGACTACGTCCGTCCTCGCTCATTAATGTCTTAATCGAAATTACGGATTGCCTCTTATCCACTCATTGACCCCTTATGCCATAGTTTGTACATCTCAATTTTCAGTAGAAACCACATTTGTTTAAGCAAGTCAACCATATCAGCTATGTTTTTTTTAAAGGCAGTAAATGAGGCTGAATGAACTGTTTCGCTGCCAAACATAGCTAAACTGGTTTGGATTTTGCACTGACCAATATGGCTGCCACTTTCACCCCACTCTGGAACTTTGAGGGTCTATAATATAGTCCCTCTACTAATATAATAGGATCTCTATATGAAAGGGCCTCTTACCTGTGATTCTGGCCTGCAGGTGGTGTTTGACCTTGTGCCAGCCTTGCTGTGTTGAGTTCACTGACACCGTCTTGGCGGCTCTGTTAAGGGCGTTGTCGAAGATGTTGATGACCCCTCGCTGGGTAGGCATTAAATCAGTCTCCCACCTCCATGTTGGCTTCGAATAGCGTCATGGTGTTGCTGACCACCGAGTAGTGGGCATCTTCATCAAGCGCCAGAAGGATCTGCAGGATGTCAGTCGCGTGGTGCTCTGTTACATACGCCTCAAACACCTGCCCTATCAGAGCTACCAGCTCAGGTTTATCAACATCATGGATCTGCAGGGGTGGAATATGCTTTAAATTTAACAAGCTGTGTAATGTATGCAATGATCGATGCAACCAGATGACATCTCATATTAACCCAAAGGGCTCATCTGTAGTGTCTGGCTTGTAAACTGATGGTGAAATTGGTAGTAGAGGCAAATGTGGACAGCAATCTATCAGATTGGTGATAGTAAGTCCGGCTAACACGAATGCGTCAGTTCTGTACGCTATGAGATGCATTCGCGGACCAGAGTTTGTGTGTTCTATTCTGGAGAAACAACTGGTGTATGCAGAGACGTGTTTGTCGACATTAACAACTTTGGTGAGTTACAAAAGTATATTGAAGTAAGTCACTAAACAAAGTCGGAAAATAATTCCTCTAGAGGGATGAATGTAATGGCCGAAGATCCCAAAACACAGTGGAGAGAGAATGTTCGCTAAGTGCGTCGTTAGACCATGTGTCGATACTGATAGGATCGAAAGAAAAGCAGCGCTGCTCTCGTCTCAGCTTCCTCCATTTAAATCTTACATGAACATAAAAAAGATTCCACTATACCGACGACGGATCAGCTACTAGCGATATTACCACCGCTGGAAAAATTGAGGCTTTTTATTATGCTTACTAAATAATAATGCCCTGAATCACAGATTGGTCACATCATTGCCCTGTTACACATCATGAAATATACTGAGGCAAATAATTACAGACAGCAGCCTAAAGAAATCTCGAATTTGGACTCCAGACCAAAGGACGAATTTCCACCGGTCTAATGTCCATTGCTCATGTTTCTTGCCCCAAGCAAGTCTCTTCTTATTATTGGTTCCTTTAGTACTGGTTTCTTTGCAGCAATTCGACCATGAAGGCCTGATTCACACAGTCTCCTCTGAACAGTTGATGTTGAGATGTGTCTGTTCCTTGAGCTCTGTGAAGCATTTATTTGGACTGCAATTTCTGTGGCTGGCAACTCTAATGAACTTATCCTCTGCAGCAGAGGTAACTCTGGGTCTTCCATTCCTGTGGCGGACCTCATGAGAGCCAGTTTCATCATAGCGCTTGATGGTTTTTGCGACTGCACTTGAAGAAACTTTCAAAGTTCTTGAAATATTCCATATTGACTGACCTTCATGTCTTAAAGTAATGATGGACAGTCCTTTCTCTTTGCTTATTTTAGCTGTTCTTGCCATAATACGTACGGTCTTTTACAAAATAGGGCTATCTACCTTGTCACAACACAACTGATTGGCTCAAATGCATTAAGGAGGAAAGAAATTCCAAAAATTAACTTTTAAGGAACACCTGTTAATTGAAATGTATTTGATTTAACTAGGCAAGTCAGTTTAGAACAAATTCTTATTTACAATGATGGCCTAGGAACAGTGGGTTAACTGCCTCGTTTTTACCTTGTCAGCTTGGGGATTCGATCCAGCAACCTTTCGGTTAATGTCCCAACGCTCTAACCACTATACTGCCTGCCACCCCAATTTATATACACTGCTCAAAAAAATAAAGGGAACACTTTAACAACACAATGTAACTCCAAGTAGATCACACTTCTGTGAAATCAAACTGTCCACTTAGGAAGCAACACTGATTGACAATAAATTTCACATGCTGTTGTGCAAATGGAATAGACAAAAGGTGGAAATTATAGGCAATTAGCAAGACACCCTCAATAAAGGAGTGATTCTGCAGGTGGTGACCACAGACCACTTCTCAGTTCCTATGCTTCCTGGCTGATGTTTTGGTCACTTTTGAATGCTGGCGGTGCTCTCACTCTAGTGGTAGCATGAGACAGAGTCTACAACCCACACAAGTGGCTCAGGTAGTGCAGTTCATCCAGGATGGCACATCAATGCGAGCTGTGGCAAAAAGGTTTGCTGTGTCTGTCAGCGTAGTGTCCAGAGCATGGAGGCGCTACCAGGAGACAGGCCAGTACATCAGGAGACGTGGAGGAGGCCGTAGTAGGGCAACAACCCAGCAGCAGGACCGCTACCTCCGCCTTTGTGCAAGGAGGTGCACTGCCAGCGCTCTGCAAAATGACCTCCAGCAGGCCACAAATGTGCACGTGTCTGCTCAAACGGTCAGAAACAGACTCCATGAGGGTGGTATGAGGGCCCGACGTCCACAGGTGGGGGTTGTGCTTACAGCCCAACACCGTGCAGGACGTTTGGCATTTGCCAGAGAACGCCAAGATTGGCAAATTCGCCACTGGCGCCCTGTGCTCTTCACAGATGAAAGCAGGGTCACACTGAGCACATGTGACAGAGTCTGGAGACGCCGTGGAGAACGTTCTGCTGCCTGCAACATCCTCCAGCATGACTGGTTTGGCGATGGGTCAGTCATGGTGTGGGGTGGCATTTCTTTGTGGGGCCGCACAGCCCTCCATGTGCTCGCCAGAGGTAGCCTGACTGCCATTAGGTACCGAGATGAGATCCTCAGACCCCTTGTGAGACCATATGCTGACACATGCACATTTGTGGCCTGCTGGAGGTCATTTTGCAGGGCGCTGGCAGTGCACCTCCTTGCACAAAGGCGGAGGTAGCGGTCCTGCTGCTGGGTTGTTGCCCTCCTACGGCCTCCTCCACGTCTCCTGATGTACTGGCCTGTCTCCTGGTAGCGCCTCCATGCTCTGGACACTACGCTGACAGACACAGCAAACCTTTTTGCCACAGCTCGCATTGATGGGCCATCCTGGATGAACTGCACTACCTGAGCCACTTGTGTGGGTTGTAGACTCTGTCTCATGCTACCACTAGAGTGAGAGCACCGCCAGCATTCAAAAGTGACCAAAACATCAGCCAGGAAACATAGGAACTGAGAAGTGGTCTGTGGTCACCACCTGCAGAATCACTCCTTTATTGAGGGTGTCTTGCTAATTGCCTATAATTTCCACCTTTTGTCTATTCCATTTGCACAACAGCATGTGAAATTTATTGTCAATCAGTGTTGCTTCCTAAGTGGACAGTTTGATTTCACAGAAGTGTGATTGACTTGGAGTTACATTGTGTTGTTTAAGTGTTCCCTTTATTTTTTTGAGCAGTGTATATTACACACTACCGGTTTATATATATATATTATATATATATATATATATAAAACACACTACCGGTCCAAAGTTTTAGAATGCTGTCACCGATTCCCCCGGTACTGCTGCCTACCGGTCAGTTTTACCGTCCAAAGTTTTACAATATATATTTAAGCTAACCCCAACTGTTTTCCTAACCTTAAACCTAATTCTCCAAACAAGCTACATTAATTATCCTAACCTGCTGCGTAAGGTCTGTTAACCTGCTATGAAAAGTCAAATCTGACATTAACTTGACAAAAGCTGGATCCTTTCTAGCCATGACCTTTAAGAACTTTGGAACTTTCCTCTGGATTCCCACATTCAGTACTCCCACAGGGGTGTTCAAAACTACAACACGAAATAAACATCACGGCACTGTCTTAAAATACTCACTATGAATTAAATGCTGCATTTACATTCACAATAATTCAATAGAAAACATGTGCTTTTTTATGTTGGTCAAAATAATCTGAAATTGCTTTTATGGAAGGAAGCCCTTATATTTTCTGATTTGTTAGCGTCTATGTCTATCCAGAATAAATGTGCAGCCGCAAGGCTGTCACATGCCACAATAGGACCAGAGAAATTCACCTGAACCAGACCTGAACACACACACAGTAATACCTGTACATACTTTGACCTAAAACAGTGTAAAACACCATTTCAAAACATAATGGAGTTCATTCACTGGTCACCTAATAATCCCCAGTTTACAATTGGCTCATTCATCCCCCTCCTCTCCCCTGTAACTATTCCCCAGGTCGTTGCTGCAAATGAGAACGTGTTCTCAGTCAACTTACCTGGTAAAATAATGGTAAAATAAAAATAAAATAAATAAATAAATTCAAACACCTTATAATTAAATATTTTCTGAAGAAGTTGGGATTCTATGGCACAGTACTTTACGGTACAAATCCTCCATAAATTGAAAGGCCCCCAAAAAAGACAGCACACATATCATGATTAAATGTCACAATAATTATTTATTAGTTAAGCATACATAGTATAATATAAATATAAAATATGCAATTTATTTTTAAAATTGGTGAGACATCATTATATCTGTGTTGAGACAACCATACAAACAGTTTAATTCTACCAAAATTGGTTATGCGGCTGTAACAAACTCTCGTTATGGTGCCATTCTAAAATAAGGTACAGAGAGAGGACAATTTACTGTAGCAGCATATGCATCACTCTTTAGAAACTGCAGAAAAGAAAACGTCAAACATACTCATCGGCACTGTACAAACAAGGAAACCGTTCACGGTGAAGTAATCAACAGAATGAAATGGAGTGGGAGATCATTAAATAATGTTCATTTTTTGTTGTATTTTTCGTTTCCTATGGTTGACATGCTCTCGAGTTGCAAAAGTCAGAAAGTGAAGTACTGGGCGAACCACTCCTGGCGCTGGGGGTCGGGGGATCCTACGGGTGACTCTTCTGTCTCAGGAGGGCTACACAGGGGGGCACACCACAACAGCAGCACAGTTACACAATACAGGACATTATTGACTAAGGAATCCTTATTACACCTTGGAGTTGAGAGTCATTTTATTTGATTTAAGTCTGTGGGTTTTATGCCTGTGTGATGTGTTTGTGAATGTTCCTTAGTGTCGTTGGTATAGTCATTCATCCAGTTCAGAGGATAATGGGATTTTGCTGCGGCAGTATAGATTTGATGATCTGCTCTTAAGTGTGAATGTTTCCTAGAAAACAATAACATTTCCATTGCGCTAACCAGCCTTTAATCGTGTTAAGTGTGCTCATTTCTAAGAGCCTGCGGCTCTACTAACTCTAACATTTCTGTTTTACATGATCATCCAGACATGAGGCTTTGTGAGATTAAATTACAAGACCATGCAGTTGTTAATCTTTGACTCAGGTCCTTGGGGGAGGACGCTGTCTTGGTTATATAGATATGTGAATGCATCTATTAAAAATCCTATGTACTACTTTCATACTACTTGTAAAGTTTCTTGTATGAAAGTCTGTAGTTTCTGAAAAGCCAATGCAATTGTAACCCCAAGGACAAAATCTGAGAGGGAAAATGTATTGAAAGACCATAACCTTGTCTATTGTTGGTTGTTCTAAGTCTACCTAAGATATAGCATATTCAACCTAATGCCTTTCACTGGGTTTGCTGGCTTGACCATAGCCTTGGCATTGACAAATTCACAATAACCGGCCAACAAACATCATTGTACTCGAACATTGCAGCTTTATTCCACATAAAATAACCTTTGCTCTTTGCCTATAGAGCTAGATATATCTCTGGCTGTCTGTCTGGCTGCCTGGTGTCTAGGGCTCTCCCTCAGCCTCAGTTGTTCAGGGTCGTAGCCCATTGATGGGCACCAGATGCCTCCTATCTATGAAGGGCTTGACATCCGACTGTCTGGAGAGCCAAAAAGGAGGAGAGGATGAGTGGGAGAAGTCTCATTGAAATGTCAGTACAGAACAAACCGTAATAATGTGAAGCGCTCTCCTCTCAACAACTAGAGTGTACAACGAGTTCAAGATGGAAAATATCTCAGTGATTTATGACTCAACTTTATATTGCAGTTGATATTTGACAAACACAAAGGCAAGGAAATTGCAGTCTGCGAATCTGACAAAGAACGGTGTAACTTCAGATATTTTGAGTTTTAATTTCCTACTATGGTTATTTCCACAGTTGTTATGTGAAATAACATCCTCTGAACTTAGTTTTATTATTACTATCATGACTAGATACAAATGAATGAACACAGTCTGCACTCATTCTTCACTGCACCAACTGTATTGCCCTAACTGAGCTGAACATGTCTGAAGTTTTTCAATTAAAGACACGTGGCTTCTTCATCCTGTGCGGAGCTTGAACTGTTTGTCTCTGAGAACTATCCTTAAATGTCTACTCTGTGATCATTCTCTCCTCAGTCTCAGTAGCCTCCATTGCAGCAAACCCAATTGAATGCTCAATTCCTCACCAATTTCAGATCCAGAGAACACCTGGGCTGAGACGGACAGGGCTGACTTCAACAACATCAAAAGCTAGAAGCAGAGAACTGGCATAAGCACGCATGCTAGTGTTTTTCATCGGGAAAACTCAAGTATGTATGCACATGTATTGTACTACACATTTGCTGGTGAGCTGAATTAAGAAGTTCTATTGATCTAGGTATCTTTTCCGAGGACTGAAGCATGTGTATTCTGGTATAGACCTCGTGAATGGAAATAGGGCAGCACTTCAGGAGCACTGCAACGAGATAGAAGCAGCCTTTGAATAATCTGAAATCAAATATGTAATACATGGCACCATTGTGTCATCATTTGCCCCTGCAGTTTGGTTAATACGAGTGGTATGTGCTTCAGCAGGTATGTAGTATGTGGGGGTGCATCTGTTGCTAAGTGTAAACAGGGTCAACCTTGCCAGGGGCTGAGACAGACAGGCCATGTGTGTGATGCAGTGATGGGAGAGTCCCATGACAATGGAGGGCAGCCCCGCACAAATCCGCCACGCCGACTCATCTGCAACTTATTTACATAGCAGCATGCAGCAAAGGCAACAGAAAGGGCCAAAGCTCCTTTGGCACAGTGCACACGGGTACAGATACATAACAAGTGCAGCAATAGGCAGAAACCTAAGTACCGGATGAGTAGAGGCATCATAAGCTAGTACAACACGTGCACACGAGAGTACCACATTAACATGTGTGCTTAATACACATGAACAGAATTATAGCTGGAAGCACAACAACGAGCAAAGCAATGCCAAGGCACAAGAGAGAGAGGCGTTCATTGATGAGAGGGAGAGTGTTGTTGTTATTGGAGGCTTCAGTTAGACGTTCACACATCCCCACACACAGAACTGTACATGGCAAGAAAATATCACCACCAATATTTTCCTCATGTAAAATCAAAACAATTTCACATCAAGGTGGACAACAAAGTGCAGTAAGTGCGGCAAGCCTGGAGGCCGATGAGGATGGGAGGTTTAACAGAACAATATCACCAATGAGTTGTAGGCCTATAACTTCCAGAACAAACGGAACAATTAACACAACGCAGAGACACAAAGAGACAACTCCTAGCGTGCACACTTCAGTTTGCATGTTAAGAGTGATGGTGGGGGTGGGGGTGGGGGGGGGGGGGGGGGGTGTAGTGGTACACATGCTCCTTTTGCATTCCAATGCCATTTTCAAAGCTTATGTATTTACTATACTTTATAATAGTATAGTAAAGTGTTGACACATCTCCAGCAGTGTGTCTGGAATATATTTTGTGTGTTTGAAAAGAAACCCTCCTGTGAAGTCACTGACTTCGCGGTATAAAGTAAAGATGAATTGACATAGCAGTGTATTGGGGGGGGGGGGGGATTGTGGGAGCTCTGCCTCTCTCCGAAAGCTAATTCTCGGGGGATGCAATCAAAGCCTCGCAAAAACTGCAGGCAAAGACAAAAACCATCATGTCCTTCAAATAGAATAGCAATCAAGAGGGAATCCTGGGATGAACCCTCAGCCTGTTGGCAACAGGCAGCACACAACTTAATCTATTATTCAAGGTAATTAAAGTTCTAGACTGGAGTGCTTAAATGTCTTTTGTCATTCCTAATTTAACGCTCTTTTGTTTATCAGAGCGAGGTCTGACAGAGGGGCGAAGAACATCAACATTCGCCAGTGAGGGTCACATTGAGAAGTTTCTTTTAAAGACTGAAGCCCAACATAAAGGGATATGACAGCTGACTCTGGAGAGGTTTGTATGAAAGCTGCCTATCTGTAGCTGTATGGGCCGAAGGTCAGGGCAAGCCTCTGTCTGTCTGTGTGTCAGTGTGCTTGACCCCTGGGCCTGCCCATGGTGCGGACGGAGGCGTCAGCGGCGAGGGAGGGGCGGCGCTCACCTCATGAATTTCTTGGGCTCTGTCGGAGGGGTCGGTGGGGGCAGAGGTTTGCTAGTGTTGAGCTCAAGGTGGTGAATGGGGGAGTTGGGGATAGGCTCTAGGCGGTTGGGCTGGGGTTGCCCGCTCCCCGTCCCTGTTCCTGTCGCCTCCAGAGCCCTGAGGTTTGGTGAGCTGCTGAATCGGTTTGCTGATTTGTCATTCTTTCTCTGTTGCTACACAGTAGGACAAAAACACAAACAAATGGGAAAAATAGGGAAAGCTAGTCCAATGGAAAAAAAGACTGCTGTGTATATATATATATATTTCTCATTCTCTTAGAGGATTTATGTGGATGGATGCTTTCTGATGGTCAAGCTCGCACCACTCAGCTAGTGAAGCAACAGTCGCTCTCAGCTTTATGTAAACTAAGATGGGCAAAAAAGGGATGCATCAAAGGAAGAGGCTACAGAAAGTTCACACTAACAAAGAATGGCTTGGAAAGCAAAGGAGAACTGGATGTCTGAACAGGGAGATAACACACACACACTGACTAACACACACACACACACACACACACACACACACACACACACACACACACACACACACACACACACACACACACACACACACACACACACACACACACACACACACACACACACACACACAAATGTACAAACACACATAATATCGGAAGTTATAGAACTTGAAATGGAATCAACAGTTACATATTGACCATGCAGAGTGATCCATTCAACTGGGAGACAGGGGGTTGCTGTGTTTACATTGGAATGGGACACAACTTCTCTCCACTAAAGGATGGAATGGTTCCAATGGAAATCAAGGTTAAATATACGTGGAAAATCTCCACTTCAATCATTCTCGACAACGACGTACAGGCAACCGGTTTAGGCTTGTAATGACCGGGATGGTTCCCTAATGGTTTCAAATTGTCACCGGTAGCTTTCGGGCTTCACAAAGTGTCAAAGATTATCTCAGATTAGCTATATGGCTCTAATCAACTGATGGTCAGTGTTAGTCCAGAGGTGTGTTAGCCTTGTGTGTCTGTCTGTATGGTGTGTAAGTGTACAGCGGTCAGCTCACCTTGATGAGGGGATTTATTACTCCCACGTTGGGACTGGTGTTGAACACTTTGTTGAAGTTGGTCTCTCTGTTCACCAACTCCAGCTGGTAGAACTTTTTGTCGTCCTGCACGTCCACAGAGAGATGCCAGTTAGGTCACGGTGCTCTGAGTTCGTGATGGAGCATCTCACTGATTGTTTACGACACACCTCACATACTCGGTCTACAATGGGCTTAGCAGTACAGGATGATAGCACTGGCTAAAGTCAGAGGGTTTCTATCCACTCTCTCTAGTGCCACAGACACTTTGTCACCGATACGGTATGCTGGATAACCTGTCTGAATGCATTGCTGGGACTCAAGGGCTGTAACATAGCTCTCGGAGTCTACTGCTGCTGCATGAGAACTCTTAGGTCATGCAAGGCTACAGCACTCCATAGTCTGGTCTACTATTGTTTGGAGGTAAACAGGCATGCAGGCTCCAAGTCTAGGATTATTGGGTAAAACCACAAAAGGGCATCCTGTAGGCCATCTTGTACTGTGTACATACACTTACCACCAGCTTCTTGACGAGGGACTCCCTCTCAGTAACCATGTCCTTTAGCTCAGCGATCACCTGCAGATCCTCAGGCCGGCTCTCCCTGTTCCGGAACTTATCCTCCGTGCCCTCCAGCCTGGGGAGAGGGGGGGGGGGGGGGGCATTAGGGCTCAGACGTCTCACAGTTTGTTTGTGTAACGTGATAATACAAGTGCCTTGGATCAGCTTGGGGATATGAGCATTAATACATGCTGACACTGAGGGACCATGTTTTGAAGGCTTCCCTTCCCTTACCTACAGTTCAATAGTAAAGCATTAGCTTTTAACTCTCCTACGTTTAATCTCATAATCAGAAAGCCTATTAGTGCTTGTGTACTATGATCAAAAAGTGGCAGTACATGTTTTTCCTGAATCTCCACTTTAACGTGTCAACAAATAACAAGCGCTCTTTAGAGGAGTTCTTATCAGTGTTCAAAGCCATCTGCCTCTCCACAGTTTTTTGCTGCCTCTAACTTGAGATTGATGACTTTAATATGCCGAGATATTGCTCGTACTGTAAACAAGCATCCATCATGTCCAGTTTGGCTCGTCGTCCTCAGCACTTACAGATGTGGAATGACAAGTGATACCAAACTCGCCATCAAAACGGCGACGCAAGACAGGGACAGGCAAGCGCTTGAATTAGAGGGAGAGCACATTGGATATCATGATAATTGCTTCTGCTGCGCTGCTATGCATCAGCGATCTGTTCATTTCTTGCTCTACTACACATCACTTCAGTGTCACATTTCACTATAGACTCATCTGCATCCAGGGGTGTAAAGTACTTAAGTAAAAATACTTTAAAGTACTACTTAAGTAGTTTTTTTGGGTATCTGTACTTTACTATTTATATCTTTGACTACTTTTACTTTACTACTTTCCTAAAGAAAACAATATACTTTTTACTCCATACATTTTCCCTTACTCCCAAAAGTACTCGTTACATTTTGAATGGCTAGCAGGACAGGAAAATGGTCCAATTAACTCACTTATCAAGAGAACATCCCTAGTCATCCATACTGCCTCTGATCTGGCGGACTCACTAAACACAAATGCTTCATTTGTAAATTATGTCTGAGTGTTGGAGTGTACCCCTGGCTCTCCGTAAATAAAAAAATGGTGCCATCTGGTTTGCTTAATATAAGGAATTTGAAATTATTTATACTTTTCCTTTCAATAATAATTTTAGCGGTTACATTTACTTTTGATACTTAAGTATATTTAAAACCAAATACTTTTAGAATTTTACTGAAGTAGAATTTTACTGGGTGACTTTTACTTGAGTCATTTTCTATTAAGGTATCTTTACTTTTACTCAAGTATGACAATTAGGCACTTTTTCCACCACTGTCTGTATCCCTACACATTTTCCAAGCACACCCGTGTGAAATAAACATGTTGCTGCAGTGCAGCCTGGGAAGCTGGTGCTGGCTTGCTTTCTATAAATATATCACACTCCATTCAACTCTCTAGCGACATTGCTCAAAACAGATGTGACAACAACCAATCAGACAACAAACTCATGTTGGTTCCCAGGGGCTTAACCAATAGGAGATGTAATGAGATAAAATATTCATAAAGCATAAATGGCGTAATAATTTAGCGTTGGTCAGGGACTGGCTTTGGGTGAACGAAGCTGCCATGGTGATTAATTGGGGAGGGGACAGGGGCTGTCGTTAAAATAGATTTGTCCTGTGCTTAATTAGCAGGCAGTAAATCGGCCACCTCAAGGGAAGGCCCTGGAAATGTCAACTAGTCAGCAAATTGATAATGACAGGGGCTCGAACCAGCAGGTAAGTGTTGGTTTTAGAAAGGTTAGTAACAGAGAAATCTATGTAGGGCCAATGTGACCTATTTTTACAATATCGTAATGGATTCTGTTTGTCAGTCAAATTCATGGAGGAACAAGCGCACAAATAATGATGTATGCTTCACTAGCATTTCATTTTGATGTTGTGAAAGGAGTGATTGAGCCATGAGAAGATTTGGTGGGGAACATCACAGATGAGCTATTTTAAACAGAGGCTCTCTCTGCAGTAGCTGGCTGTGTGTCTAGATTGTGCTCTCATTCAAGTGAAAGTGAAACCAAATTAGGTCACTCCTGACAGCAAAATCCACAGTCCTAGGGCCCTCGCTGAGGCCTTGCATCTGTTTCTCCTCTGTTCCGCTCTCATATTCAAAAATAGTTCCTATGGAGACGCACGGATCATTTATGTGTGCCTTCCTAAGCTCCCTATTTCATTTCCATAATCAATACATCTCCATTGATCTATTCACAGCAGTTTGCAGGCCATTTTTCTATGTCTAGGCTTGTATTTGCTGGTGTGTACTGTGTGTGTATTGTGGTGTCTTGAAAGCTAGGGCAGCTGCACACCCAGCTGGAGGTTTATCCCCAGTAGGACACTGCTACATGGACAGTGTGTGTGTGTGTGTGTGTGTGTGTGTGGGTGTGTGTGTATGTGATGGGATATTGAGGACACAGTCACCTCCGTACAGCACACGTGGGAAATAAAACAAGTCAGCCAGATCTCTCATAGGGAGCTGTATCTGTACTACTGGGAGGGTAAGGAGAGAGAGAAGGACCTTCCCAATGGGCCATATTCACCTCCGGAGGTCATGTGTAGCCCCCTTCTCTCTCCTCTTGGAATCCATCCCTCCCTCCCTCCCTCTCATCCTTCCTTCCATTCATCGCTGTATCTGTCTGGGGCACTCACCTTTTCACCCTCTGTTGCTCTGCCAGGGACTGTGGTCTTTCATCATCTGCCAGGGCTTTATATAATTTCACACACACACACACACACACACACACACACACACACACACACACACACACACACACACACACACACACACACACACACACACACACACACACACACACACACACACACACACACACACACACACACACACACACACACACACACACACACACACACACACACACAGCTATATACTGGATGTACTGTACGTACAGGAATTGCAGAGCAGAGATCTTGTCTTTGAGGAGCTCCTGGGCCTTGTTGAAGTCACACAGCATGTTCTGAGTCTCTCTGTTGTGCATGGCGTTCATCTCAGCCATCTCCCGCTCGTGTTTCTTACACAGGTCCTGTTCATGAGCCCTGATGAGAAGAGACCAGACCATTAAAGCCCATTCAGATCACACGCCTTTATACGCCTCTCCAGCTCTGAGGCTCTGAGTCTCTGGTCCAGAGGTGTTACAGTATCCTAACGAGGCACAATTACCACAGACACATTCCTTTTCATCCTGCTGCCGCTATTCAAATTGTATTCATCTTTGACTTTCTTTCGTTTCCTGACATACTCGTCCTTTCCTAGAAAGACATACATAATTCATTGCAGAGGGCTCTGGAGGAGAGGTATCACTGTTTCGCCATAAGTGAAAAAAACACTCCTCTCTATTTACTTATAGATTTATTTTGAATCGGGACAGATGGACAGGACTTTTCCAGGGCATTTCACAAGCTCATTTAAATTCCCTGCATGGTAGCGGTGACTGTCTCCTCTCAGTGGGCTTTATGTCAGTGCTGCTCACTCTGAGGTACTGCAGTCGGAGAGAGAGACCACGAGGAGTGCAGAGGAATATGTTTGTCTCTCCCTGAGTAACACCCTGAGGGACACATCATTTCCAATGTATTTATATATTATGTTATTTTTATCTCAGGAAACTAGGATTCGCCAGCGTGTTACATAATTGGAAGTGAAACGTGCTCCACGAGGGGCTTGGAATCCTGCCAGCGATGTGTGTCGTTGATGTCACACATGCATGCACACACAAACAGGCGTGCGCTGATGCATACACATGCGCACTGGAACACTAGCCCTCTGATTCAGAGGGGTTGGGTTAAATGCGGAAGACACATTTCAGTTGAATGCATTCAGTTGTACAACTGACTAGGTATCCCCCTTTCCCAATGGGACTCCCTAAATCTTTCTCAAACACCCATAAAAGGCTACTCTCCTCGTTGTTATCCTCACAAATAATCCTTATAGGCATCAGTCTGGTGTTTTCTGTAATGACCTTAGCGATCACTGTTTTACAGCCTGCAGTGTTCGTAATGGCTGCTCAGTGAAACGACCTGTCCTGATTTGTCAAAGACGCTTGGTAAAAACCTATAATGAGCAAGCCTTCCTTCATGAACTGGCCTCTATAAAATGGTATAGAATCAGCTTGATCCCCTCTGTCGAAGATGCTTGGACCTTCTTTTTTGATATTTTCAGTGGTATTGTTAACAAACACGCCACCATAAAGAAAAAGATAATTAAAAACAGGTTCAGTTCCTGGTTCGACCGTGATCTAGCAGAGTTACTCCACCTCAAGAAAAGGCTCGGCACACGCATACTCAGGCTGACTGGCTCTCGTTCAGGCAAATGAGAAATAAGTGGACTCAGGGGAAGGCCAAAGTTAGTTACTTTAAGGAGCAGTTCTCGCTCTGTGGGTCTAACCCCAAGAAGTTCTGGAAAACGGTTAAAAACCTGGAGAATAAACCTTCCTCCTCACAGCTGCCCATGTCCCTTAATGTTGATGATGTGGTTGTTACTGACGAGAAGCACATGGCTGAGCTCTTTAATCACCACTTCATTAAGTCAGGATTCCTATTTGACTCAGCCATGCATCCTTGCCCGTCCAACATTTCCTCATCTCCCACCCCTTCTAATGTGACTAGTCAGATGGTTTGACCCTTTCTTCTTTAAGGATGCTGCCCCTATCATCGCCAAGCCTATCTCTGACCTTTTTAACCTGTCTCTCCTCTCTGGGGAGGTTCCCATTGCTTGAAAGGCAGCCACTGTTAGTCCTTTATTTAAAGGGGGAGATCAAGCTAATCCTAACTGCTATAGGCCTATTTCTATGTTGCCCTGTTTACCAAAAGTGTTGCAAAAACACAAATAATCAATTGACTGGCTTTATTGATGTCTATAGCATTCTCTCGGGTATGTAATCTGGTTTCCGCTCAGGTTATGGATGCGTCACTGCAACCTTAAAGGTCCTCAATGATGTCACCATTGCCCTTGATTCTAAGCAATGCTGTGCTGCTATTTTTATTGACTTGGCCAAAGCTTTTGAAACAGTAGACCATTCCATTCTTGTGGACCGGCTAAGGAGTATTGGTGTCTCTGTCTCTGAGGGGCCTTTGGCGTGGTTTGCTAACTACCTCTCTCAAAGAATGCAGTGTATAAAGTCCGATCATCTGCTGTCTCAGCCACTGCCTGTCACCAAGTGAGTACCCCAAGGCTCGATCCTAGGCCCCACGCTCTTCTCAATTTACACCAACAACATAGCTCAGGCAGCAGGAAGCTCTCTCAACCATTTATATGCAAATTATACAGTCTTATACTCAGTTGGCCCATCCCCGGATATTGTGTTAAACACTCTACAACAAAGCTTTCTTAGTGTCCAACAAGCTTTCTCTACCCTTAACCTTGTTCTGAACAACTCAAAAATAAAGGTAATGTGGTTAGGTAAGAAGAATGCCCCTCTCCCCACGGGTGTGATTACTACCTCTGAGGCTTTAGAGCTTGATGTAGTCACCTCATACAAGTACTTGGGAGTATGGCTAGACGGTGCACTGTTCTTCTCTCAGCACATATCAAAGTTGCAGGCTAAATTTAAATCTAGACTTGGTTTCCTCTTTCGTAATAGCTCCTCTTTCACCACAGTTGCCAAACTAACCCTGATTCAGATGGCCATCCTACCCATGCTAGATTACGGAGACATACTTTATAGATCGGCAGGTAAGGGTGCTCTCGAGCGGCTAGATGTTCTTTACCATTCGGCCATCATATTTGCCACCAATGCTCCTTATAGGACACATCACTGCACTCTATACTCAGTAAACTGGTCATCTCTGTATACCCGTCGCAAGACTCACTGGTTGATGCTTATTTATTAAACCCTCTTAGGTCTCACTCCCCCCTATCTGAGATATCTACTGCAGCCCTCATCCTCCACATACAACACCCGTTCTGCAAGTCACATTCTGTTAAAGGCCACACACATCCCTGGGTCGCTCGCCTTTTCAGTTCGCTGCAGCTAGCGACTGGAATGAGCTGCAACAAACACTCAAACTGGACAGTTTTATCTCAATCTCTTCATTCAATGACTCAATCATGGACACTCTTACTGACAGTTGTGGCTGCTTTGCCTGATGTATTGTTGTCTCTACCTTCTGACCCTTTGTGCTGTTGTCTGTGCCCTATAATGTTTGTCCCATGTTTTACGCTGCTGTTGCTACCATGTTGTGTTGTTACCATGCTGTGTTGTCATGTGTTGCTCCCTAGCTATGTTGTTGACTTAGGTCGGTCTTTATGTAGTGTGGTCTCTCTTGTCGTGATGCGTTTTGTCCTATATTTATATATATTTTTTAATCCCATCCCCCGTCCCCGCAAGAGGCCTTTTGCCTTTTGGTAGGCCGTCATTGTAAATAAGAATTTGTTCTGACTTGCCTAATTAAATAAAGGTTAAATAAAAATAAAATGAAATGTGCTTAGTTATCCCTAGCTCTAGAAAAGCGTCAGCCTCCATTATTTTATTCATCACCAAACAGGCCTTTAATTCTAATGAGAGTTCCTGCCGTTCATTCCATCCGGGCCTTAGCCACACATTATGAATTAATATAAGAGTGAATGATGAATTATCAGCCTGTGGGAAAAGCATGATAATAGATTATATTTAGGCCTTGCCCCAAATAACCGTTTCATATTTCCTTATCAATTTATTTGGCCGTATAACAAAATGTCAAAAGGGACCATGTCATCAAAGGGAATAATAAAGCACAAAATATAAACCAGGACATCTAGCAGGGAGAGGCAAATTGGCCTCCTCTCTTTCTGCCAGTATCCTTCCACTTTAATCTAACTTGAAAACGATGCCAGCACTGCCAATGGCCACTGACAGTCACATCTAAACAAGAGGAAGTCCCACAACTGAACTTCTCGTGTTGTGATTCACCAGTCATCTAAATGAACTAAACAATCCAAAAGAACCTTAATGGTGACCATATTAAAACGAGGTACCTGCAGGGATACGGAGATTCACCTACAGTGCCCTCAGAAAGTATCCACACCTCTTGACTAATTACACAATTTGTTGTGTTCCAGCCTGATTTTGAAATTGATTAAATGGAGATTTTGTGTCACTGGCCAAACACACAATACCCCATAATGTCAAGTGGAATTATGTTTTTAGACATTTTTAAAAATTTATTTAAAATGAAAAGCTGAAATGTCTTCCGTCAATAAGTATTCAACCCTTTTGTTATGGCAAATTTAAATAAGTTCAGGAGTAAAAATGTGCTTAACAAGTCACATAATAAGTTGCATGGACTCCCTCTGTGTGCATTAATAGTGTTTAACATGATTTTTGAATGACTACCTCATCTCTGTACCCCACACATACAATTATCTGTAAGGTCCCTCAGTCGCGCAGGGAATTTCAAACACAGATTCAACCATAAAGACCAGAGAGGTTGTCCAATACCTCGCAGAGAAGGGTACCTATTGGTAGATGGGTAAAACAATGGCAGACATTGAATATCCCTTGGAGCATGGTAAAGTTATTAATTTGGATTAATAACACTATGGTATATCAATACACCCAGTCACTATAAAGATACGGGCATCCTTCCTAACTCAGTTGCCAGAAAGGAAGGAAACTGCTCGGGGAATGCACCATTAGATCAATGGTGACTTTAAAACAGTTACAGAGTTTAATGGATGTGATAGGAAAAAACTGAGGATGGATCAACAACATTGTAATTACTCGACAATACTAAACAAATTACAGAGTGAAAAGAAGGAATAAAAGAATAAATAACAGAATAAAAATATTCCAAAACAACTTGTTTGCAATAAGGCACTGAAGTAAAACTGCTAAAAATGTGGCAAAGAAATTAACTGTATATCCTGAATACAAAGGATTATGTTTGGGGCAAATCCAAAACAACACATCACTGAGTACCACTTTTCATATTTTCAAGCATGGTGGTGGCTGCATCATGTTATGGTACGGTTGTCAACGGCAAGGGAGTTTTTTAGGATAAAAAGCAACGAAATGGAGCTAAGCACGGGCTACATCTGAGAGGAAAACCTGATTCAGTCTGCTTTCCACCAGGACAATAACCTAAATGTAACCTAAATGTAACCTAATGTTCCTGAGTGGCCTACTGTAGCTACAGTTTTGACTTAAATCAGCTTGAAAATCTATGGCAATACTTTAAAATGGCTGTCAATGATCAACAACCAACTTGACAGAACTTGAAGAATTAAAAAAATTATAATGTTCAAATATTATACAATCAAGGTGTGGAAATCTCTTAGAGACTTACCCAGAAAGACTCACAGCTGTATTTGCTGCCAAAGGTGATTCTAACATGTATTGACTCAGGGGTGTGAATACTTATGTAAATGAGATATTTCTGTATTTCATTTTCAATAAATTTGCAAACATTTCTAAAAACATGTTTTCACTTTGTCATTATAGGGTATTGTTTGTAGAAGGCTGACACAATAAATATATTTAATCAATTTTGAATTCAAGCTGTAACACTGAAGACACTGTAATTAAGTTTGGCAACGCAACAACATTACTGTAGATGGCGAGTTTTTGTGTCAACCCTTCTTTGTGTCACCCCATAATGCTCTGTCGTGGGGTCACGGCCCTCCCCTCCTCCCACCCACCTGATCTGCTGGTTGGCCTCACTGCGGATCTTCAGCACCTCTTTGCCCTTAAGCTCCAGCTCCTTGGTGAGCGTGTTGATGTTTTCATTCAGTGTGTGGATTTCGTGGTCCAGCTCAGCAATGTGGTTCTTCCTCCTTACCACCTCCTCCTGCAGGTCTGAGATACGGCCCAGCAACTCCCTCTCCTTTGGGGTAATAGGCAGACATACACAGGCACACACACAAAGATACACAGAAACACACAAAAACCAAGCAAAAAAAAACACACGTTTGAGTTAGCATTTGATCTCATTTGTGCATTCTTGCTGTGCTGTTGTGCTGCCTCCTTGTATTCCCAAGGGGTACTGTGATGTTGGATACCATCTTTACAGTGCCATGATGCTACAGCTTAAGTGGGCACACTAACATACCATGGTCACTAGTGATTAGGCCTGGGAATTGCCAGGCACCTTACGATACAATATTTCCACGATACTTAGATGCCGATACGATCTGTATTGCGTTTTGATACTGTGATTTTATTGCAATTCGATGTTCCAAACATATTGCTCATTATATGTCTGCTGCAGAAAGACATGAGAGAGCCATGAGAAAACAAGTTTTATCAGTCATGGAAATTAAAGTCCTGAAAATAAATTGTCTCCCTATTTAAAAATAAGATAGAGAACAAGCTATGAAGGAAAAAAACTGGAGTTTTAGTGCAAATATACAGGCAGCAAGCGCAAAAATTACATTGCGAGATTGTCAAAATGATACGTCGAAGAAAATGTGTTGTTCAGATGGGTTAAATGGAGAAGTAGCCTGAAATCTGGACACTGACTGTAGGTCTATAACCTCTCACATAGCCTAATCTAATAATAACTCATGCAGAATTAAGATTATTGTTGTAAAATTATACACCAAATGTACATTTTGACTCGAGAACAGGAGTGGAGAAATATGATGTCACGTTCGCTGGAATAAATATCGGAACAAGGCGCAGCGGATGTTGAGTTCCACATAATTTAATGATAAAGTGAAACTTAGAAAAGACAAAAACAAATAAACAATAAACTAACAACAAACCGTGACTACAGAGGTGCAACGTGCACTAACTCAAAACAGTATCCCATAAAACACAGGTGGAAAAATGCTACTTAAATATGATCCCCAATTAGAGACAACGATTACCAGCTGCCTCTAATTGGGAATCATACAAAATCACCAACTGTCATGCCCTGGCCTTAGTTATCTATGTTTTCTTTATTATTTTAGTTAGGTCAGGGTGTGACATGGGCGATGTAGACGTTTTTGTCATGTCTAGGGGTTTTGTATGTTTATGGGGTTTTGTCTAGTCTAGGTGTTTGTATGTCTATGGCTGCCTAGATTGGTTCTCAATTAGAGGCAGCTGTTTATCATTGTCTCTGATTGGGAACCATATTTAGGCAGCCATATTCATTGGGTATGTCGTGGGTGATTGTCTATGTGTAAGTTGCCTGTGTCTGCACTTATCATTATATAGCTTCACGTTCGTTTGTTGTTTTTGTAAGTCTGTTTAAGTATTCTTCGTTTCGTTATAATAAATAGAAGAATGTATTTATATCACGCTGCGCCTTGGTCCTCCTCTCTTCAACCATACGTCGAACGTGACACCAACATAGAAAAACAAAACTAGAACCCCACATAGAAATAATAAACTAGACTAACCCCCAGTCACGCCCTGACCTACTCTACCATAGAAAATAAGGGCTCTCTATGGTCAGGACGTGACATATGATTTACTTCTTTCAGCATCTTGAGAAAATGAATGCGCGGTTAGCAACCGTCTGTAATGGTGCTATTTTTATCAGCATAAAATCCTAATTTCAAACAACATAAAATATGCATCCAAGCTGAACTGAAATCTCCTCAAAAACATGTTGTGTCGTTTTTAACAGCTTTTCATTTACTTAAAAACGGTCAAACTGATACAATTCTGCAAGTAAAATCTTTCCCGTTGTAAGGGGTGTGTAACTGGTGGCAGGGAAGTCAGACGCAGGAGAGCAGAACTAGGTAATAGCCGGCGCAGTTTAATTCCAAAACCAACGGCATCAAGAAAATAACAACTTGGGTACAAAACCCGACGCGCACCAGTCAACATGTGCACAAGCACTTACAAACAAACAATACCACACAAAGACATGGGGGGAACAGAGGGTTAAATACACAACCCATAATGAGGGAATGAAAACCAGGTGTGTGGGAAAACAAGACAAAACAAATGGAAAATGAAAAATGTATCGGCGATGGCTAGAAGACCGGTGACGTCAACCTCCGAACACCGCCCGAACAAGGAGAGGAACCGAATTCGGTAGAAGTCGTGACACCCGTTGAATTAATTATTTTTTTTACATTTTCTTCCAGGTCCCTAACAAGCTTTGCTGCGCGAGAGAAGCAGATATGAAAGAGGGCAAGGGTTTATTTAGTCTTCTAGGGCAACAAGTCATGAGAAGAGAAGCTGCATTTATATAAGTATAGACAAGTTGACTAACAAATAGGCTATAAGCAGAAACAGGCCTATATCTAAAAAGGTCTGTAAAAAAATAGTTCTGCCATCTCTGACTGTACAGCTCATTTTATATATTTGCGGGTTAGGTTGGATGCGGGCCTCAGATTTTTACTTTTTCACATAGTCAGGGGTTGCTGATGGGTTAATAGCAACAGTGGTGGAAAGAGTACCCAGTTGTCATACTTGAGTAAAAGTAAAGATACCTTAATAGAAAATTACTCAAGTAAAAGTGAGTCACCCTGTAAAATACTACTTGAGTAAAAGTCTAAAAGTATTTGGTTTTAAAAAATATACTTAAGTATCAAAAGTAAAAGGTAATTGTTCAAATATACTTAAGTATTGAAAGTAAAAGTAAAAATAATTTCAAATTCCCTATATTAAGCAAACCAGACGGCACCATTTAAAAAAATATATATATATATTTTTACAGAGAGCTAGGGGACCACTCCAACACAGACATAATTTACAAATTAAGCATTTGTGTTTAGTGTGTCCGCCAGATCAGAGGCAGTAAGGATGACCAGGGGATGTTCTCTTGATAAGTGTGTGAATTATACAATTTTCCTGTCCCGCTAGCCATTCAAAATGTAACGAGTACTTTTGGGTGTAAGGGAAAATGTATGGAGTAAAAAGTATGTTTTCTTTAGGAAAGTAGTGAAGTAAAAGTAAAAGTAGTCAAAAATATAAATAGTAAAGTACAGATACCCCCAAAAAACGACTTAATTAGTACTTTGAAGTATTTTTACTTAAGTACTTTACACCACTGAATAGCAATTGCGGGTGAACAAACAGCTGACCCGCGCATTACTAATGGCCACCACTCAACCTCTCTTTCAGCACTAAATGTATAATTCACTGGACACGTGTGTTGTGAGGTTGTTAGTACTGATGCTGCTGATATGTCTGAACAAATCTCTAAATATATCTTATATTAATAAATAAAAGTGACTGTACTGCTTGTATTTGTTTATACTAGTCTGAGCTACAACAACGTGCTAGATGACTGTTGTATCGCCTGGAAAAGGTCGCATCCCAGGAAAAAGGTCATCTTCTGACTATTCGCTCAAACCTGGCTGTTGCTGTCTGGTCCAGTCAGGGTCCATTGTACTGAACACCTACTGGTAAAGCATTCACTAGAATACATGTATTTAGTCAATTGTTCAGTATGTAATAGGGACAACGCTGCCATTTAAATCTAGACGGACTATTATCACTCTCTTTCTCAAAGTTACTCAAACTCTACAGTTTGATAGATCAAATGCAAACATCCCCTTTAGCCCAGGCAGAAATACATGTAATTACCTGATTATACTGTTCAGAGAACTATAACTACATCCCAGTTGTAGATGAATCATGCTTTGCTTGGCTCAAAGATCATTTCCCCCTTCAGCAACGGCACATCTTTTAAAAAGTCCTTCCCTCGAAAACAGAGACTAAGCAAAGCATGACTTGACTTGACAGCATACCGTCAAGTCAAACTCTGGTATTGAAGTTGATGGCTCTTGTGTAATCAGATTACAATCTGTATTCATTTTGAATTCCTGTAAATATAATTTCATGCCAGCTGATTATTGTGATAACAATATTGTAGTTATTAATGTGTGGGCCACTGCAGGGGGCTGGTTTCAGTGGACTAGCTCACTCTCTTCCATAGAAGCTTGTTAACCCATCCTCTGCCTAACAGAGATTCACTGTGACATTTCTGCTGACTCCCCAGTGGATACCTGTTTTGCTTGGGAGCCAACATGATTGCCATGTCTCTGCATGGGTTGGTTGTGGATTACACAGGTAGAGGCAGGCAGCGCTGAACATCAGTGTGGGAAAGGGAGTTTTTGGCTATGCTCCAATTGGCATGTGACCCTATCTTTGTGTATGCAGTGGCTGGTTAGGCGAGTGCGTGTCTGTGTGTCCATTTGTGTGACAATGTGTGCGCGCAAGTTGATTTGATTGATGTGTGCCTGGGCTGTAAAGTGAGAGAGTGGCGGCAGCTCTATTAGCAGCACTGAGCCTCACAGTGAGGACCCTAGGCTGACCTGCAGAGGTTCAGAGGGACAGTCTGAATACCACCCTGACAACTAACACTCTCCGTTACGGTGGCACTATAAAATAGCAATATTTATTGTCCATCTAAAGATGGACACTGTTGGAACTTTTGTATGGTGGAGCCATTTGAGCGGTACTTCTCAAAATCAAACAGACACTTTTCTAGGGCAAAGGAAGCTTTAAAGGCTTTGGACAAAATGTCACAGGAAAAAAATAGCACTTCAGGTATCAAAGACTCTTCTGAGGGGATGGTGGGAAGTTGGTAGACGGAGCTCCCAACTCCAATAATCACCATATTTGATCTCTGTTCTTTGACAAAAAGCTCTTCAGAAAATGATTTAATTTCTGTGGCTGGCTGGCACTTAGTTTGACAGCAGTGTGACTGGAGATGGGTAGAGGGTACAGTACAGTGGTAGAGGTCTGGGAATAGGAAGGTCTCAGCGAGGAGCTGATTAGAAGACAAGTCTACTGGCCTCGTGAGGCCTCTTTGAGCCCCAGCGCCCCAGTCTCTCTCTCTCTTTCTCTCTCTACAGTTCCAGAACAGACTGATCAAAAGGCCAGCCAGAGCACAGCCTCATCATTAGCGGCTGGAAGCCACATACAGAGAGAGAGAGAAAGAGAGGAAGTGAGAGAGAGCTGAGTCACTAGAGGGAAGCAGTCAGATCCTGTCTGTGAAGCCGGAGTGATTGGAGGTACGGAGACCCTCACCCCCAAAACTCAACCTCTCCGGGGCTACATCACATCACAAGGATGGGAGGTATCGAGCTGCTGCCATTAGTCCAAGAATTGCCACGCACCAGAGAGAGGTGAGTCACAATGGCAGATTAAATCTTTCTTCAGCCTCCATAAATGATATGAGATCAAGTATACCTGTGGTTGGAATTCAAATCATACCCAATACTGCAACAAAGCAGGAATAACTCCAGGGCCATTGATCCGCCATACAGGTGACACTGAAACGTCATTGATAAGGAAACTTCTTTACAGATTAGGCTCTGTCATAGTAACTATGAGTCACGACCACTGAGGGGAGAGACCATCCTCATTCCCCCACCCCAGCAGGAGCGTGCACCTCCTCTAAACATCCCGATCTGCCCAATAATCTGGGAAAATAGAGGCATCTATCACAGTTTGCAAACAGGCCGTGGCGTGTCTCCGCTGTGAAAAATAGGTCCGCTGGTGATGAGGAGCCATTAGCGATGCTTCAGTTGTTGGAGATGAATTGAGCATTTACAGGGCTGTGTAGGATTTCATTAAGACTAGGTCTCATAGACAGACATTGTTTTGAGGAATCAGCCTCCGGAGACTACAGCGTGGGGATATTAACTTTCAGATACAGAAAAACGTGAGAGGAAATATGACACAGACCTCTCGATGGCCCAAAATGCACACGGGCGCGCACACGTACGCACATGGGCGCACACACACACTCTAAACATTCTTCAGAGCCGTTTGTCTGTCAGAAGCCGAGCATTCGTCTGTGGGGAAAACTGATCACTATCCCCAGCAAAAGCAATTCTCCACACCGCAGACCAGGCCTGCTAATCTCACAGCTCATTAAACAAGCCGGCACCATGCATCTCTCAGGGGCCACAATTATCGATAAGGCAACACAGCGCTCAGCGCGGGCCCCGCCGCCCGCCGAACCATCAACAGCTCAGCACAGGGAGTTATTTGTTAGATACATCTCTACGTTTCCCAGAAAGAGGACGAGCAACACTTTGTACCTCTCTTCAGACAGCCCTCTCTCTATCTGCCGGGGCTGCTGGGCTGGAGGGACTGTTCAAAGGAAAACACCATGCTCGGCGTTGCTAAGGCTCTTTGATTAAGGCACTGAAGGCACATGTTCATTCTAAAGATCAGAGCTTTGCCATTTACTGGGTAAAACCACAACACCTCTATAAGAGACAACAGCAGCCGTACAGTCTGGGAAACATAACTGGCGGCTGTGATTAGCAGATCTGTATAATGAAGGATGACTCAATGTACGGGCAGTATGGGCATAATGCATTTAAATGATGGATGGCTCACTTGGGAGGGATGTCTCAGCGGCTGGGAAATCATACAGCCCTATGGGACATAGACAAAGAGACAGGGCTGTGTCTGATACGTCTGACTGCTGAGCTGAACACAGACAGTTTGAAGGAGAGGGGGCTTAGAGAAGGTTGTTGGTTGATTGAGACACCACCAGGAAGCCTGTTAATGCCATGAGAGATGTCAGACGTACTAGTACTGTAGTGCTTGGATATGGCAGCCCTATAAGGGATGAGAAGAACAGGCCATGGTTCACTTCACACACACCTCTCAGGGGCAAAGACCAGGCAGGGCATTTCATATGAATTTGGGATATGCATTGCTGTCTAATACAAGCGAGAAACACGCCTCAAAGACCTCAATATATTTCCTGTTTTGTTTTCCAGGTATCCTCGCATCGTAACAGAAGGTGGATCTCACAGACCTGGCAGTGTGGTGCCAGGACAACAACCTCTCCCTCAATGTGAACAAGACAAAGGAGCTGATCATGGACTACAGGAAAAGGCGGGCCGAACTGGCCCCCAGTTAAAATCGACGGGGCTGTAGTGGAGCGGGTCGAGAGTTTCAAGTTCCTTGGTGTCCACATCACCAACGAACTATCATGGTCCAAACACACCAAGACAGTTGTGAAGAGGGCACGACAACACCTTTTCCCCCTCAGGAGACTGAAAAGATTTGGCATGGGTCCCCAGATCCTCAAAAAGTTATACAGCTGCACCATCGAGTGCATCCTGACCGGTTGCATCACCACCTGGTATGGTAAGTGCTCAGCATCTGACCGCAAGGCGCTATAGAGGGTAGTGCGTACGGCCCCGTACATCACTGGGGCCAAGCACCTGCCATCCAGGACCTCTATATCAGGCAGTGTCAGAGGAAAGCCCTAAAAATTGTCAGAGACTCCAGTCACCCAAGTCAAAGACTGTTTTCTCTGCTACCGCACGGTAAGCAAGTCTAGGACCAAAAGGCTCCTTAACACCTTCTACCCCCAAGCCATAAGACTGCTGAACAATTAATCAAATGGCAACCAGAATATTTACATTAAAACCCACCTGCCCCCTCCATTTGTTTTGTACACTGCTGCTACTCGCTGTTTATTATCTATGCATAGTCACTTCACCCCTACCTACATGTACAAATTACCTCGACTAACCTGGACCCCCGCACATTGACTTGGTACCAGTAACCGTACCCCCTGTATATACAGTTGAAGTTGGAAGTTTACATACACCTTAGCCAAATACATTTAAACTCAGTTTTTCACAATTCCTGACATTTAATCCTGTTAAAAATTCCCTGTCTTAGGTCAGTTAGGATCACCACTTTATTTTAAGAATGTGAAATGTCAGAATAATAGTAGAGAGAATTATTAATTTCAGCTTTTATTTCTTTCATCACATTCCCAGTGGGTCAGAAGTTTACATACACTCAATTAGTATTTGGTAGCATTGCCTTTAAATTGTTTAACTTGGGTCAAACGTTTCAGGTAGCCTTCCACAAGCTTCACAGAATAAGTTGGGTGAATTTTGAATCATTTCGTATTTTTTCCCATTTTTTATTGAATATTTGAAACATACAATATACTTGCAGTGAAGCCGCTCAATAACTACATCATACCAGTCATCCAACAGATTCCCATTCAGAGCGACACACAGAAGCATCCAGGGTCAGTGCCCTGCTCAATGCCCTGACCGATCCTACCACCAGGCCAAAAAATGTGAACCCGAACCCTCCAAGATCCCCCCCCCCCCCCCCCCCCCCACAGTTCCCCAATAGCTGTTGCTCAACCATTCGAGACTCCTCCCACAGTTCCCCCACGAAGAAAAAATAAATAAAAAAGACAATTAATTCCATTCCCCACCCCCCAAGAACCCCCCAATGCACCAACAACCAAGAGAATGAACTAAAGAGAAAAAAGGAAAAGACAGAAGAAAACAGCAAACAAAAATGCAAAAAAAAAATACTATACATTTAAAACAAAGGACATCAAGGACAACTGAAATCATAACAGCAATGCCAACTGTATATGTTTGTGTGCATGTCTGGCACTATTACATGTATGTGTGTGTTCTTGTATGTGTTTATTTGAATGAGAGTGTGTGTGTATATGCATGTGTACAAACACCTGCACGGCATCAGCCTCAGGCAAACCGGCATTAGTTGTAAAAACACTGCCACTTAGTGTCATTCAAATGTACTTTTTATTATGTTTGATTTTGACTTTTTAAAAACTTTTATCTTTGACCATCATTCTATCTCTCACACAGCAACTCCACTCCCACTTGTCTCCAATTCCACATACCAACCGTCAGCTTCCCTCAGCCCATCCCATCTATCTCTGCTGGCCACCCACTTCGGGTTTCTACGCAACACATATCTTTCAACTATGCTGTGATGTTAAATGTACAATTTCAATCTATCTAATCGAATAGAATCCACAGATTGCGAGTTGAAGATAAATACTTTTACTAAGAGTATTAGTATATTAGTAATTGACTGACCCGGTCTCTCCAGATCTCCTAACAGTACTATTGCTAGGGTCAATTTTAGATCAATGCTATGCATTTTCAGCCATTCCTGAACCTGAGACCAGAAACAGGCTACCTGAGGGCAATACCAAAATAAATGGTCTATAAATTCTGTATCCTCACAAAAAAATCTGCAGAGCTTTGATGATTTTATGCCCCAATTATTCAACATTTTGTTGGTGGCAAGAATTATATATAATAATTTTAGCTGAAAAGCACAAAGTCTTGAATCTTGAGTTGTTTTATATATCAACTCGCACCATAGAATCGGTACATAAAAAATGTTGCAATCTGTATGGCATAGTTGTCAACATCCTGGTCCTCAAATTAAACTGGTATACTTTCCTATTTATGCTATTTTTATTCCGTCGCCAGTTTTGATCCTTTATATTGGGCAGACAGACCAGTTCCCTACCTCCTCCCGCTGCCACCTGCCTCCTCCATTTTTGGGGCAATGTTGTAATCAATTGGTTGAACTCTTGGATTGAGCAGAACTTTCCGTACAATTCTGATAACTCCATGAAGGACATAACTCTACAATTCCAATTTACAATATCATTTAAGAACAAAATACCCTTTTCAAACATCATTCCCATAAATACAGATATTTTATCAACCAGCACATTTGAGTTCAGCCATAATATTTGTTCTATCTTTTCAGGGGGATGAAATTGAAATTGTAGCCAGCTCTGCAATGCTTGTTTGAAAAAGAGAATTACTTTGAAAAAAGTATAATTTTCAATTAATCGAAAATGAGACATGGCAATCTGCACAAAGGCAAAAAGGCAATTTTTAAACAATGGATGAGCTTTTCTTAGTAATCTACTTGAGAACCATTTAGGGTTCAAATAAATCGTTTGAATGAGTGAAGCTTTTAGAGAGAGCTTTAGTGCTTTTATATTTAATAATCTCAACCCACCCAATTCATATTCATTATATAGATAGGAATGTTTTATTTTGTCTGGTTTAGCGTCCCAGATAAAGCGAAATATTTTTTGCTCTTATGATTTGAAAAACGAATCATGAAGAGTAGGCAGCGCCATAAGTAAGTGAGTAAACTGAGATATAACTAAGGAGTTAACCAGGGCAATTTTTCAATAAATAGACAAGTATTTACCTCTCCATGGTTGCAGGATCTTGTCTATTTGTACAGGTTTTCTATTGAAATTCATTGTGGAGAGCTTATTTATATATTTTGTGATATGAATACCAAGTATGTCTACTTCACCATCAGCCCATTTTATAGGTAAACTGCAGGGTAATGTAAAAGTTGTATTTTTTAACGATCCAATACGTAATAGTGTACACTTATCATAATTAGGCTTTAGTCCAGAGAGTACAGAAAAGTTATCTAGATCTTTAATGAGACATTGCAGGGATCTAGCTTGCGGACTTAATATAATTGTAACGATTGTTGTCGGGAGAAGGAGAGGAGGACCAAAGTGCAGCGTGGTACGTATCCATAATACTTTTAATCAAGATGAATACATGAACAAAAACAACAAAACGACCATTGAACAGTTCTGACAGGTGCAACAAACACTAACCAGAAAATAACCACCCACAAACAAAAGTGGGAAAACAGGCTACCTAAGTATGGCTCTCAATCAGAGACAACGATAGACTGCTGACTCTGATTGAGAACCATACCAGGCCAAACACATAGAAATAGAAGACCTAGACCTACAACATAGAATACCCACCCACATCACACCCTGACCAAACTAAAAATAGAAACATACAAAGCAATCTACGGTCAGGGCGTGACAATAAAACTTGAGTCATCGGCATACATGAACAGTTTTGCTTTTAAGCCTTGGATTTCTAATCCTCTAATGTTGTTATTGGATCTGATTTTAATAGCCATAACGAATAGATATGGTGACAGTGGACACCCTTGTTTAACTCCTCTTGACAATTCAAAACTCTGAGAAGTAGCCGTTATTTACTATTTTACACCTGGGGTTGCTATACATTATTTTTACCCATTTTATAAGAGAATTACCGAAATTGAAAAAACCCAGGCATTCACAAATAAAATCCAGTCTTACTTTATCAAATGCCTTTTCAAAATCTGCTATAAATACCATTCCTGGCTTCTTATATGTTTCATGATGTTGTATTATTTCTAGTAGTTGTCGTATATTATCTCCAATGTATCGTCCATGTAAAAAACCTGTCTGATCAGGATGAACAATACCTTGTAAAACCCTTTTAATTCTGAGTGCTATGCATTTTGCTAGTATTTTTGCATCACAACATTGAAGTGTAAGGGGCCTCCAGTTTTTTAGATAGACTGGGTCTTTACATTTGCCATCTGGGTCTTGTTTTAATAATAGAGAAATCAAACCTTCCTGCTGAGTACCTGACAGACTACCATTTCTATAGGAGTAGTTAAAACAATCTAACAATGGAGCTTTTAGTATATCAAAAAATACTTGATATACCTCTACCGGTATGCCATCAAGCCCTGGGGTTTTTCCAGACTGAAAGGATTTAATAGCCTCAAAAAGTTCTTCCTCTGGAATTTGGCCTTCGCACTGATCTTTCTGTACATTTGTTAATTTTCCATTTTTTATATTATTTGGAAAGAATTCCTTACAATAATCTTCATTCAGTGGGAAAGGATGAGACGGAAAAGAGAACATCTGCCTAAAATAATTAGCTTCCTCTTTTAAAACATAATTTGGAGAATCATAGATGACTCTGTCTTCAGTAACGAGTTTCTGCAAATAATTTTTGTTAGCGTTCCTGTATTGGAGATTCAGGAAGAATTTTGTGCATTTTTCTCCATATTCCATCCAGTTTTCTTTGTTTTTGTAATAGATTACATTAGATCGTTCTTGAATAAGTTCCTCAAGTTCTTTTTGTTTTTCCTCTTACTTATTTTGTATCTCTGTAGTATCGTTTTTATTGCTATCTACCTGTACTATTAGTTCATTGATTTCCCTTGTTAGTCTTCTCTCTTTAGCTAGAAACTGCTTTTTTCTTATTGATGAATATTGAATTGAATGACCCCTGAAGGTACATTTAAAAGGTATCCCAAACAATAAGGGGATTTGCTGAACCTATATTATACTGGAAAAATTCAGTTATAAATTATTTTGTCTTAGTTAAAAATAAGTTGTCCTCCAGTAAACTTTGATAAAATTTCCAATATCCCTGTCCACGTGGAAAATCTATAAGAGTTATGTGAATGCCAATTAGATGATGATCCGATCGCATTCTGTCTCCTATTAAAATTGTTAAACTTTTGATGCAAGAGAGAAAGAGACAAGAAAGTAGTCAAGACGACTAGCTTGATTAAGTCTCCTCCATGTACAGTGGGGAGAACAAGTATTTGATACACTGCCGATTTTGCAGGTTTTCCTACTTACAAAGCATGTAGAGGTCTGTAATTTTTTTTATCATAGGTACACTCCAACTGTGAGAGACGGAATCGAAAACAAAAATCCAGAAAATCACATTGTATGATTTTTATTAAGTAATTAATTTGCATTTTATTGCATGACATAAGTATTTGATCACCTACTAACCAGTAAGAATTCCGGCTCTCACAGACCTGTTACTTTTTCTTTAAGAAGCCCTCCTGTTCTCCACTCATTACCTGTAGTAACTGCACCTGTTTGAACTCGTTACCTGTATAAAAGACACCTGTCCACACACTCAATCAAACAGACTCCAACCTCTCCACAATGGCCAAGACCAGAGAGCTGTGCAAGGACATCAGGGATAAAATTGTAGACCTGCACAAGGCTGGGATGGGCTACAGGACAATAGGCAAGCAGCTTGGTGAGAAGGCAACAACTGTTGGCGCAATTATTAGAAAATGGAAGAAGTTCAAGATGACGGTCAATCACCCTCGGTCTGGGGCTCCATGCAAGATCTCACCTCGTGGGGCATCATTGATCATGAGGAAGGTGAGGGATCAGCCCAGAACTACACGGCAGGACCTGGTCAATGACCTGAAGAGAGCTGGGTCCACAGTCTCAAAGAAAACCATTAGTAACACACTCTACGCCGTCATGGCTTAAAATCCTGCAGCGCACGCAAGGTCCCCTGCTCAAGCCAGCCCATGTCCAGGCCCGTTTGAAGTTTGCCAATGACCATCTGGATGATCCAGAGGAGGAATGGGAGAAGGTCATGTGGTCTGATGAGACAAAAATAGAGCTTTTTGGTCTAAACTCCAATCGCCGTGTTTGGAGGAAGAAGAAGGATGAGTACAACCCCAAGAACACCATCCCAACCGTGAAGCATGGAGGTGGAAACATCATTCTTTGGGGATGCTTTTCTGCAAAGGGGACAGGACGACTGCATCGTATTGAGGGGAGGATGGATGGGGCCATGTATCGCGACATCTTGGCCAACAACCTCCTTCCCTCAGTAAGAGCATTGAAGATGGGTCGTGGCTGGGTCTTCCAGCATGACAACGACCCGAAACACACAGCCAGGGCAACTAAGGAGTGGCTCCGTAAGAAGCATCTCAAGGTCCTGGAGTGGCCTAGCCAGTCTCCAGACCTGAACCCAATAGAAAATCTTTGGAGGGAGCTGAAAGCCCGTATTGCCCAGCGACAACCCCGAAACCTAAAGGATCTGGAGAAGGTCTGTATGGAGGAGTGGGCCAAAATCCCTGCTGCAGTGTGTGCAAACCTGGTCAAGAACTACAGGAAACGTATGATCTCTGTAATTGCAAACAAAGGTTTCTGTACCAAATATTAAGTTCTGCTTTTCTGATGTATCAAATACTTATGTCATGCAATAAAATGCAAATTAATTACTTAAAAATCATACAATGTGATTTTCTGGATTTTTGTTTTAGATTCCCGTCTCTCACAGTTGAAGTGTACCTATGATAAAAATTACAGACCTCTACATGCTTTGTAAGTAGGAAAAGCTGCAAAATCGGCAGTGTATCAAATACTTGTTCTCCCCACTGTATATCGACATAACCTGAAAGGTCGCTCAGTAAGGAAGAAGCCACTACGGTTTGCAACTGCACATGGGGACAAATTGGACCTCTACATGACCTCTACATGCTTTGTACGTAGGAAACCCTGCAAAATCGGCAGTGTATCAAATACTTGTTCTCCCCACTGTAGGTCTCGTTTTACTGTGGATAAAGACACTTTTCGCACCAAAGTACGTTCATCTCTAGGAGACAGAACGCGTCTCCTTCCTGAGCGGTACGACGGCTGCGTGGTCCCATGGTGTTTATACTTGCATACTATTGTTTGTACAGATGAACGTGGTACCTTCAGGCGTTTTGAAATTGCTCCTAAGGATGAACCAGACTTGTGGAGGTCTACAATTTTGTTCCTGAGGTCTTGGCTGATTTCTTTTGATTTTCCCATGATGACAAGCAGAGAGGCATGAGTTTGAAGATAGGCCTTGAAATACATCCACAGGTACACCTCCAATTGACTCAAATTATGTCAGTTAGCCTATCAGAAGCTTCTAAAGCCATGACATCATTTTCTGGAATTTCCCAAGCTGTTTAAAGGCACAGTCAACTTAGTGTATGTAAACTTCTGACCCACTGGAATTGTGATACAGTGAATTATAAGTGAAATAAATAATCTGTTTGTAAACAATTGTTTACAAAAAATGACTTGTGTCATGCACAAAGTAGATGTCCTAACCGACTTGCCAAAACTATAGTTTGTTAACCAGAAATTTGTGGAGAGGTTGAAAAACGAGTTTTAATGACTCCAACCTAAGTGTATGTAAACTTCCGACTTCAACTGTAGCCTCGTCATTGTTATTTTATTGTGTTACTTTTTATATATTTTTTTACTTTCATTTATTTTGTAAATATTTTCTTAACTCTTCTTGAACTGCACTGTTGGTTAAGGGCTTGTAAGTAAGCATTTCAAGGTAAGGTCTATACTTGTATTCGGCGCATGTGAGTTTGATTTGATTTTGATTAGACATTGAAATAGCCTACAGTGGGGAAAAAAATGCTTTGCTGCCAGTGCCATTTTCATCACCATAGGAAAAACTAAAACAAAACAAAAACCCTGTCGTAACCCTGACATAATAGCCTGCTTCTGTTGTGATAAAGGTCTGTCTGTCCTGATATGTCTGACTGCTGAGCTGAACACAGACAGTTTGAAGGAGAGGGGGCTTAGAGAAGGTTGTTGGTTGATTGAGACACCACCAGGAAGCCTGTTTATGCCATGAGAGATGTCAGACGTACTAGTACTGTAGTGCTTGGATATGGCAGCCCTATAAGGGATGAGAAGAACAGGCCATGGTTCACTTCACACACACACACCTCTCAGGGGCAAAGACCAGGCAGGGCATTTCATATGCATTTGGGATATGCATTGCTGTCTAATACAAGCGAGAATCACACCTCAAAAGACCTCAATATATTTCCTGTTTTGTTTTGCAGGTATCCTCGCATCGTAACATGAGGTGGATCTCACATTGAAATAGCTTACAGTAAAAAATGTTTTGCTTTGCTGCCAGTGCTATGTTCACCTCCACAGGAAACACTAAAACAAAACAAAACCCCTGCCATATTAGCCTGCTTCTGTTGTGAAAAGGGCCTGTCTGCGGTAATAGGTAATAGGTTTAGATGATTACTGTGTCACGGTGGAAAGCGAAGCCGTTTCCACTGCAGTAGGTACCCTGGCTCGTTGACCTCATTTTATTTGGCAAGTAGAGCTGTATTTGCCTTGTAACCTTGCTGAAGACTGACTAGCGTAGAAGTAGGTCCCCTCAGAAACAGAGGTGTGCCTGGGCCTGAACATCTCGCCATGACCATGACAGAGGACCCAGGGCGTTAAACTTCATTTCAGTCATTTATTCCGATGAAGGGCACCGTTGTCAGAAGATGGGGTGGCTGGGAGTGCAGGTATTATGTCAAGTACATCTACTGCTCTCTAACTGACGCATCAGCTGAGTCCAGCCTCTCCTGTGTGTAATATTGTCTTTTAACCTGCTAATTCTGTCAGCTGCGGCATAGCTATTGCTGACGTACAGTACGCAATAATTTAGCTCTTTGTTTCTGAGAACATGGCCTGTGTTAGTGATATAAAGCATCCGGTTTTGCTGCAGAAAGTGGAGGAATAGGGAGCAAACGGATGATGTGTTCAGCACAATACTTGTGCATAGCCTCTTGCTGTGGAGTGTGTTTGGGTGTGTGCTTTGCGTGCGTGTGGGAGGGAAGGAAAGCTGTCGCTTGTTCTTTCTCTAGAGGCCAGCACCCCAGTTCCCAACACACTGATGACACTTGCTCAAGCCATATCCAACAAGCCACACAGCTATTCAGTCGGGTGAACAAACACAAGCAACAGAAGCCAGGGTGAGGAGAAAAGAGGGCTGTTGCCAAGGGAGATCTATGTATTCTATGGCCATTAGTGCTAAAGCTTTTCAGTCTGCACAATTAAAGGCACAGAAGGATAATTTAGATTCTAAAGTGTGTATGTGCATATGCTCTTTCATATACGCTTTAAATAGAATTATCTATCCTCATGCGTTGAGCTAATGTCTGGCCTCATTGTTAAGCCACTATATTTTCCCTGCTGTTAGGGAAAATACAACGCTGTTCATGGCCAATATCCAATTATACTGTAATACAAACTAATGCTGGCCCATCCGTATTGTTGTTGATATGTGGAATGCCAGTATGTGCCGGTGAGTCTGACCTGCATCCGGCTGTTCTCCAGTGCATTCTCCAGCTCTAGTTTGGCTGCAACCGTCTCCTGCTGGTGGGTCTGCCGTAGCTGTTCTATGGCCGAGGCGTGGAGGTGGTTGAGCTCAGAGCGCAGAGAGGCTAGGAACCAGATAGAGAGAGACAGACCGGGTCCTTAGGGAGTTCCCCTCTATACACCACACAATAGAACAGGCCACCCTGGCTAATTAAAAACCCATTCATCATACAGTACATCCCCTACCTCTAACAAGCTACGTGATGGAATGTTCCAGCGTTGACCTTGATTCCTACAGGGAGGAGTGTGTTGTTCAGCTGCACTGTGTGTTTTAGTTTCCAATGGTTTTTCTGAGGGCTGCAAGTGTAGCATTTAACCAGCATGGTCCCCTATTGCTACATACAGTATGATCCTTCCCTCTGAAGGTCCTTACTCAGGGCTCTAGCCTCGTCTTACCCAGCATGGCCCTCGTTATTAGGGCACTAACCCGGTGTGTCTCCCTCCCTGCCAGGGCCCTTAACCCAGTGTGAGACCCTGTGACCATTCCCCATCAGGCCCTAACCCAGCCTGGCTCTTACTCAGCACGGCTCTTACCCAGCATGGCTTTGCCCTCGTCCTCCAGCTCGAAGCGTAGTGTCTGCAGCTCCTGCTCTGACTGCTGTTTGAGAGTCTCGATGCTGTGTCTGTGGGCCTCTCTCACAGACTGGAGCTCCATGTGGTGCTGCTGCCGCAGACGCTGCTCCAGCTCCTACACACAGAGGTCAAAGATCATGAGTGACACACAGGTTTAGGACAAACAAATGACATAGCAATTATTTTCTAGAACCTTTTGGCACGTATAACCGGTTTTCACCTGGTTGATGATGCTGGTTAACCAGAAAAAATAACCATTATGTTCATCCCTAGAAGGAATGGTCTGAAACGTATACGAAGAGTTCAGATGGTCAAGACAAAGAGGCACTGATCAGTTTGGGAGAATCTGGCAACAGCATCAGATTAACTCAACCGGCATGTTGCTGTGGGACTAAGTGTAGTTCAGTTACATAAGGGCTGGGAGGTACTCGGGCAGTGGCATGGCACCAGGGAGGGCTAAAGGGGAAACTTCCGCATGGAGCCAAAATACATATTTTAGACAATACTGCTGATCACGTTGGAATTATTTTACAATCAATGAGCACTTAAGCATATCATCAGTAGCTTGATGCGGCTATTGGAAGGCTGCCCTACGTTTTCCAGCAACAGCGAGCAGAGGCAAACACCACACATTACACCACTCCAAACTCAATTGAGAAGATAAAGCCGTTAACATGGCGAGGATACAGTCAAAACCTCACGAAAACACCTCTCATATAACACTAAAATCTCTTGAGAGTAGAGAAAGGGACAGAGAGAAGGAGAGAGTAGTGAGAGCAAGAGAAAGAGCGACAGAGACTGAGACAGAAAGAGAGAGACAGAGAAAAAGAGAGCGACAGAGACAGAGAGAGAGAGTGATAGCGGCTAAATCTAACTACAAACACAGACTTGTCCAACTGGCAAGGAAATAGCTGAATGGGAATGTGATGGAAATTTTATACATATGCTTTTCTTGTAACTAATTTCTGTGTTCTATTCATGTGCTGTTCTAAAAACGAATTTCTGTGTTCATGCAAGTGACTGATTGAACGAATCCTCACTTATCAGTATCTGCAATTTGGCAGTACGCCCAGACCTTCTTTTGAGAACGAAAGATTTCTCAGTTTCAAGGTCTCAGCTTAGAGAGGAGCCTCGTGAGGTGTTGGTCTGTCACATGTTATGAACCAGTATTGGTCGGTCACATCAATGAAACAAAACGGTAATGATGAATGAATTATGCTAAATCATGCAAATATAACTTGTCTATGTATAGCTGTATATAAAACAACTGCCGGGACTGCCCCAGCAGACATTCTGACAGACATTCTGAGGTTGTTGGAACCTCTCCAGCGCGCTGACAATAAACCATGATTCATTTAGGATTGACTTCGAGTGTCCCTGTGTAAGAATTTCCATGACAGGAACATCCAATAGACACGACACCAGATTGATAGGGATCAAACAAGATTAGAGATTAAGATGGAAATAGAAAGAGAACAGTGCATTTCAATCAACATATGACTTGTATAAGACCAAATCAAATAAGCCTTAAAGAGTAGGCTTGGGCTATATGCCATTTGTACCATATACCGACAGTATGATTTTCAATACCGTATAAAAAAATAAGAAAAACGGGAAAATAACAATAATTGCTGTTTTTCGGGGTTGGGGGGGGGCGCCCCCGCCTCACGGGAGCTGCAGGGTTGCATGCTACGCCACAGTTTATAACTATAAATTAAGTATAACTGCAAGAAACATAAGATGTGTCAAATAAATTCAAACCAGGTCAGGGCTCCAGTTATGCATCTGGTTTGCTAACTAAAAATCTGAATACCACCCAAACCTATTAAAGAGTAAACAGGAATAAATCAGTGGTGACATGATGTTGCAATGATTCTGGTTGTTGAATGCCATACAACAGTTAGTGGTTGAGCCCCAGCAGTGTGAAGTGTGTGTGTGTGTGTGTGTGTGTGTGTGTGTGTGTGTGTGTGTGTGTGTGTGTGTGTGTGTGTGTGTGTGTACAGTCCCTTGCAAAAGTATTTGGACCCCTTGATTTCTTCACATTTTATTGTGTTACAAAGTGGGATTAACATTTATTTAATTGTACATTTTTTGTCAACAATCTACACAAAATACTCTGACGCCAAAGTGGAAGAAAAATTGGAACACTTTTTAAGATGAACACAAATGTAATAACTCAAATATAGTCGTGGCATAAGTATTCAGCTCCCTGAGTCAATACATGTAATAAACACCTTTGGCATTGATTACAGCCGTGAGTCTTCTTGGGTAAATCTATAAGGGCTTTGCATGCCTGGACTGTGCAATATTTGCCCATTATTCTTCTCTAAATTATTCAAGCTCTGTCAAGATGTTTGGGATCATGTCAATTTTCAAGTCTTGCCATAGATTCTTAAGCAGATTTAAGTGAACACTGTAACTTGGCCACTCAGGACCATTCACTGTTCACTGGCCTCTTGGTAAGCAACTCCAGTGTATATTTGGCATTGTGTTATAGGTTATTGTCCTGCTGAAAGGTGAATTCCTCTCCCAGTCTAAAGCAGGTTTTCCTCTAGGATTTTGCCTGTACTTAGCTCCATCCCGTTTCTTTTTATCCTGAGAAACTCCCCAGTATTGCCGTCAAGCATACCCATACAGTACCATAATGTAGCCACCACAACGCTTGAAAATAAGGAGGTAGTTACTCAGTGATGTGTTGTATATGCCCCGAACATAAGGCTTTGATTTAGGCCAAAAAGTGTATTCCTTTGCTGTGTTTTTTTGCAGTATTACTTCAGTGTCTTGGAATATTCTGTATAATTTGTATTCTTCTTTTCACTCTGTTATTTAGGTCATTATTGTGGACACACTACAATGTTGTTGATCCATCCTCAGTTTTCTCCCATCACAGCCATTTAATAACTCAGTAGCTGTTTTAAAATCACCAATGGCCTCATGGTAACATCCTTCAGCAGCTTCATTCCTGTCCTATGTTCAGAAGGTAGACTGTATCTTTGATGTGTCTGGGTGGTTTAATACATAATCCACAGGATAATTCTTAGAGATATTCAATGTCTGATTTGTTATTTTTACCCATCATTGCCCTTCTTTATGAGGCGTTTGAAAAAGCTCCCTGGTCTTTGTAGTTGAATCTGTCCTTGGAATTCAATACTTGACAGAGGGGCCTTAAAGATGTTGTATGTATGGAGGTCAGAGGAAGGGTTAGTCATTCAAAAATCATGTCAACCCCTTTTATTTGACACAGAGTGAGTCCATGTAATTTATTATGTGATTTGTTAAGCCAAATGTTGGTCCTGAACTATGTTAGGCTTGCCTAAAGAAAGGGACTGAATACTTGTGCAACGACTATATTTTAGTTATAAATTTTTTATTTACCCCCCCCCAAAACAAATCTTGCACTTTGACATTAAAGTATTTTGTGTAGATTGATGACAAAAAAATGACAACTAAATCAAGTTTAACCCCTCTTTGTAACACAATAAAATGTGAAGAAATCTAAGGGGTCTGTGACAAATCATTTGTTGTTTTGAAACTGTACTCCAGCACTTTGGATTTGAAATGATACAATAACTATGGAATTAAAATTCTGACTGTCAACTTTAATGAGGGTATTTTCATCCATATCGGATGAATCGTTTAGAAATTACAGAACTATTTTAACGTAGTCCCTCCATTGTAGGGAACCAAAAGTATGGGGACAAATTCACTGTGTGTGTATTAACGTAGTCAAAAGTTGAGTATTTGGTCCCAGATTCCTAGCATACAATATTTACGTCAAGCTTGTGACTCTAAAAACTTGTTGGATACATTGCTGTTTGTTTTGGTTGTGTTTCAGATTATTTTGTGCCCTATAGATGTGTCATTTTGGAGTCACTTTTATTGTACATAAGAATAGAACATGTTTCTAAACAATTTTACATGAATGTTCAGACCCTTTACTCAGTACTTTGTTGAAGCACCTTTGGCAGCGATTACAGCATCGAGTCTTCTTGGGTATGATACTACAAGCTTTGCACACCTGTATTTGGGGAGTTTCTCCCATTCTTCCCTGAAGATCCTCTCAAGCTCTGTCAGGTTGGATGGGGAGCGTTGCTGCACAGCTATTTTCAGTTATCTCCAGAGATGTTCGATCAGGTTCAAGTCTGGGCTCTGGCTGGGCCACTCAAGGACATTCAGAGACTTGTCCCGAAGCCACTGCTGCGTTGTTTTGGCTTAGGGTCGTTGTCCTGTTGGAACGTGAACCTTCGCCGCAGTCTGAGGTCTGGAGTGCTATGGAGACGGTTTTCATCAAGGATCTCCCTGTACTTTGCTCCGCTCATCTTTGCCTCAATCCTAACTAGTCTCCCAGTCCATGCAACTGAAAAACATCTCCACAGCATGATGCTGCTACCACCATGCGTCACCTTAGGGATGGAATAGGCCAGGCGATGAGCAGTGACAGATTTCCTCCAGACGTGACGCTTGGCATTCAAGCCAAACCGTTCAATTTTGGTTTCATCAGACCAGAGAATCTTGTTTCTAATGGTCTGAGAGTCCTTTATGTGCCTTTTGGCAAACTCCAACCGGGCTGTCATGTGCCTTTTACTGAGGGGTGGCTTCCGTTTGGCCACTCCATCATAAAGGCCTGATTGGTGGAGTGCTGCAGAGATGGTTGTCCTTCAAGAAGCTTCTCCCATCTCCACAGAGGAACTCTGGAGCTCTGTCGGGTTCTTGGTCACCTCCCTGACCACGGTTCTTGTCCCCCGATTGCTCAGTTTGGCCGGGCGGCCAGCTCTAGGAAGAGTATTGGTGGTTCCAAACTTCTTCCATTTAAGAATTTGAGGCCACTGTGTTCTTGGGGACCTTCAATGCTGCAGAAATGTTTTGTTACCCTTCCCCATATCTGTGCCTCGACACAATCCTGTCTCGGAGCTCTTCGGACAATTCCTTCGACCTCATGGCTTGGGTTTTGCTCTGACATGCACTGTCAACTGTGGGACCTTATATAGACAGGTGTGTGCCTTTCCAAATCATGTCCAATCAATTGAATTTACCACAGGTGGCCCCCAATCAAGTTGTAGAAAGATCTCAAGGATGATCAATGGAAACAGGATGCACCTGAGCTCAATTTCGAGTCTCATAGCAAAGGGTCTGATACTTATGTAAATAAGGTTTTTTATTTTTATTTCTAAAAACCTGTTATCGATTTGCCATTGTGGGGTATTGTGTGTAGATTGTTTAAATAAATTAAAATCTCAGCAATTTTAGAATAAGGCTGTAACGTAACAAAATGTGAAAAAAGTACTTTCCAAAGGCATTGTAGATGTGAATTGTTAGCCGGTGGTCCGTGCATTGTGTTTGTGCATTAGCCAACTCCTCTGTGTGTTTGTTAATGTATAGGTTGGCAATGATAGAGGAGCTGGCTACAGTACACGGTATGAGACTAGGCAAGTTAATTACCTGTATCTTTTCTCTCAGGTCTAAAACCCTGCGTCTGTTAAGTAGTTTGTCAATCTTAACTCCATTGCAGTCAGTCAATAACCATGAATTAGCTGTTAGAAACACGTGTAGATGGAGAGAGCCTATTTCATTGTGTGCCTATTCATTCAGCTGATACTGTGTAAGCCTGGGCACGAATGAAAAATAAGATAAGATTGAACGGCGCATAATCTATAGCTTGAAAGAACCTCAAGCTTCATACCTCGAACTAGGTGATTTGCTGAAATCGGGACACCGTGAAAAAGTAGCTCCTAGTTTGGATGTTAAAGTATGTGTGGAGAATATTTGTAAGCGTTTTAATTAGCCTTGTATAACAGTGCCTGTCATGTAAATAGATCATATCAGTGGATATGTGTTCCCACTGTAGGCAAGGTGAAACTAGATTTGTCCCTAATGCCTCAAACAAGACAATTCAGTTTGCTTTGCTAACACGCTAAATGCCTTAGTCCTCAGAAAATGTGTCTAGAACAAACTAAACCCTTAATACATTTACCCCTGCAAAGGTTTGTACATTTTAGAACAACTTTGAGTCAACCTAGACCCTATTCAAGAGCGAACATCTATTGAGATAAATGTGTCCTTAGGGTGTGGTATATTTTTTAATTAGCAGACATGAAAGACTTTTCGGCCCATTCAATCACCGATGACTCATGGGTCTTTTGCTTCTAATCCAATCTGTGGCTGGAGAGGTGAGACAGAATGCTTGGGGACATTCAGTCAGCTTTGCACAACGCCTGCATGAGCACTTCACATAAATACCATCCAAGGGTTTTTGAATGTCAAAAAGATGCCTCAGAGTAAGGTTGAATGTATTTCAAAATGTCCTTGACTGTATAACGGAATGTTAAGTGCAGAAAAACGTATTTCTTCCCTTTTCTTTGGAAGGAAAGGTTCAGTGTTAGTTGAAAAAGTCAATGTCTTCATATTTTTCAGAAGTCTATATTTTCATGTATTGGGTATGTCAGGATTGGCAAATGAGTTTTGATTCATACTTCAACCTTCATTATGAAATGCCCAGACTAGTATTGAGATGTCAGTGTTTTGGGGTATAGTCAGTAAGTCTGTTATATGTAAAGATGGAGAGAGGGGCATTACTGTTATGCCAAAAAGTGGTACCCGCTCTTCGGCTATCAGTGTTTCATTTTTGTGAGGAGCAAATGCAGCCTTCTCCAGCTAAGATTGTGCCACAGTGAACCCAGCAGCCCGGTAGCATTTACATATCAAACACCGGTGAATAATGAACAGAACCCATCACCTTGCTGTTCTAGACCTTCACAGTTTGCCCATGTATGAGCCTGGCTGGCAGTCTGCCTTTCAAGCATGAACCCATGCGACTAAATGCATGACCCGCGCTGATCGATATAGCTACCTCTCGCTACACAACTCACTCTCGTGTCCTATAAAAGAGCTTTAGGAGCAGAGAGGCTGATTTAAAAAGATCTGGATCTGAGCATGAAGCTAATGCTAACACTGGGACTCCTGGATGACTGGCTTATGGATCAGAGTTATTGCCCCCGGCTGTGCTGATAGCAAACTCATCACCATCTGAATTACTATTACACAGATGCCTCGCCAGATTCCTCAGACGTTCCCATACTATTACATTACCTCACTACATTACTCATAAGCTGCTGTAAAGATTCCCTGGAACAATATTAGCTGTGTTGCATCGTAATTCCATCAAAAACTATGCTGCTGCTGCTCCGTAGCCTATTCGTTTTAAAGTGAAAGGAACTGAAAATCAGTGTGTGTCCTAAACAGCAATAATTCAATCAGGGTCAGGTCCAAATCACTGATCCGCTCAGAAGTCAACAGCTCCACGTCTCTGGTAATGTTGATGGACTCACTGTTGCAAAAGTCCATCTAGCCACATCACCAGCTATTTCACCAGTATATCTCCACTGTCTCTCCTCATTCTCTGCACCCGACTGATATCCAGTCTTACTGACACATCAGAGTCTATACTGGCCCATCATGCCTCAAATAGCTAATCTAATGCTCTAACGTCACAATTGGGGATATTTCACACGGGCAGTGACTCTGGCAGTCAGATAGGTGTCACAGAGTTCTGCTCTGAGCCAGGTTCTAAATGGTCACACCTTGAGGTCGTGCTGACGGGTCTCCTCCAGGTCCTGCATGGCGCAGCAGTGGGCCTCCTGCAGGCTGTATTCCCTGCGCTGGTACTCCAGCTGCAGCTCCTGGAGCTGCTGGCTCAGATGCTCCCTCTCCTGACTGAACTGGGCCTGCAGCTGCTGCAGGGAGCTCTGTGACTGAGACAGCTGCATCTCCAGACTCTGCTTCAGCAACGAGATCTGACGAAAGGGAGAAGTAGAGAAGGAGAGAGAAAAGGAGAGAGACGGTGTAGAAAAAAGAACAGCTTGGATCAGATTGCACGTAGTGTCATTAGTTCCTATATTACAGGTTTGCGAGACCTGTCTGTATACTTCATTCACTAACCTAGGCCTACTTCGTTAGACAAAAACAGATATACATTTTTAACGCTAGCTTGTTATGACCTGAAGAAACACAACCTTCAATTTGTTGTTAGAGGGTGCATCAAAAAGTCATTTTGAAACCAATTATACCCTCATAATACTTATTTCAATATGGTAGGCCTGCAGCAACTTTGGCTGCTTTGCAATGGTGGAAAAAGTAAAAGTGAAAGTCACCCAGTAAAATACTACTTGAGTAAAAGTCTAACAGTATTTGGTTTTAAATGTACTTAGTATCAAAAGTAAATGGAATTGCTAAATTATACTTAAATATCAAAAGTAAAAGTATGAATGATTTCAAAATTCCTTATATTAAGCAAACCATTTTTTACATTTACGGATAGCTAGGGGCACACTCCAATACTCCAACATGAATTTACAAACAAAGCATGTGTGTTTAGTGAGTCCGCCAGATCAGAGGCAGTAGAGATGACCAGGGATGTTCTTGATAAGTGCGTGAATTGGACAATTTTCCGTCAAAATGTAACGAGTACTTTTGGATGGCAGGGAAAATGTATGGAGTAAAAAGTACATTCTTTTTTTAGGAATGTAGTGAAGTAAAAGTAAAAGTTGTCAAAAATATAAATAGTCAAGTAAAGTACAGATACCCCCCAAAAACGACTTAAGCAGTACTTTAAAGTATTTTTTACTTAGGTACTTTACACCACTGCTGCTTTGCAGCCTTTGGCGGCACCCTACACGTACTGTTGTGTATGTTTGATCAACGGCTCAGTGTGTGATCAACATGAGAACTCAGTCACGCCACATTAATCAGCCAGGCCTCATTAGGAGTTACAGCCTATTACTACAGAGTATTATTACTGTGAATAATGAGACCGACCGGGCCCTAAGCAGGAGAGGTGGAACGTGTGGGAGGAAAAGATCCACGGTGGTGACACCTCCATAAGTCACCCTGACTCTGCTGCTAGCTGAGTCAGGGTGACTCAGGAAGCATCTGGAGCTACACCGTTAAGTAGGAGCTCAGAGTTAGAATGCGCCCCTTCCCCCCCACATGCAGAGATTTTTCCAGCATCTGTGTAATAAAAAATGTGGACAACAAACAGTATGGAGTGCATAGTGCATTATCAGTGTTATAATGCTGTGACGTGTATTCGTTTGGCTCTGGGCGGAACATAACATAGTGATACTGTGGACATGGCAGACAAACTGCAGTGATCTAAGTGGAGTCAGTAGACGTGTCTGTGGGTTCATGCCAGTGAGGGACTAGTGGGCTTTAGTGGTGATCAAGCCGTGGGGTGCTGCTGACACTAAAGTGGGGCCATTGACAGAAGACATTCACACCTCCATTAGAATCAATACCTACACTGCCTTGGAGTGAACAAGAGGCGACACACAGGATCTGTATAGCTGTAATGCTCACTGTGTGCCAGACTTATTATCAAAGTCATCTGCTGCAGGGCCAAATGTGACTACTATCAAAATGGCACTACTCGTCATCCCTGATAGAATCACAACCACTTGTGAAGAGGGATAAGAGGCTGCTGAATGCCTTCCGTTGGGACCTGAGCGCAAACAACAACATTCCTAACTCAGAGAAGGCTCAGATGTGGTTATTATGGCACAACAAAGAGAGCAGGAGGTACAGTAAATCACACGCCACTCAGAGAGGCTGTAATTCTGTCTCATCAAAATAACAGAAATGTACACCTTTCACAGTGTCAGGAAGAGGAAAAAGCCTCCAGTGTGATGTGCACCAGGAGTCAGTTACAGAGCATAAAGAGAATATCAATGTTCAGAAGAAGGCAGATTTAGGTAATCAGTGTTTCATGCGTGTTGCCTGGGAACTGGGTGACGTTGGTTCACTGCAGTAGCAACCAGTCACAGTGGTTCTATAACAACCCTCTCTGTATAGAGACAAGGAGTGAAGAGAGAAACCACACACACACAGACACACACACACACACGTTGGCACATTCAACACTGCAAGTGTCCCCCACAAGAAGCACTCACCTGCGTACAGCACGCTGTAACGAAAGGAAAATGGACGCTGTAAAACCAGCATCGTTAGTGCAAACCAGGCCAAGTCCACACAACGCCATCATGCTAGCCACGCACACCAGTTGAATATACTGATGTTTGTCTGTAAACACACTATAGTGAGGGAGAAACAAAGAGCGCCAAGTGGAGCAGGTGTGTAAGTAGACTAAAAGCTCAGACACACCGGTAGGACTGTCCAACGTTTGCCTGCCGACAATACTTAGCACCTCTGAACAGAGTGTTGGCAGTCCATCTAATTTGTGTTCACACAGCAAAGACCTTGGAAGTGGTCAGCCACTCAGCCTAAAATACTAAATACTCCAAACCAGAAGGTGGCAGTAGCATTGTTTGGCAATGCATATCTGTGCGCGTTGTGGCCGTATTGCTTACGGTCTAGATTCCAAGTTATCTACGCTAATGTTGCTATTTTGTAGAAAGACCTTGTTGATACTAGCCAGATGGCCACAGCTAGATAACTACTTAGCAAGATGACAAAGAAACAATTTAATTCACTCTCCATAATCCCATACTGCAAGTGCCAGCCGATAGCCAAATGTTTATCTAGCTAGCTAAATGTTTATCTAGCTATTCGCTAAATAGGGCAACATAACTAGCTAGCTAAGGACACTGCACTAACTCAGCAGCTAACACAGGCAGTTGTTTCATGGAAACTAGCTAATCCATTATGATTTCATTCTAACGTCAATACTAGCTACAGTGGTTAGCTAACTTGGAGGAAGTGCTTACCATCCCATAGCCTACATTGCATATAAAGTGTGACTGGCTCATCCGTAGATGTACGGAGGAAATGCCCTCTTTTCCCCCTTTTTTTTGTTGGCACCCCCCTTGGGGGTCGTGCTCTCTGATTGGCTCAAAGTCAAGTTGTAGACCACTGACAAGAACAGCGATTCTTCAAGTAGAATCCGTAGATTCGTCGCTACCGGATTGGCACGCAGCATCTATCGCTTTTCTTCTAGCAAGAGAAGGAACAGCCTCCCTCTGTGATAAGTACTTATCGGCAGTCTATCGGCAGTGAGATTCTCAGTGTGTTTCATGCTTACATTACTGATTGACTTATGTTTAGCTTCACTGAGCTGAGTGGCGCTATGGGTGTGAACAAAATACACAGGAACACAGGGAAACATTCAGGAGTCAACCATGTCAAAACAAAGGCAAAAAATATATAAAAGGGGCAGAGAGGAGAGGGAAGCCAGGTTAGGGTATCTCTTTATCAGGGAGTGGTTGGAGTATCATGAGGGATAGCCAAGTTGGTGAGGACAGACGAGCCCTTTTTCTCTAGATGATTGAAAACAACAGGAAAAGATGAGCAGCACTGCCTATTTCAATGTTTGAATGGATGACAAGACACTGTGAAATATGGTGATATCTCAGTTCAGTAAAAAAAAATTACTTACTACTGTCAAACCTAATTATTATCTGTGAAATGCCCTGAATGTTAATGCCATTAGCAAGTACAAGTGCATTAAAAGTTTTCGTTTTTAATTCGATTTGATTGGCCCATTCAGTCCCCTCCACAGGGCTGCCAGTGCCAGTTTGGGAAGACTTCAAATGTCATCATTTGAATAGATATCCAATAAATTCCCCATGTTTTATCTTCATACACTTTGTGTGAGTGACAGTGCTAGCTGTAGCTACGGTGGGAGTTACAGCTAAGTAGCGGAACAGGCTTCTCAGCAGTCTCTCATTGTCATGGCTGGTATCTGCATGTGTACGGCGAGGCCCTGAGCACTCTCCTCTCACCTATTCATGGACATTTGAAAGTGGATGATTTAATATGGTATGACATACACTTCCAAAATGTTTCATTATATTTTGGGTTAAGTGGTGGAAATGTATAACCTATGCTCTTGACCTTACAGTATGTAAAGTAGTCACGGAATCCCTATATAAATCCCAGCTCAACAAAATACTTTGCACTGATGGGACTAGTGGACAGACAAATGACATAGTCCTTTTACTCTCCATGTATCCTGGAGCCCAGTCATAATGTGGACATGGGGCAGAGTAGGCTGTGTATATCACAGTCAAGGTCTTCACAGGTCCAGCCGAAAACCCGTGACCCAACCGGGTCGGATCCGAAATTCTGTAGTTGACTCTCAGATCTAGGTCGGATCGGATTTGATTGTCACGGGTATGTGTAATTATAATTACAGAACGCGACTGCTGCAGTGGAGTTAGAGTTAGAGGTAGAGGTAGAGTTAGAGGTAGAGTTAGAGGTAGAGGTAGAGGTAGAGGTAGAGGTAGAGGTAGAGGTAGAGAGAGAGAGAGAGAGAGAGAGAGAATTGTATGCTGCTGCTCAGGCTTTTCACGAGAGTGGCGCATGTAGCCAATCACAAGTCATCAAAGCGTCACTAGCCTCTGGCTCTGTGTGTGCGGTGGCAAGCAAGTTAGGAGATCAATGGAAGATGGAACTAAAATGACGGAATTAAAAGTTAAACGTGTAGCCTCCCGGGTGGTGCAGTGGTCTAAGGCACTGCATCGCAGTGCTAGCTGTGCCAACAGAGATTCCGGGGTCGAGTCCAGGCTCTGTCGCAGCCGGCCGCGACCGGGAGGCCCATGGGGTGGCAACACAAGTAGCCTCAATTAGCCAACCCAGCTAGCTTAACCAGCTAGCTTCTCTTCATGGTTTGATGCAGTCAAAACAGGTGCTATGTAATCAGATTGGTTGATAAATAACCTAGATTTGACAGCTAAAAGTTAGTAACTAGTGCGAGTTGGCTTGGTTGCTGTGGTCTTTCTCTCCCTCCTCTTCGTGCCATTCAGCCACATATAAACACACACACCGCATGACCCCTGCCCTGCTTGCTGCTCCTTCATTCCTCTCTTCCTCCCTCAGTGCCTGCATAAACAGCTTCAGTTTAATTATCTGCTGCTTCCCTCACTCGGACCGGATCAGACCGAGTCTGGACCCGAAAAGGCTCTTTACGGGGCCAGGTCCGGTTGTCCTCTAGTCCATTTATTTATTCGGCTAGGATCTGGGTAGGAAAGCCCCGGGTCCATTTCAGGAATGGGTTCAACTTTTTGGACCCGAGAACACCTCTATATCACAGGAACCAGCTGTAGTGTGGTGCAGCAGGGTGAGGGTGGACTGTCTCTTACCTGCTCCAGTAGGTCCTCCACCTTCCTCTGCCAGGTCTCGCGGGCACTGCTCAGCTCCTGCTCCTTGTTCTGGGCCAGCTGGGTGAGGGCTGCCCTCTTGACATCCTCATGATCCTCCCGTAGCTCCTCCCGTAGCTTCTTACACTCCTGCCTGTGGACACACACCAAACGCACACAATTACCATTAGATGAAGTATACAGAAGACAATAAAGATCACACTGTGGTCAGGGGATCAACATAATGCAATAAAGCAAACCATTTTTTAAATAATTCCATGTAGTAATATATAGTAGTAGCATTAATGTACTAGTAATATTAATTCCAAATCAGTAAAGCCGCTGCAAATCATATACAGCAGAACCCTGTTTTAGCTAGGGTTAGGATTACATTGACAAATAATTATTATTATCACGCAAGTCATGCTTGCAAGAGCACATGCATGAAAAGACCATCTAGTAAATACACTGCTCAAAAAAATAAAGGGAACACTTAAACAACACAATGTAACTCCAAGTCAATCACACTTCTGTGAAATCAAACTGTCCACTTAGGAAGCAACACTGATTGACAATAAATTTCACATGCTGTTGTGCAAATGGAATAGACAAAAGGTGGAAATTATAGGCAATTAGCAAGACACCCCCCAAAACAGGAGTGATTCTGCAGGTGGTGACCACAGACCACTTTTCAGTTCCTACATTAAACATTTGTTAGGAAAATCTGCCGTTGTGTGCATATTTCATAAACATAATGCATCTGCACTTCGCTCCAGAGCAGACTCCGCATACAGCCAATCATTAGAGAGAAGAGAGATTGGGGCTGACACTCCCAACCATCTGATACAGTATGTAGATGTTAATGCATGCGTCGGTCTGTACACAGAAAACCTCCGTCCCAGGCTGCGCTAAGAGGATAACCGTATGTCCTGTAATTGCTGAACATTTCCAGCGAGCCGCTGTCTGTCGGAGCTCCGGGGGTGTTCAGAGTCCACATCCTTGGGAGTGGAGCAGAGTGTACGATTCCCCACGGCGTCATGCAAATGCCTCCCACCTCGCCGTGTCAGCGCTACTCGATGCCCACGCGTTTAGCGCCGCTGCACAGACTGCATGTTAATCGTTATTTAGCAGAGAATGGCGTCGTTAAACGTGGGCCGCTGACAGTCTTTTCGTCGTTCCCTACAAGCAGATGAGCGTCAGGGTGAGTGCGTGCCACGGTTTAGCCCTGCGACACTGCTGTAAAAGGAGGTGTTGATCCTCATCTCTTTGGAAAAACACACACAGACACACAGCATCTTCATATTGTAGAGAGCCTCATATTCATACTCTAGTCTCAACCCCCCCACAATCTGGCTAACTACCTAGGAGGGCACTCAGCACCTGGTGAGTGGAGCAGATGGGAGGGAGGAAGGGGGTGAGTGTGTAGACTAGGCAGGTAGGATGGAGGAAGAGTGTAGGCAGTACGGAGGACGGAGAATGAAGGACGGAGAAGGAGGGAGAAGGGAGGAGAATGAAGGAGGATGTAGCGAGAAGGGAGGAGAATGAAGGACGGAGAAGGAGGGAGAAGGGAGGAGAATGAAGGAGAATGTAGCGAGAAGGGAGGAGAATGAAGGACGGGAAAGGAGGGAGAAGGGAGGGGAATGAAGGAGGATGCAGCGAGAAGGGAGGAGAATGAAGGACGGAAAAGGAGGGAGAAGGGAGGAGAATGAAGGACGGAAAAGGAGGGAGAAGGGAGGGGAATGAAGGAGGATGCAGCGAGAAGGGAGGAGAATGAAGGACGGAAAAGGAGGGAGAAGGGAGGAGAATGAAGGACGGAAAAGGAGGGAGAAGGGAGGGGAATGAAGGAGGATGTAGCGAGAAGGGAGGAGAATGAAGGACGGGAAAGGAGGGAGAAGGGAGGAGAATGAAGGACGGAAAAGGAGGGAGAAGGGAGGGGAATGAAGGAGAATGTAGCGAGAAGGGAGGAGAATGAAGGACGGAAAAGGAGGGAGAAGGGAGGGGAATGAAGGAGGATGTAGCGAGAAGGGAGGAGAATGTGTGTAAATTAGCCGGCCCCGTTAAGATCAAAGCTTTCAATCAACATCAGACAGTAGCAGAGAGGACAAGCAGTCGGCCACAAATGGACGCCATCAACTCACTGTCTAAACAGCAACATAGTTTCTTTCCCCAACTTCTGGCGCACATCGACGCCAAGCATCTCACAAAGGCTTAGTTTGACTCTGAGGTAAATCTCTACTGACAGTGGAAGTTCATTATACCCGGTTCTGACATCACTGCATTGAAACACTCAGTAAAAGAGCTTCCTCTTATATTCTATCTGCCTGAAATGGTGGGTCTTAGATGTCTATCTCTCTCAGCACGAGCCAAGCCAGCTCTGTTCAATTATTCTCGGTCCCCTTGTGTGTGCGTATTCTCCTTGTGTGTGTGTTGGCTGTGCCGGTGTGCCAGATGACACACACGCATCTCTTGCGGTTGAGGTACTTGAAAGGCTGTCAAAGGCACTGCGGTGCAGTGTGGTGGTGCCGCCCAACTGGATTGTTCCGCTTGCAAATGCTGTTCATGTTCAAGCCCACCATTACGTAAGGTAAACAGAGCAGGAGGCTTTAATGTGGGTAGGGGCTCTGGTATCTCTGCATCTCCCTCCACATCACCAGTCTAGCTCCCTGTGAGGGGCAGGAGGAGAGATGTTTCTGACAGGCCGTCACAGGAGATGAAAGAGAAGAGCCTAGAACAGAGGACGGAAGAGGGAAATGTGAATATCTCTCCCTCTGCCTCTTTCTCTCTCTCTCTTCTTTCATCTCTCTCTCTCTCGCTCGCTTTCATTCTGAGTGGCCTGTTGGCTCGAGTTATACATGGTGATAAGAAGAAATGAGGGCAAGACCGCAGACAAACTCAATGAACTGGAGAGGTGAAGTTGAGTTGAATAACTGCAGACAGTAAAAACAGAAAACAATAATACTGTCACGCCCTGACCTTAGAGAGCCTTTTTATTCTCTATTTTGGTTAGGTCAGGGTGTTACTAGGGTGGGTACTCTAGTTTTTGTATTTCTATGTTGGCCTGGTATGGTTCCCAATCAGAGGCAGCTGTCTATCGTTGTCTCTGATTGGGGATCATATTTAGGCAGCCTTTTTCCCACATGTTGTGTGTGGGATCTTGTTTTTGTGTAGTGCCTGTGAGTACTCCATTACTTCACGTTTCGTTTGTTTCTGTATTTGATTTGGTAAGTTTCATTTATTAAAACATGTGGAACTCTACGCACGCTGCGCCTTGGTCCATTTATTCCAACGATCGTGACAAATACTATTCAGTGACAGGACACAACAATGTTCTGTACAGAAACACAGAAGTACAATCAGAACCCCGGAGGTTGCTATTTGCATTATGCTTTACTAAAGAAGAAGCATACGCTGTCTTCAATTATTTAGATTTTTTTTATAACTACCTCACTTATTTAAAACACTAAATGCTGTCAGAATTGCAGAGCATGTCAAATTCACCAAACGCAACGTATACATTACAATTCATAGGGACAAAATGAAAAGAAGCTGAAGGGGAATGAAATTGTGAAAGATGAACATTGAGAGAGGCGGGTAAATTAAACGTAATTACGGTACAAGAGATGAAAAAAAAGACAGAAAACTTTGAGCCAATGCTGGTCTGGATGGAGTTATTGTAGAACTCCATCTGTAGCAGAGCCTTCCTGGTAATCAGGAATCCTAATGCTGTATTAAGACATTAATTGACCCTAGCAAGGGAGACAGACACTAATTGGACTCTGTCTGATGAGCTGGGATGATCTTCCTCCTCCTCCCCAGTCTCAAATCTCTGAGCTGCAGTTCTGTTCACACCCTGATTCACATGTCCCTGCTGTAAAGGCATTGAGATTCAAATGTGACAACAAAACCCTTTTCCACTTGAAATTCATAGGCAGTGGCTTGTCAGGGCCTCCTTGTTAATCGGGCTCAAATCCATATCTCATATGAACCTCATTACCATCCTGTCTTTCTCCTTTGAGCCAGAACAGGCAGCAGCAGCGGCAGTGAGATGCTCTGTCTGCTCGCTTGGTGAACACCCGCCATTGCTTCAGCAGAGTAGCCCATTTTGAGATAAGCGAGGGCAGTGACTGAACAAATCTTGTGGAAAATGAACTCTTTAAAAGAAAATAGAGATAGAAATATTTTGGGGCAGTTTTCTCATGGGACCTATCCTCCTACTCCTCTTTCATTTGCACACAACGTGGGACCTAGCTGGCTACAGCACTTCAAAAGTACAGTATTACAGTACAGTGTTAACTTATTACTCTTTTGAAATGTGTGGATTTGAGCCCTCTGAAGATAATTCCAATGGTCACCGTCCATTTCAGTGGTTATAATCTGTGGTGCAGCACTGGCTCTTTCTAAATGAAGCCATCCGTTCATAATCCTCAGAGCCAGGGAGAGGAGGACCTCTTTCTGGGCTGGGATCAGGGACGGGGCCTGGACTAGTATCATTACCATGGTGTATCATGGTGGCACTCGCCTCAATGTGACTGTTTCAATTACTCCAAGCCAAACTCTTTCACTCACCCTGTCCATCGCCATCCCTGGCACATCTCATCAACTCCACCCCAGGGCCAAGGACACACACATACACACCTTAACGTCTCGGTCCACTTGAGCTCCAGTTCCAGGGCCATCTTGTCCATCTTGAGTTTCTCGTCCTCTTTAGTGGTAATGACTTTAGCCTCGTGCTGCTTCTTCTGGGCCTCCATCTCTCCCTGAGAGAGAGGAGAAAGAGAGAGAGAGAGAGAGAGAGAGAGAGAGAGAGAGAGAGAGAGAGAGAGAGAGAGAGAGAGAGAAAGGGTTTGTGATATTAGCCCTCATGATAAACAAGACAATTGAGCATGGGCTCTAACCCTGTATAGACAGGACTCAACATACACAACTACAAAAGAGGAACTCGGCTCCACAGCCATCAATTCTCATTGCTCCACACTTCCCCTGACATTCAGACGAGAGTCTGCTTCATTATGCAGGCCCAGAGAGATGAGAGAGAGGGGGGAAAGAGGGAGAGAAGGAACGGAGAGAGTAGAGAGGGAGAGAGAGAGAGGAGCCACAGAAGGTCAAAGGGAGAGCCAGTCTGAAGAGCAACCTTCTAATGAACTGCCAATGCTATACGGGCTCCTTAAAGATGAGAACATAATTCATAATCTGAGTCTGATTAGGTATGCCAATCCAAAGCTGCTGGATAGTCTGCTTGGCATATCAAGAATTGGAATCTGGGACAAAGCAGGTGGATGTGATGGATTTCGTATGGGAACAGACTCAAGGCTAGGAGATCAATTCAGTACAGATCAAGTTTATTACCCCCCCATAAATAAACATGATATACAATCAATAAATCCTCAGTCAGAAGAGTGAATGGGGAAGGGAATTCATTAGGGTTTGCTGATGGATTCTCCAATCCCTCCCCTGATGAGAACCACACAGGGCCCAGGGGAGAATGTGTGTGTGCATGCCTTTGTGTCTGTATGTATGCATTGTTGGTGCTCTCACCTGCAGGGCGGTCAGCAGGTTGCTGGTCTCTCTCAGTCTGGCCCTGGTAGCGTCCAGTTCCTCTGCTAGTTTGTCCTGGGCCTCCTTCAGGTTGGTGATGTGTCCCTCTGCTGTACCCATACCCTGCTCACCCTCCTTCACCAGCTCCTGCAGGCGCAACACCTGCACACAGGACGGACAGATCTATCATACATCTCAGACAGGCTTTAAAAACAGCTGTAAAGGGAAAGCAAGTTGTCACCAGCCATGTCATGATGATGATATCTTGATCATTTGACTGCTGACAGGCAAAACATTTTGGGACTGTATCAACAGTCGACTAACGAAAAAAAGATATATATCGTTTTGAGTGAAATTTCCCTTTCTAATGACCTGGTAGTAAAGTACATTCCATTTTTGTAATAGATATGAGTGTGGAATCTGCACCTCAAATGAGCCAAGACATTTTTTTTATCACCTGCTGTTGATTGCAGCAAACTTGAATATATTCCAGTTTGTCTGGACGACCACAACAAATGGTCATGACAACATGAGAGGAGCAAGAGGAGAGATCTGATCGGTTGGGTGGCTTCTGACTGACCTCCTGATTGGCTTGTTCAAGTTTGGTGGCGAGCTCCTCCTTCAGGCTGTCCAGTTGCTGTCTGAGATGGTTCTCCTGCTCCTCCAATGAGAGCCTCTCCCTCTCAAACTGCTGCTCCATTTCCTGTAGACAAACCCCAAAGACTCTGTTATAATACTACCAGCACAATAACCATTACAGGGCTAATCAGAGTATTTTTATGAATTTAAATACTTAGTAAATATGGCTGCAATAACTGTGCTTTTAGAGGGAAATCAAAGCCAGAGGAAAAGGATTCACTAGTACATGAAAGGATAATGGTTGTTATTATTCACATTTACACACTACTAAGGGTTTTGTCAGCATCCTTGTAAAACAATCTTGTCTAATATGGACTCAGAAGGGCTTGGGAGCTGTAATAATTTAGGAGACTGTGTGTGTGTGTGTGTGTGTATGCTCCAATCCCAAGTGACACATTCATGTTGTACCCCTGAGTAGGTGGCTAACTTTTTACTGCAGTGGGCTAAATCAGGGTCACACAGAGTGATTCTTGGTAGTCTTAAACAAATCTACCTTGAAACAAAAGCCTACACCTCACACACATGGTTATGGGCTTAACAAAATAATACTTTTTGAGTTTGCATCCCAATATTACACTTTATATACATCACAGAAGACTGAAATATAACTAAACTGTTTGACATAGAAACACCACATTTTCAATATATATATTTTTAATAATCTTAATAATAAATATTAATAACATTCCACCCATGAGTCACCCATTGACTGTCACCCATTGACTATCACCCATGAGTCACCCATGAGTCACCCATTGACTGCAGGACAGGGCTACTATCCTGCTGGGAAAAGGGATGACATGAGTGAGTTCCTTATATACAGTACCAGTCAAAAGTTTGGACACACCTACTCATTCAACGGTTTTTCTTAATTTTTTTACTATTTTCTACATTGTTGAATAATAGTGAAGACATCAAACCTATGAAATAACACATTTAGTAACCCCCAAAAAAGTGTTAAACAAATCTTAATCTATTTTATATTTATGATTCTTCAAAGTAGCCACCCTTTGCCTTGATGACATCGTTGCACACTCTTGGCATAGTGTGTCCAAACTTTTGACTGGTGCTATACGCAACGTCAGGCCACCCAGAGCAAGGACGTCTGTAAATCAAATAAATTATGCAGAATTCACTGATAAGGGCAATGTCACATTCTGGAACTCAATATTCCGGGGGTAGAAAAGATTTCTCGCTGTGACGGTGAGATATCACGGAGTAAATGCGGCCTTCAGACATTTCTGATATGGGGTAGATGTCTAGTCTACCATTTCATTCTCATTGCAGGATATTTGTGTCAGTGGATGACACCCCAGTGACAGTATGATAAGTAGACATCACCATAGGAAGACAAGCCTCTGGAGATGGAAGAAGTGCGCAGTGGCATTTTTTTGCACCAGGCATGGAAATGTAATTACTGCACCAGATGACGATTTGCTTATGAAATTCTCAACAGCTCTGCATCTGTTAATGTCAGCGCTGAACATTCGACCGTGGACATCATTGTAAACACTTCATATAAGCCTGCATAATTTACAAAACAGAATACTTGATCACTTTCATACATACATTACTGGTATAGTACTCTGAAAAGACGCCTTGAAGCTAAATCAATGACTGCCAAATAAATAGGAAATGCATTGAGCCGACTAGTGACTCAGACTACTATGTGAACCTTGTCCACTCCAATATTAACTTCCTCTGATACAGATGGTGATTGATAATATATTATCCTTTGCCTCAGTATCTTCTCTGAATGAGGCAATCCGCAGTTGAAACAATAACAAAGCAGCCTCCCCGCCACTGTTTCTGTAAAAAGATGAGGGATGGGGCTGGAGAAATGTAACCACTCTCAAATTCATAGAGCTACGAATGCATGGACTAACTATCCATGATATCAAAATAATAGTTCAACCACAGTTTGAGGCCATACAGAGTTTGTTTACCTTGTTGCTTTTATTTTCGGGTTCTGATGGGGTATGACAGTTGAACTAAGCTCAGGAGGCATTGATCCGTTATATTCTTCCAGAATTAATGGGTACATATGATTCATTTACAAGTCCCTTTAATGCTTTCCCATGACCAAAAACTGGGAAGAATACATATCATACAGAATATGAAATAGACAAGACACTTAAAAGTGCGATCTCAAAAGGCAGTATCTATCTGCATGAGCAGCAGACTTGTCAGCATGGTGCACTAAGTAGAGCTAACTGAATAATGTATAGTTCCACCTTATTCAGAGAGAACTGCTCTGCACACTTTATGTGTGTGTGGTTGAAGAGTACATGATTCAGAGCTCTCATCTTCCAGAGCACACTCATATGCAAATAGGGGCTTATCTATTTTGCATGATACCATCCCTCCAAAACAAGAGTCAAGACATTAGGCCTTTAATCTCATTAGCGTCTTCCCCTATTTTTTTCCCACTGAGTGTCAAGGGTAGTGTGTGTGGGTGTGTGTGTGTGTGTGTGTGTGTGTGTGGTGGCTTTTAAGCAAAGTCACTGAGTTCACCTTGGGCACAGTTCTTGAATAGTGCATACTCTTTAAAACGTCTAAAAGTTTGTGCCACACAAAGTCTACACTGTCAGCCGCCCATGGTAGTTTGACTAGTCACTAGTTCTACCTCAGTGTCCACAGTAAAGGTCCTTCCCACACCTTGGCGATGCCAGCCAAGGAGGTGACTCATGACCACGTCTTGGGACAGAAGGATGACAAATTGTCTTTCTTTGTCTTTCTTTCCTTCCTCCTCCTCTTGCTGTGCTGTGCGTAGAGGAAGATCCTCAGGGAGTCCGCCCAAAATAGGATGTCAGCCGACGCGTCGACTCGTCAAGCTGCACTTTGTGACTGACTCACCGGCGCACAAACATAAGCCCTCTCCTACATGATCTATCCGCTCGCTCTCACCCTGTTCTGCATCTCTGTTTGGGAGAGTGAGGAGCGGAGAGGATATGATAAGCAGCAGTGCAGTGGATAGATGCCGAGGCATCGCTCTCTTTCTTTTTCTCTCTGGGCGCCAGTCTAATCAATGACATGAACGCATTTCTCCGTTCTGTCTCGGAGACCTCCACCTTCGTCCTGACAAAGGAGAGTGACCGACATTTGTCTCCCTGAGATAAGGTTCCTGGAAGCAGCCGAAGCACCCGGCGAGGTGTCTATCTTCCTCGACTATGGGCTTATGCAAATTAGACTCCAGGAACTGAAATAGCATCCTGGTGGAGGAACAAGAGGGGTTGCTTCCTCCATTTCCTCCTATTTAAAACAATAAGGCTAAACAGGGAGATCTGAGCTGCCACTGTCTGTTGACAATGTAGAATGACCAGGCTGATTTGTGTGCCCGAAACACACACAAACCCTTTCCAATGTGTCTGAGGAGAGCCTCTGTCATCCTTCAAACTCTCTGAGAAGAGTGGTCTTTCCCATCTTCCCTACCTTCAAGCAGCCATCATGGGCCAGTACAGACTGTCTTGTTTCTCTGAGCTGAAAAGGCTTTAACTCCAAACAATGGTGTTTGGTTGGCCAGCCCTGATATAAACAAGCCTAATTACAGCGGCTCAACCCAATATCTGTTATGCAGACGTTTTTTAATTACAAAAACACTAAATAATACAACCATGTTGGAGGGGGATGAGTTGACTGAAGCCTTTGGCAGCCTCCGAGCCGAGAAGCAAAAAGATGACAGATTGCATTTTGGCTGAGTCAATCGTGCATGTCTTCTGAGTCATTTCATTTCATATGTTATCAAAACAGACAGTTTAGTCATGTCAGTGTGGCAGATGTTTTCAAGCAGATAGAAATGCTTCTCAGTATTTCATGGAGTAAGAGCGGGGTTTTCTGTAGTGAGGTGCAGAATGGATGTGGAGGGTGCATGTCAGCAGTCTCCAACACCTCGGCCCAGGCTGAGGTAGGTCCTGGTGCTGTGTGTGTCTGAGTGGTTGGGCAGAGCAACGCGCGGGCGGGGTGGGGAGATGAGTTCTCATTGTAGTGGTAAATGAGGCGTGGGTGCTAGGCCAGATACAAAACACACTCCCTGCTCTGCCGCCCCCCTGTCCGCCTGCGGGACTGAAGCTGAGGCAGCAGAGCTCTGGACCCTGACACACACAGAGAATAGTCTGGACTGAGACACAGACACAGCCTAAGATATATACAGTTGAAGTCAGAAGTTTACATACACTAAGGTTGGAGTCATTAAAACTTGTTTTTCAACCACTCCACAAATTTCTTGTTAACAAACTATAGTTTTGGCAAGTCGGTTAGGACATCTACTTTGTGCATGACACAAGTAATTTTTCCAACAATTGTTTACAGACGGATTATTTCACTGTATCACAATTCCAGTAGGTCAGACATTTACATACACTAAGTTGACTGTGCCTTTAAACGGCTTGGAAAATTCCAGAAAATGATGTCATGGCTTTAGAAGCTTCTGATAGGCTAACTGACATCATTTGAGTCAATTGGAGGTGTACCTGTATTTTTGTATGTATTTCAAGGCCTACCTTTAAACTCAGTGCCTCTTTGCTTGACATCATGGGAAAATCAAAAGAAATCAGCCAAGACCTCAGGAACTAAATTGTACACCTCCACAAGTCTGGTTTATCCTTGGGAGCAATTTCCAAATGCCTGAAGGTAACACGTTCATCAAACAATAGTATGCAAGTATAAACACCATGGGACCACGCAGCCGTCATACTGCTCAGGAAGGATACGCGTTCTGTCTCCTAGAGATGAACATACTTTGGTGCGAAAAGTGCAAATCAATCCCAGAACAACAGCAAAGGACCTTGTGAAGATGCTGGAGGAAACAGGTACAAAAGTATCTATAGCCACAGTAAAACAAGTCCTATATCGACATAACCCGAAAGGCCGCTCAGCAAGGAAGAAGCCAATGCTCCAAAACCGCCATAAAAAAGCCAGACTGGTTTGCAACTGCACATGGGGACAAAGATCGTACTTTTTGGAGAAATGTCCTCTGGTCTGATGAAACAAAAATAGAACTGTTGGCCATAATGACCATCGTTATGTTTGGAGGAAAAAGGGGGAGGCTTGCAAGCCGAAGAACACCATACCAACCGTGAAGCACGAGGGTGGCAGCATCATGTTGTAGGTGTGCTTTGCTGCAGGAGGGGCTGGTGCACTCCAAAAAATAGATGGCATCATGAGGTAGGAAAATTATGTGGAGATATTGAAGCAACATCTCAAGACATCAGTCAGGAAGTGAACTTTTTATGGCTGCAATCCCGCTAACGGGATGATATGACAACAGCCAGTGAAAGTGCAGGTCGCCAAATTTAAAAAACAGAAATCTCATAATTAAAATTCCTCTTATATACGTCTTATACCATTTTAAAAGGTAATCTTGTTGTTAATCCCACCAAAGTGTCCGATTTCAAATATGCTTTTCAGCAAAAGCACTACAAACGATTATGTTAGGTCGGAGAACAATAGTAAAATTAGCCGCCATGTTGGAGTCAACAGAAATCAGAAAATACATGATAAATGTTTCCTTACCTTTGATGAACTTCATCAGAATGCAGTCCTCGGAATCCCAGGTCCACAATAAATGCCTGATTTGTTCGATAATGTCCGTTATTTATGTCCAATTAGCTACTTTGGTTAGCACGTTTGGTAAACAATTCCAAAGTCACAAAGCGCGTCCACTATAACGTGACGAAATGTCCAAAAGTTCCGTAACAGTCAGTAGAAACATGTCAAACGATGTATTGAATCAATCTTAAGAATGTTGTTAACATACATCTTGAATAACGTTCCAACCGGAGAATTTCATTGACTTCAGTTGAGCGATGGAACGGCGCTGCCTCTCACGGGAACGCGCGTGGTCACCTCATGGCAGTGGTGACTAATTCCTGTCTCCTTAGGCCCCCCTTCACATTAGAGTCATCAGACAACGTTCTATTGACTGTTGACATCTAGTGGAAGCCATAGGAAGTGAATACTCATCCATATCCCGCTGTAATTTCAATGGGAGCTTGGCTGAAAATCTACCAGCCTCAGAAAAAATCCAAACAGGAAGTGGAACTTCTCATGTTTTTTCCTGCCATATGAGTTCTGTTATACTCACAGACATTCAAATAGTTTTAGAAACTTCAGAGTGTTTTCTATCCAATACTAATAATAATATGCATATATTAGCAACTATGACGGAGGAGCAGGCCGTTTACTCTGGGCACCTCTGTGCACCTTTCATCCAAGCTACTCAATACTGCCCCTGCAGCCATAAGAAGTTAAAGCTTGGTAGCAAATGGGTCTTCCAAATGGACAATGACCCCAAGCATACTTCCAAAGTTGTGGCAAAATGGCTTAAGGACAGCAAAGTCAAGGTATTGGAGTGGCCATCACAAAGCCCTGACCTCATTTGTGGCCTGCTGGAGGTCATTTTGCAGGGCTCTGACATTGCACCTCCTTGCACAAAGGCGGAGGTAGCGGTCCTGCTGCTGGGTTGTTGCCCTCCTACGGCCTCCTCCACGTCTCCAGATATACTGGCCTGTCTCCTGGTAGCGCCTCCATGCTCTGGACACTACGCTGACAGACACAGCAAACCTTTTTGCCACAACTCGCATTGATGTGCCATCCTGGATGAACTGCACTACATGAGCCACTTGTGTGGGTTGTAGACTCCGTCTCATGCTACCACTAGAGTGAGAGCACCGCCAGCATTCAAAAGTGACCAAAACATCAGCCAGGAAGCATAGGAACTGAGAAGTGGTCTGTGGTCACCACCTGCAGAATCACTCCTTTTTTGGGGGTGTCTTGCTAATTGCCTATAATTTCCACCTTTTGTCTATTCCATTTGCACAACAGCATGTGAAATTTATTGTCAATCAGTGTTGCTTCCTAAGTGGACAGTTTGATTTCACAGAAGTGTGATTGACTTGGAGTTACATTGTGTTGTTTAAGTGTTCCCTTTATTTTTTGGAGCAGTGTATATATAGAGAGAGATATAGAGACACCTCCTGGGATACAGAGACGAGCCTGAGATAGAGACACAGCTAGGCTTGGGTGATGTACTGTTTATACAGTACACCGGGGTAGTTACAATATGTTCAATAAGTTGGGTTGCATGCTACACCACTGTTTTATAAATAGAAGTTAAGTATAACTATAAGAAATGTAAGATGTGTCAAATAAATTCAATCCAGCTCAGGGCTCCAGTTATGCATCTGGTTTGCTAACTTGCTAGCTAAGTGGCTAGATGTCAAGATCAAGATTCTTGGTTACTGCAGAGACATTCAAGATCCCTGTTGCCTAATAAAAACTACAACAACAACAAAAATGTTATAGCGCCCGTTGTCTGCACTTCCGGTAATACAGTATACCTCAGTATGGTACAGAAACAATATGACGGTATTGATACCACCCAACCCTAGACACAGCCTGGGATACAGAGCCACATAGCCTGGGATACAGAGACCCATCCTCCAGCCTGGGATACAGAGACCCATCCTCCAGCCTGGGATACAGAGACCCATCCTCCAGCCTGGGATACAGAGACCCATCCTCCAGCCTGGGATACAGAGACCCATCCTCCAGCCTGGGATACAGAGACCCATCCTCCAGCCTGGGATACAGAGATCCATCCTGCAGCCTGGGATACAGAGATCCATCCTGCAGCCTGGGATACAGAGACCCATCCTGCAGCCTGGGATACAGAGACCCATCCTCCAGCCGGGGATACAGAGACCCATTCTCCAGCCTGGGATACAGAGACCCATTCTCCAGCCTGGGATACAGAGACCCATTCTCCAGCCTGGGATACAGAGACCCATCCTCCAGCTTGGGATACAGAGACACAGCCTGGGATACAGAGACACAGCCTGGGATACAGAGACAGCCTGGGATACAGAGACACAGCCTGGGATACAGAGACACATCCTCCAGCCTGGGATACAGAGACACAGCCTGGGATACAGAGACACAGCCTGGGATACAGAGACACAGCCTGGGATACAGAGACACAGCCTGGGATACAGAGACACAGCCTGGGATACAGAGACACAGCCTGGGATACAGAGACACATCCTCCAGCCTGGGATACAGAGACACAGTCTGGGATACAGAGACACAGCCTGGGATACAGAGACACAGCCTGGGATACAGAGACACAGCCTGGGATACAGAGACACATCCTCCAGCCTGGGATACAGAGACACAGCCTGGGATACAGAGACACATCCTCCAGCCTGGGATACAGAGACACAGCCTGAAGTACAGAGACACAGCCTGGGATACAGAGACACAGCCTGGGATACAGAGACACAGCCTGGGATACAGAGACACAGCCTGGGATACAGAGACACAGCCTGGGATACAGAGACACAGCCTGGGATACAGAGACACAGCTTGGGATACAGAGACACAGCCTGGGATACAGAGACACAGCCTGGGATACAGAGACACAGCTTGGGATACAGAGACACAGCCTGGGATAAAGAGACACAGCTTGGGATACAGAGATACAGCTTGGGATACAGAGACACAGCTTGGGATACAGAGACACAGCCTGGGATACAGAGTCCCAGCCTCCAGCCTGGGATAGAGACTCCCAGCCTGGGATACAGAGTCCCAGCCTGGGATACAGAGTCCCAGCCTGGGATACAGAGTCCCAGCCTGGGATACAGAGTCCCAGCCTGGGATACAGAGTCCCAGCCTGGGATACAGAAACACAGCCTGGGATACAGAAACACAGCTTGGGATACAGAAACACAGCTTGGGATACAGAAACACAGCTTGGGATACAGAAACACAGCCTGGGATACAGAGACACAGCCTGGGATACAGAGACACAGCCTGGGATACACAGACACAGCCTGTGATACACAGACACAGCCTGGGATACACAGACACAGCCTGGTATACAGAGTCCCATCCTGGGATACCGAGGCACAGCCTGGGATACAGAGGCACAGCCTGGGATACAGAGACCCATCCTCCAGCCTGGTATACAGAGACTGATAGCACTGGGCTCTCATATAGAGATGGGATGGAAAGAGAGGAAGACCTAGATCTGAGCAAAACACGGCCCTAAAAGCTGAGGGAGACTAGCGACAAGCACACATTACTGCTGTCAGACAGCAAGGAAATAGGAAAGGTTTTTGATGGGGCTGTTGTCAACCATTATAACCAATCTGTTTCCATGTGATTTCAAACCACTAGCCATCCATAATAACAGTCTTTCTGTTCTGTGTGTATGGCAGGCAGCACTTGAGGATACTCAAAGCTACACCAGCACAGAGCTGTTTTCAACACTCGTGGGATTGCCTTGACAAGTGGCAGCCAAGCTGCAGAACCAAATCAGAGAAGCAAAGCCTGGAATTCATGCATGCAAATGACATGGAGGGGCTTGAAGGGAAGCGAGGCTGTTCTGCCCATTGTAATGACTCTCTCTCCCCCACTCTTTCTCTTTCTCTCCAGTGGTTCCAGCAGCAATTTGTGTCTGTGTGATTGATTAACACCTACTTGAAACCAGAGGTGGGACCAAGTCACTATTATTCAAGTCACAAGCAACTCTAAAGTCACACGGTCCGAGGTTCAAGTCGAGTCTCAAGTAGAACGGGTCAAGGCTCGAGTCAAGTCCAAGTCGTGCATACTAAGAGCGAGTCAAGTCGAGTCACGCGTTTAAGTCAAGTCTCGTGCAACGATTTGTTCGACTACAAATCTTTGTCTATTTATTGAGGCTACCAGACAGACCATTATTTTATCTACAAGACATTTTGATAAGCCCATTGTAAAATAGGGGTCTTGTATCATCCGTAAGGGCGTGACATCAGCAGAAGGCAAGGCAGGTTGACGTGCTCAGAGCGCAGATTTATTTAGGTCTTGGTGATCCAATGGTGAAAGTGCCATATCACACAAAACATACAAGTAGACTTACCAAATATACACAGGCAATATCCCAAAAGAAATAGCATCTGTCTCTGGCTCCACCTGTCCTATCTGAACAGACACAGGTAGAGGGCAAGACTGTACAGCCTCCCCTTGAGAAACCAAATGGAACCTGTCTAACAGGAGCTCTTTCAGGACCAAACAATTACCCAATTGGCAATTACAACTAATAAACTGGTTCTACAATGTAAAAGGTCATTTCCCACATACATTGATACATTCGTCTTAATCAGACTTCATGACTATTAATGATATTTCAACACTCGTGCATACATGGAATAATCATTTTCGCTTATTCAACATTCTGACTCCGAAGCGTGGAACTCAGGCCACGTAGCCTATTTCTATGCGCACCGAGGCGCGCTCTCCTAATACGCACAACCAGTACGACAGAGACACATGGAACTCCGACATAACCCGGAAAATATGAATAAAGGAAACCATACATTGAATGAAATCAACAGATATTCTACCTCATGAGTCTTGTAAACGTGCACAATAAACATCGCTCCCAGAGGGTAAGAAGTGGTTGGTTAAATTAAAATGTATCGTTGGCCTATCAAACACGAAATGCCTACGTGTTGCAATAAACGGTACGGGGATGGAATGATGAAACGCTAGCAATTATTGTAGTATTAGATGTAATATAGATTTACCACATAGGACCTATGCATTCAAACGTGTGAAAGCAAGAGCAAACATTTCAACAGGAGTGAAAAAGCACTCTCCACCGGCGGGAATTTGAAGAGAGCAACTGAAGAGCCGTGCCTACAGTATGGTGCGTCTTCGCCTCAGTAATAATTCATTTGAAACAAATTCCAAATGCAAGCTTCATAAGTAAATTACCAATTTCAAGCAATTGGTACATACCAACATACCAGTAGGCCTATGCAAGTAACTGTTGCCCATTGCTGATGAGCTTGAAAAGTACACAGTTCATGTGCTTGATCACCAAACCATTTTTGGAGCAGAATGTTTATTTATTATGTCAATCCTCTCTCCCTATAATTTGACGTTTGCGCTGTACCCTATCCTATAACTGTACAGCAAATCAGCAATCTGTTCGCTAGAACACCACCCGACCTGTGTTGTTGGTCCAATCAGAGTGCCGAGTGTACGTTTCACTAGCCAATCTTTTGCAGGCTTTTTTTTTTGCAAGGGAGATGCTGTGGCTACTGTCTCTGGCTGCGTGGAGAGTAATCCATGTAGACTCTGTGCCACAAAATGAATGACACAACATTACAAAACCTGGCCAGATAATTTCAAGTCATCAGCCTCAAGTCAAAGTCGAGTCCCGAGTCTTGAGGCTCCAAGTCTAAGTAAATTCTCAAGTTCTTTTCTTTTAAGTCGAGTCACAAGTCATCAAATTTGTGACTTGAGTCAGACTCGACCCAAGTCATGTGACTCGAGTCCACAAAATTGGTCTTGACTCTTTTCTAATAGGAGGGTATGGAGCAGGCCCGACTCAGAATAGACCTTTCTCTTATCCCCAAATTCAATTAGTGTCTAATCTTTGTTTCAACTGTTGTTCTTTAGTTTTTATTTATTTCACTAGGCAAGTCAGTTAAGAACAAATTCTTATTTACAATGATGGCCTACCAAAAGGCCTTCCGCGGGGCTAGGACAAAAGACACATCACGACAAGAGAGACAACACATGAGTCTTGCTGTTTTAGTCTTGCTGTTGGATCCGGTGTAACTTGTTCATTAGGGTGGTTGTAATGTCAATTGCAGAATCTATTACTGTAGCCAAATCATAGCAAAACATGGCTTGGAGGTGAAATGATCATAGATGCCGTGTACTGCTGTGTATGTTCAGCCCATCCCATTGCAGCAGTGTGTGTGTGTGTTGCGTAGGTACAGTGTTGTGTTACTGGAGGTTATGTGTGTGTGTGTGTGTGTGTGTAACTCACGGCCAGTAGCCGGCTCTTCTCCTTCTCGGCAGTAGTCTGTGTGTTCTCCAGGGTGGTCCGGTGTTTTTTCGACAGCTCCTCCAGCGCCCGGGTCTGTGACTCTTTGAAGTGGGCGGCGTCGTCCTCGTATTTGGCACGCATGTTCACCATCTCTTTCTCATACACCTGCTTCTCCTCCCGTAGAGTCTGATGGAACAACACAGAGACAACACCATGACTGTCAGCCCTATGTGTTTATCTAAGACGCTTGATTCTAGTTGAATTAAAACCAGCTGTGAGCAGAATGCTAAGCTCATTACCGTCTTATTTACATTCCCTTGGTAATTTGAGTGAGCATCTATTTGAGTCAGTCACACACAGGTAACACATGAACGGCTGTTCCGCTTTTCAGTCTCGCTTCTGTCCGTGTGTTGTTGTGGCAAAAAGGTGGCACCCTAAAGATGCTTCATATCCACTCTGACACATTAGATAGAGAGAGAGAGAGAGAGAGAGAGAGAGAGAGAGAGAGAGAGAGAGAGAGAGATCTCAGAATGCCAGCAGCCCAGTGGATCTGAAAAATGTACTCACAACTCCATTCCCATCAAGTTGTCATAGTAACACCTAACTCAAGGCTATGGTAATGTGAAACAGGACAGCGATTTCCTGGGAACTGGAGAGGTGAGAACATCGCTCTCACTTTTTCAGGCTACAGCATTGCAGTGAAAGTGACTGGGGGGAATTGTCATTAAGACACACCAATGTCAACATCACACTCTCCCTGTCTTGAGAGCATATTACATATTCAGAACGGCATATGGTGAGAGATTCAACGGTGCATTTTACCATAATGAAAATGCAGAATGGGATATAAATCTTGCTTGACATTTACAGGGGAACTACAGTTTGTCTTCTGAGCTACGGTTCGTAAATAATGTGACCTTTTTGGACGTTCTTTTTAAAAGGTTGTTCAAATTTGACTCGCTCAGCAGCATTTTGTGTGTTCAGAGGCAATGCAAATTTCAGGGATCTGTAACTCCTGAGAGCAAGGGGGGACTTTCCAAGGAGCAAGCTAATTCTTAGTCGTAAAATATTTTTGGGTTGTTGTGTACTCTGACATCAATAATTTAAATTAAATGCTATTTTACAACCAGAAAGCATGGCTTAGAGCAAAATGGTGACTATATTGGAAGAAATGGCTAATAGCTGAGATATGAAGCAAACTGTGATGCAAAATTGATGTCTATTTATACCAAAAACGTAGTCTTTGCTAAATCAAAGTACTCAGCTAAACGTTAACAAAAGCGCAATTTTTTTGTTTAGTAACTTCTCTTTCCAAGATGTTGAGTTTTGTGAATTAAACATGGAGGAGTGGATTTAGGCACTGCAACAGCTATTTCCTTATTGGAAGAGCTGGTGCAGAAAAACAGTCTGTCCTCAAACAACTCAAGGATCCAGAGAGGCAGATATATAGTTTCCACCACCACACTGAAGTCTCACCTTCTCCAGGGATAGAATCTGTTGCCTCTGCCTGTCGTCTAGTGCGTGGGTCTTGTTCTGGAGGGCCCCGCGTTCCTCCTCTAGACGGATCACCTTGTCCTTCAGACGAGACTTCTCAGACTCCAGGTCCCGGATGGCTGCCTCGTGGGTCATCTGAGTGGCCTGCAGGCTGCCAATGTGACCTGGCAAGGAGGGAGAGGGAGAGAGAGAGTGAATGAGAAACAGTCCAGCCAGACATTGTTATTATACAGGACAAAAATATAGACTCAACATGCAACAATTTCAAAGATTTCACTGAGTTACAGTTCATATGAGTCAAATTAAATGAAATTATTAGGCCCTAATATATGGATTTCACATGACTGGGAAGATAGATATGCATCTGTTGGTCACAGATACCTGTAAAAAAAATGGGCCTCACAATGGATCTCGTCACGGTCATTTTGTGCATTCAAATTGCCATCGATAAAATGTAATTGTGTTCGTTGTTCGTAGCTTATACCTGCCCATACCATAACTCCACTGCCACCATGGGGCACTCTGTTCACAACGGTGAAATCAGCAAACCGCTCGAACACACAACGCCATACACATGGTCTGCGGTTGTGGGGCAGGTTGGATGTCCTGCCAAATTCTCAAAACAACATCGAAGGCAGCTTATGGTAGAGAAATGAACATTCAATTCTCTGGTCACAGCTCTGGTGGACATTTCTGCAGTCAGTATGCCAATTGCACGTCTGTGGCATTGTGTTGTGTGACAAAACTGCACATTTTAGAGTGGCCTTTTATTGTCCCCAACTGTTTAATCAGATTCTTGATATATCACACCTGTCAGGCGGAAGGTTACCTGGGAAAAGGAGAAATGCTCACTAACAGCACAACAGGGATGTAAACATAGCCCAATCTCCTGTCAACAGGTATGCTAGCTGGAGCTGGAGCTACCTACTTCCAGAGTGAATAAAACACCTCTGTGGGTTCTCGTTCAGTCTTCCATCCATGGGCAATGTATCATAGCAGTAGAAGAAAGAGAGCCGCATGACAGATAATAATTATTGTGAATAGACAGACGGAAGCCTACATAGGTTTCCTGTGCACCTGTTTCATTTCAGAGGGCCATAAAACCAAAGATCTCTTTTTTTATTTTCTGAAAAGAACAGATACAAGCTTATGCAAAGGCTGCACATGTTTATTTTACTTATTTAATTATATTATTTTATATTTATATTATGTTTATATGTATATATATATATATATATATATATATATTTGTACATTTTCGTGATATCCAAATCAAATCAAATCAAATGTTATTAGACACAGTTGGTCAGTGCATGCTTGCAGTACACATCCTGGTAATCCGTCTGGCCTGGTGGCCTTGTGAATGTTGACCTGTTTAAAGGTCTTACTCACATCGGCTGCGGAGAGCGTGATCGCACAGTCTTCCAGAACAGCTGGTGCTCTCATGCATGTTTCAGTGTTATTTGCCTCGAAGCGAGCATAGAAGTAGTTTAGCTCGTCTGGTAGGCTCGTAGCACTGGGCAGCTCTCGGCTGTGCTTCCCTTTGTATTCTGTAATGGTTTGCAAGCCCCGCCACATTCAACGAGCGTCAGAGCCGGTGTAGTACGATTCAATCTTAGTCCTGTATTGAAACTTTGCATGTTTGATGGTTGGTCGGAGGGCATAGCGGGATTTCTTATAAGCTTCCAGGTTAGAGTCCCGCTCCTTGAAAGCGGCAGCTCTAGCCTTGAGCTCAGTGCGGATGTTGCCTGTAATCCACGGCTTCTGGTTGGGGTATGTACGTACGGTCACTGTGGGGACGACGTCGTCGATGCACTTATTGATGAAGCCAATGACTGATGTGGTGTACTCCTCAATGCCATCGGAGGAATCCCGGAACATATTCCAGTCTGTGCTAGCAAAACAGTCCTGTAGCTTAGCATCTGCTTCATCTGACCACTTTTATATTGATCTAGTCACTGGTGCTTCCTGCTTTCATTTTTGCCTCTAAGCAGGAATCAGGAGGATAAAATTATGGTCAGATTTGCCAAATGGAGGGCGAGGGAGAGCTTTGTATGCATCTCTGTGTGTGGAGTAAAGGTGGTCCAGAGTTTTTTCCCCCCTCTTGTTGCACATTCAACATGCTGATAGAAATTTGGTAAAACGGATTTAAGTTTCCCTGCATTAAAGTCCCCGGCTACTAGGAGCGCCGCCTCTGGGTTAACGTTTTCTTGTTTGCTTATGGCAGAATACAGCTCATTCAATGCTGTCTTAGTGCCAGCCTCTGACTGTGGTGGTACGTAAACAGCTACGAAATAGTTTATCATGATATACTCTACCTCAGGCGAGCAATTGCTCGAGACTTCCTTAGATATCGTGCAGCAGCTGTTATTTACAAAACTACATAGTACATGTAGTTACAGTCTTGTACCATAGCTGCAACTCCCGCACTGTTTCTTGACAGCTCGCTTAACCCGGAAGCCAGCCACACCAATGTGTCGGAGGAAACACCATACTGTACACCTGGTGACCGTGTCAGCGTGCATGCGCCCGGCCCACCACAGGAGTCGCTAGAGCGCGATGGGAGAAGGGCATCCCGGCCCGGCCAAACCCTCTCCTAACCCGGACGACGCTGGGCAAACTTGCGCCGCCTCATGGGTCTCCCGGTCGCGGCCGGCTGTGACACAGCCCAGGATCGAACCTGGATCTGTAGTGCCTTAGACCGCTGCGCCACTCGGGAGGCAAAGGAAGGTCAATTTGAACCAACATTATTTCACATTATTTCATGACTTGCTGAGATACTGATACTTCAATATTGGTGGGAATCATGTAGGACCAAGAGTGCAGTAGGCCACTATTCACTTGTGTTTTTCAGGTAGTGTAACAGAGAGAGGATGAAGGAGGAGAAGAGGATGCATAGTCTGTCATTAGGAGGAGGAAAAGAAAAGAGGAAGAGGAGGGAGAAAGTGCAGTACGGTGTAAACTGCCAATAACAGAGGGATGAGGGAGTAAAGAGAGACGAAGGAGAGTGCAGCGTTTACCGCTAGGTTAAGAACCTTAATAGAGAGGAGGTGGGGAGGAGGGTGGCATGCTAACTCACTGGCTTTGAGGAGGATCTCTGTGGCCTGCTGCTGCACACGATCTCTGGTGGCCTCCAGCTCGCACTCGGCTTCCTTCTGTCGGATCTCCACGATCTCGGCATCCTGCGTCACCTCGTCCAGCTGTTTGCTCAAGTCCTGGAGCACAGACACAGAGCACAGGTTAGCCTACACTACCGAGGCACAGACACACCTACTGTAGCACAGGGCCAACTCACTGTGTTCATTCACTCTCCCTAAACAATGAAACAGTATATATGACTCACTCACTCATACTCTCTAATTATCACTTAACGTTCTCTCTTTCTTTCTCCTTCTCTCGTATCACCATCACTCTCTTTTTTAATTCCTGCATTTTCACTCTCTGTAGAGATGTAGAGAGAATAACCACTTTTTATTCTTAATTGGACAGCGTTTACAGCATAGTGCATGTTGTCTACTGCTCTCAAGGACTGTTACTTATGAAATAATACATCGGATTGGCCATGAAATAGGCACTTAGCTTTACATTTCCCATGGGAATAAACTCATTTGCAAGTGGTGTTCTAATAAATATCTTGACTCGTTTGGTGGATTTTTTTTTTTAATCTGAAAAATACGTATGGAGGAGTTGATGTCCTTTAAATTAATAGATTAAGGGACTACATTTCCTCAAGCAAGAATCTATTTCACTAACGGAATATCTGGGTGTTAACCACAGACGTCTTGCCCAAAATCTATTTGATGATAAGATCGAGTATCTTAAGAGACAAATGTAGACTACTTTTACAGCCCGGCTTTCTTTCTCCAAATTGTCTGCCATTCACTAGGCCTAAATTACATCTGCATTCTTTGTAGAGGGACACAACATGTAGCTACAGTAAAATAAACATCTGGAAGTGAGTGAAACAGGGGATGCAATTTGATTGTCTAGTATGGTGTAATTTCCTATTCTGATTGGTCCGTAGGGTGTGATTTCCCTGATGAGCAGGTGCAGGTGTGTGTAATGAGCTGTTTAGGGAGAGAGGACATGCTTTAATCGCTCTCTCAGTTTGTTTTGTTTCTCTTAATGAAAAATCCAATTGTGGTGGCATGGCTGATATCATCGTGTCACACCTGCCTTCCTGGTAAGCAGTAGGCACCCATCTCATACTAAACTGACTGGATGGGCTCCTGGGAGCTATCCATATAACACAGTCTGATAAATTAGCTAGCTAACAAAGACCCACCAATACATGTTACGGGGACTAGGTCTTTGGTTTACTGAAAGGGAATATCTTTAGTAACCAGTATTATCAAATTACAATTAAATCATACTGGGATTTTCAGGATTATCACTCAGGTAATTGCCCAAAAAAAGGAAACACTTCCTGAATGAATTAAGCAATTCAAATCCCATCATGCTTAGGGTCAAGTATAGAAAGTTGCCCATTATTTTGGCTACCATGGCTAGAAGAGATCTCAGTGACTTTGAAAGAGGGGTTTCAAAGGAGCAAAGGTGTGTGTCTCAGTCAACAGAGCTCAACTTAACTGAACACTTATAGGACATTCTGGTGTGGCGCCTGATATAGCGTTTTCCACCACCATCAAGAAAACACCAAATGATGGAATTTCTTGTGGAAGAATGGAGTCGAATCCCTCCAACAGAGTTCCAGACACTTGTAGAACCTATGCCACGGCGCATTGAAGCTGTTCTGGCGGCTTGTGGTGGCCCAACGCCCTATAAAGACACTATGTTGGCGGTTCCTTTATTTTGTCAGTTACCTGTATTAAATGCTTTCTGGGCTAAATGAAAGATTACCGTAATAATACAACATCAACGCTAGCTACATATCTTCTACTATGAAGTGGACATGTGTATCTCTTTAAGACTAATAGGCTTGGGGCCTTTCATTGGGACATTTAAGCCACAGAGGGGTATCTCCACAGCCTATCTTACCTTGATGTTGCTCTCGGCTGCAGTGAGCGAGGCCTGCAACTTGTGGGACTTCTCCCTGTGTTCCCGGGCCTCCTCCTGCACCCTCTGCAGCTCAGAGCGCAGCTTCCCCAAGGTCTTCTGCAGCGCTGCCTCCTGCATGTGGAACTCCCTCCGCAGCTCCGCCTCAGTCTTCTTCCAGGCCTGCAGGTTGTCTGCGGTGAGCTGCTGCGTACGCTTCATGGCCTCCAGCTCGCGCTCGTAGAAGGCCTGGGCCTTGTTGAGCTTGGCCTCATACTCCTCCACCAGCCTCTTCTTGTCCCCCTTCACCTCCTCCACGCGCTCCGACAGGGACTCCACCTCAGCCTTGTGCAGCTGGCCCAGTTTCTCCTGGTCCTTGCTGTGGTTCTGGTTCTGGCTCTGGTGGCTGCGGAGCAGCTCCGACACCTCCTGCCGATGGTTGGCCTTCAGCTCCTCCACCGCCAGCTTCTTCTCCTGCTCAAACTGGGCCTGCGCCGTGCCGAAGAAGCGCAGTTTCTCCTCGAACGAGCGCCGCATCTCCTCCACCTCGCGGGACATGGTGACAACACGCTGTGTGTGCTGAGCCTCGGTGCACAGCTGCATGTCCTCCACACGCTGCCGGTAGGTCTCGAACTCGGCGAGGGCCTGGCGCTTCATGCGCTCGTGCAGCTCCATGGACTCCTCCATTGACTGGATGCGCTGCTTCAGGTCCATCTCGTCACTGATCTTGCCCTTGTACTGCATGATCTTCTCTCGCGTCTCCGACAGGATCTGCTGCACCTCCTCCTCGTGCGCCTCCTTCAGTATCTGGATGGCCGCCTCGTGCTCGTCGTTCTTGGTGTTGAGGGCGTAGATTACCTGGGGAGGCGGGAAGAAAATTAGAATGGGAGACAGGATAGAACAAACGCATATCCAATGGCTTGGAACGGGTGCTGGAGATCAAAGTAAATGTCCCTCAGCAAAAAACCTGTATGTTGACATGTTAGCAGTCTTCTCCGGTTCAGGCGATAAAAGTTGCCTTAATGTACATCAGCAAGAAAGTTCAAGCTTTGTATGTTGATATGATAGCATTGTCCTGAAAATAAAAGGTTTATCATGACATTAACTGTCTGACTGCAGTCATAAAACACTTATGAGATGCATGATTGACAGTTGAGTGACTAGCTGACCTTTACTCCCCCAAAATGACTTCCAACTGAAAGCCCGGATAATCTGACTACAAAGTGATTTTGGGAGAAAATGAGTTTTACATTTACAGTCTAAGAGCCATGAGAAATGTCCCCTAATCTAATCCTCCCCCTACTGATCCAGGGTGTTTGCTCCGGGCTGCTGCCCTACGGAATAATGCTATTTGTTTTCTCACCAGATACACACATCCAATAATACATCATGCTGAACAGTTGAATACTTTGATAATCCTTGTTTACTTAGTACAAAAGCCTGTCATCACAAGAAGAGAAAAGAAACAAAAAATAAAAAGCCCTTTTCTGAGAATTATATCCATATTTTGTACACCAGGGTGAAAACATGGGAAGGACAGTAACGTTCTTAAATGTGTTGCCAACTTGCCAGTGTTTTTGATATGCAAAGCTTTTTATAATATGTTTAAACAGACTTCTTTTGTTATCACCCTTAAGATTGTCTGTTACGGCTCTTCATCAAATGATAGTAAATGCAACACATTGCACCCAACCAGGTAGGACAACATTTTTATCAAAGGTTTATTCAAGAAAATACAAAACCACCAGGGATTCCTGGCTTCCTATTGTAACCTCCCCTGCAATCCTTCAATCACATTCTCGTGTCTCAAAGGAGATAAGAGGCCTATGCAGCAGTATCTCAGCTCAATACCCATTATAGACCTTAGGCCTAATCATATCCATCCTTTAGATAACATAATAATGTCCTCGTTGAAATGCATTTTAGGGGAATGAAAGAACCCCAGCTTGTGAAGTTTCTCACAAGCGATGAGGGGCTGAGTCGGAAT